>NC_069657.1:410958516-411606243 GCF_027244095.1 Hemicordylus capensis
ATGCTTTCATTAGAACCAACCAAAACGTAGCAAAACATAAATCATACAGTACTGATCAGGCTAGATGGTAAGCAAAATATGGGGTGCGGGGGGAGGCATGTTGGAGGTGCCCCGACAGTCTGTAGTTCAGATCTTACAAAGTGTGTTTATGCAGATCCACCCTCCTTTTGCTTACCATCTAGTCTGCGTTTTGTATGACATGAAAGCTCACTGGTTTATGCTTTGTTACTTTTTGGTTGGTCTAAATAAAAAAGCATTACCTTGCTTAGATTGTGCACTTCTCTATACAGAAGAAACTGGAAAGTGTGTTCTGGCTCTAGTGAGAATGTTACCCCCACGAGGGTTCATAAATAAGCAGGAAACGTTGCCACCATGTGAATACTTCTGGCTTATGTTCATGTAGGGAATGGCGCATGTGAATCAGCCAACCAGTTTCAGAAGAGCTATTCTGTCAAAACATGGCGTGTCTTCAGACCTGTGTGTGAAGCAATGCCAAACATCACTTGCCGTGAAAATGGTGTACTCCAGAGCTCACTGTGCAAATGCTTCATGCATCACCGCAAACTGTGTGATTTGTGCACATAATGTTGTAGGCAGATGAATGCGTGCCACACAGGTTTCTCTTATCCCATATGTACTGCCAAATGGATGACTGGTGCAATTGTATTTGAAGGTACTGATCATGAGTGTGTGTACCTTAGATTGGGGACTTGGGATAGATTGGGGATTCTGTTGGTGTACCATCTACCCCACTGCCTAACAAACTGAGCGGATGGAGCTGGTTGCAGAGTTTGTGTTGGATAGGGATGTGCATGAACTGCAGTTCGAGCACTTTTAGGGAAATTGGACCAGGAACTTTAAGAAAAAGGAGAGCAGGCCCTTGTCTGCTCTCCACTGCCCCCTGCAGCTTCCTGCTGGGGAGGCACACACCCCCAATAACCCCCAGTGTGGCACCAGCATGCACATGGTGTCCGTACATGCATGGGTGCCATTTGCGTGGTCAGCAACACCATGTCCCCCGAGAAAGAACAGGTTCGTAGCTTGAGAGTACTCTTGGACCCATGTCTCATTTTGGTGCTTGAGGTTCAGGCTGTGGCCAGGAGTGTTTTTTATCAACTCTGTATGATTCGACAACTTCATCCATTCCTTAAGGAGAATGACCTGAAAACAGTGGCGCACCAGCTGGTAACTTCCAGGTTGGAGTACAGCAATAGTAGGGCTCCCTTCGTATGTAGTTAGGAAACTTTAGTTAGTTCAAAATGTGGCAGCCAGATTGGTCTCTGAGGTATCCCGGAGAGACCACATTATGCCTGTTCTTAAACAGTTGCACTGGCTGCTGATATGTTTCTGTGCAAAGTACAAAGTGCTGGTTATTACCTTTAAAGCCCTGAATGGCTTAGGTCCGGGTTACCTAAGAGAGCACCTTTCTCTACAAGATCCCCACTGCTCATTAAGATAACCAGGAGGGATACATATTCAGGTGCCACTGATTCATCTGGTGGTGATATGGGATCGGGCCTTCTCAGTTGCCACGCCTAAGGTTGTGAAATGCACTCCCCCCTGGTTATAAGAAGACTGTCTTCCTTGGAGACCTTCAGGAGAGCCTTAAAAACCTATCTCTTCATCCTGGCTTTTAATGATATCTAATTGTAATCTTAATTTTAATGAGACTTAATCTGATTTAAATTTTAATTTTAATTCTTTTGTTCTGTGTTGTTTTTTTATTTTAATGTAAACCACCCTGAGCCACTTCAGGAAGGGCGGTATATAAATTAAATAAATGTGTTGGGGAGGGAATTGAGTCTAGACTCCCTTCTCCAAAGAGGTGATCAAAACAGACAGTGCAGAGCAGGGAGATTTTCACATCCATGGACAGGCACATATCCTGTGGAACACTCCTGGATCCAGTCCACTGCTTTTTCTTCAGGGTATCTATCTATCTATCTTCTTCAGGGTATCTATCTATCTATCTATATTTTATACTGCCCCAAACTTTTGTCTCTGGGCGCTTAACAATAACATAAAACAAGTTAAAAACATACACAAAACTTAAAACAATTTAAAAGTCAAAAATGGATTCCAACCTTAAAATTTAAAAAGCTGAAAAAGCCTGGGTGAAGAAGTGGGTTTTCACATTCAAATTTCAGTGTTGTGCAAAGGCTGCAGTCCTCCTTGTGTTCTGAGGCCATGAAAACGACTACATATTTCTTATCCGCAGAGTTCATGAGCTCATCAATAAACAAAGAACTATGCACGCTTCTCGGGTGATTCTTGATATTTACTAAAAAGGCACCTAGTAGTCAGATTGACAACTAAGGGGTGGGGGGAGAGTTGAACCCAATTTAAAACTGATTTGGGCTCCAGCTGGTGCTAAAGCTGTGCTGTTGAATCTTGATGGGCTGATTAACTTACTGTGACAAGGTTCATCTGTATTGTTCCTGTTTTCTCAGTATCCAGTTTCTTAAAGATTTCTGTTGAGTGAGGAGGGGAGAGAGCAAAAATAACTTATTCTGAGGTGTTCATTTTTGTTAAAGGAACAGACAGTATTAAAAACAGTTCAGCATGGGAAGTAAGGGGATAAACTGAATTCTCAAAAATGTGCAAAAACTGGGGGTGGGGGGGAATTCTGTTTAACGTTTAGGGGGAATTCTGCTTAACGTTTGGGGGAATTCTGTTTAACGTTTAGTGTTAATGGGTCATTTATTTACACACAGCCAAAATCCTAAAGCTTTGCATAAGAAAAGGCTGCTTACTAAACTCCTTTTTAGATGCTTAGAGACTTGCTTTGCTGCTTCCTATTCTGCCAGCCTAGACATTTCAACCTGAGTTGGTTCCCTTTTGGTCCCACACAGCAAAGAGGATACAGCAGATACTGGAAAATCCATTCAGCTGCCTGCCTTGTAGTGAGAAGCAGTGTTGGTGCCCCTGTCTCTTGCTACAGCATCCAACTAAGATCTTCATTCCAGAGATCCAGCCTAGAGAGCCAGCATGGTATAGTGGTTAAGAGTGCTGGACTAGGACCAGGGAGACCTGAATTCAAACCTCCATTTAGTCATGATACTTGCTGGGTGACTGGGCTAGTCAGTTCTCTCTCAGCCTAACCTAATTCACAGGGTTATTGTGAGGAGAAACTTAAGTATGCAGTACACTGCTCTGGGCTCCTTGGAGGAAGAGCAGGATATAAAATGTAAAATAATAATAATAATTCTACCTATACCCAGAGGTTACCTCCGTGATATAGGAATTGCAGATACTACAGTTGTCCCTTGCCAACCGCAGGTTTGCTAATCGCGGATCTGAGTATCCATGACTGGCAAACTGTCACCCCCACTCACCAACCACAACTTGAGTACTCGTGGTTGGTGCCATTTTTTTAAAAAAAGGCAATTTTTTGGCCAATTTCTGGGATCACGGGGTCAATCCGAGCGTCAGGGGGTCAATTTATGGGGTTGAGTGATTTTTGGGGGGTGGGTTGATTTGGGGAGGCTTGGGGGGTCATTTCTGGGGGTCAGGGGATCTGTTCCAGGGGTCAGGGACTTAGCACTATCTTGCTTTTTTCAAGGTACATTAGAACTTACAGAAAAGCTTTGCCTAAATCCTATAATCTGTATATATCTATATATAATCTAATATAAAAGATAACATTTGATATTAGAAAACATATTTTAGTCCCTCTAAATTGCCACGTTTTAGGAAGACCAAAATATACTGGTGATGAGATACTCACTGAACAAGGTTTCCAGTCGAATCAGGCACCTAACAAAATTGTCAAAATCGATGATCAGCTGCTCATCAGCAAATCTCGCTACGATGACTTGGTGCAACTGGCAATCCAGTTTGAAGCCTAAAACACACAAGCAAGCAGAATAATGTTTGCAGTTGGATGATGCAGCCGAGCATAAGGCAACTGGAAATGAAGGAAGTTAGATGCTTAAATTGTAATACATTTTGTGCATTGCTTGATCAGTTTTCTCTTATTCAAAACACAAGCTTAGTAGAATGAGATCCCTGGATCTTGTTGGTGTTTTGATTGGCTGTCCCCATAATGTGTGGCTATGATAGACTTATTTATTTATTTATTAGAAACATTTAATATACCGCCCACTCCAAAGACTCTGGGCGGTGTACAAAAACATGCAAAGCAAGACAACATTAAAATTACATTCTAAATTAAAAACTAAAGTAACTAACAAAAAAGAAAAAAACCAAATAGGTAAACTACAGGGCAAAAGCCTGGCGAAAAAGAAAGTCTTCAATAGAGATTTAAAAATCGGTAAGGAAGGGGCTAAACGAATCTGAAGGGGAAAAGAGATCCAGAGAAGTGGGGCAGCAACCAAAAAGGGCCTTTCACGGGTCCAAGTGCCCCAAACCTCTCGAAAATCAGGGACCAACAAAAGGACCATCTGAGATGATCTGACCGGACGGGATGTAACTGGATGGGAGAGGCAGGTCTGTAGGTAGATAGGCGCCAAACTCTGCAAGGCTTTGAAGGTCAAAACCAGCACCTTAAATTGAACTTGGAAGCAAATAGGCAACCAGTGCAATGACTGCAGGAGAGGCGTTACCCTATCATATTTTCTGGCACCATTTGCTTTCTGGGCTCATTTGCTTTCTATGTTAAGGTTAATCTCTTAAGAGTAATAAAAAAAGAGGTGGGAGGTTTGATATATTTGGCTTCTAGAGACCAATTGATATGCATAGTGTTAATGCAGAAGTAGGATTCCCCCCCCCCCATATTTAACTCCAGCAATTAGGGAGAAGCAAGTTGCTGAAGAAGGCAGGGTCTCCAAACATTCAGCTGAGAGAGCACTAAAAGGTTCCACATCTTTCACATGTGCACCTACAGGAATGGATGCATCATGTCTCTAGTTTGTAAGAGCCTTGGACCAAGAACACAGCTTCTTTTTGCTTATGTGATTCTATCAAGTACAGGAGGACCTCGATATTTGTGGGGATTCCATTCCCAGCTGTAACCGCAAATATGGAAACGGCGAATATCGAGTCATTGGGGACTATGGGGTCACAGTGGTTAGGTTCCTGGTCATCAGGAAAATGATCAAAATTTGCTGAAAATCGGCCAAATTTGGCGGGGTGTGTGTGTAGGAAATCTTCTTACCATGCTTTGCTGCTCCCCCTGAGTCACACTGTGCCCCAGAATGCCCCCAAATTAGCTGAAAATTGCCGTTTCTTTCTTTTTTAATGGAGCCATTTTGAGCAGTCATTTCCGGCCACTCCTGACCCACAGATACGTGAGGTCAACGTGTGAGTCTCCCCGCTCACATATGCCGAGGTGGGATGTCTTTTACCCAACCATGGATACATGAATCTACGGATATCAAGGCCCTCCTGTATCATGTACAATGATGGTATTACAATAATGTTATATGTGTTCAAGCTCATTGAAATAAGATTGCTGAACTCGGCAATGCAATGCATTGTGCCCTGTGTGTGAATACAACAAAGCAGTTTCACCAGGGCTGGAAAAATACTAGGTGACTGGCTCTAATTATTTATAGAGTTGAAATTTTTTTTAAAAAACCACTGCTATTTACCTCCTACTTTCATTAACCAAAGCACCTGGTAGAAAGAAGTAGAGTTCAAAGACTTGAGCAGCCACCAGCCCAGCCATAAGGCAACCACCACATTAATAAGGCAATGGCACACACAATGCCCAAAGCACATGCTCTTGCTGACTAAGACAACAGGGCAAGAAATACCTGCTTGTTCCAAGGCTTTTCGCATCTCATAGGAGTTCATCGTTCCGGAACGATCTACATCCATATCCCGGTAAATTTTCTGCAGAACCAAAAACCCATTAAAAGTTAGACAAAAGTTCAGAGCGGAAAACTGTTTCTACAAGATAAGCGCTGCCTTGCTGAGGGAAAGAACAAGCCATAAAAATACTGACTGTTCCAAATGGTGTTTAATTATCCCATTATTCTTGCAGTTGCTGCAACTTAGAGCACTGTTTTTTGTTTAAATGTTACTCTTAGGATCCATAAATCTGACCTAATAATGTTGATTGAACTCAACACCACGGCTGTTTTCACATTTATACGCCCTGGTTGGAGTTATTACCGTTGTATCATTAATGGCAATGTGTGCTCCATGCACAGATGTGATGTGCCTCCTTGCCCTTTCTCATGTCATATGCTTCTAAAGAAGAGACATTAAAGAAGACTGTGGGAGGCAGAGGGGGAGGAAGCCAGGATCAATGCTCTCTCCTCTTTCTCAAGCTCAGGAATCATGTATTTGGCAACAAACTTACTTTAACAGAAAATATTCTTTGAATAATACTAAAGGTAAAATGTGCCGTCGAGTCGGTGTCGACTCCTGGCACCCACAGAGCCCTGTGGTTGCCTTTGGTAGAATATAGCAGGGGTTTACCATTGCCATCTCCCGTGCAGTGTGAGATGATTCCTTTCAGCATCTTCCTATATTGCTGCTGCCCAATATACGTGTTTATACCAGCAGGGATTTGAACCAGCAACCTCTGGCATGCTAGTCGTCATTTCCCCACTGCGCCATTAGGTAGCTAGCGAATAATACTAGTATGGTATTATTCCGCTATCTTAGTGGAAAGTACATTGTTTCTCCCATAAAAGGCAACTTCTAAAATGCCTCTGGCTGCTATATGCCTTCTACAACAATTGCCTTGTCCATCTCTCCTCTAGAACAAAGTGTGTTTGCACCAACCTGTCCGATAAGGGGACAGCATATATTTTCCACAGCTGGGATCTGTAAAAGTGCTCTGTATCCCCTCTGCTAGAATTTTTATGCCAAGATAACTCCTCCTGCACAGTGGCAGAATTCTGTGGTCTGAATACATAAAGCAAGCAAGTTTGCCTATTTTGCACAGTTTATTTTGCTTCTCTTGGTTGTGGGGAGGGACAAGTTGGCATAGGAAACCCTGAAACATCATCTGCTAATCACTGGAAGCTTTAATTTACCATATCTCTGACTTCTGGATCTCACTTGTATTATGAATCTCACTAAGCATTCATCACACATTCAGGATAATAATCAAAGGGAAATTACTGCTTTCACGTTAAAAAAAAGAGAGAGAGAGAGAGAGAGAGATGGGATTTTAAAACTAAATTCTGCATCTATTATCTTGTTTTGTGTCTTTATCGCATGGAATTGCAGAATATACACAGCCCTGGCTACAGTTCTTCAGTGTGGCTGCCTTGTTTATGATCACCATAGTCAGAACTGTATACAAAACCAGAAAAAACCTATTATAATATACCAGCCACTTTTCCTGACAATTTCAGTATATAATAAACTATATAATGAAGTAGGCTGTGGTCTATGAACGTTCATGTCACAATACATTCTCTAGGTGCCGCAAGTTTTCTAGTCACTTTAATAGATTCTCTTACCTGGTATTTCTGGATCTTTGTCCACAGTATGTGAAACTCCTTCAGTCCCAGTTTACCACTTCCATCAGACTGTTTTGGTTAAGGAAACTTCAATTTCAAACAGCAAATGTGCATTCCCCCCTCCCAAATTAGATTTCCTTTGCCAAAAGAGATAGTTGAACATCAGTGTAGAGACCAAATTCAGTCTCAAGCTGAATGTCGGTGGTTATTCCTATTGTATTGGAAAACTCCCTGTTTCTATTTTGCTTGGCTAATATCAGCAAGGTGATATTAGCTCTGCAGTCACCAAACTCAGCAACTAATTTATTGCACATGTGGCAAACTAGGGGCATGCGCGAACTGGCTGGTACGGTTTGGTCCGAATTTGGACCAAACCACAAGGTATGTGGACCGGTTTGGTCTAACCAATTGGCTGGGCTGGTCAGTTCAATGAACCAGCCTGAACTGGTTCACCTTCAAACCGCTTGAACTGGCCCAGTTCAATCGTGAACCAGTTCTGCACATCTCTGTTGCAAACACCCTGTTTTCTTTTGTGCCATAATATAGCTTGCCTCCATTTGTTCAGAAACTGACTTGTTAACAGTCTCTCTTTGAAACTGAGGGTGTTTCATAGTTGCTTTTATCATGTAACATTTGTGGGGTTGTGCATCTCTATACTTCTTTTAGGAAATAGATGGCTGGTTTTTAACGTATCTGCTTTATGGCATTTGTGCCTCAGAAAGTACACAAAGGCTTTTTCAAGAGCTAGTGAGATGCAGTGGTCAGACTGGAAGTGGGCAGCGGGGCAGTTCTTTATAATGTGAGGTGAGGGAGTTGCTTCAGGCTGTGGATTCTTTGGTAGTGAGGTGGCAAGATTCTCTCCTGCTTTTGGAAAAAAGCTATTTTTGCATAGGAAAGATCCATAAGGAGACCACACTTGAGAAGGTGTTTAACTACTCCTCCCCCACTTATTCCACTTTAACCAATGCCCAATCCTTCCTTTGACATAACTTGGTTGCTATGTAAGATATTACAAACAGTGCCATATGCAGAAAAAACGCAGTCTAATAACATACACTGAAGGATACATCTAGCAGATCAACCATAATCTTGCATGTTTCAATGCTGAAACCATCTGACTTAATGTCTTGGCCTGCACAGGGAGATAAAATACTTCTTATAATATACAGAAAACCTTTCTGCTCTTTTTTGTTTTTGAAGGTGGAACAGGAGTTGTGTAAACAGAAAATGGCTTGCAGCCAAGCAGCAATCTCCATATTTCTGAACATAAAGCCCCAAATCCGGTGCCTTGCAAAATGAGATCCACCATTCCTCTCTTGCACTTTCTCCTTGACATAAATACATGAATAGTTTAAAACATTTACTGCACCCAGGCCAAGTTGCAATCCTACAGAGACTCACAGAGGAACGCAGGAAGCTGCCTTATATACAGAGTCCAACCATTGGTCCATCTAGCTCAGTCTTGTCTACACAGACTGGCAGCAGCTTCTCTAAAATTACAGGCAGGAGTCTCCCTCAGCTCTTTCTGGGAGAAGCCAGGGAAGGAACTTGGATCCTTCTGCATGCAAGAATGGCCCTATGCTCTAAGGCAGTGGTTCCCAACCTGGGGACCTCCAGATGCTGCCGAACAACAACTCTATTGTGGCTGGGGATGATGGGAGTTGTAGTTCAGCAGCATCTGGAGGCCCCCAGGTTGGGAACCACTGCTCCCATTCCAATGCAAGCCAGGGCAGACCCTGCTTAGCAAAGGGGACAATTTGTGCTTGTTACGACAAGTTGCATCCACTGCAGCCAGCAATATATGTAGAATGAGATGAATGTATAGCAACTGCAAGGCTACAGATAAAGCAAAAGTCTCACAGCCTTGGCTAAGCAAACACTGGAGTGTTTCTAGAACATCCATTTCATGAAGGTTGAGCTTAGTTTTACATACAAAAATGCTAATCAATAGCACACTGCAGCACTGTGTGAGTGAAATCTTGTTTGGCACAATCTGAAAATCAGAAGATCGTGGTCAACATCCTAATGAAATGCCAGTGCTACTACTGAGTTCTCCAAGTCCCCTTCCTCCAAACATAGGTCCCTGAGGGCTGCACAACTCTCAGGGACATAGTTTGGGTGGACCAGAGCACTTCTAAGGAAAGGGGAGGAGCACTGAAACTCATTCACACTGCAAGTTTTACCCTGGTGGCGCAGTGGTAAAACTGCTACCCTGTAACCAGAAGGTTACAAGTTCGATCCTGACCAGGGGCTCAAGGTTGACTCAGCCTTCCATCCTTCCGAGGTCGGTAAAATGAGTACCCAGAATGTTGGGGGCAATATGCTAAATCATTGTAAACCGCTTAGAGAGCTCCGGCTATAGAGCGGTATATAAATGTAAGTGCTATTGCTATTGCTAAGTGCTGCTGCTATATTAGTTGGACCCATCAGCAGCTCCATCACATTTCACACAGAACCAGAACTACATTAGCCAATATCTCTAAATGGGAATAGCATCCACCACCAGCAATCTTATGACTTTTTTTAAAAGTAAGAATCGCAAGGATCCAAGAGGCAACCCCCTGCGCAAAAGCAGGAGCATTCACATATCAGTTTCAACCATATTAAATAAAATAATCTGGTGTGGCAAGCAGGGCACTGGGAGTGGGGGAAGGAGAGTTACATGGAGAAGAAGCTGATAGTTCTGGATTCTCAAGGAAGAAAACCAAGCCATACACTTCCAGGGCAGAATGTGCTGCTTCTGTGCTTTTGTGTATGCTTCTCAAAAAAATACGCAAGTACACGTTGAACCTGGGCTTTCAATAGGCTTCAGTCCTCACTATCCCTTGGGAGCCCCACAAGACTCACAATTACTGAAGAAGGGTCAGAGTAGATTCCTCAGTCTGTATAGCTGGCTTCTTATGGTGAGTGGAGAAATGGCCTGGCAGAAAAGGGGCTTGACTCAACTTGGAGCACAAGAAACTGACTGTGTCTGTGAGTGCATCCAATTTGTCACAAATACAGTAAAACCTGAGGAGCTTCTGAGCTTTTATTAAATCCATGAGTCATCTTTGTACCTTGGAATTATGTTTCTGCACATCTTCCAAGTTTTTGGACTACCCTAAGGCCTGTGGATTCACTTTTCATTTCATGGAAAATAGGAAGTTCACAGCTACAATTTGACAGTGAAATAGAGCTTCAAAAGAGAGAACAACTTACGTTTTGCCATTATTTTTCTCAGAATATTACACAGTTCAAAGGCTGAGATCTCATTGTCCTGTGAAAATGGAACGTAAAGATGGTACAAGGAGAACAGTTCGCTTTGTATATAATCTTTGCTATCATTGGGATAATTAGCATATTTCCCCATGCAGAGTTCTACACGAGACACATTTACATTTTAGAATCCTGATCCTTGACCAGAGATGGGGCACTTTGTAGAGAGCCACTCACGTGCCCCACCCAGATAAGCAAAATAAAGCCACTCACCTCTCCAGCTAACTGCCCAAAGAGTTTCTTAAAGCTGGGCTCAATTTCAGCTTCAGTTATTTCTTTCTATGAAGAAGAATGAATGGCAGGAAATGTTTTTTAAAAATCAAAGGAAGTCTCTGTCCTACTAATCATATATTTAAGCAAACAGATTTCTTTTCTAGGGGTACATTAACTATTTTTTTCTTTACTTTTGCTTGAGATTTATTAAAATTTAATTTTCAGTCTCAATGGCTGGTTTGAATTCTGTTCGGACTGAATAATGCATAAGCCCTCAAGTGAATGTCAGGTTGCTTCTCCCATGCTGCCGTGTTAAGATTGCAAACAGTTCAAGGGAAAAAACCTGTTTTCCTATTTGCTATGAATTATGGAGAAGTCTTTCAAATCCATTCCAGTGAGGGAAATATGTGTACAGAGGGAAATGTTTCCGTATTTCAATTGTGTTTTTTAAAACAAATACCACCAAGCTTTGGTTGACATTTTTGGTCCCAGGGCATGGTCTGAGAGCATATGATCCAGTCACCATGCTGAAGCTAAGCAGGTCAAACTCTGATCAGTGCATGGATGGGAGACTACCTAGGAATGCCATATACCCTTGTTGCATGATAGAGGAAAGGTAGGATATGCATGTAATAAAAATAAAATATGAATCTCAATATCAAGGGGGGAAAGTGCAAGGGTGAAAACCTAATTATGGCAAAATCTATGGACACGTGGCTGACATCCAGAGCAGCAATCTATAGAAATACTGGCAGCTGCCCTATATTGAGTCAGACCATTGCTTCATCTAACTCAATATTGCCTACACTGACTGGCATGGAGCTTTCAGGCAGGAGTCTTTCCCAGCCCTTCCTGGATATGCCAGGAATTGAATCTGGGGCCTTCTGCATGCTAGGCAGATGCTCTATAACTGAGCTATGGTCACATCAGGAGATGCAGAGAAGTAAGTTGCTACTAACTCAGCCAGAGTCTTCCTAAGCAGCAGAGTGGGCGGCGGGGGGGGGGGGAGCAATATCTGCTGCTCTTCCCTGCCTCTGTAAGTGCTGTTTACCTTCTGAATATATGTCCTTGAGGATCACATTTCTAGAAGGCAAAGAGCACTTGTGGAGGCAGGAGAGAGCAGCAAAATCACTTTCCCTCACCCCACGCACTTTCTACTCTGGAAGATTCTGGCTAAGTTAGAAGCAGTCTTTTTGCATGGGGACCCAGCTCTGCTGCATCCCCAGGTTGCTACTCCGGATGTCAGTCACTGAATCTGCCAGAGCATGCCTAGTTAGTTAATTTCTTCAGCATATTTAGTATATATTCTTAGGGGAACCTCATAGGCTCTTGGCAAGGCTGACTCTGTAAGTTATGCTGACCTTTTACTGGTGATGTGCTGAAGAAATTCAGAATGTGAAGCTTGTAATGGCAAACTCAAAAATAAGAACATAAGAACAGCTGTGCTGCATCTAGTTCAGCATCCTGTTTCCCATAATAGCACCCAGATGCATCCAGGAAGCCCCCAAGCAGGATATAAAGGCATGTCCCCTCTCCTGTTGTTGCTCCCATGAAAGTGTTGAAGCAGAGGCATCTTGCCTCTGAAACTGAAAGTAAGTCTATAGCCATCAGACTACACCAAAAACACATCTGTTCACCCAGGCTTTTAATTAAACTAGTGGTGCAGTTGTAAACTGCCCAGACATATACGTTTTGGGCAGTATAAAAATATTTTCAGTCAGTCAATCAATCAATTAATCAAAAATAAATCAGGTTGAGTAGCCACTGATGGACCTATCACCCATGAATTTGTCTCTCTTTTGAAACCATCCAAGCTGGTGGCCATCACCACATCCCATGACAAAGAATTCCTTAGACACACATGTGTGCCCTCTTCCAAGCACATTATGAGCTGAACCCCACAACTCCACTTATTTTGGGCTACCCAGCAGACGCAATGGTCTTCTATATACCTGTAAGTCAATTTATGGCATAAACATTCCTAACTCCTTTACAGGGAACTGTAACATGGTTGCAAACTGGGAAAGCAAAAACACATTTTTAATTTGCCTGTGGCAATCTAGCTTCAGGGGTAAATCTGTTTTCACATTAGGTAGCATACCTCTTCAATACTGGCCTCAATTTCATCATCAACAACTCTAAAAAGAAAAACAGGAATCAGCATGAAAGAAAGCTAGTACAAAGAAGTTTATATTTATATCTTTTAACAATCCTATGGGCATTAGTTAATGTCCAAGAAAAACAAATATAAATTCCATCTTCTTATTCTATGTAAAACGTTTGAGAGGGGTTTTTTTTTTGGTGGAACAGTAGTAATAGCAATAGTAAATATAGTGCCTGTCATCCAGCTTAGTGCTATGTTGGCACTGCAGGGGAAGAATGATTTTAGTTCATCTCCCCTTCCCTCTAAAGCCCATCATGCCTCCCAAATATATGTCCCTGAGGCCTGCATAAACCAGAGGCACAGGGGGCTTCAGAGAGAAAGGAACATTGGTAGTCTTACTGTGAAGGTGCTTCCTTCCCAGTGTTTGGAGGGTATCCCTTTAAGTGGGTTGTCATGCCTACTTGCTCCCAGACAGTAGGGATGTGCAAGGCTCCGAACCAGTCCGGTCTGGCACGGTGGGGGTGGGGTTGTAGCTTTAAGGGTGGGGGGGTAGTACTTACCCCCCCCGCCACTCTTCCCCCTCTGGCGCTGTGTTTTTTGATAAAGTTTCTGGGGCGGCAGCGTTCCTCCCTGCCGCCCCTGCCCCCGTCGTTAGCCTGCCAGAGCCTAAGTACATAACACACATGTGCCCGTTCCGGCGCGCGTGCGCACCCGCCGCCGCGTGCACTCTGCATACGTCCGGCGGGTGCACACGCGCGCCGGAACGGGCGCATGCGTGTTACGTACTTAGGCTCTGGCAGAGCGGCGGCGGCAAGTACTACCCCCCCCTTAAAGCTACAACCCCCCTCCATGCCGAACCACCAGACCGGCTCGGAACCAAACCAGCCTCCAGCATGGCCTCCGAACTGGTTCGGGCACATCCCTACCAGACAGGATCTTGTGACTCTTTCAGGCTCCCATTGTGCCTCTGGGCTAGGACCACCCAGTTTTGTGAGTGTCTTGCGATGATGCTAACAGTAAACAGAGACACCAGCAAAAATGTACTGCGATCATGGCAGGACAACGCAAGTTAAGAGAAAAAACTTTAAAAGAGAACGTTAAGAGTGTGCAACAAGCACATAACATGACCAGCAATAGTCAGAGAGAACACACATAAGAGAACTGAGAAGAGAAAACCCTGTTAGTACTGCCTAGGAAATGACATGGAAGGTAGAGTACAACATGCCAATAAAAACAAATTGTGGAAAAAAGAGATGAAGGCCAGTCACCCACAACGTGGGGTGGGCCAGATACCCTCCGAACACTGGAAAGAAAGGACCTTCACGGTAAGACTACCAATGTTCCTTTCTCTCCCAGTGTAGGAGGGGATCCCTTTAAGTAGGACATACCAAAGCGGTATTCTCTGGGTGGGCAGCATTATTAGGTTGTACAGATTGAGAAAAGATGCCTAGGAAGAGACCATTTGCTGGAGCACCGTATGCCCGAATGCAGCTTGAGAGGATTGGTAGACTCACAGCTTTTAATTAATCTATTTATTTATCATATTTCTGTACTGCCTGATATGTCCAACTCTAGGTGGTACACAAAATTTAAAATATTTAAACGTCACAAGTTAAAGTACATGACAATAAAAGAGTTATTAAAACAAGTGTTTTAAGTTATTAAAAATTAATTCTAATTAAAAGCCTGTGGAAACAGGAGAGTCTTGAGGGTCTTCATGAAAACAAACAGAGAAGGAGATGCTCTTATTTCATTAGGGAGCATGTTCCAAAGCCTTGGGGCAGCCACACAGAAAACCCGGTCATGAGTCGCCACCAAACGAGCTGGTGGCATCCGTAACTGGATCTCTCCAGAACATCGTAACAGGCAGCAGGGTTTATGACATAGAAGGCGCTCTCTTAAATAGCCTGGACCTAAGCTGTTAAGGGCTTTATAGGTAAGAACCAGCACTTTGTATTTCACCCGGAAGCATATTGACAGCCAGTGCAGTTCTTTCAAAACCAGTGTTATGTGGTCCCTTTGTGTTGTCCCAGAGACCAATCTGGCTGCCAGATTCTGTACCAATTGTAGTTTCCAGACTATGTTCAAAGGCAGCCTAACATAGAGTGCATTATAGTAAAGACTGGAGGTTACCAGCATATGCACCACTGTTTTTAGGTCATTCACCTCTAGAAATGGACGTAGCTGACGTATCTGCTGAAGCTGATAAAAAGCGTTCCTGGCCACCGCCTCAACCTCAGAAACTAGGGAGAGCTTTGGGTCCAGGAGCACTCCCAAGCTACATACCTGATCTTTCAGTGGGAGTATAGCCCCATTCAGAACAGGTATATCTAAACCATCTCTTGGGTCCTGACCCCTCACAGTCAGTACCTCTGTCTTATTTGGATTTAACTTCAGTTTGTTATCCCTCATCCAGCCCATTACTGCCTCCAGGCAGGCATTTAGAGAAGATATGCCATTTCCTGATGAGGTTGGCATGGAGTGGCATACTCCATAATGGCGTATGAATGGGGAAGATGCTGCCCAGGTGGCTGCTTTTCAAATATCTTCAGTGGGCGTGTTGGCAGAGAATGCCACTGTGGCTGCATTCCTAGTGGAGTGGGTGGTAGTCTTTAGTGGTGGAAGAAGATGCAGTGCTTCATATGTAATGCAGGCCTTGATCCATCTGTCCAGTGTTGCCATGGCTGGCTTGGATCTGAGCGATGCCAGTTGGATGAGATGAACAGAGCATCTGATTTGCGTATGTCCTTAGTCCTTCTGATGTAGATTTTTCAGGGCTCTCTTCATGTCTAATCTGTGCCATAGAACCTCTTTTAGGTGGACTGGTGAGGGGCATAAGGAAGGTAGTATAATGCCTTGGTTCCTGTGGAAGGGTGAGTTGACCTTGGGTTGGAACAAAGGATCAGGTTTGAGGATGACCAAGTCTGGCTGAAAAATACATAGATGTTTTCTGATGGATAATGCTCCCAACTCAGACACCCGCCTGGCTGAGGCTATAGTGACCAGGAATATTACTTTGTACATAAGCGGTTCAATGGCCGTAGTGGACAAGGCTTAAACGGGGCCTGAGTTAGTGCATTCAGGACCTTATGGAGACTC
Organism: Hemicordylus capensis; assembly: GCF_027244095.1. NCBI lineage: Eukaryota > Metazoa > Chordata > Lepidosauria > Squamata > Cordylidae > Hemicordylus > Hemicordylus capensis. Next base: position 410,974,570 of record NC_069657.1, read on the forward strand.
CAGGTAGGAAACCTATGTAGAACTGGGCGGGAGGGCAAGGTTGGTTGCCCCTCGTAGGAAGCACTTGACATCCTGATGCGTGGACAGTGATGTCTTGGCCTGCGGTTGGAAGACAGAGGAGAGAGCTGAAGTCTGCCTCCATAATGTTACCACGCATAGGCCCTTGTCTAAGCCTGCTTGGAGGAATTCTCCAGAATGCCGTCTGGCCACTAGAATGGTGTCTTGCATGTGTTTAGAATATCCTTTAGCTGCTAACAGTGCTCTTTCAGTAGCCAGATGTGAAGGCAAAGCCAGAATGGGTCTGGGTGAACTAGTAGGCCTTGGGTGAGGAGGTCTGGTCTGTCTGGAAGAGGCCATGGGGGCTGAGGACAGGCGGTTGATGTCTGGGCCAGAACACCGCCACTAATAGCAGTGGGGAGTGTTGTTCCCAAAACCTCTGCAGTTGGCACGGTATCAGTGCAATTGCTTGGAGTGCGTATATTAGGCCTGGGGCCAAGGGGTCACCAGTGTGTCTACTCCAGTGGCCTGATGGCAAAGGTATCTGCTATAGAAGGACTTGAGCTGACTGTTCAGTGAAACACCCATGGGTGTAGCTGCCATTCTGCTTGACCAATCTGGTGATGGCTCAGCCAATCTGCCTGGGTGTTGTCTAGTCCGTGTAGGTGTTCCGCTTGGAGAGAAAGAAGATGTAGCTTTGCCCATTAGAACAGCCAGTCAGTTTCTTCCATGAGAAAATGGGATCTCATGCCCCGCTGCTGACTGAGGTATGTTTTGGTTGCCATGTTGTCCGTCCGTATGAGAATGTGGTGGTTGCTGACTTGCTGTGAGAAATGCAAGAGTGCCAGCCCGGCTTCTCAGAGCTCCAGCCAGCTGATGCTGTGGCTGAGTTCGTCCAAAGACCACGTGCCCTATGTGAATCATGTCACGCAATGGGCCTCCCATCCGGTGTTGCTGGCATCCGTGGTGATCACTAACTGATTGGAAAACCAAAGGCGCGTAGCCCTGTCTAAGGCCGGAGAAGACCACCAGTGTAGAGAACATTGTAGTGATTCCGTGAAGGGAACTTGATAGTGTTGTGTGGCTAGTATGTTGTCTTGGTGAGGTAGGAGGACCCATTGTAGTAGTCTAGAGTGCCACCATGCCCATGGGATGATATTCTGTGCCAGAAGCATGAGATCTGCCGAAAGTTTGTGCAGCAGGCATATTATGGTAGATCGTAGCTTGGACCTCTGGACTTGGGTTAGTGCAGGACGGCTCAGCTTAGATCCTCCTGCAGATGTTAGCCTACAGCTCCCTTAATCCCTGGCTATGGGCCACTGTGGCTGGAGATTATGGGGAGTTGTAGTCCAAAAACAGCTGGAGGGCCAAAGCTGAGCAGCCCTGGGTTAGTGAGATCAAGCTTGTCTGAGTCTGGATGTTGACTCCCTGGTGCTCCAATTGCTGAGATGGCACGAGAGAACTCTTGGGGATATTGATCAGGAAGCTGTGTTGCTGTAAGAGGCTGAGCACCTGTTGGATGTGTGCCTGGGCCTGGCATAGAGACTGTGATCTGATGAGGAGATTGTCAAGATAAGGATACAGGTGAAGGTCCTGTAGGCGCATATGGGCTACCAGGGTGACCATCACTTTGGTGAATACCTGGGGGGGCTGATGAGAGGCCAAATGGATGTTCTCAGTATTGATAGTGAAACCCGTCATAAGCAAAGTGAAGGAACCTGCAGTGGTTATCCCCCACGCGGGGATATCCCCATGCAGGGGAGTTGTTGGGGGGGCGGAGGTTCCCCTTCCTCCCGCAAGCCTCTCTTATTGCCGCCACCGGTTGTTTGGCCAGCTCTTTGGCCTATTTGGGCCTTCCCCCTCCGATGCGGCAGCCATTTTGGAGGCCGCTGCGCCTGCGCAATTGGCCTCTGTGTGACCCGGGCCACGCAGAGGCCAATTGTGCAGGTGTGGTGGCCTCCAAAATGGAAGGAAGGATGGGAGGAGACAGCTGTGGGCTCGTTGATGGAGCTGTGGCTGGTGGGAGGGAAGGCGCCACTCTCACCCTGTGGACCTCGGCCATAACTAGCTCTCTGATCCAATGAGAGAGGTCCGGAGCAAGTTTTCTCCATGTAGGGATGGCAGGTGGGAGGAGTCCAAAATGGGACTGGGAGCACCCTGGTCTAAGTCTGCGGAGGGAGGACCAGGAGCTATGGGGAGCACGGCATCACTGACGTACTCATGCTTATATCCTCTGGAAGTGGCAGGAGCAGTGGCACTTTTTCCCTGTGGGGTTGGGGCTGCAGCCCGTCACTAAGCTCCACTGTATCTCCATCTCAATGGGCACCCGGGGCTTTTAGGTACGCTGAGCAGTTCCTCTTGATCCTGGTGTACTAGCACCTGTATGGTGACCAGGAAGGTTCTTTGGGATGGGGAGGAGTCCTCTTCTGGGGAAATTTGTGTGGCTTGTGCTGCTGTTAGCCAGGCCCTCCTAGACGAAAAGTCTGTGCAGGAGGGATACAAGCGCCTCCGCATGCATTGGGACGGCTCCCAGGAGGCGGCATGGCATGGCCGAGCACGGGCCATTTGGTTGTGGTCCCTCCTGAGTGTCCCTCCTGAGTGTCTCGGCTGCAGGTTCCGAGAGGGAGGGCATAGGTGCTGCCCACTGCATAGGCTCAAGGGACAGAAAAGTGAGGGGGATGAGACGAAAGTAGGAACAAACAGTAAAGGATTAAAAAAAAAAAAACCACCCAACAACGCACAGGAAAGAGAGAGGAGGTGGAAGAGAAAGATGGGGACAAAAAAACCTAGGAGGATTTAGGAAGAAAAAATAGAGAAAAATGCTAAGAAATGCTGGAGCTCTGAGGAGTGAGACAGGATTGAAACTGGGCAGTCCTAGCCCAGAGACACCATGGGAGCCTGAAAGAGTCACAAGATCCTGTCTGGGAGAAGTAGGCATAACAACCCGCTTAAAGAGATACCCTCCTACAGTGGGAGAGAAGGGGGCTCGTCCCCTCTGGATGTCACCCAGTAAAGTCTTGCTTGTGCCAAGAGATCTATGATGCAACTAGGTATTGATGCTGCAAGGCTCATTCACACTCCATCCAGATAGATGAATGCAAACTGCTATTTGAGACAGTCAGTTGCACACAATGTATATTGTACATCAGGGCCAGAGGGTAAAATATTTTACCCTTAGTTTCACCGAGTTGCATTTTAAGCATAATTACGTATGAATATTTGAACCCTCAGATCCGGGAAGATTGAGTGAAAGCAACTAATTGCTGGAAACAGATTTTCCTTATATTTAAGCCCTATTACTTGCATAGAAGGCTATTTACAATGGGGTTACTCTTGTGTAACATGTCTACATTTCTGCAGTGTCTACATTTCTGCAATTTGCATGTGCGCAACATTACTATGCTGATGTACCCTTGTGAAGTATGTGAGTCCTTATTTCTTTTAACCTGGGCTCCAAGCATTTCAAATGGATAGACTGCAACATGTTCCCCCAGTGACTTCAGATTCATGACGTAACTCTAGTTAGGGAGGAGGGAGAAAATAAGGGTAAATGAATCAGTTACATACTGTGAATCTGCATTCTTTTCAGAGAAGAAGCGGAGGCAGAAATCCCCATTCTTGTTGGGTTCAAAAGTGGATGGCACAACAATGTACTCTCCTGGAGGAAGCTTGAACCGGTTCAACACTTCTCGGAGGTTGATGAAAGTGTTTGATCGTTCTTTGGCTCGGTTCGTTAGAAAGTAATTTTTGCTTAGGTGGATGTTTGTCTTGCCAGAAGACTTCATAGAAGAAACAAAACAGAACAGTAGCACTATTCCAATTCAGAATATAATGGAAGAAAGAATAATAGCATTCTGCACATACCTTAATGACAGGGTTAATGTTCATCCATATAAAATTATCACATGAGAATGGAAATATACCAGAGCATAGAATGTAAGTTCTGCAAATAAGTGTGCAAAGATCCTTCCACTAATTTTTACTGGCCACAAGAAGAAGGGCTAACCATAAATTTGCTACAGACCAGCTGTTCCTACCAATGCCAAAGTATTTTAAACAGTTTTAAAATAACTACAATACAGCTTTATTTCTGAACCAATAAATCTGAAATTCCTTGGGTATACTGCCCGTTCTGAATTCTTCATATGGCTAACTAGTTTTATAGTTTTGGCTACAGTAAGAGATAGAGATAAAGATAAAACTACTACAGTTCTGAAATTTTGAACAGCTGGCTTAAAATAGCTGGCTTAAAATAGTGCTGTTTTAAATAGTGACTGTAACTTCTTTTCAAACTTGCACCATCCCACCGAAAATGTATACTACATACCTGAGGAGGCACCTGTGGAAAAGCAGGGAAAAAGAGAGAAAATAGTTATTTACTTTTTATTAACATCACTAGTCACCAAACTCCCACTGATCCACAGCAGGGTCTGTCTTGGTTTGCATTTGGATGGGTGACTACATGTGAGTGCTGTAAGATTAGAGGATGGAACCATAGCTTAGTGGGAGAGCATCTACACGCTTACATGCAGAAGGTCCTAGGTTCACTTCCTGGCATCTCCCAGTAAGGTTGGGAAAGTCTCCTGCCTGAACCCTTACAGAGTTAGCCTGCTGCCAGTTGGTGTCAATACTGAACTTGATGGGTCAGCTCGATGGACTGACTAAATATAGAGCAGCTTCTACGTCCCTACAACACTCAAAATCTATGACATTTAGTAAATGGACCACAGCAGACCAGCTAAGATTGGTCTGTTTGTGACTTTTTCGTTGATTCACCCATGCATATTTGTCACCCAATGTCTCTCAGCCAAATGTGTGATCTGCCTCTATTGAAAAATATTTGAGCTGACCTCAGGAGATCAGAAAGCTCTGTCTGTAGTGATTAATTTGTGATAGCTTACTCATCCACACAAATCATCTTTGGAAGCTACAATAAAATGAATTATGAACATCCATTTATGAGCCAGCCTTGTGGTAAAGTGGCATTCAACTTCTGTCCATCGAAGCAACCTGTGAGGAGATTCTGTGGTTTTCCACCCTTTCCTAATGTGTTACACTATATTTCAGCTTTGTCCCCAAATAGTTATGATCCCTTCCCCTTATTCCATGCCTCAGTGTTCAAGAAGGTGGGGAAAAGACTTGCCTCATAGATGGCAAAGCCAATGGTGTGCATATCCTCTCCCATCTTCCTTTGCTTCCGGCGATGTTTTTGAATCAGGCCAACCAGGAAGGTGCAGCCTCTCTCAGGATCATCCAGATCTTCATCTTCTTCCTCAAGTTTAATCAAATACTGTGGGTTCATCCAAAATGTATCTGCCAAAAGAAAAGATATTGCTGAAACCATCCTCTCCTTATTCTGACATCCTGCTCTCCCCGATGATTCTGAGCACTCATCCTGGCTTGGAAATATACCATCTTTTAATTAAGTTCAGTGGCAGAGCACGTTCTTTGCATGCAGAAGATCCCAGATTTGATCCCTGGCATCTCCAGGTAGGACCGGGAAAGACTCTTGTCTGAAACCCTGGAGAGCTGCTGCCAGCAAGAGTAAGCAATATTGAGCTAGGTGAACCACCGGTCTGACTTCCATATAAGGCAGCTTCCTAAATGCCTAAGCTTCCTTGTTGTTTACCAAAAGAGTCAGTGACTTGCAACTCATGAACCAAATCTGGTCCATGAAAAGAGCAGCCTGGCTTACCAGTTGCCAATGCAGAAGTCTCTTCTCTTCATATTTCCCTTTTCCAGAACTGGACAGTTCAGACAACCAGAAGCAGAGAGACAGAGGCAGGGAATAAGAGATACTAGCTGGCCCAGTTGCAGAGCATCTGCACCTCTATTTCTCCCTCATTCTCGCCCCCCCATTCTCAGCCCTCCCCCTCCTCTTCCCCCCTGCCACCGCCACTTTCTCTCCCCCCTGCCGCCACCTTCTCTCCACCCTCTGCTGCCACTGCTGCTTTCTCTTTCTCCCCCTACCCACCTGCCCATTTGCTGGTCCTTATGCTCATTTGTTGACCTTATGCTCCCCGCCGCTGTTGCTTTCCTCTTCCCCTCCCCTCACTCGCGAACTTTCGCGAGAGCTGCCACACATGGGATTAGCAATAGGTATGTCTAAGAGAATTAGATAGATAGATAGACAGATAGATAGTAATGTTACACAGCTGTAACATTAGTTGGGGGAAGGGCTTCCAGCAGACCACTTTGGGAAGGTAGGTCTGCCCCTCTTCACTATAATCATCCAAATGTTCCCCCATGAAATCTAGTTGCTGATCAAAGTTTTACTACATCAAAACTTTATATGAGAATTAGACAACAATCACAAAGTAGGGATTGACATTTCTGAGTACAACAGGAGAGGATAAAACTCTTAAAGAACCTTTAAATATTTGTTCTCAAGATTGGCTGTAAGAGCAAATTAATGTCTAGGAGAGGACATGCGGACTGCAGTTCAAGCTGAAGATGCCAATCGGGTAAAGTTAACGTAGCCTTCGGAAATTAAAATGTGATGTACAACAAGCTTCCAAGAGCATGGAATGGCCCATTATGCTGCACTAAACCCAGCCCAAGAGCATGGAATGGAATTGTTAGGGAAACATACCCAGATGATCCCAAACACACAGGGCAGTTGGAAGACTACTCTGAGAAGAGCAGACACATCTTGGGGAGGTGAGCAAGCTTTTCTAAGCATCTAGCCCTTCCCCCCTTCAAACTAACTAACAGGAGAGGGGGAGATTTTCAGGGGCTGGTTTCTCTTTAAGGGATAAGTCTTAGCCTTTCTGTGTGTGTTTGTAACCGCAAGGGTTAGAATTGCAAGAGTTAGCTAACTCCAGTGTTAGCTAACTCTGGTGTTTGTCCCTGCAAGGGTTAGAATTTGCGAGGGTTAGGTAACTCCAGTATTTGTTGATTGTCCCTGCTTGGAGGGGGTGGAGTCAGCTAGGGCTGTGGGAGGCTCCACATTCCTTTGACTCTCATCCTTTGTCAGTTGGAAGACTACTCTCTACATAAGAGGTTTACGGCCGAGAGCAGGGCGAACAGGAATAGCAAACAGGACATAGGAGTTTAGCAGGAGTTTAGCGGGAAGTGTGTGAGGGAGTCTGGAACAAGCCCCGGTGATCACAAGGAGACTGGTGGAGAAGAGAACATATGTAAAAATCCCTTCCTCATATTCTTGGGAAAGGCTGCTTGGACAGTAAATACCTGACCATTACAGCTGAGACCTATCCTTCTAATAAGCTCTCTCTAAATACTGTAAACAGCCAACAAAAACAGTATGAAGATAGAAGGCCAGCAGGGGAGGGGGCACTTCCCAGTGTATTGCACAGAGTGCCACATGTATGACTATTTGCCCCATGGGCAGAAGTCATAGGTGTGTGCTTGGTGCAAGGAGCTCCTGGCTCTCTGGGAACAAGTTCGTTCCCTTGAGACCAAGGTGGCAGATCTGGAGAAGCTCAGAGAGACAGAGAGGCATGTAGATGAGACCTTCAGGGACATGATAGAGACATCCCACTCTGGGCTGATAGCTCCCCTGTTGTCAGGGAGAATGAAGGTCTCGGGCAAGGAGGACATCGGTCTGAGGAAGAGGGAAATGCTCCTTTAGAAGGGACCCCTTCCATGGATGATGAGCCCATATCCTCTTGCACAGGGGATATTCCTCTGGGGGGTGGGGGCCTCCTAGTAGTAGGTGATTTGATTATTAGAGGTATAGAGAGATGGGTTTGTGACCCGCGTGTTGACTGCACGGTGACTTGCCTGCCTGGTGCGAAGGTTGCGGACATCACACAGCGTCTAGATAGGCTCTTAGGCAGTGCTGGGGAGGAGACAGCTGTCGTGGTGCATGTTGGCACCAACGATATGGGGAAATGTAGTCGGGAGGTCCTGGAAGCCAAATTTAGGCTGATAGGTAGCGTATTGAAGTCCACAACCCACAAGGTAGCATTCTCAGAAATGCTACCTGTTCCACGCGCAGGTACAGTGAGACACGCAGAGCTGAGGGGTTTCAATGCGTGGATGAGACGTTGGTGCCGGGAGGAAGGGTTTAGATTTGTTAGGCACTGGGATACATTTTGGGGCAAGAAAGGTCTGTACAAAAGGGACAGGCTGCACTTGAACCAAGATGGAACCAGACTGCTGGCGCTTAAAATCAAAAAGGTTGCAGAGCAGCTTTTAAAATGAGGCCTGGGGAACAGCCGATGGGAGCTGGGCAGTATTCCGTTTGGCAAAAGCCATCTTTTAAAGTGCGAGGGTGCAAAGGATTCAGATAAAACGGAAGGGGACAGAGCAGTACCGCATAAAGAGCAGATGGGAGACTGTGCCAACTGATCAAAGAGTCAAAAGAAAGATAGTGTACATCAGGTGAGAGATTCAGCATATAGGTGCTTATATGCCAATGCCAGAAGCCTCCGAGCCAAGATGGGTGAGCTGGAGTGCTTGGTGGCTAACACAGAAATAGATATAGTGGGCATAACAGAAACATGGTGGAACAGTGAGAACCAGTGGGACACTGTTATCCCTGGATATAAACTCTATAGAAAGGACAGGGAGGGGCGCCTTGGAGGTGGAGTAGCACTGTATGTTAAAGAAGCCATAGAATCTAACAAGCTAGAAAACCTAGGTGGACTGGAGTCCTCCACAGAAACCCTGTGGGTGACAGTACAAGGCCTGAAAGGGAACGTGCTACTGGGGATGTGCTATTGCCTTCCTGATCAAAACGCTGACATTGACTGGGAGTTGCAGCAGGAAATCAGGGAGGCGTCAAGGAGAGGCAGGGCTGTAATCATAGGTGACTTCAATTACCCACACATAGACTGGGTAAATTCACAGTCAGGTCAGGACAAAGAGGTCAAATTTCTAGATACGCTGAATGACTGTGCCCTAGAACAGTTGGTCTTGGAACCAACCAGAGAAAAGGCAACCTTGGACTTAATTCTGAGTGGCACTCAGGTCCTGGTGCGTGATGTCAGTGTCATCGACCCTTTAGGGAACAGTGACCATAGTGCCATCAAATTCAGCATACACGTGGAGAGAGAATCACCAAGGAAGTCTAACACAGATATTTTGAATTTCAGAAGAGGAAACTTCTCTAAAATGATGAGTATGGTGAAAAGGAAGCTGAAACGGAAAATCAGGAGAGTCACTTCCCTCCAGAGTGCATGGAGTTTACTCAAAACCACAATACTAGAAGCCCAGTTAGATTGTATACCCAAAAAGAGGAAAGGTACCACTAAGTCCAGGAATATGCCAGCATGGGTACGGTCAAGGAAGCCATAAAAGGGAAGAAGACTTCCTTTTGAAATTGGAAGGCCTGTCCAAATGAAGAGAACAGAAAGGAACACAAACTCTGGCAAAAGAAATGCAAGGCAACAATAAGGGAGGCAAAAAGAGTTTGAGGAACATTTAGCTAAAAGCATCAAGGGGAATAACAAAAACTTCTTTAAATACATCAGAAGCAGGAAACCTGCCAGGGAGGCAGTTGGACCATGAGACAATGAGGGAGTGAAAGGGCTTATTAAGGAGGATATGGAGGTTGCAGAGAAGTTAAATGAGTTCTTTGCATCCGTCTTCACGGCAGAGGATACTGAGCATATACCTGTTCCTGAACCAGGCTTTTTGGGGATGGCGGCTAAAGAACTGATGTTCTAAACTGTCTGGAAAAACTGAAAACTAACAAATCACTAGGGCTGGATGGCATACATCCAAGAGTCCTCAAAGAACTCAAATGTGAAATTGCCCACCGCTAAAATATATAACTTATCCCTGCAATCAGGTTCTGTACCAGAGGACTGGAGAGTAGCAAATGTAACACCAATTTTCAAGACGGGATCCAGGGGTGATCCGGGAAATTACAGACCGGTTAGCTTAACATCCATTCCAGGCAAATTGATGGAAAGCATCCTCAAGCATCCTCAATTTACAAAATTGTAAAGCACATAGAAGAACAGGCCCTGCTGGGAGTGAACCAGCATGGGTTCCGCAAAAGTAAATCTTGCCTCACCAACCTTTTGGAGTTCTTTGAGAGTTTCAACAAGTGTGTGGATAAAGGTGATCCAGCCGACATCGTATACCTGGGCTTCCAAAAAGCTTTTGACAAAGTTCCTCATCAATGACTCCTGAGGAAACTTAGCAGTCATGGGATAAGGGGACAAGTACATGTGTGGATTGCTAACTGGTTGAAAGACAGGAAACAGAGGGTAGGTATAAATGGAGAGTTTTCACAATGGAGGGAAGTAAGAAGTGGGGTCCCTCAGGGATCTGTACTGGGTCCGGTGCTTTTTAATGTATTCATAAATGATCTAGAAGTAGGGGTAAGCAGCGAGGTGGCCAAATTTGCAGATGATACCAAACTCTTTCAGGTAGTGAAATCCATAACTGATTGTGAAGAGCTCCAAAAGGATCTCTCCAAACTAGGGGAGTGGGCGACAAAGTGGCAAATGCGGTTCAATGTTGGCAAGTGTAAAGTGATGCACATTGGGACGAAGAACCCCAACTTCAAGTATATGCTGATGGGATCTGAGCTGTCGGTGACTGACCAGGAGAGGGATCTTGGGGTCGTGGTGGACAGCTCGTTGAAAGTGTCGACTCAATGTGCAGCAGCTGTGAAAAAGGCTAATTCCATGCTAGTGATCATTAGGAAGGGGATTGAAAATAAAACGGCTAATATTATAATGCCCTTATACAAAACTATGGTGCGGCCATGCTTGGAGTACTGCGAACAATTCTGGTCACCACATCTTAAAAAGGACATTGTAGAACTGGAAAAGGTGTAGAAGAGGGCAACCAAGATGATCAAGGGCCTAGAGCACCTTTCTTATGAGGCTAGGCTACAACACCTGGGGATATTTAGTTTAGAAAAAAGACGACTGCGGGGAGACATGATAGAAGTCTATAAAATCATGCATGGGGTGGAGAAAGTGGATAGAGAGAAATTCTTCTCCCTCTCCCATAACACTAGAACCAGGGGTCATCTCATGAAACTGATTGCCAGGAAATCTAGGACCAGCAAATGGAAGTACTTTTTCACACAATGCATAATCCACTTGTGGAATTCTCTGCCACAAGATGTGGTAACAGCCAACAACCTGGATGGCTTTAAGAGGGGTTTGGATAATTTCATGGAGGAGAGGTCTATTGATGGCTACTAGGAGGGCTGTAGGCCACCTCCAGCCTTTGGGGTGGGGTGCCTCTGGGTACCAGATGCGGGCGAGTAACAGCAGGAGAGAGGGCATGCCCTCAACTCCTGCCTGTGGCTTCCAGCGGCATCTGGTGGGCCACTGTGCAAAATGGGATGCTGGACTAGATGGGCCTTGGGCCTGATCCAGCAGGGCTGTTCTTATGTTCTTATGGCAGATTCACACATAGTGTTGAACTGTCAGCACCCTGGGAATGCATGTAAGCCTTACTGCTGGTCTTGGGAAGGATATGCCAAGATTGAGCGTGTTGTACGAACCCACCAATCTTGACTTATCTACCCTACCTGACATTTGTCTCTCACTTCAAATCTTAGTTACAGATGTCAGGTTTCGTTCAAGTAAATAGATAAGTAAGTAGAAGTAAGTTCGTACAAGTAAGTAGAATATAACGAAATCGGTGGGTTCTTACGACATGCCCAATCTCGGCATATCCTAAACCGGAAGTAGGGCTCAAGCACATTCCCGGGGCTCTGGCAGCTCAGATGGACCTCAGCTTTGGCACTATATGTGAATCCGCCCAGAACGTAATAAACCCTTATATGGCTCTTGGACTCTCTGTTAGGAAGATACCAAGGAGACACTTTTTGTTGTGAATGCCAGAGCCAGATAAAGCATGACTTACCAGGGTAATTTCTGCAGCCACCCGCAGTGGATCCTCTTCTCCAGTTCCCATCCATCATGGTCAGGCTCCATTTCTTGTACCTGTCACTGGTCAGTGTGTCTGGAGTCAAGTTGCAGATCTCAAGGCGGGAGTAATGCCTCAGGAAATCACTGAATGACATCCTGTAGAGTAATGTCATCAGAAAAAGAAAAGTCCTGCTAAGGAAGGATAACTCAGACATGCTTCTTCCCATCACCCTCTCCATCCTCAATTAAACACTCCCCCTGGATCCACTCAGAAGCCCAGTGCGCAGGCACGGCGGCCTCCAAAATGGCCACCGTGCTTGAGGGGGAAGGACCAAACAGGCCGAAGAGCTGGTCGAACGGCTGGTTAGGGTGTCAAGGAGGCCAGTGGGGAGAGGGGGAACCCCCGCAGACCCCACCGACACCTAGAGGAAGTCCCCTGGTGGGGGTAAGCGATTAAAAGAATTTTTTAAAAAGTATAGAAGAAAAAAACATGCAAACCCTCAGTGGGGTTCGGGCCGAAGTCGGACCCAACAGGGGGTGGTTCGGTTTGACTCCAAACGGTCGAACCAAACCAGTTCGAAATTGAACAAATTCACCGTCAAACCTGTTTGCACACCACTATCTCAGATTGCTTTTAAAAAGACCCTTAGACACACCTGTATTCTCAGGCTTTTAATTAAAGCTAATTTTAAACTGTTTAATTGTTTTACTCTATGAAATTGTTTTAATTGTTTTTAATCTGTGAAAGTGTTTCAATTGTTTTTATATTCTATTTTAGACTATGCACACCACCTAGAGATACAGTACATATATCAGGCAGTATATAAATATGATAAACAAATAATAAATAAATAAATAAATATGCTATAGCTTGATAGTTGCAGGCACTTCAGTTCAATTATTAGGAGCGGGGTGCTTACCAAAATTCTCCATCTTCATGTCTCCTGGTTAATCGCTCTCTCACTTTAGGATCAACATTATTCCAACTTGGGCAGCTAAGAATACAAAGTCAGAGTTATCTGAAGTTTAAAGTTCATCCCTAAATCAATGGATGGATTCTGTAGAGTCTGCATTTGGTGTACCGCATAGCCTCCTGTATGTGTGGGTGCTACTGCATCTTCCTAATGGAATTGGGCAAAAGTGCACATTTGTGCAAATGCGGAAATTGTGCAAGAGAGTTCGATGATCACATAGACATGGAAATAATGTATGCATGTTTGCACAACTCTCTTGCACAATTTTGGCCTCTGTGCATTAGGAAGATGAAGCAGTGTCCACAGTGCTCTCAATATGCACAGAAGGCTGTGCGTTATGTCAGCCCATGTGATTATCTTTAGTTCAGAAAACCTTAGGAGCATGGTTCATCTGCAGCCAGGATTCAATCCTAGTTTTACATGACCTCCCTTAGCTTTACGTGCATGTACTCCCTGCTCCCCTTCACAGATGAAGGACAAAATATTTTTATGTCAATTCTTGCTTAAAACAAGCCAGAATCTGCAAGGATCTCCAAACTGGATGATCCTGGGTTATTCTAGCTAGAAGTTCCAAATAAAGCAAAATCTGAAGCTAGGTCCACCTTTAGAGACTGTTTTATTTGGAAACTTTCACTAGGACAGGGGTGCACAACTTTGGCCCTCTGGCTGTTTTTGGATGGCAGCTCTCCATTATCTCCAGTCACAGTGGCCAATAGCCAATATTGGTCACAGTGGCCAATAGTGCGGGATTATGGGAGCTGCAATCCAAAAATAGCTGGAGGGTCGAAGTTATGCCCCCCTAGAAAAAGCCAAGATTGCCCAGTTCAGATGTTGCTTGCTCTAAACCAGGATAAGAAGTAGAATCCTTCCTCTTCTCAATTGTGAAAGGGGTGGAGGTGGGGGTGGGGAGTGCACACGCCTGAGGCGAAAGGACATCATGTGAAGCCAGGATTCAGTCTGGGGTGCATGTGACATCTGAATGGTGATTCTGGATGTTGATAATCATCACCTCTTTCTGCATGGTGAAAATACAATTAAGACTGTCTTGATAAATAAGGCAACAATAATAAAATGGACTCTAATGCAGACATGTATAAAATGTTCTGCATTTGAAAGAATGGTGATGAGCTTTTGCTCTGCAGTTCAGGAAGAATACTGACAAACTGGAAAAGATAAGAAAAGAGCTACATGGATGATAAACGGACTTGAAGGCAAAACATATGAGAAAGATTTGAAGGAGCTGGGATATTCAGTATTAAAAAGAAAGAAGCTTAGAGAAGACATGATGTCAGAAGGAAGAAAATAAGTATTTGTTCACCCCCTTCTCCGAAAATACTAGGTACTGTCGTTTGAAATTACAAGCATATAGATTTAGGTCAAACGTTAGGAAACACTTCCTAACTGTCTCTTCAGTACAGCAATAGAACAGACTGTTTAGGAAGAATGTGGCAGGTTCTTCCTTGGAGGCCTTCAAGCAAAAATTAGAAATGCATATTAGGTTACTTTATAGGAGGGGGAAGGTATTCTACCCACATGGAGTGGGTTAGAAGCAGAGACACAACTACAGTTGTTAGAGTTGGGTTTGGCCTAGGGAATCCCAGTTCAATCCTCACTCCAGTCATTAAGCATAGTAGATAGCTACTGACAGGCTCCTATTTTTCTAATCTACCTCTCTAGATTGTTTAAAACACTGCTTTAAACTTAGGATCTACAACTGAATAGATAAAGAAAAAGACACCAAAAAGTGAAAGAAAACTGTGAAGGGTCTCAGATAAGGCAAACCAAGAATGAATCATAACATGAGGATGCTTTTTTAAAAAAAGCAAATGCTATTTTGCGTTATATTAGAAGACATTCTGAATCGTGCACTCAAGCAAGATTAACTGCCATAGTTTCCCAACAAGTATCTCTAAAATTAGTTGTTTTGTAAAGTGACCAGGGGTACTTTACACAGGAATTTTAGCACCTTTGGAGAATTAGACAGATTTCTCATGTGACACTGAAAGTGCTTTTGAGCCTCTCTGCTCCTGTTGATGAGCATGTGTGAAAGAGAGAAATGTAATGTTAACACACTCATATCAAATTATCAAGTCTACTGATGGCCATGCAGGAAAGTGAATTTATAACGACATTTCAACAATACCATTTTTTCTGCGTGTATCCCCTGTAAATAGATGCATTCTACTGGACATGTATTTTTAGTCCTTTCCTCATCTTGTTGGGTTTTTCTGTCATAGAGATGTACATATTTGGGAAATACTTTAAAAACATTTTAACCCCTCCATTCTGTACAAAATGTCTCTTTGGCCACTATTAACAGGCACCAGTGTTCCCTCTGAGGTGTGCCCGTGCAGACACATTTTTTGATGTCTGCTCAGTTAATTTTAGATCCCGTTCAGGTTTAAATCGGGAAGATCACGCTCTGAATCCATGGGCGCACACACTGCCTTGAGACTGCCGCCCAGAACAAAACTCATTCTGCAGCATGCAGATGAAAAAAATTAGAGAGAACACTGACAGGCATGCTGGTTTTCCAGGACTGTGATATTTTGGGCACACTGGGAAGACTAGAGAAGGCCTTGCTGATTTCAATGGCATGTTTTCCTTTTCTAAAGAGCATATATATATATATATATATATATATATATATATATATATATATATATATATATACACTTCAGTTCTGATGCATATATTAATACATTTAATTTAAAAAAACTGATGAGGCATTGGTGAAACTGATATGCTTTCCAACAGCCCTTTGTGGGGACAGGGGTTGAAGAAAATTGGCAGAAGTAACGTTAGCAAGTGTTACTATTTTCTATTTTCTCTAGCCTTGTCAGGTGAAGGAAATGGAGGCAGATAATGGAGAAAGCAGAACTACAGACTACCGCCAACCACGTCATAATGGAGACTGAGTCTAGTTGCAAGACAGTATGGGACAGTAAACAGGAAAGGCAACTCTAGAAGGGTTTTCTCCTACACTAACTGAGTGTGGTGGCATTTCAAATGGGAAATGAACAGCTTGTGAATGGTGGCAATGTGCATTAACTGAAATAACACAAGACTCCCAAGCGCCTGAGAAATCAACTTGAAAATGCATGTGTAATTTAGGCACTGCAGTTGCCAGAATGCCTTCAAGGAAACCGTGCCAGCTACAATATGTTAAGATTGTCAATTCATGATGCAAAACATAATGCCAGATGTCACGCTGGTGTTGTGTAGTAAATATACAGCTCTGACCTCCAGATTCAAAACTCACTTATCATTCCATTTTCCAGTCCATTCTACTTGTCCCCAGGGGTTTCGAATTCTGATCAATTTCTGCATGCTACCTCGGAAATTCACCTAGTGACATTAGAAGGGGGAAAAAATCAAGTTACCATTTGATCCAGCTAGTAACCTGAAAAAGAAACAGAGTACTTTTAACCCATTTATTTCTTGTCTGCTTTGTTACATTTGTGTACATTTTCAACGGACTATGCTGAGCTTTTGTATTCTTTGCATCTAGATTTGTATTGGTGCAGAATTTGGTGCACTCTGGTGCAGAATTTCCTATCAGATCAGCAAATTATGCAAAAAGCAACTTTTTTCAAATGTGCCATAGATATTGAGAATAAAATCAGCCCATCTTTCCTTTGGTCATTTGAATCAGCCCTGGCCTAGGAAAAGATGACTTTCTTATTTGTAACCCTTTTACCCAAAACATCATGCTTGTGTTTTTCAGGAAGTCTCTCCACTGCGTTTAGCTATCTAGTGTTCTCTACTTCTCAAACATAAAGAAGGAATTTATCTCTACACGAAAGGGGTAAATTATATATTTGAGTCACCGCTGAACCATGGAAGGTATCTAATCTCTAAATCAGTGAGTTTTCTATTAAGAGAGAATTGGAAAGCTGATATATTTCTCTAAGTTATGATTTCTGCAGAGTGATGAGAATTTCTAGGATAAAAAGGCCCAAATGCAGATTCACTCTCTGGGAAGGACTGCACTACATTGGTCCTCCTGCAAATGTTGGGCTACAACCAGAAGCTTGTCCCAACAAGCCAGGGGGGCAGTGTTCCCTCTAAGGCGTGCGCATGTGTGAGTGCTCACATGTTTTTTGATGTCCGCTCAGTTAATTTTAGATCCCCGCTCAGGTTGAATCAGGAAGGCTCCACTCTGAATGCATGTGCACACACATTGCCTTGATACTGCTGCCCAGAACAAAACTCATTCCGCACACAAATGAAAAAAATTAGAGAGAACACTGCAGGAGAGGGGGGTGTCAAACAAGGCACAGCTTCCTCTGGCAGCCTCAGTTGTATCTCTCTCTCCTGCTTCTGTGTTAATGAGAGCTGAGCTGTCTGCAGGCTTGCCATTCGTAAGGTAGAGCTGCGCAGGCTGCTTGACCAGTCCACACAGCTCTACCTGACAAATGGCCAGCCTGCAGGCAGTGTGGCTCTCATTAACACCAGAATGGGGCCCGGATGGCAAAGAGAGGCATCTTTGTATGTAGTTCAGAAACTTCAGTTAGTTCAAAATGCGGCAGCCGTTTTGGTATCTGGAGTATCCCGGAGAAACCACTTTATGCCTGTTCTTAAAAGATGCACTGGCTGCTGATCTGTTTCCAGGCAAAGTACAAAGTGCTGGTTATTACCTTTAAAGCCTTGAATGGCTTAGGTCCGGGTTACCTCAGAGAGCACCTTTCTCTACAAGATTCCCACTGCTCATTAAGATCATTAGGAGGGGTCCATCTTCAGATGCCACCAGTTCATCTGGTGGTGACCTGGGACCGGGCCTTCTCAGTTGTTGCCCCTAGGTTGTGGAATGTGCTCCCCATGGATACAGAAGAATTATCTTCCTAGGAGGCCTTCAGGAGAACCTTAAAGACCCATCTGTTTAGGCTGGCTTTTAATGATATCTAGTTCCAATTTTAATCCGGTTTAATTTTTTTAATTTTAATTGTTTTATTATTTGTTTTTTAGTTTAATGTAAACTGCCATGAGCCACTTTAGGAAGGGCGGTATATAAATTGAATGAATGAATGCATGATTAAATTAAACAAGGGCTGACGGGAACCAGAGGCAGCCTCTTTTGGACACCCCCCCCCTCATTAGGACAAATCACTACTGACTACAACTCCCATCATCCCTGACTGTTGCCACTGTGGTGGTAGTCCAAGAATAGCTGGAGAGTTGAAGTTGTACAGCTCTGCGCTGGGCAGTTTCTAAGTATGATTGAGAAAACACTGAATAAAGTACTAATGTTCCTTGAGCATATCTTTCATATAAAGCCCTTTATAATCAATTTTGTGTTGATGTTTGATGCTTTTTCTTTGCTATATGTTTTGTAACACTTTATTAGAAATCATATAAGTAAATTAGGATCCTAACATAAACTTTCTTTCACATTTTTACTTTTAATGGTCAATACAATACCCGGGTGAGCATGAATTCGTGAAGTGGTTTATTCTCTAGATAGAGAGTTTCATACTTGCTGGCTGGGTTAACAGCTTAAGGCTGGTCTAAATGCGAAAATTATGAGGTCATTCACATGACCACAAGGATGTCACATGACCCACATAAGTGGCATGACAGAGAGCCAAGCACTCATCAGTGGTGGAGAGGAAGCCAGAATGCCAGATATCCCACAATGCATTGTTCAAGCAGTATGATGCACTGGGAAACCTCTGTGCTGCCTGACTGCTCCTTCCCCCTGGCTTTATGATTAGGATAGCTGCCGGCAACCCAGGAGCAGCGGCCAATAGAAGCCTCACACAACCATGGAGTGAGGTAGGAGGCAAACACTTGTCCTCTTACCTCACTTTGTACCTGGGTAGCAGAGCAGGGCTACCTGACTCTGGGGCAGCTGGGTTGGGAGGCCTCCTGGTGGTGAAGCCAAAACCTGGGTTAATTCTCTCTTTCCCCGGTAGCTTGTGTTGTGGGAATGACCTCCATGTCTTAAGTGCCCTTCACAAACACACAGACAGAGGGACTGTTTTCCTGTGGTGCAGTCCCATTTTGCTGGGGAAGATGTGTGAATATTCCAGCCACGTGGCTGTAGCCAACTGCAAGGGTCTTTCCCATCCAAAAAGAATGCTAGGTATGTGAACTAGACAAAACAGAAAGTCTACAGTGCTGTGTATGGAAATGTCCTCTATATGAAGTATGGAGAAACAAACAACTTGATTTGTTAATTAAACAATTAAGCATGTGGCTTACAAAAAACAAAAACAAAAACACCATTCTAGTAGTTAAGTGGCAGTTCATAATTTGGATTATGCCCACTGGGAATGTTTGCTTTATTATTTCAATGATTACTGGGGGGAATCATTACTGGGGGGATACATTAAACAGTCCCAGCTAGTTCTTCTTTTCTATGTGCAAATTTTATGCAGTAGGTCTTCTCTTGTGTATTTTACTTTTCCATGTGTGGAAAATGGTGCAACCAAGCAGATGTCTGTTAATTCCCCAAGCACCTCCTTCCTGGAGGGATTTTCCCTCTCATTTTCAGTTTAGGGCTATGACGGGGTGGAGCTGTAACTGAGCACACAGGTTCAAAGAACCCACAGCCCCTTGCCTCCAGGGCCTCCTGGCTCACTTTTAGGGCCATCAGCTTGCCTCTCCTCTTGTGCCCAGTACTGAGGCTGAGAATATTTCACTTAGCCAGCAGCAAACATAGTTGTCGCCGGTATATGGAAAGCAGCGCAGGATGGAAGCGCCCAATCCAGCATCCCATGGGGAGGCTGCTCCCGTCCCCAACCGCACAGTTGATCTCCGCACATGCACAGAGGCCATTTGAGGGGTTAGCGCACTGCTGTACCAACCCTTCAGATGGCCTCTGCACTTGCATGGAGATCAAGTAAGCAGCGGGGGGTGGGTGAGCCTCCCCTCGAGATGCTGGGTTGGGCGCCTCTGCCCAGCGTTGCATTCCAGATACTGGCAGCACCTAAGTTTGTTGCCAGTGAAATATTCCCACCCTCACTCCCCCCACCGCCTGCCGAGTGGCGCTTTTGAAGACAAGGAGCATGCTGCCAGGGTAGGAAGTGTGCTGCCATAGGGGGGCACCTGCTAGACCATGGGCTGCCTATGACCTTGCTACACCACTGGGTAGGGTTGCCAACTGTCCCTTATTATGCGGGTCATCCCTCATTTCAGGGATGAAATGTTGGTCCCTATAGGGACAGCATTTGCCCAGCATTTTGGTTGAAAAGTGATATAACTTGAATATGTTCTAAATAATAACAATGCTGACATTTTTCAATAGCAATAACATATACGTCATTGATACTCAGGGTCTTGATTACCACTGCAGACACCTCCTGCCCCCCTCCCCACCCACCCCAAACCTCTGCCACTCATTCTGGCATTGAAATGTTGGCAACCCTACCATTGGGCTATGTTCACATATCTGGAAATATTGTTGAGAATTTATCACAAGAAAGGACTTGTGCTTCCATGTATATGCCTACAGTACATATAAAGATGTGCCTCATCACCATCTGTGAGTGGCTTTAAGATCCGATTTGGTGAGATACAAAGGAGATTACACGGGGACCTAGGCTCAACCTTCTGCTCAAAAAAAGCCTTTCTGCTCAGAACAAACAAACAAAAGACCTCGTAAAAGCAAAGTTACTCTCTCCCAGCCTCAGACCGCTACTACAGGTTTTTGTGCAGATGAATAGAAGAAATGCATTGCATAAGCCTCTAGTCATTATATGCTTGATAGTGGTTACTGGTATACCAGAAAAGGTCAGTGGTAGTCCTTGATTAGAGACATGGAACAAAAGAACCTCTTGGAACATCCTGGAGAGTTTTCAGAGGCAGAATTTAGTTCCGTTTTATTTATTTCTCAATCAGAGCAGCATGCTCCCTCTTGACTGTTTGTACTGGGACTTGCCAAAGCCAAAACATCTAAGGCCAGCTGCAATCAAAAGCCTTCCAACTGCTCATTATCCTGCCCAGGCTTGATATAGCTTGCCAGAGACTCCGTTTTGGACATTTTAATCAGAAGGGCAGGGATCCTTCCAGTGTAATTATTCTGGGCCGTTTCCAAAGCCCGTTGAAGTGAAAAGAGATCCCTGGGTTTATAAATTCTCTTCTTCCCTGTCTCATCCTGGCATCACTGTAATCCTTCATGGCCCAGATAAACCCTTTCCAATGAGTGTGATCTCCCATTCTCAACAGGCAGTTGAGATACAGGTGGGGAACAGTACATTTCAGACCCTGGATAGAAATTATTGTTTACAGTGGGGCTGCTGCGCTTCAAGAACTACCAGCAGCTACAACCAGAACCCTGGTCATTTTGCTTTTTCTTTAATTGTATGTACGCGGCTTTGAGAGGCCTTGGCCTGAAAGTATTAAAAATATATATGAAATTATGAGAAATAACAGAGCCCCCCAGTGACATTCCAAAGAGGCACAACTTAAAAAGAGGTCTATCACTCATCTGCTGTTTGTGAGGATGGGCCTGAATTGTAAACAGGTGCCCAAAGCTAACCGTGCTTTTGTCCCCTCTACTGATTATGGTCCAGCTTGCTTCTTGAAGCCACCTGAATTCTTACTGAATGCAGTTGTTGCCTTACAAGTATCATCACTGAAGAGCACCTCCTGCATTCTGCTGCCATGTGCTTCTCCCTCAGTGACTTGGGATACCTGATTACTTTAGGGACTGCCCTCCTCCCTATGTTGCTTCCCAAATGCTTTGTCCTGCATCTGAGGTCCTGCTTTAGATTCTGCCACTAGCTAAAGTACTAGAGAGATGGGCCTTATTGGTTGTGGTGCCAACTTTGTAGAAGGTCTTTCCTACAGAGGCCTGGCTGGTCCCCACACTATGTGCTTTCAGTCACCAAGTGAAGATGTGCCTTCTCAGAATGGTTTGCTTGTTTTCGTTTTCCTTGGGTGCTATGTGGGAGTTTTGGTTTTCCCCTTTTTTGATCTCTTGATGTTTTTATGGTTTTGTGTCTGCTGTTGTTGTTTTTTTGTTGTTGCATATGCTGCTGTTTTATTGTGTTATGTTTTTTTTAATCTTCTCAGCATATACGCGAGGAGAAAATCACCAAGGAAGTCTAACACACACTTTGAACTTCAGAAGAGGAAACTTCTCTAAAATGAGGAGTTTGGTGAAAAAACAGAAAGGGAAAATCAAGAGTCATTTTGCTCCAGAATGAATGAAGTTTATTTAAAACCACAACAATAGAAGCCCAGTTAGAATGTATACCAAAAAGGAGGAAAGGTACCCCACCAAGTCCAGAGGATGCCAACGTGGCTAGCAAGTAAAATCAAGGAAGCTATTAAGAGGGAGAAGAATTTCTTCAGAAATTGGAAGGCCTGTCCAAATAAACAGAACAGAAAGGAACACAAATGCTGGAAAAAGAAATACAAGAAGGCAGTATTGGAGGCGAAAAGAGAGTTTGAGGAACATTTAGCTAAAAGCATCAAGGGGAATAACAAAAAACTTCAGAAGCGGGAAACTTGCCAGGGAGGCGGTTAGTCCTTTAGATGATGAGCGAGTGAAAGAGATTATTAAGGAGGATATGGAGATTGCAGAGAAGCTAAATGAGTTCTTTGCATCTGTCTTCATGGAAAAGGATACTGAGCATATTCTTGAGCCTGAACTGAGCTTCTCAGGGACAGAGGCTAAAGAAATGAGTCAGACAGAGGTGACAAGAGATGATGACCTAAACTGTCTTGGAAAAATAAAAAAATTAACAAATTGTCAGGGCCAGATGGCATACACCCGAGAGTCTCAAAGAGCTCAAATGTGAAATTGCCAACCTCCTTGCAAAAATATGTAACGTCTCCCTACAATCACAAGCTCTGTACCGGAGGAAAAGGAAAGTAGTCAATGTGAAACTATAAGTAGCCAATGTAACCCTTTCAAAAAGGAATCTGGGAAATTACAGACTGGTTAGCTTAATGTCTGTGCCAGGCAAATTGATTGAAAGCATTCTCAAAGATAAAATTGTCAAGCATACAGAAGAACAGGCCCTGCTGAAGGAGAACCAGCATGGATTTTGCAAAGGTAAATCTTGCCTCACCAACCTTTTGGAGTTCTTTGAGAGTGTAAACAGCTGTGTGGATAAAGGAGATCCAGTTGACATAGTATACTTGGACTTTCAAAAAGCTTTCCACAAAATTTTTCATCAAAGACTATTGAGAAAACTCAGTAGTCATGGGATAAGGGGACAGGTTCATGTGTGGCTTGGTAACTGGTTGAAGGAAAGGAAATATAGGGTTGGAATAAATGGAGAGTTTTCACAATGGAGGGAAGAAAGAAGTGGGGTCCCCCAAGGATTTGTACTGGGAGATCTAGAAGTTGGGCGTAAGCAGCAAGTTGGCCAGATTTGCAGATGACACTAAACTATTTGGGGTAGTGAAATCCAAAATAGATTATGAGGAGCTCCAAAAGGATCTCTCCAAACTTGTGAAGTGGACAACAAAATGGAAAATACAACTCAATGTTAGCAAGTGTAAACTGATGTATACTGGGGCAAAAAACCCCATATTCACAGATACGCTGATGTGGTCTGAGCTGTCAGTGACCGGCCAGGAAAGAGATCTTGGGGTCATAGAGGACAGCTCATTGAAACTATCAACACAATATGTGGCAGCTGTGAAAAAGGCCAATTCCATGCCTGGAATAATTAGGAAGGGGATTGAAAATAAAACTGCTAATATCATAATGCTTTTATAAAAATCTATGGTGTGGCTACATTTGGAGTACTGTGTACAGTTCTGGTCACCATATCTCAAAAAGGATATTATAGATGATCAGGGGCCTAGAGCACCTTGCTTAGGAGGTAAGGCTACAACACCTTTGACTTCTTAGATTAGAAAAATATGACCGAGGGGCAATGTGATAGAGGTCTATAAAATTATGCATGGTACAGAGACAGTGAAAACTTTCTCCCTCTCGCATAACACTAGAACCAAGGGTCATCCCAAGAAACTGACTGCCAAGAAAAAGGGCCTCCGAACCGGTTCGTGCACATCTGAGAGCAGCTGAGCAGATTTCTGAATTCAACCCTTCCTTGTGCATTTTTTTACTGAAAAGGAAGCCCATTGAACTAAATCATTTACTTCTGTGCAATCTCACTTGCTTACTACGAGGCAATGGGCAGGGAGAGAGAACAGTCACTTACTTAAAACCAATTGAACTGAATCATGTTTCATTTACTTCTGGGCGATCCCACAGCCCTCACTGGAGGAGCACTCCCCTCTCTCTCCTCAGCCTCTTCCCTATTTATTTATTTCTCTGGAGGCACGCTGCCGTCATCCTCCCTCCTCAAGAGAAGGCCTGGCAGGAGGGAAGCAGCAAGGGCAACAGTGGAGAGGAGAAAGGCGTCCCACCACCACTGCAAGGCTCCCTGCCCTAGCAAGGCTCTGCCTGGGCCACTGACTGAGGAAGAGTGATGGAGGCAGCGGCTGCTGCTGCTACGGCTGCCCCCAGCAGCCCCAGCAGGGGAGCTAAGGAGTCACTGGCTGCCACCGCCATTCAAGAGAGGGCCCACCCAGGCACGCCAGTTCCTTTCTTCCCCCCTTCCAGGCTTGCTACAGGATTCCCTTTTGCTCCCTACATTTAAAAAAAAAAGTATATATTTTTTAAAAAAAATATCCCTGTAATCATTTGCACAAGAATGCAACGATGAAAGGTTTTGTTTTGGAATGGCGCTTCCCCCGGTGGCAGATTAGCGGAAGGCAGTTGAGAAATTTATAGACAGACAGACAGACAGATAGATAGATAGATAGATAGTCACGTCATACACACCCCACGACTCCATTGGCCCAAATGGAGCAGGAGAAGGGGTCCATATTCTCATTGAAATGCATTTCAATGAGAATATGGACAATCCTGCCTGGAAAATACGTTGCAGCGGATGGAAAATATGAATGGCCACCAGCTTACAACGAAGCACTAAACAACCCTTTACTCTCGATTTGAAACCGTTGCACTCGTTTGCAACACATTAACCGTTGCAAATCTTGTAGTCCGGAAATCACCCAGGGGAACAACATCAGGAGAGAGGGTATGCCCTCAGCTCTTGCCTGTGGGCTTCCCAGAAGCATCTGGTGGGCCACTGTGTGAAACAGGATGTCGGACTAGATAGGCCTTGGGCCTGATCTAGCAGGGCTGTTCTTATGTTATGTTCTTATCTGGTTTTTAAATTGTGTTTAGATTTTTGTTTGTACTCTAGTTTGGTCACTGTTGCTAGAGTGGGGTACTGTGTTTTAAAAACACAAACATTCATAAAAGATATTATATAGCCATAACATTACAGAAACATTCTACAAGCGCAGGTGATGAGAAACCTACAAGTTCTCCATTATCTGAGTCACATATGAATACAGTGGATATTTATACTTAAAGTGGTGATTCTCTTATATTTAGCAGGGGGAGAGCAACCCCAGAACAGCATCCCTCCAGTGGCTTTTGCTGGTATCTCTCTTATGTTTCCTTTTAGATTGTGAGCCCTTTGGGGACAGGAGACCATCTTATTTATGTATTATTCATTTTTCTATGTAAACCACTATGAGAACTTGGGCTGATGAGTAGTATATAAATATCCATTGTCGTCGTCATCGTCGTAGTAGTAATATTTTGCCCAAAGTTTTAATTACTTAAATATATACTTCTACCTCACCGATTTACTCCAAGCTGAGATTAGTCAGTGCTCAGACCAGTGCTGGCACTTCTGATCTTCCAAGGCTGCTGCACACATGAAATGCTACAGTGCAGTTAAGTAACTTCTTAAAACAGCATGTGGACACTTGCACAGTGTATTTCCATTGGAAACAACTGAAACAGCACTGCACAAGTGTCCACATGCTTTTAACATGTTGGCCAGTGATCTTCAGGGTTTATTGCATTTTCTTGCCAAATATACACTGTTGTGGTTTGGTAGCACACCAGGTGACTACATGCACTTACTGCACTGTGCATGCACAAGGGGAAAAGCAATGTGGGGAATCAGGGGCAATTGCAGCTCACCACAACATGATTTTTGCAATGAAATAAATGCTTGTAGCTGGAACATAGAAAGCTGCCATATACCGAGTCAGACCATTGGTCCATCTAGCTCAGTATTACCTACACAGACAGGCAGCAGCTTCTCCAAGGTTGCAGGCACGGGTCTCTCTCAGCCCTATCTTGGAGATGCTGCTAGGGAGGGAACTTGGAACCTAGATGCTCTTCCCAGAGCGGCTCCATCCCCTGAGGGGAATATCTTGCAGTGCTCACACTTCTAGTCTTCCATTCATATACAACCAGGGCAGACCCTGCTTAGCTAAGGGGACAAGTCATGCTTGCTACCACAAGACCAGCTCTCCTCTTCATATGTGATAGGGTTCCCTGGAAAAGCACATGTTAAACACACAATGGGTTGTACTGCAGCCTGTACTAAGCATTGAATGTTCCTTAGAACAGAAGTCTACAGGTGAAACTCGGAAAATTAGAATATCGTGCAAAAGTCCATTAATTTCAGTAATGCAAATTAAAAGCTGAAACTGATATATGAGACAGACGCATTACATGCAAAGTGAGATAAGTCAAGCCTTAATTTGTTATAATTGTGATGATCATGGCATACAGCTCATGAAAACCCCAAATCCACAATCTCAGAAAATTAGAATATTACATGGAACCCAGAAGACAAGGATTGAAGAATAGAACAATATCAGACCTCTAAAAAGTATACAGTGTACTGTGCTTGATTGGCCAGCAAACTCACCTGACCTGACCCCATAGAGAATCTATGGGGCATTGCCAAGAGAAGGATGAGAGACATGAGACCAAACAATGCAGAATTGCTGAAGGCCGCTAATGAAGCATCCTGGTCTTCCATAACACCTCATCAGTGCCACAGGCTGATAGCATCCATGCCACGCCGCATTGAGGCAGTAATTGCTGCAAAAGGGGCCCAAACCAAGTACTGAATACATATGCATGCTTATACTTTTCAGAGGTCTGATATTGTTCTATTCTTCAATCCTTGTCTTATTGGTTCCATGTAATATTCTAATTTTCTGAGATTGTGGATTTGGGGTTTTCATGAGCTGTATGCCATGATCATCACAATTATAACAAATTAAGGCTTGACTTATCTCGCTTTGCATGTAATGCGTCTGTCTCATATATCAGTTTCACCTTTTAATTTGCATTACTGAAATTAATGGACTTTTGCACGATATTCTAATTTTCCGAGTTTCACCTGTAGAGTGTTGATAAGGCTACACGCTGCGATTTATTGTTGTGAGGCAGCACAGACACAAGAGGGCAGCACACACAAACATTTCATATAATATTCCCACAGACAAAAGAGCAGTACGATGCATAGGTAATTTTACTGGCCAGCACAACGCACAGTTTTCAGCCAGCATTACCAGGGCTAATGCACTGGTAAATAGGTCGCCCCTGGCAGTTTTGTGCAAGAGCACTGTGGCACAACTGCTTAAAATAGTGGAAGTAGTGCTGCAGCAGCACTGATCTTGAGGACTTGTACAACAGTGCTCTTGTGCAAGACCACCAGGGCGGCTTTACATAGGAACATAGGAAGCTGCTATATACTGAGTCAGACCATAGGTCCATCTAGCTCAGTACTGTCTACCCAGACTGGCAGCGGCTTCTCCAAGGTTGCAGGCAGGAATCTCTCTCAGCCCTATCTTGGAGATGTTGCCAGGGAGGGAACTTGAAACCTTCTGCTCTTCCCAGAGCGGCTCCATCCCCTGAAGGGAATATCTTACAGTGCTCACACATCAAGTCTCCCATTCATATGCAACCAGGGCAGACCCTGCTTAGCTAAAGGGACCAGTCATGCTTGCTACCACAAGACCAGCTCTCCTCTGTGGCCTTTTACAAGTGCAGCAGCCCTAGAGCACTCACAACACTGATGGAAGACCACACATCATATCAGCTACTGGTTTGCCATGAGATTATATCCTTAGTGCATTACATTCTTCCCTTTCCCAAAATGGAGAACTTACCTCCTCTGCGCCTGTTACAGAGTATGCGTGTCCTTTGACCAGCTTTTGTGTGGTGACAGCCTCGGTCTCTGCAGCACTTGTGATCTGCAAACACAAAGCAATCCAGTCATATATACCCTCTAGTGAGCTCAAAAAGGCAGCAGTCTCTGGAGCTAAGTTGGGAGATGCAGTCTCCAATTCAGTAATGCAAAAAAAGTAAAGTAGCTTTTTGGAATAGACCAACCCTTCTTGGTGCAGATGTGTGCATGTATACTTTTGAATTACACAGAATTCTTCATCAAGGTGGCAGATCCAACTACTGATACTAGTTAGCTAGTCATATAAGTGAATGGAATCCAGCATCCTCACCCCAAGCTGCTAGCAGCTCATTGAGATTTGCTAGGGCAGTGGTTTTCTACCATGTCCTGAAGAATCCTGTGATTCCCTGGAAGCTTATCAACCACTACCACATTTCCCATGCATTGTCTAGCTGCAGGGGAGTGTTGGGGCTATTCTAGGGTGCACACTCAGTTTACCCAAGGCAACAGCAAGACCCCAAAGGCCTGGGAGGCACCTTGTCTGGTGCACTTTACAGCAGGGTTTCCCAACCTGTGGCACTCCAGACGTTGCTAAAGTACAACTCCCATCATTCCAAGCTACAATTTACAGAGGCTGGGGGTGATGGGAATTGTAGTTCAGCAACATCTGGAGTACCACAGGTTGGGAATACCTGCTTTAGGGTGTGACCCTATATTCTCTGCAGCATACCAAGGTCCTATGGCAGGCAAGGTGATGTATGGAGGTGTTTCCAGGAGACAGAAAGCTTGAAAACTGATTAATTCCCATCAGTTGAGTACATGACCAGCAGCCTTATACTCCATGAAAACAGCACAATTTTGAAGGCGATATACAGTACAGTGTTATTGTTGGCATGTTGATTGCAGAATGTGCAAGAGGTATAAGTGGGTCAGGTAATAATGCTAAATTGAGACCACAAACACAAATCCAAATACACTAGTTACTTGGGAGTAAATCCTCTTGAACACAGTGGGACTTAGTTCAGAGTAAATCTACTTAAAGTACTGTGGGAAAGATGCGTTCCCATTTGTCTATCACAGGTTTCCATGGTGGGGTGGGAAGGTGCATGTCTGAATATGCCCAGTGAATGTATCCATGGGACCCACAAGTCACCCAGCTTCCTTCCAAACATTGTGGTGTTTGCTATGGAAACAAACAGTGGACCAATGGGAATGCACTCATCTGTCATATAACATGCGACATGCCTTTTGGATTAATGTTTCTCTCACTGATCAACCATCTTCTAAGCTTCAGTGAGCTCCAAGAGCTCAGCCTTGTGTGTCTGTCTCTCTCTAGTTTCTGAATGGGGAAAGAATGGACATTGGTTCAATCAAAACAAAAGGCTAAACTTCAACCAGTGGCATGATGGGAACGTAGAAATACATAGAATCTGGACCATCTTTTCAGGCCCAGCGAAAGTCCCCACATCAGTGCCTGAAGGGGCATAACAAGCTGCTCCCTGAACTCTCATGGCACATGCAGTACACTGGTGTGCAATCTCCCCTCCCCACCCCCCTCCTCTGTGGCACACAGACTGTGCCACACACCAATTCCCCCTGATCTCCCTCCACATACACAAGAGGACACACATGGGCCCAGGTCATGTGTAATACGGAACCACGGATCCAATCAATGTTGGGGAGAGCAGTCTCTCTGCAGTCAGCCAGACTGCAGAGAGGTGGGGGAGCTGGCTGTATGGGCTTCCTTCTTCACAGAAGGACAGCCTGCACAGCCAATCAGACCAGAGGGAGGGAGGAGCTTCCTCCCTCAGCTCTGGCTCCAAGGGGCCCAAATGGCGGTGCCAGTGTTCATATGCAATACTACGAACTAGAGAGAGGGTGTTTGCGGTGGCAAAACTCCACACTGACCGAAGGTTCAGAAAGGAGTTTGGTGAGGGAAACTGCAGTTCGCTTTCCCCTTGCAAACTCTATTTCCCACTGTTCATACATTCAGGTTTGGGAACTGGAGGTGAAAGGACCTGCAGTTTCCTGTTACTTATGAACTGGGCCATGGTGCGTGTCAGTCCCCCCCACTCTGATCTTTCCTCACCCCGCCCCAAGTGCTCACCCTTCCTCTCCCAACCAATGTCCCTTTACTTGGCAGGTGCCGCAAACACCATTCCTTTGCTGTGCACTCACCTTGCCCCTTGTCAGGCAGGGTGTCCTCAAAGAGCCCTGGTGGGGTGCAGGGCCTGGGACAAGGCAGCTATTGCAGGGCCCCCTTCTAGTTAATTTTAATGGCAGCAACAAGAGCAGGGCCCAGGCGGTCACCCTGCTTGCCCTGTCCTAATGACAGCCCCGCCCTGCCTATTCAAAAGGTAGAAGGTGGGAGAGGGAATGGCGGCAGGGGGGATCCAACTTCCTGCTTAGCGCACCACTCTACTCCTCTACACTGCCTGCTGCTCTGTTCCTCCACTCTACTCCTCCACACTGCCTGCTGCTCTGTTCCTCCACTCTACTCCTCCACACTGCCTGCTGCTCTGTGACTCCACACTACTCCTCCACACTGCCTGCTGCTCTGTTCCTCCACACTGCCTGCTGCTCTGTCCCTCCACTCTACTCCTCCACACTGCCTGCTGCTCTGTTCCTCCACTCTACTCCTCCACACTGCCTGCTGCTCTGTTCCTCCACTCTACTCCTCCACACTGCCTGCTGCTCTGTTCCTCCACACTACTCCTCCACACTGCCTGCTGCTCTGTTCCTCCACACTACTCCTCCACACTGCCTGCTGCTCTGTTCCTCCACACTGCCTGCTGCTCAGTTCCTCCACTCTACTCCTCCACACTGCCTGCTGCTCTTTTCCTCCACTCTACTCCTCCACACTGCCTGCTGCTCTGTTCCTCCACTCTACTCCTCCACACTGCCTGCTGCTCTGTTCCTCCACTCTACTCCTCCACACTGCCTGCTGCTCTGTTCCTCCACTCTACTCCTCCACACTGCCTGCTGCTCTTTTCCTCCACACTCCTCCTCCACACTGCCTGCTGCTCTGTTCCTCCACACTACTCCTCCACACTGCCTGCTGCTCTGTTCCTCCACTCTACTCCTCCACACTGCCTGCTGCTCTGTTCCTCCACACTGCCTGCTGCTCAGTTCCTCCACTCTACTCCTCCACACTGCCTGCTGCTCTGTTCCTCCACACTACTCCTCCACACTGCCTGCTGCTCTGTTCCTCCACACTGCCTGCTGCTCAGTTCCTCCACTCTACTCCTCCACACTGCCTGCTGCTCTGTTCCTCCACTCTACTCCTCCACACTGCCTGCTGCTCTGTTCCTCCACTCTACACCTCCACACTGCCTGCTGCTCAGTTCCTCCACACTACTCCTCCACACTGCCTGCTGCTCTTTTCCTCCACTCTACACCTCCACACTGCCTGCTGCTCTGTTCCTCCACACTCCTCCTCCACACTGCCTGCTGCTCTGTTCCTCCACACTACTCCTCCACACTGCCTGCTGCTCTGTTCCTCCACTCTACTCCTCCACACTGCCTGCTGCTCTGTTCCTCCACTCTACTCCTCCACACTGCCTGCTGCTCTGTTTTCCCACTCTACTCCTCCACACTGCCTGCTGCTCTGTTCCTCCACTCTACTCCTCCACACTGCCTGCTGCTCTGTTCCTCCACTCTGCTCCTCCACACTGCCTGCTGCTCTGTTCCTCCACACTGCCTGCTGCTCTGTTCCTCCACACTGCCTGCTGCTCTTTTCCTCCACTCTACACCTCCACACTGCCTGCTGCTCTGTTCCTCCACACTACTCCTCCACACTGCCTGCTGCTCTATTCCTCCACACTACTCCTCCACACTGCCTGCTGCTCTGTTCCTCCACACTCCTCCTCCACACTGCCTGCTGCTCTGTTCCTCCACTCTACACCTCCACACTGCCTGCTGCTCTGTTCCTCCACTCTATACCTCCCCACTGCCTGCTGCTCTGTTCCTCCACTCTACTCCTCCACACTGCCTGCTGCTCTGTTCCCTGCCCTCTCCTTTTCACAAAAGCAGCGCAGGATGAGCAGGAAGAGGAATAATGGATGTGGCACCAACATCAGGTGGTGCAGGCAGTGAGATGGAGGCAGCACCCATCCCCTCACACCTCATTAGTGGCCTGGCCCAACATATTGTTTCACAGAATGACCCTTAGCTGGTAGGATTTTAATAGCAAAGGAAGGAGGCAAAAGCTGTTGCTTCAGATTTTATGTGTGATAAGCCATGATTATTTACATTCACCAACACAGTCCCCGTCTGCACCCAACAACTTCCCTTGTGTTGTTTCTTTAAAAAAAACCCAAACCCTTTGATATCACAGG
Organism: Hemicordylus capensis; assembly: GCF_027244095.1. NCBI lineage: Eukaryota > Metazoa > Chordata > Lepidosauria > Squamata > Cordylidae > Hemicordylus > Hemicordylus capensis. The sequence continues at coordinate 411,006,666 of NC_069657.1, forward strand.
GAATCTCACTCTTTTCCCCTAGACAGAGATCTACCTTACATTTTGGTGTTTTAGTGCAGAACTGGAAACAAGAGCAGCTGTTTGTTCCTGCCCCCAAACATATGAAGCTGCCTTATACTGAATCAGAGCACCGATTCATCTAGCTCAGGATTGTCTACAGTGGCTGGCAGTGGTTCTCTAGTGTTTCAGAGAAGGGTATTTCTCAGTCCTAACTGGAAATACCAGGGACTAAACCTAGGGCCTTTTGCGTGCAAAACATGGATTCTGTCTCTGAGCTATGGATGCTCTGTGGGGTAGGGATAGTTTGTTACAGAGCTGGTATCCATGTGGACTGTGCCATCCTCAGCAATCCCACTGTTTCCTACAGGAACGCTGCATGAACTACTAGGTGGCCCATACAGAGACAGCATAACCAGATTGCGGGTCTGAAGTCATAGACCCGGAATCACAATCTGATGGGAACATAGATCTGCCCTTAGACGCAAGAAATTTTATTGTGAGGCTGAGAATGAGGAGAAGCCACCCAATGACACAGCAGGGAAATGACTTGATTAGCAAACCAGAGGTTGCCGGCTCGAATCCCCGCTGGTATGTTTCCCAGACTACGGGAAACACCTATATCAGGCAGCAGCAATATAGGAAGATGCTGAAAGGAATCATCTCATACTACACGGGAGATGGCAATGGTAAACCCCTCCTGTATTATACCAAAGAAAACAACAGGGCTCTGTGGTTGCCAGGAGTCAACACCGACTCAACGGCATACTTTACCTTTACCTGAAAACCAGTGGCAGCCCATGAACGCGCCGCGCGGGGACGGGACAACGCACCTTTAAGGGTAAATGAATTCTGTGCTTTCTTCTGCAGCCGCCGCATCTGAACACTGTTCAGAGAAGCGGCGTGCCACCCAGCAGCCCCTGCGGCGGGGAATCACCTCCACTCACCTGGCCGCTGGCAGGGGCTCAGCTCCGTGTAAGCAAGGTGAGTGGCAGCTGCGGAGGTAAGCACAGAATTCATTTACTCTTAATGGTGCCTCCCGCCGCCCCCCCCCCCTCCAGCAGCGCATTCATGGGCCGTCACTGCTGAAAACGAGAAACCCCAAGGGGGCAGAAATCGCTGGGCAAACCTGCTAGGGAATCAGCTTGTATCTCTTTTCTAACTGTGGTCTTTGCCCTGGTTTGTATTACTTTGATTTGGAAGTGTTTGTGTTGTGCTGTGAAGTGAAGTGAATTTTAAACAAATGCCACCCCCATGAGCAGAATAAAATTGACATCCACATTCCCTAGAGAATTTGTTGCAGTCTGCTGCTGTACTGATAATACTTCGCTGGTACTTTGTGTCTTCCAAATAAGTTTTATCTATTCAAGATTTGCATTCTTGGCCTTAAGTTCCTGGCCCGAGGGCTTTCCCTTTCACTGACATATTTCTTCCAAAACACTTTATTTTATCTTAAAACGAATGGATTATTTTCAATCCCCTTTAAACTGCTGCTGAAGCTCCTTCCTGGAATTTTCATCTTTTGTTTACCAGAATGGCACATCAAGCCCTTGGCCATCTGCATACTTTGTTAAAATCCATTTTGGAAAGGGACCAGTTTATCAATCTAGCCTGAAATACATGCAACATCTAGGATCAATTTCTACAGCAATCATAAGGCAAGGGGACTTTTGCACCACTCCTATTTAGACACCTGTTATTTACCATGTTTATCTGTGGATTAACAGAGCTTAATGTAAATCAAACCAGAAACTGCAAAGTTGGAGGGGCTGAGTGCTGGCCTCCGACAAGGGAGACTCAGGTTCATTGATGGGGAGAAACTATATGTGATGGCAGCAGACCTGTGGTTCTCAACACAGATCAGCCTTAGTCACGTATAAAACCAAAGGTGGGGGATACGTTTTAAAAACAGACAAGGCAGGGGGTACTGAACCCTCCCGTTTTCCATTTATGCTCTGTCCCCTGGTTAGGCTCCCATACTGGAAGCGAGAAAAACTGTTGGGTGGGGGGAGGATCTAGCACCTTCCACTCATGTGTATATTTATATAGTGCTTTTGAACAAAAAGGTTTTCCATAGCAGAAAGAAAAGGGAAGATGGTTTCAGGTCCAAAAGGACTCACAATCAGAAAAGAAACACAAAGGAGACACCAGCAAAATGGAAGAGATGCTTTGCTGAGATGAACAGTTGCTGTCTCCCAGTTGCTAAACATAACAGTGTCAGCACTTTAAAATGCACCTCTTTGTTCATTTAGCAGGGGGAAATTTGCTAATCCCCTTTTAAAGCCATCTAGTAGCCCTCACCACATCCTGCGAGAGTGAATTTGGTAACTTGATGTGTTGTGTGGAGAAGCAATTTCTTTGGTCTGTCCCGAATCTACTGTCAATCAATTGATATTGCTGTTCCCACACACGCTGATACACAGCAGCTGCCTTTGAACTATGCAGCTGGTACCTTTCTCCAACCCTGAACAGCAAAACTGTCTGCTGGAAGAGCTGCTAAAGCACCATCGAAGACGTCAGGAGGAAGCAGGGTCCCTTCCAGCTTCTTTGCCCAGCATGTTAGGGGACTTTTTGGATTAGGCAGAGAGTGAGACACCAGCCACTTCTTATATAAAAACAAGGCCAGGGTGAGTTTCTCAGGCAGAGATTCTCTGTATTAGCAGGAGGGCTGGGAATCTATGCAAGCATGCAATTACCATACCAGAAAGAACTTGCCAATTGCTCTGTGTTCAGAAGAACCTTGACAGTAGGCTAAAAGGCAGCACAGACTCACATCAATAGAGCATCCAAGGAGAGAGCCTTTTTGAAGAGCCTTCTGGATGATTTTGAATAGGTTGGGTGGTGCTTTTTGCAGCTCATACCACTCGGCAATTCCACCGGTGAAGTCCTCAAAGCCCTCGGTGGTGCTTCCGCCAGAGAGTGCCTCATAGGATCCATTCGCCCTATATACAATGCAACCAGGACATGTAATATTTCAGGTTTCTTCTCTGTATTTGAAATACAAGATGGAGCAGACAGCCGCTTCAGTGGGCATTTTAAAGGAAAACAGAATGGGGGGAAAGTTTATGAAAACTGGCCTCTAGCATTGTAGCTGCAGCCTAATTTTCCTTCCATCCATGAATTTTATATTATTTCTATCGTACCATCCTTGTGCAGGGAAATTTTCAAACAATGAGAGGACAGGCCTCCAGAGGCCTACAATCTGTATATCAACAAAAGGGAAACAACAGAGAAATGGGAAGGAAATGGAGGAAGACTATGGGATTGTTTCAGTTGCCATAGGGGAAAGGGGTTAAGGCCAAAGACTTCATGGGAAAGGTGGGTTTTCAGATGGCTTTTAAAGGAAGCAAGGAAGGAAGCATGCTGCAGGGATTCTGGGGGGCAGCGGCAGGCATATAAAGCAGCACATGAGAAAAGGCGGAGATACTCTTCCCCACTTCTTTGGAATTCTCTTCCGCTTCAGATTTGTCTAGCTCCCTTTTTACCGGTCTTTAAATCCTTACTGAAGACCTTTCTTTTCTACCGGGCATTTGCCCTGTAGTTTATTTCCTTTCCATTTTCTATTTTAGTTTGCTATTTTTAATGTAATTTTGATTGTAATTTTTAATGTTACCTTATTTACACGCCATTGTACACCACCCAGAGTCTTTGGAGTGGGCGGTATATTAAATGCTTCAAATAAATAAATAAATAAATAAATAAATAAATGACATTGTTGAACCGGAAAAGGTGCAGAAGAGGGCAACCAAGATGATCAGGGGCCTAGAGCACCTTTCTTATGAGGCAAGGCTGCATGGTGTGGAGAAAGTGGAGAGAGAGAGATTATTCTCCCTTTCACATAACACTAGAACCAGGGGTCATCCCATGAAATTGATTGCCGGGAAATCTAGGGACCAACAAATTGAAGTACTTTTTCACACAATGCATAATCCACTTGTGGAATTCTCTGCCACAAGATGTGGTGACAGCCAACAACCTGGATGGCTTTAAGAAGGGTTTGGATAACTTCATGGAGGAGAGGTCTATCAACGGCTACTAGTCGGAGGTTTGTGGGCCACCTACAGCCTCAAAGGCAGGATGCCTCTGAGTACCAGTTGCAGGGGGGTAACAGCAGGAGAGAGGGCATGCCCTCAACTCCTGCCTGTGGCTTCCAGCGGCATCTGGTGGGGCACTGTGCGAAACAAGATCCTGGACTAGATGGGCCTTGGGCCTGATCCAGCAGGGCTGTTCTTATGTTCTTAAATATTTGATAGCATAGCAGATCTAGAAGTGCGGGTGGTACTAGCTACAGGAGTGAAGCTCACAGGCAGAAGTCTAAGGGGATAAGAGATCTCAGAGGTTCGGAGCACATTAGCATTAAGCGGAGCGAGTTTTGAAACACAGACCTGCAGCTTGTGGTCTTGTTTAAGGAAGGACCGGGGGGTGGGTCAAGGGGGGGGGAAGACTCCTGTTCTTACTCACTGAACAGTGTTCACCTGCTCTCCAGTTTAATGGAAATGCATGAGTAAACAATGTGCACGGTCTATTCTTGGTTTTATTAAGGCCTTGTTGAAAGTAAGGACAGGCAGCTGGTGCCAGGTGCAGTTGCAATTAACTCTTTTTTTAAAAATGCAGGACATATTGGCTCTCGTACAAAGCAGCGCGCCACCATGGCAAACCACGTCCTCGTGTCTGCCGAGTTCTCAGAGCCTCCATGGCTTCTAAGAACGGTGTCACCGCTGCAGCCAGGCGGCTCCCATTGGGAATAAATGGAGCAGTGTCACGACAGTCTTGACCTGGTTCCTAAGAGCCACAGAAGCTCTGTGGGTGCAATGCAGTTTGGACCCTCCCTGAGCCAGCACACACCGCTCGCTCTTCTGTATGTAAGCCCCTCATCACAAATCTCCCACATCATGGGCCACACCACAGCAACCTAATTTTCCCTTTCTGTGTTCTCTCACTTACATAGGAACATAGGAAACTGCCATATACTGAGTCAGACCATTGGTCTATCTAGCTCAGTATTGTCTTCACAGACTGGCAGCGGCTTCTCCAAGGTTGCAGGCAGGAATCTCTCTCAGCCCTATCTTGGAGAAGCCAGGGAGGGAACTTGGAACCTTCTTCTCTTCCCAGAGCGGCTCTATCCCCTGGGGGGAATATCTTGCAGTGCTCACACATCAAGTCTCCCATTCAGATGCAACCAGGGCAGACCCTGCTTAGCTATGGGGACAAGTCATGCTTGCTACCACAAGACCAGCTCCTTGTTTGTAAGCCATGTGGAAAAGTCAGCAGACATTTTCAATTCACAAGCTGAGGTTATTGTTAGAACTGCAGAAATATCCGCATTATAAAACCACTTTTCCATTGTTCTCCTCCTACTTTTTAATCTGTGGACCAAGAGGCTAGATATGAAGAAAAGAAAGTTCAGGGTTTTTTGTTTTTTAAAAAGCATTGTGTTAAGCTGAGCCGTTTTCACGACTCCCTCTACTTACTTGGCATAGGCCTTCTCCAGCAGGGCACTCCAGAACTCACTCCCCTCTGCTGAATGGACAAAGAGGAGTTCTCCATCTTTGGTGGGCAGTCTGTCATCAACAACAACATCCACCCACTCCCCATACTGCCAGAACTGAAAAGGAGAAAGAAAACAAAGCAATGCTGAATGACATATATTGGAGCCATGAGGTTGACTATAGTTGAAAACAGGTGGTACCGCCTAATGTTGAAGACAGTTTCAACACATGTGTGAACACACTTTGTGAAAGAGTTCTGTTAATCTCTGAAGCCTGCCACCTTACCCACATGGCTGGTTTAATAACAAGCATAATCAAACACGCTGGATGTTCTTTGTCTCAATAAATACATTACAAAACTAAGGCTTGCAAACGGCCACCTGCTTGGTCACCAGCGGCAACTAAATATTAGCTCCAAGCAAGCAGGCAACACAAAAGTTATTTTAGGCCACACATTAATCACCATCTTGAGATTCTGTTTGAAAAGTCAGTCTCTATGTTTCAGAAAAATAAGCCAAAATGTGCCTTGAGAGGCTTGTAAATTGTAATTTTCACTCCAGCAAGCACAGCTTTTATGTATCTTTTGCTGTGTGAAAAGTGGTTGCAGAAAATTGGTCACAGACACCTTACCGGGTGATGTGCCCATGATATCACCATTCCTTGCATCACAAATCCCTTTATGCTGGCTCCCCAGCAGCTTTACATTCCCTTCCAGGAGGCTGTAGGTTCACAATCTCCATCCCAGCCCTCAGCTGGACAGCTCTTTCAAATAAAAAAGACTGGGTAGCCCTTCCTTACTACCTTCCTTGCTCTGGCAGCAAGGTATTTCCACCCCTCCCTGTACATAGAAATGGGAATATCATGTGATATGAATATAAAGCACTAGAGAGAAAGCAGCCTTGCCCATACAGAAAAGGGCCTTTGTCTGGAAAGGACCTTATTCTGTGTACTCCTTCTCTTGGTATCAGGGATACAGATTCCCCTCTTTCCACCACCACCATTGCTTTCAAGGAGTTCCCCCTCCTTTTACTGAACTCCCCTGCCAACCTAATAGCTCATATCCCCCCCCCACAAAGTGTCTTCCCTCTGTCAAATCTAGTAGCCCATTTGTCACCCTGCAAAGTGTCTTTCTCCCCCACCAGACCTTAGAACCCATCTCCCCTCCTCAAGTGTCTTTCCTCTCCCACACAAAAATTAAGTAAGGAATTGTTCCTCAATCTTTCCTTCTGTCTGCACACTTGCCTTTCAACAGTAAAAGGTGTATTTACGGTACCTGGAAGTGGAAGATTCCTGCATATCTGTCCTGGTAGCTTTGATCACTAGGAACAACTCTAGCCAAAACCTCTTCATTCAAAGTGAGAGAGGCAATAGCTGCCAACAGCCAGCAGTCTCCTGTTAAAAAAACACACAACACAAAGACATCTCTCATTAGTCCCTATGCTGGGAAGTAAATAAAGAAAAGACAAATTTTAAAAGGCACTTTTAAATCCCATTGGTTTCAACTGGGGAGATTTAAGAAGTGCTTAAGTCAATTATTGAAATAAATAGGATTTAAAAGTGTTTAACACTGCTTGGATTATGTTCATCAATAGTTGGGGCAGAACAGTGGGGGAGATCCTAATCATAAAACAGGAATTGCATGAAGCTCTTCACAAGGTGAATCAGATAAGAATAGCAAACACTCTTGGATTCCAAATTTGATTTCAATGGCTTGTGTTCTTTTACAGAAACGTGTTTTCAAGATTTGGATTTGTTCCCCCCCACCACAGATCCATTTCAGAGATCAAGGTCCTTCTTGTTTGAGCATGGAAATTCCCTGATGCTCTTCTGTTCCAGCAGTTTTCCACCCTTACTGGTTTGCCACTTGTGAGTCAGGGAAGCTCTGAAGACAGGCTCTGTTTTCAAGAACTGGGTGCTTAGCCACTAACTCAGGCTGGGCGGGTGCCAGTATACACTCCATCCGCAAACTGGTTTCTCACCTTTGGTGCCATTACTACGGCCTTTACTAAACACAGATATACACAAAGACAAACTGCTAGTGGCAAAGGCTGAATTAAAAAGTTAATGGGAAAATGGACGTTTTAACATCAGTATTTTCAAAGTCAATAGACATGACTTCACTGTGATTTTCTGTGACGGATGCACACTAATAAATGCTCTGGTGCATAAAAGAACATAGTGATCACTTGCTATCCAAAGGCTAGGCAGGTCTAGAGAAGCTGATGCAGTGGCCCATGGAAAAATTCAACTGCTGTAGTGTCCATGACTGCCGGCCAATGACTGGGAAAGGCCAAAAGGGCTCATGAGTTTCCTGGTTAATTACCAGTATTGATATGAATAGCTGGTGTGGGTGGAGTCCAGTCCATGGATACAGGTTCTGTACACATGGAAATTCACTGCTGTTCTTCCCTTCCAGCAGTTTCCCATCCTTACAGGTTTGCCAATTCCAAGTCAGGGAAGCCAACTGGTTCTGTTTTCAAGACATAGCAGCATGTCCCATAGTGGCATGTGCCATGGACCAATGATATCCTTGGCTTGTGTAAGTGGCTGCATCTGGACCATGCAAACTGCTCCCATATCCCTAACTGCCTAACAGTGGTGGCTGATAAGGGCATGGCCCCTCCCACCCTCCACTGCCATCACTCTCCATTAACAGCTAGGAAAGTGCAAAGGGCACCACTGCCAGTGTTTCCTCTAACACATGAACATGCGCTCACACATTTTTTTATCCTGCTGAGGTTGAATCAGAAGGCCCCATTCTGAATGCACATGTGCACACACTACCTTGATACTGCCGCCCAGAACAAAATTCATTCCGCACACAGATGAAAATAATTAGAGAGAACACAGACCACTGCATAAGCTCTTTTCATCCTTTCTACAACCAGATGATAATTCATTAAATGCTCTCCATCTTTCCCACTCTGATGCTTGGCTCTGTCCTATCTAAAAAAAGATAAATAATCTTGTGAATAAAGCAGAAAACAAAGGTGCTCAACGTGGGTTACCATAGCAAAAAGAATGAGAAGATGGTTCCTATGCCAAAAGGGTTCGCCCTCCCAAAAAGACACAAAGGAGATATTATAGGGACATTCTCATACATTTCCCTTGCATTTGCTAAATGTGCACCACTGCTGTAGTGATTACGAATCTAAATGGCACTATACAACTACAAACAAATGCAGTCACCACTGGGAGAATCCTGTGGCAGTTCTGAGCATCTTAAGGAACCAGAATTAAAGAGACACTGAGGCTGTTCTCACGAGCAGCCAAGACCAGGCCTGGACTTGGCTGCCCGTGAGAACCACCAGGAAGCATGCAGCTCCCAGAGGCAAACGGCTACTATTTCTATCAATGGCTATAGGGCACCTCCAGCCTCAGAGGCAGGATGCCTCTGAATACCAGTTGCAGGGGAGTAACAGCAGGATAGAAAGGGCATGCCCTCAACTCCTGCCTGTAGGCTTCCAGCAGCATCTGGTGGGCCACTGTGTGAAACAGGATGCTGGACTAGATGGGCCTTGGGCCTAATCCAGAAGGTTGTTCTTATGTTCTTAAATTAATGGAGGACAGGTCTGTCAGTTGTTACTAGTCTGAAGGTTATAGGCCACTTCCCACCTCAGAAACAAGATGCCTCTAAATACCAGTTGTAGGGGAACATACCCTCACCTCTTGCCTGTGGACTTTTTGGAGGCATCTGGTGGGCTACTGTGGGAAACAGGATGCTGGACTAGATGGGCCTTGGGCCTGATCCGGCAGGGCTGTTCTTATGTTCTTAAAGCCCCCTAGGGAGCTCGCCTCTTAAACAAAGTTAAGGGAGCAAGTGCTCCCTTAACCCCGTTTACCTGACTGTGCGTCAGTGCTGGCTGCTTTCAGCCAGTGCTGCAACACTTACAGACACCCACCCATCACTGGGGGGGGGGGCATCCTCACAATGCACTGCACATTCGTGTGGTGCATTGTGGGATTCCGGGGGCCAGGACCATGAGCTTCAGAGCAATCTGCCCTGCTCCGCGCAGCACAGAGCAGGGCTGATCATGTGGGAGCAGAAAACAACAATCATTTGGGGGGAAAGGGAAGGCTTGGGGAACCCCACCCACTTGCCTGGTAGGTCATGTGAATGGCCTCAGGGTGGAAGATTTGGGGATTCAAAGTAATTTCCTCTGTGCTCATTAACAGAAATAATTCGGGCACAATTCTTTTCAAATGCTGCATTGTCTTTACTTGCTTAAATGCTGCAATGGAGTATAAGGCATTGTGCACATTGTGGGGCAGTTAAGTCCCAGTGGGTGGGGAGGATGGAGAAATGTATTAAGCACTGAAGTTTGAACAGGAATAGGATTAGGATTTTAAAAGGGCATATGCAAATACAATAGATACACCACTTTGTAACTGGTGCTTAATTCTTGCTCTCCTAAGGTTCTGAGGAATTCAAGTCTTGAGTCTTAGAACAATTCTGTTAATGGAGGGAATATTTTGGAGAGAAACTGATGATTAGGAAACAAAGGAAGGATTAAGCTCTGGCTTCTGACAGACTGTATCCTACACAAGCTGTGCTCTTTTCAAGATAATGATTATTTTGCCTTTGATTTCTTATTAAGAAATCCACAGTTGTATGCATTTCACTTAGGAAACGCTGTTTTAAAGCAAGATATATATTTTCCCCTCATGAATGGTTCTACTCACGACAACGAAAAAACCCACCCCACCCCTTTCCTATGCCACTGTAAGTGGAAGGCTATTGCTCTGATACAATATGGCATTTTCAGAACAGAGCCTTCTGATTACGGTAAAGACAGTGGCAGAGATATTAGAAATGGACAGAAGAAGATGCACTTGAGAGCGAGTGAGCCAGCAGGTGAATTATTTTAAACAAAATCAATAGAGGCAATTGGAAAGCTCAACTGCTTCCATCTTTGCACATATTAGGCTGTTCCACCTCAGTGCTCACAGCATGATGGCAAGAAAAGAGTATGTATTGCAAACCCTGGCTGATAAGCAGACCAACGAAGGCCTTGTGCAAACATGTTGCGCCCGTTTGTGTCCCAGGCTAGGGTTGCACGAGCGCAAACATCCTTGCAGATGCACAACAAGGTGCGTGACCTGTGATGCGCCTCCTGCTGGGAAACCTCTTCCTCAGTCAGATTATGTGGCAGGTCAGGGGCGTAGCTAGGGAAGAAGGGGCCCGTGTTCATCCCTCTCTCTGGCGGCCCCTCAGATTGAGGGAGACAATGGAGAAAATAGGAAAGGATGGAGCTGGAGGGCCCTCAGGAGCTGGGGGCCCATGTTCTTTGAACCCTTTCGTTCAGTAGCTACGCGCCTGTGGCAGGTGTCATTTGCACAAGAGCGCAACTCTGGGACGTTGCTTAACTTTGTTGCATTAGACTAACTTAACTTTGTTGCATTAGACTAACTTCATTAGTCTGGATGTTGACCGATTGTAATGGCCCACCTGACAGGGCAGGAAGGCTAGCCCCAGAGTCACCTCTTTTTTACAACAGCATGCCCTGAACAGCTCGGCCGTAGGGAGTCTGGGGATTAGACACACCAAACACAGACCAGCAGTTACAAAATCAAAAGGTGGTTTATTTTACCAAAGGGATAAGAGCCTGGGTTTGAACATGGGTAGAGGACAGAGAAATTACATCACACATTAAACCAAACATAATAAGGAAGTAAACTAGTCCTGAACTAACAGATCCTTGTTGTCAAGGTCTGGCCAAATGCCAGGGAAGTTCACGGCTTGGCTGAACGCTGTCGACTGAATGATGTACGTTGTTTTTCAGCAAGGAGTAGACGGCTGGTGACAGGATTTATAGTGGAAGCCGATAGCTCCCAGCTGGCAATAATTCACGGCTTATCAGCCTTCAGCAAGAGGCGTTTGCTCCTTCTAATAGATTCTAATTGCATTCTGCGTTTATTGCGCCTGCGTTGTTGTGGTGTCAGTGTTTCATTGACTAGTTCTTCTTCTTTCTGCTGACTCAGGTTGTTGTGCCTGCTCTAAATCATTAGTTGGATCTACCACAGCCGTTTCATGAACGCTGACAGCCGGACTCTGCCCCTCAGACACTCCTGAAAGTTGGAAAGCTGGAAAGCTGGAAAGTTGACAGCTTCCCCTTCCTCCTCGCTGTCGGAGATCGAGGGCGTGACACTTGTGGCCTACTCCAGGAGTTAAGGAAGATTGCACATTGAGTCTCCAAGTTCCAGCAGGCAGACTGACTTCTCCTGATCTTCAGTTAGGCTTTCCTGGGATACAGGCACTCCAGGAGGCAGGGCCCAGCCAATCATTGCAAAGCTGTCTCTGGTCTGCAGGGCATCTAAGATTCTGATTGCAACTTTTTGCTAAATCCAAACTGAAGGGAGCTGCAAACCACAAGAGCTAGAAATTTACACTTCGACCAAATTCAGACAGAACCGAGACCTCCAGTTCCACCTCCCCATCCCCAATATGCTTACCTGTCTGAATTCAAACATAAGCGCTGGCCTCCTCTCTGCAGTCTGCGAGACTGCAGAGAAGAGGTTAAGCTAGCTGCTGGGCTTCCTCCCTTGACTGATGGACAGCCACAGCAGCCAATCACAATGAAGAGAAGGAGGAAATTCCTTCCCTCAACTAAGGCCCCAGGGAAGGCTGCTTCCGGTTCTGCATTTGGACATAATGCAGTCCACCCCCAGTACAGTACTTCCAATGACTGTTGCTGGTGTCTGTCTTATGTTTCTTTTTAGATTGTGAGCCCTTTGGGGACAGGGATCCATCTTATTTATTTATTATTACACTGTGTAAACCACCCTGAGCCATTTTTGGAAGGGCAGTATAGAAATCGAATAAATAAAATAAAATAAAATAAAATATAAATAAATAAAATGGAGGCAGCTGCAAACCAGAGACCCCAACAGTGAGCTTCACTTCAAACTGAGGGTTCAAGTTGGAGTTTTCTGAGTGAACCCTTAGTTTGAGTTAGGGTCCAAACTGCAGTTGCATGCATTCCGGCACGCAGTTACATGAACCCCAGCCACGTATCACTCCAGTTCTGTGTGATGTCCGAATGTGACCTCAGTGAGTACAAGGGCTTCCTACACCAGTGCTTACAGGTGGCCAGTCAAGCCACCTCCTGAAATGCTGGCATCTGTCCACAACCTTACAATGCTATCCTATGCATGATTCTCACTAGTAAACCACTTTGTGTACAATGGAGCTTACTCCCAGGGATGTATGCACAGGACTGCAACCTTAGTAAGTGAGACAGGAGATCCTCACAGCACAGTAACACACTGTTACAGGAAAATATTAATTTTTATTATACATTTGTTTTCCACGGGAAGAGGTATTCCTTGTCAAAAAATCAGAAGGGAAACACCAGACTATTTAAAGGTCATTGCAGTGATACCATGGCAACATTCTCTAAATATATATATAAATATTGAGTCTTGCACACGCTTCCTCTATGTAAAAACCATTGTTTCCTGCTTTCTGTTACAATGATTCACCACGTTCCAGCCTATTAACTTTGTGGCCACATATAACTATGAAACTAACTGAAAATATATATTTGTCATCAAAAGAAAGATACAGTTTGAGAAAACATTTCCAAGTTACAAAAAGAACAAAATTCGAGTGGGGTGTAGACCTATCACAGAGATGGTGGGGGGTGGGGAGAGATTGGCAAGGGCAGAGAATCAGCATGCAGGGTTCAGAGCCTACCCAGGAACCAGCCCCTACCCATGTAGGTACCAACCGGATGACACAGAAATCTCCTCAGATGAGAAACCTCAACTTGAGGTGCCAGCAATATTGACTCTGAGGATGCCAGGATAAAGACCCCTGCCCTAGAAGTAACACAGGAGACACCAGGCAATCTCTATCAAGAGAGGGCCTATGAGGAAAAAGGGGGACCTCCCTCAGATTCCGCCTTAGAGACCCCAGAACCTGCAGAACCCAAAAAACATAGGGACACAGGAAGCTGCCTTCTACTGAGTCAGACCAGTGGTCTAGCTAGCTCAGTACTGTCTACACAGACTGGCGGCGGCTTCTCTAAGGTTATAGGCAGAAGTCTCTCTCAGACCAATCCGAAGATGCCAAGGAAGCAACTCGGAACCTTCTGCAAGCAAGCATGCAGATGCTCTTCCCAGAGCGGCCCCATCCCTTGAGGGGAATCTCTTACAGTGCTCACATGTAGTCTCCCATTCAAATGCAAACTAGGGAGGACCCTGCTTAGCAAAGGGGACAATTCATGCTTGCAAGTTGCTACCACAAGACCAGCCCTCCTTCCAGGGACCCGCTCCAGCATTTATTTCAATGACAAGTTCCTAAAAGGATACATCCAGCACCAGGCCACAGGAGACAGCTGCAACTGAGGTAGCCCCACAAATGGACTAGAGGCTCTCAGAACCTTGTGGGCTCCCCTCCCAGTCCCCAGCTAGACAGGCATTGACTGAGAGAAATACCAAAGATCAAATGTAGATTCAAGTGTGCCCCTTGTTGCCAGGCCCCTGCTGAGCAATGGCACTACTCAGGAGGAGGAGTAAGCAGCCAACCCATTTACTCAGAAGTAAGGCTGGAACTGCTGTCAGCAGACAGGAATGGGTGTGGCTCTCCCTACGCCTTTATTTATGTATTTGATTTATATGCTGCCCTTCCAAAAATGTCTGTTTCCTGAAGCAAGCCCAGTGCTGGAGACAATAGCTCATGCTGAGGACCATTCTCAGTCCTGCTGTGTCATGTCCAGCCTGATTCCAAGCATGAGGTGCTTTCCTGTGTGCTCCTGACCCTCTGTGGAGTTACAGCCTCCCCAGCAGCCTGACTTGTGGCTTAGGACCCAGCCCTCTGGTCCTCAGCTCCCAGAACTTCCTCTGCCTCCAAACCTAGGAACCCCAACTGCAGCTCCAGTGCACCTTGGTGAGCCCCTGCTTGGACCAATTAGCTTGGGTGTGTGACACAGTGCACATTGCAGGGAGGGGGGAATGGAGGATCGGGCAGGGGGAGGAATCTGTGGGCAGGGGGAAATCAGTGATGTGGCATGCTCTGTGGGAACTGGGGGCGGGGGGAGTGAGTGCACACAGTGCACTAATTAGACCTGGGACCATCTGCATGCAAAAGGTCTAACACTGAACTATGGCCCTATCTCTGCACAAAGATAAATAATACCACACTGAGCAGGACTGAGCGTCATTTCTGTCATTACAAGAGCAGAAAGCAGGGTGGGGTGGGGGAACCCTCTTGGTGAAACAGCCTTTGTAGCCAAAGTGAAATAAGGCCAAAGTGTTTACACTGTTGTGGTGGTAGTCTCTGGATACAGCAGTTCAAATCATTGCATACTTGCCCTGAAGCATAAACATTCCAGTCATAAGATGTGTGTTTGCACAAAGGATGGCACCAGGCAAAATACATGAAGCCTCTATCTTGCTTGATGGCAGTTGAGAAGAGGAAGCAATAGCCACTCACTTCTCAATCCAGGATCTCACTCAATCCAGGAGTGCCCAAAGGTCTTGGGAGCAGAGTGACTAAGGGAGAAGCAGAACTGCACTGAGCCTGGAGGGTGCCAAGACCAGAATTTTTATGCAGTGATAAAAGAGAATGGTTGTGTGACTGAATCACAAAGGAAAAAGATGATTCATTAAATAGCTTAGAGGTCCTCAAGGAGGCCAAAAGGTGAGGAATTGCTCTTTGTAAGGGAGAAAGGACACCCTCAGCACTTGCTAGGGAGACTGGAAGCTCCTCCTTATGACTCCCTCTCCCAGATTAGTTCATGGGGCATGATGATTGGTCCAGGAGATTCCTACACCTATTTGAGCATTGTGATTGATGGAGCAAGAAACCAATGGAAAAGCTTTTTCTTCAAAGGTGTTCGCCTTCCCTCCATCCCTCCTTGATGGCCTTGCTGCCTCTCCTGTTCTTTAGTCAGTCTTTACTCAGACTGTGCTGAAAATAAATTATCAATGTTCCTTGCCCTCCACTAATTTTAGGAATGTTCCATTTTACCAAATGAAAAAGTACAAACACAGAGAACATACATTTATACAAGTATTTATTTATTTATGCCTTAGAAAATTGTCAGGTGGTTCAACATATGTTGTAATTAATCAAAAGCAAAAGTCAAGTATGGCAGGACACAGGCAATATCATTAAGTGATATTTATATAATGCAGGGATTCCCATCTTTGAGTCCCTGGAGGCTGTTATCCTCAGCCACAATGGCTGAGAGCTGGAGCTGGTTCTAAGAGGTGCTCTATAAGGTGGTGTTGGTATAAGGTCAGGCCCTGAATGAAGAGTCTGTATGGGAGGCAAGAGGCCTGTCCCTTCCTTGAGCTCAGACACGCCCTAAACTGAGGCACGTGCCTGAGCGGACATCCCCTTTCTCTTGGAGGGGGCCTTAAGCAGCCAGATCAGCACTTTGCCTCCAGTATTGGAGCTCGGCCCTGATGTGGCATCACTTCTGGGAATGATGGAAGGGGTGCTGGGGATGTGACAGGTGTTCCACTGAGGGGCACTGGGTCATCAGAGTCCCTGGGTTCCTCAAAGGAACAACTATAAGAGGGGTGAGCTCTGGTTGTTCATGGTCTGTTGAATCTGGGGGGCTTTCATGGGGGTTGGGGGTTCTCAGCTGGGGCTTGCTTCCCCTCCTTAGGGTCTTGATTCCGGTGGGACCTGTCACCCAGTTCCACTTAAAACAGATGGTGGGCTAGAAAGACTCTTATCTGAATACTTGAAGGATTATTGCCAGTCAGAGTAAGCAGTAATTGGGCTACAGCTCCACGTGTTCAAAAAGTGATATTTTAACAAAAGAGACTTCTGCTTAGGTCTGGATTTAATTATCAGACTCCGACTCATGCTGGGAGCTCTTGGGCACCTATCCTGTTCCCTGCATTTGAGTCTTTGATTCACCACTTCATGACCATTTCCATCCAGTAAACAGTGGGCAAATTCAAAGAAATGAAGACCTTTTTAAATTGACACCCTGCCCAGCATGAAGAACTGAGCAGCAAAATGGAGGAAGGGAATGGCCATATGGCCCAGGAATATGCAAGGGCCTACACCCTATAATCCAGCACTGATTACAACAGATGGCTTCCATGAAAACACACATTTGTTCCTTTGTATTTATCTGTTTAGGGGGGAAAAATCTGTTTGGTTCATATGCATAATTACCTTCTGCTGTGATATCCTGAATTATTCTATTGCTATGAATGCAGCCCAGCAAAGGAACAGTCAATGATCAAAGTCATTGACTTTGGAAATGGTTTGAGAGCCATGCATTGTGACTGAAAAGATTAAAGATCTCTGTCAAAGGTGCAGAGGAAGACAAAGAGATATTTCAGTGTCTTTTGGGACTCCACTTACAGTAACTTTATCAGCACAGCAAGGAATATAATTGCATGAACGCTAGCGTGGTAGCTGCAGCCACACCAATCAAGATATGTGTAAAGCAGGGAATCATACGTTGAGCTCCTTTGGTTTTAAAATATTAAAAGCCTAACCTACTTCACAGGGTTGTTGTGAGGAGAAACCTAAGCATGTAGTACACCGCTCTGGGCTCCTTGGAGGAAGAACGGGATATAAAATGTAAAAATAAAATAAAATAAAATACTCAACCTGAACCCAAATCTTGATTTCCAATGACTGGAACTGAACCCATATCTAAGATCTCTCGGGTGCCTTGAATCTGAATTGAATCCCCAAACACAAAACTGGTTCAAAAGAAGTGGTTCAATAATCAGCAATTCAATTTGTAAATCATGTGAGTAAATTTCATGATTTACTTTCCTGGTTTTTATCTTGTTCTTTGTAAAAGCTTTTTAAAAAATTCAATCAACAGTTTAAAATAAAATTTATCTCAAGTTAAAATAGTTATTATTGTATTCACTGTACAGAGTTACATGGCAAACTAAAATGTGTGATACTGTTCTGCATTAAATGTATCTAAAATAGTTCAAAGTATCTGGACTAGTTACTGAACCAGTTAGCGTCAGAACCAGATAGTTACAAATACTGATAAATCTGAAGTGGAAGAGAAACCCACATTTTTAATGGTTTGACTGCCCACCATAAAGGGGATCTAATATGAGCATCTAAAAAGTAACTGTGTGTGTTTGAAGTGGCTAAAAAGGAGACAGAAATGTGTGTAGCACTTTGCAAGACTAATGTGGAAAACAGCCTACTTCAGCAGATGCATGGGCAGAGAAGGGGGCTGGATACATTTGCATTAGACTAAAAAGCAATACAAGTTGAAACCTAGGCATAAAATACCCTTCCAGAATAAATAAGGTGTAATGTAAGCAACCACTTTCACTTGCAACTGTCTTCCCAAACTTCAAAAACCAAGAGATTGTGATGGGAAGCCTAACACATTAAACCTGCAAGAACATCTTTGTGTGTTATCAGCTCTCAGATAACAATCAATGACTATGACAATGGCACAGGATAAGGAAAACAACACTGAAGCCAGTGAACAATTTGAAATAAATCTCACATAGAAAAAGATACATGAGACGCACAGAGGAGACTTATGGTAAAGGTAAAGTGTGCCATCAAGTCAATTTCAACTCCAGGAGGTAGTGAGCATGAATTGTCCTTGTTGCTAAGCAGGGCCTGCCTTGGCTTGCATTTGGATGGGTGATTACATGTGAATGCCATAAGATATTCATTCCCTTTAGGGCAGGATTGCTCAACTTTGGCCCTCCTGCAGATGTTGGCCTACAGTTCCCATAATCCACTGTGGATGAGGATTATGGGAGTTGTAGTTCAAGAACAGCTGGGGGGGGGCTAGGTTGAACAGGCCTGTCTTAGGGGATAGGGCCATAGCTCAATGGAAGAGCATCTGCATGCAGCAGGTCCCAGATTCATTCCCTGGCATCTGCTGGTAGGACTGGGAGAGACTCCTGCCTGAAAACTTGGAAGAGCTGCTGCCAGTCATTACATGAACTAGATGGACCAGTGGTCTGACTTGGTAGAAGGCAGCTTCCTAGGTCCCTACCGCATACTGTGCAGTGAGCTGTCCATTCAAGAGGGTTGTGCACTCACTGTTTCCAGGCCAGCCAAGAGTCCATCCACACAGCTTGCAATCTAGCACCTTTAGGATAGAATGATGGGGATAGGTTGCAGCTGCCATGATGCACAGCTTTGGAAGCATGGAGCAGTCTCCAGAAGCTATGTCAGCAAGATATTGGCTGGTCTGGAAGCCGCAAGTGCATATCCTTCTTGGATGGGTGGCTTCCTGCACAACATGTCAGCCAATATTTAAACTATACAGACACCATGTTAAGAACAGTACCATAAAGGAAGTGGAGCATAATCTCTGTCTTACCTAAAGCTCCTTGGCAGATATCAGTGCGGGTGGCCCCTCCAACAATAAACTGAGGATTTGAACACAACTCCTGGCAATGAAAACAGGAATGAGAAATCCATTAAAAGGCAGTTTATTAAAGACATATATAATACAGTGAAATCACGAATGGTGGTATAAGTACACATACATGCATGGAGGGCTGGAGGTCACCACAAAACAAAGGCACAATCCACAAGGCAAAGGCAAAATAAGCAGGCTGTCTAAGCAGACTACGTGTGTTCAAGGCATCCAGCAAGAGGTTTGGCTTGACCACATTTCCCAGTTGTTGTGATAGATAGTGATAATCCTGATTATTTTTACATAAGTTATGTAAATGATTTAAACCTCTCTTTGACTTAAAGGACTTTGGTTACTATTCATCAGACAGTCCTCTCTTCTTGATTTTTCTCATGTGTAAAGAGTGTGCACTCTTAATTAGGAAGGAGATGAAGAGGGCATAATCAAGTCAGCACATCAAAAATGAGCAAAATAAATTACATTCAAGAGCAGAAAGACATAATCTGTTTTCACAAAACAAGATAGCTCGTGGAATATTTCTTGGAATGCTCTGGTATTTAGAGAAATCGCACAAATCTGAAATGCTCCAACGTGATAATCACAAGCTAACCAGAAAAAACACACACCCTGGCTTGCTTTTAACAGCAGAGGCAGCTTGATTTACAGAAATCAGAAGTAAAGCTTTGTATAGCCTGGCGATAAGCATCATCACCTACTAATTTCTGCAGATCATGCTGCGGTTAAAGCACTGGAGACGATGCCAATAAAAAACCAGGAGAACTATAGCCCTTTTCCTCTACTAAATGGGCAAAGAGGTGGTGCTCTTTTAAAGTGGTGGCGCTCTTATTTTTAGCAGAGGGAGAGCAACTGTCCCTATTTGGTCTAACACAGCATCTCTCCGGTCGTGTGTGTGTGTGTGTGTGTGAGAGAGAGAGAGAGAGTGTGTGTGAGAGAGAGAGAGAAAGACTGTGAACACTTTCAGGACAGGGAACCATTTTTTAATACCTTCTGCTATATCAGAGGTTCCCAACCTTGGGTCCTCAGATGTGGCAGGACTGCAACATCCATCATACTGTCACAATAATGGGAGTGTTAGGATGATGGAAGTTGTAGTTCAATATCTGGAGACCCAAGGGATGGGAATTCGGAGGCAAGATGCCTGTAAATACCAGTTGCAGGACCCCATAGGATCATATGGGCATTTGGAGGGAAAGTTTAAAACGTGTTAAAAATTGCCTGCTTGCCCATTTCTTTTGTGAGTTGGATGGTTGGTAGCACTCATTATGCCCCACCAAACAACCTCCTTTGGCATCCCTCGGAGCTACTCATGCGGAACAATGTGGTTTTTCGAGTTTCCCAATTGTTCCCTATGGCTGGAACAAGCTACATTCACGGAGTGGCAATCCGGCCTTGAAGAACACTGCAGAAGCACACAGTAAAAGGGTATCTGTCCCTCCAAATACAGAACACACAGTTCAAACAGTCAAAATGGCCAAAAAAGAATCACTGACCCAGAATCTACTGCCAGCCATGATGCCTGCACTGCAGTATCATCATTGGCACAAGTTGCTCTCTCACACACAGTTATGACTCCTTACATTCCTAGCACTGTGACAGCTGCCACAGCAGCACCCTTAGCAGCAAGCATAGCCATAAGCTCAGCTGGAGCAACTTCAGCCACATATTGACTGAGTACACCTTGCAATGCAGATTATAGACCAGAGCACTGAGTGAAGCACAAGTTAGTCTACAGGCCAGACATGGAGCTCATCACAGCAATATTACACACACACACACACACACACACACCACTGTCCATTTCTTGCTACAGCACTATTTCACAAACAAAACAAACCACAACTCAAGGAAGGAAGGCACCCATGTTCTGCCTTTGTCAATCTGAGATCCAGCAAAACCAGATAGTTATAGCAGCAATAACACAGCATATTATACTCAGTGCTGAAAAAAGAAAACCATAAAAATAAAACCTACCTACCTCCTCTCTTGATGTATCCTCTCCAAGAAAGACATAAGGGCTCTCTCTACCTCCCAGTCCCTTTGAATACATTCTGAAATTCCCTCCAAAAGCACCCCCTCCTCCCTCCCCCCAGTCAATGAGGGCACAGTTGCCCATGACAACACTTGATTGGTATGATAACAAGCGAACCAAGAAGCAAAGAGATGGCAAGCCAAATGGAAGCCAGTGCCAAAAAACCAATCAGCAAGGGGAAAAGCCCATTCTATGTATGTTCATTAGAATGTTGAAGAGATTCCACATACACCCTGCCCCCTGCACATGGATGTGATGTTACCACACTTCCTTGCACCCACTACACTACCCCACATGTGCACCTATGACCAGAATTGGGGAATTACTCAGAACCAAGTTTGCAAGTATGAATCACAAAGAAATCACAGTCTAGACAGTGGCGAGAACATGTTTTGGTACTCCAGAGGAGCAAACAGACTCAGAATCAAGACTTCTGAAAATAAAGAAATATAGTTTCAACTCAGCCATGTGAGCTAGTGTGGGGGACAAGGAGGAACGGGGTTGCTTAGAGACTAGGGAGGGCAGTTCAGTTGGTATCAACGATGCAATTAGCCCATTCCTGAGCAGAAGCATAGGGAGGAGAGTGCAATAATGGAGCACCTGACCGGGTGGTATCCTGGGCAGCAGAGGAGCAACGTGACTGCTATACTCCCATCTGAAACACACACACACACACACACACACAGTTCCCTTCTGAGTCTCCTAGCAGAGACTGCAAAGGTGGGGAGAATTGCAGTGCAAAAGGTATAATTAGGAAACGTTCAGTATGGGATCTGAAAGAGACGTGTGGTCGCTGTGGTGGGTCAGTGTTCAGATGGATCCCAAAACAGAATGGGTTCTAGCATGCCAAATCTGATTAACTGAGTGGGCGTTTGCCTTGACTCCATTTTAAGGTGAGGTTGCTCAAACTTAACTTCTTTTACCCCTGATTGTTCCTTCTGGAATTTGGCTTCATTAAGAATGCAAAGAATTCTGGTAAAGAATTCAGAATTCAAGCTGTGACTCTAGGCTGCTTCCACATGTATGTCTATGCAAACATATGTTCAGACTTATGTCTATTCAAGATGTATGTCTATGCAAACATATGCTCAGTCTTGCTCAGGGTCAGTCAATGCTTCCAAGATGGAGGGAAAATTGTCTAGCAATAGTGGGGTTCTCTTTAGATGGTCTAATGGCTGTGTGCAGAACAGGGAATACCTTGAGATTCTGCCCCCACATGCACCGATGAATACCTGAAAAGGAATGAGTTAGAATCTCTACACCCATCCAGATATTATTTCTGCAATCTAGACATGGCTCTAACAACAAATTTCAGCTTGGAGCCCCAGCCTAAAGCTTTGGGCTATTTTTAAAAATATCTTTTCTAGGCCAGGGAGTGGAGACAGCATAGGAGATGTGCCTCTTCATTTGTTGTGATGAATAATGGTGCTGTAGGGAAATGGATTAATGGAGCCACAGGAAGAGTGTCTATTTTCCTATAGGCTTTTTACTTTCCTAGGTATCTTGCTGGGCACTATGGGAAGCAGGATGCTAGACTAGATGGACCTTTAGTCTGATACAGCAGGGATCTTCTTATATAGGTTTCCATCCCGCTTCACTTATATTAAAGATATCA
This sequence comes from Hemicordylus capensis, assembly GCF_027244095.1. Lineage (NCBI taxonomy): Eukaryota > Metazoa > Chordata > Lepidosauria > Squamata > Cordylidae > Hemicordylus > Hemicordylus capensis. The sequence goes on from NC_069657.1 coordinate 411,029,151, forward strand.
TGTTCTTTCCCCTCCTTTTTGGTTTAGTGTGGCATATGCTGTTTTTCTGTTGCTTTTGTTAACTGTTAGAACCTCAACTAGTTATGGCATATTTACTGAGGTGAAAATTGAGCTCCCTTGAGCTAAAGCAGGCCTGCTCAACTTTGCCCCCCCTGGCTGTTTTGGACTACAATTCCCATAATCCCCAGCCACAGTGGCCAATAACCAGGAATTATGGGAGTTGTAGGCCAACATCTACAGGGGGGCCGAAGTTGAGCAGGTCTGAGCTAAAGTAACGTAGCAAAGGATCCCTTCAGACCAATTCATTGAATAAACTTCTGTTATCTCAGCTGCCTCTCTTTTCAAAGAGCATATTGATTGAGATCTGGAGGACTGGGTACTAGCCTCTTTTTCATTCACACCCAAAATGATTTAAAAGATGCTGGAGAAGTTGAGCGAAATTATTCTCTTGTTTTGTTCAAAAGGGGATTATATCCCAAATGAAATGGTATCTTCTTGCTTTGTAGAGGGGATAAGGAAGTAAATCAATACATTAAAAATCTGCTTCTGCAAGATTTTGATATGGAAAAGAATCAAGGGTGGTGGTCCTTTCAAGAGGCGAGGTAAGGTAGTAACTTCAGGAGGTGGATTATTGGGGCGAGAGCAGGGAGGCAAGATGCTACTCATTGGAAGAAGCTTTGCAAAGAGCACCTCTTCTCTCAATCCTTGCAAAGCTTGCAAGAAGCATGAGGAGACCATTTATTGGCAGAGCTTGACCCCCACCCCCTGGGCTTGGGTGGAAATCCCAGGGGAGACTCTCTTTCTTTTGCTATTAGAAAAGTATATAAAAACCCTCCATGTGCAAGCCTACATGTAGTGAGAAAACTGGCAGATTGCTAAACATCTGAGGCGTATGTGCACCAGAGTGAGACTCCCTCTCAGGCCCGCCTTTCTCCCCCCCCACCCCCCCACCCCACTGTTAATATCTTTGTATTAGCCTGGGGGTTGTTTGATGTTAAATCTACTCTGTCACTCTGGAAGATGTGACAGTTTGTTCCAAGTGCATCGTTCCAGGACAACTATTGCCAAAGGGATGGTTGTGATCATACTCCCCCCTCCCCCAAATGCAGAAAGCGATTACTAAACAAAGTCCTCTACTGCTAATTGCAAGGCAGCTAAGGCAATCATTCCCAGGAGGCAATGAGAAGCTGGAGAAACCAGTAAAAATAGGAAACAATTTAAGGTATGCATGATACAGGAAAACTAGTTACAAGGAGTGTAGAACTTGTTCATTAATGAGAGTCGCATATTTTAAATGGGAAGTTTAATGCTAGTTTGTAGTCATGATGCAGCCCAATCCTGTGAAATAAATCCTAGGGTAGTCAATAGGCCCTACTCACAGGTCAGTATGCAGAGGATTGCAGCCTTAGCGCCATGCAAAGGGCAAAGTATGTTCACAGTAGTCATGAGTAGTGTTCTATCTAAAAAAAATTTCATCTGTGTGCTGAATGAGTTTTGTTCTGGGTGGAAGTATCAAGGCAGTGTTTTCATATGTGAATTCCGAGTGGGGCTTTCCTGATTCAACCTGAGCGGGATCTAAAATTGACTGAGCGGACGTCAAAAAATGTGTGAGTGCATGCACACACACACGCCTTAGAGGGAACACAGGTCATGAGCTTGTCCAGTGCTAGACTGTAATTGTAGGGTATAGCACACTTAATCTGAACTTTTAACTCTCACAAAGGTGAAAAGCTTGTATCATTCTTTAAGAAAGTCTATTATATGAATGCAGATGAGAGAAGGTGTGGTCCACAGAGTACAGGATTTCTTCTGCCAAAAAGGTAAACATGAACTCATCCATGATGTAACATGCAACTTTGGAATTTAAGTAATGTAAATATTTTTCAGTTTCATTTTGCTTCATCTTTATATCTTGGTCTTTTCAGACTCAACATTTCCTAAATTCCTGTAACCTTCATAGCCTGAATTTTACACAATAAATACAAATCAGACTTCTGATTGGATCAGAGCCTTATTGCTGTACTGCTTAACTAGCAATATATCTAACTGGTTGCATTTGGTTATATGGGAAGTTTGCCCATTAACATTTACTGTTGCAAACTTGAGACACGCCCCCCCCTTTGTAGGGAGCATGAGAATCCCCCCCTTAGTAAAGAGCAATGGAATTTTTGAAGAAGCATTTTGATGTTGCACATGCATTAATGTTAAAACAGCACTCTTAAAAGCTATCAGCTTACAGGAATAGATATCCTGGCTCCAACATCTTCCAGACACCAGAACACTATTGGGTATTAGTCCATACAAAAGCAAATGGAAACCCAAACTCTTCCCCACCCTACTCTGCCTCCTATACAGAGAACCTTTTCAATAACTTACTCTGAACTTATGTCCCATACAAAAGATCCCACCCTTGTACTCTGCATTAACTAAGCTAGAATAACTATGACCTTTGGTTCCATATAACCAGAAACACAAATGAGAATCCCTGCATCCCCCATAGGAATGCATTTGAAGGGCGGGAGCGGGGGACCTTTTACCACTCTTGGCAGACAGTGGCTTAAGAGTGGTAAGTGATAACTAGTACCACACTGAGTCACAGGCCACAATCAGTGAGACCCGATCCAAATGTTGCATGTTTTGAGGGCAATCTGGTACGATACTTCCATGAAAGAAGGAACCAGATATGATTCTTAGGAAGTGCAGCAGTCATTTGGCATGAGGATTTGATCATATGGGGAAAGAATGTTCAGAAAGTAAGGTTCATCCACAGTTTTACTGCTGTGATTTATACTTTAAGACAGGGGTTGCGAAGCTTGGGTTCCCAGATAGTGTTGGACTACAACTCTCATTATCTGAAGGCCATTGTGGCGGGGGTGATGGGAGTTGTAGTCCCACACCATCTGGGGACCAAGCTTCGGGACCCTGCCCTAAGAAAAATCAAACCCCAGTGTAAGAGTCAACTTTCTTGTTTGCTCATTATCCTGTTTTCTTCCATCTCAAAACGAACGGGGGATAGCGAATGCCATTCTTCTAAGCTTGCCTACAACCATCTCCCTCCCTTGTCCGTTGTCCCTCCCCTGCCCCCATCAAAGGCCTGCATAACAAGCGTGTGTCTCTCCTACCGTCGGACGTTTCCAGACGATGCCTCTAGTTTTGTAAGAGTTTGGTCCCAGTTCATTGTAGCCCAGAGAGGAGGCAGCCGCGGGGAAGGCGGGGTCTTGGAAGAGTTTCCCTGCCTCAAGACACTCGTTCCTCAGCGCCTGAAAGTCCTGGTTTAAGTATTTCACGGCTTTTGCGTTGGATCCTAAGCCCCTGGCCGTTTCCCTCTCCTTTGCTAATTTAGCTGCAATCCCAGACATGGTGGCCTCCTGCTGCTGCAGCTGCCGCCGCTCCAGAGGTTGACATAAAAATGCAACCCTTCCTGCTATTCAGTAAGGAGACACATGAAACCTCAAGCAAATAGTGGCGGCATGCCGAGCCAAGCGGGCTGCTGGTGATTCATCGCACTGAGGAAAAATAACATCAGCGCACGCTCGGGGTGTGGCCAGGCCCTCCTTGCAGATCCAGCCTGCGCGTATAGAGGGTCTGACACATCCGTCCAACTACAGTTTTGTGAAGGGCCAAACGGGAAATCCCGCCTTTTAAAAAAGGGAGAGAAACAGATTCCATGGCTTTCGCCCTGGAGCATTGAAAAGAGGCGTTGCAGGGGGAAGTTAAATCTTTCCCTCCTGCACGTCCCTCCCCCCCCCCCCCGCATTCCTAACCCCACCACCAGCGACTGAGCTGCTATTTGCCTTGATGGGGGAAAGTGAGAGTTGCCCTGTACACATCGAGATGTCAGCTCTGTATTTCAGCGTTAGTGCTTTACCTGTTTTACATGGCTGCAAGCACAGAAACCCCCCTTAGCCGGGAATTCAGTCCTGCGCAAAGATTTTGTGGCTTCTTGGAAACCGTAGTACTGGACTTCAGGTCACGCACTTCCGACTGTTGTGCTCTGGTTCAAATATTGGCACACCAGAGGGACTACCAGTGCCACCAGATGTGGTTCGACAGGGCTAAGATCTGATTTGCACGGGTGTTATATAGTTTGACTGAATTCCTTTCCTTCCTCCTGAGTCAGACGTTACGCTGTTCGAGTGTGCAGACGTCTGTACAGTTGTACGCGTGTTTGTGTGACTGACTGTGCCTCTGTTCATTTTAAAAGTGAATCTGGATACAGGCCCTTAAAATGCATGGTACAGATCGGAAATGCACTTCTGTACCTGCATTCAACATAACGTGTGAATGATTTTACCTGTGTACAGAGCTGTGCCTGTGTACCCTGTACACTTGTACGAGTGTTGAACATAACATTTGAATAGCCCTTTGGTCTGCTGCAGAATGAGTGGGTAAAATCAACTGAACCACCTCAGTTATAGTTTTTCCAACAGGAAGGTGCTTCTGAAAGTATAGGGGTGTGGCCAAGCAGCCTTGGGGGGGTGTATGGGATACAATTCCGGGTCCTACAAGCATGCTACAAGTGGTGAGCAGGTAACAAAGTGAACGCAGAGCACATTATTCCTGATGACCAAAGCAAATGAACCAAGACCGTACCCTCCAACATTAGACAGATGAAAAGAGAGATATGCTTGAAACAAGCATCTATCATGGTGTTAGGAATACAGGAAGCTGCCATATACTGAGTCAGACCATTGGTCTATCTAGCTCAGTATTGTCTTCACAGACTGGAAGCGGCTTCTCCAAGGTTGCAGGCAGAAATCTCTCTCAGCCCTATCTTGAAGAAGTCCAGAAGGTTACTTGTAACCAGAAGGTTACAAGTTCGATCCTGACCAGGGGCTCAAGGTTGACTCAGCCTTCCATCCTTCCGAGGTCGGTAAAATGAGTACCCAGAATGTTGGGGGCAATATGCTAAATCATTGTAAACCGCTTAGAGAGCTCCAGCTATAGAGCGGTATATAAATGTAAGTGCTATTGCTATTGCTAAGTCAGAGAGTGAACTTGAAACCTTCTGCTCTTCCCAGAGCGGCTCCAACCCAAGGGGAATACTTTCAAGTGCTCACACTTCTAGTCTCTCATTCATATGCAACCATGGCAGACCCTGCTTAGCTAAGGGGACAAGTCATGCTTGCTACCACAAGACCAGCTCTCCTCTCAACACTTCCACTGTGGTGGACAACATTTTCTGATTTACATTCCACCCCGCCAGCAGCTTTATTTTTCTTCTTTTAAAAAAAAGAAAGATTGCAGGAAAGAGAACATCAGAGCATTTTTATATGTGTTGGCATGTCATCTCTAGATTTTTCCTAAAGATCTCAGCCTACTCAGGGCTGTGTGTGCGTGTGTGTGTGCGCGCACGCACAGGCGGGCGGGGGGGGGACACGCATGCATACTTTCAAAGTGCTGGAGTGCTGTTGTGTGACTTAGCATGTGCGTAATTCAGGGATGGCCAACCTGTGACTTTCCACCTGCTGTTGGGACTACAGTTTCCATCACCTCCTGCTGCAATAAATTGCAGCTGTAGATGATGAGAGTTGTAGTCCAGCAACATCCGGAGCTTTTCCAAATGGCAGCTTCACTACACTTAGGGTGGGGGGAGTTCATACGAGGGAACCATTTACAGCGATGTCAGGACAGTGACAGAAGGTGCTGACCGTACAGCCCATGGCATTATTCAGCTTTGCCTCTGACGACTGGCAATTACTGCATATTACATGCATGCTAAAAAAGCAGCACTTCAAATAAATAAATAAATAAATAAATAGCAGTGCTAAAAATGGTTTAATTTTAGCCATTAACTTTAGCCATTAACGTTTAGCCATTAACTTTAGCTGGCTGTTCCTGACACAGTAAAGCCACCCATCTGGGAAAGCTAGAGAGCCTCAAGTTGGCCATTGCTATCTTAATTTCAGTGTAACAAATGTAGCCAGTTATGTTTATGCCATTCTATTAGTTTCACTCACCTACAGTTTTAAAAAAGAGAGGGGGGAAAGACAAGCCCAAGGGGATAATTCACCTTTATTATTTATGAGCCTTGCTGTGAGACTTTTGGCCACACCTGTCTGTGAACAGATACACTGTCCCATCGCTGCTGACTCTTCCTATTGCACTGGTGAACCAGTGAGATACATGTGCAGTCCTGATACCCCTGGTTGCATGGCAAGCAAGGTATGCACTGCAGCTCCTTTTAAGCCACATATTACAAATGCTCTTTTTTTGTAGAATCAGAAAGTTTTCCAGTTTGCTTCAAACAGGCCTTTTGTTTTGATAGTACTACTTTTAAAAAATAAATAGATGCTATGTGGGGGGGGGGCAGACTTCAGTGGCCACAATCCAACCTTTCTGGCACATTGCAAGGTAATGGGAATTCTGAATCAGACCCACATCTAGCATTGTTCTTCCTGTTATGGCCATTCCAGATGAGTGGGTTATAATGCACAGGAAGTGTATAGTCATTATTCAGTGGCTGTGAGAGATCCAAACTTATTTCTTCCAGGAGGACATTGAAGATCCGAATGTCTTTCTCACAGCTGTTCATTCTGTTGCTGGAAAATCACAACGTGTAGCTTGCTCAGGTTCCCGCATAATTCCGTAAATACTTGGAATCTGGCAGATTTTCACAAATACCTGAAGTCTGGCAGTGAACTCTGAAACCCACCCTTGGAGATTTGTGGGTGGAGGGTGAAGGCCTGGAGAGATGTACAATCCATTATTATTTGTAACCCCTGCTTGGAAAATCATGTTAATGGTACCCGAGCCATTCACTTGCATGCTTATAGAGCTGCTTTGCAGTTTTCCTGACAACACTGAGCCCTGCAGCTGTGGAGGTAGTAGAGACAAAGAAGTTATGCCCACACCCTCTGGCAGTATGAGCTGAACTGTAACTGTGGGAGGGAAGGGAGGGGTCACTGAATTCCAGAGTTATTTTTTGTGCCTGTGAGCTTGTTCAGTGTCATTTTTTCCATGCAATTGCTCCATTCCTGGTGATTTCAGCTGCCAGCTTTCTCCCAAACAGAGAAGGCCAAGCTGTTCTGAAGCTGCTGAAAGAAGTTTAGAGAGCAGTGGCACAGGCAGATGAGAATCTGCAGGTTTTACAAAGCGAAGGGAAGTGGCTTTTAAAAAACTTTTAACAGAATGTGCATGCACACTCCAAGGAAGTCAGACGCTTGTGGCTTTACAGAGGACTAGCAGCTATTCCATTCTAACTCAGCATTCCTCTGGGAAAACAGAAGTTCTTAGTGTGACAATGCCTGTTCTGAGTCAGTAAGTTTATTATTACAGTCAACGGCCATACCAGGGGCGTAGGAATCTTATCTGTGGCCGGAGGACAGAGTCCTCTGGCAGCTCCTCCGCCCCTAGGATTTCCAGTCGCAGGTGCCCCAAGCCAGACCCCCTGCAATCTGACGTCAGGCGCAAGGCCAGGGCCAATACTGGGGAAGGGGCCGATTCGCTCTTGCAGAGTTTCTCCAGCCAGCGGCTCATGGAATCACTGACTGTGAGCTCCTTTCCCTGCTTCTCAAGGAGGAAGGGAAAGGAGCGCCCAGTCTGCGATTCCATGAACCTCTGACTGGGGAAACTCTGCAAGAGTGAACGGGCCCCTTTCCCAGTATTGGCGAAACCCCCTGCATGGTCTGACACCAGACTCAGGGGGCATGGCCTCTGCCTGGGAGAGGGTCCATTCAGACCCTATCCTATCCTCCACAGCCCCTGCAGTTTCATTGAAACATAAAGGCTTCCCCCACGCCCCCACCTCTCCAGCCTTTCAGTGAAACACCAGCTGGGGAGAAGAGGGGGGTGCCTTGCACTCTCAGCCAGTGAGTGCTTCTATCGCTTGGCTGGGAATGGGAGGGAGCAAGGGGTCATCCTGGCTGAGGGCAAGGGGATGTCTTGGTGGCCCCCCCCAGACCCTGACGGTCATCCCTCCTTGCTCCATTGTCCCTATCCCCCTGGACCAGGCCAAACATAGTTATAAACACACAATGGAAATGCAATGGAACTACATACCTCTATCCAAAGTTAATACACAGCTAATATATCAGCAATCTGTTCACTGAGATTATTAACAATTATTAATGACATCAACAGAACCACTTATGCTGGTCTAAGACTGTAATAAAGATGATTGATTGATTGATATCAACAGAACCGGAACATTAACACATTAACACATTAATAGGTTGACTGATAGATACATTTCTCCTGAATTCTGCAGGCAGGCAACTACGCAAAATCTAGCAACGTTAAGAGAAATGTCAGGTTGTTGATCTGAAAGGAGAACACCATAAAAATCATTAGATCTACCTGGATATTTATCTAGAACAGGAACAATCAGTCCTTGACTAATATCCCAATAGAATTGACAATGCAATAGAACATGGTCCACTGATTCAACTTCCACATTTCCACACAGACACAGTCTATTCCTATATCGGATATGAAATCTTAATAATAATTTTAACCAAAAGTTAAAAATATAAAGCCAGGCAAGAATTTCAACACTTGTATTTTATTTTTTTATTTAGCACATTTTTATACCACCCCATACAGAAGTCCCAGGGAGGTTCACAATCTAAAAACAACCATTAAAACATTAACACGACGAAAACAATTTAAAATAAAAACTCTAAAACCCAAAGCTTTAAAATGATAAACAAAGAGCCTGGCTAAACAGGTATGTCTTCAGGTCCTTCTTAAAAACATTCAGAGAAGGGGAGACTAATTTGTGGAAACAGGGTGCACGCCCCCATTCACAAGGCGCTTCAGCCAGTGTTGGGTTACCAGCCTGATTGGGAGCACCTTTCCCTGTCTGGAAAAGCAGAGAGGCGCGTTCCCAGCTAGGCACCCCCCCCCCCGTTGCAGCATATGGCCACACCCACTGCATCTGATGTCAGATGCAGGGGTGTGGCTAGGGTGCATGGGCAGCTCCACAAGGGGTGGTAGCCGGGTGCTTTGGACCTGTCCACACAATGGTGGCTCCACTGGACACAGTCTATTCCCAGGCACCATCAAAATGATGCCTACCAACTCCCTGGAAGACCACCTTCTTCCACACAAGCCAGCCCAATTCTTTGTTCTCCATCTGAGGCCATTCTCTGTGTCCTTCTGGTATTACATGACTCCTGCCTGTAACTTTGGAGAAGCTGCTGCCAGTCTGTGCGGATAATACTGAGCTAGATGGACCAAAGCAGCTTCCTTTGTTCCTATGTACCTTCTGCTGCCTTCTACTGAGTAAAAACCATTGGTCAATCTAGCTCAGTACTGACTACTCAGACTGGCAGCAACCTCTCCAAGGTTACAGGCAGAAGTTTCTCTCATCCCTATCTGGAGATGGCAGGGAGGGAACAGAACCTTATTACTTATTCTCCTCATTACCTGAATTTTGATAGGTAGTGACTGGCAAGAGGCTTTTTGGTTGTGGCACCTGGATATGGTTGCACTCCTAAGGGAAGCCCACCTGGCCAACCCTGTTGTCCTTTCAGTGCCAAGCAAATATTTCTTTTATCTGTCCAGGCGTTTCTGTATGTTTCATAACTGATTTAGTTTTATCCAGACTCTTCCACACAATTACATAGGAAGGTGCCTTATACTGAGTCAGACCATTGGTCCATCTAGTTCAGTACACAGACAGACAGCCGCTCTCCTGTATTTCAGATTAATATTTCCCAGCCCGGCTTTGAGATGCCAAGGACTGCACTTGGGCTCTTCTGCATGCAAAGCAGAATATTCTTCCACTGAGCTATGATCTTATTGTTATAGCTTATATTGTGATATATTGTTTTATTTTATTACTGAATATATATATATATATATATATATATATATATATATATATATATATATATACTGATTTATTGTAATTTAGTTATCGGTTGCATACCACCCTAGGAAGGGTGGCCTAGAAATTATGTAAGTAAATGCATGCAGAGTAGAGTGGAGACACCCCTTCTAGCCTGATGCACATTTGTACCATGATTTCCAACTCCAGAGCAAATAAATGACTCATTTAATGGGCGGGGGAAGGAAAATAGCCAGTTTTGCCCCACCCTTGCCTGCATAAACCCCTTGTGTGTAGCATCAGGATCATGGATCTTCATATTTTACCCTTAGTATATTATCACAGGAGATTCCATATACCATCTCTCTCTATATATTTCTTGCTCAAGCTTGGCCTTTAGAAGGAATATTAAATAGCCATTCTTGTTGGCCACAAATCCTGACATGTGATCAGGAGCTCAAAGTGGCATACATGTGGTTATCTTGTTTATTTTCACAACAACCCTGTGAGGTAGGTTAGACTGAGAGCATAGTGGCTCCTCCTAAAGAGCCAGCGGGGTGCCAAAGGAGGCAGCTTGAGTTTCTTTCCCACCCCACCGGAGAGCTGTGCTGCCAGCAGGCTGGCCATTTGTCAGGTAGAATGTGCAGTTAACTGTGCAGCTCTACCTGACAAATGGCCAGCCTGCAGGCAGCATGGCTCTCGGGTGGGGCAGGAGTGAGAGGAGCAACCCCAGAGTTAGGACCAACTGCTAATGATAGAAAGATAATAACTTGACCAAGACCACCGGTTTTGCTTTATAACTGAGGGCAACATTAGACATTGTGCAGCAAACGTGATTGCTGCATGTTGTAGCAGTGTTTCTCACAGTTTAGTGGATGACATCTACACAGCGCTAAACTCCTGTGTACATGTCTCTAGGCATTTTGGCTGAATGAGGGTTCCCAGGCCACCAGTAGGATGATGTAACACTGATGTCCACACATCAATTGTGTCTGCGGCACAATGTGTATAGCTGTCTGGGGTCTCCCATATTTCCATCCAACACTCTAGTCACCTCACTCCTCTGACTACAGTCGTCCATCACCAACTGTGAGGGTTCCATTCTAGCAAAACCCTGCAATTGTCAAATCTGTAGTTGGCAAGCCATTGAAATGAGTGGGAAACAAAGGGTTAGGGGAAACAAGATTGCGAAAAGTCCAAAAACTAAAGGGAAAATAAATTTTAAAAATCAGTTAAAAAATCTCCCCAGGTCTCTTAATATTGCCAAGAGTCACCCAGAGGAATGAGCAGATTGAACCTCTGGAAAGGTTTTGGACCTCCCCCCCTCCCATAACACAAAGGCATTTTAAATTGCAAGGAGTGGGTGAGGGTCAGCAAGAGGAATGAGCAGATTGAACTGCTGAAAACCCCCCCAAATTGCTAACCCCATCCCTCAAAATCACACAAAAAAAAAACAAAAAAAAAAAAACCCCGCCAACTGTGGTCATGGTTGGCAAGACCAGACAAAATTTCCCATTCGCAGATACTCAAAACTGCAGCTGGTAAAACTGCAGTTGGCGAAGAATGACTGTATCACCATTTTATCCACATATCATCAGATCATAGAATCTATTATTGTTTTAAGTTGTGTGAATAGTTTTTAAAAAAACTGTTTTTAACATCATTTTATATTTGTATTGTTTTTATTGTAAACCTCCCAGAGACATGATTTTTGGGCAGCATATAAATTTACCAAAATAAATGAATGAATAACAATTCAAACCTAAAGGAAATGGTAGATGAGAAGGCAGGACAGATTTCGGTCAGACCCACTGTGTGTGCATGCAAAACGATATCTGTCTCTTCATCTTTCTGTAAGAGTCATTTTTTTGGTCTCCTTTTTTCAGGTTGCATAAACAGCCAGGCTTCTGAGTGCTGAAAGCAAAACAGAGGAGTTGTGCTTGGTGGCTGGACATGCTAATCTGCCCGCTCCCCTCCCCTCTGTTCTAACTCTACTGCAGGCTGCTAATTTGCTGCCATCATGCCTTTCAGTTGTTCTGCTGAAGACTGTTCCTTCGGTTCTGTGATGTTCTGCTGCCAGAAACTGCCGGAGCACAACGGCTGCCAATTTAATATTATTTTGTACCAATTGGAAATTTATACCAATTGTTATACAGTTTGTTGCTGAGTCAGGGAGTCCTTGGAGCCAACCTTGGCTCATTCTCCTGCAACAAGTACATTTTAATATTCCGTGCTGCATACATAAATAACGTTTAGGAACCATCTGTCCTGAATCTATAAAGGGCTTGTTCATATGGATCCATGGTATATATGCTGTATGTTGGCGAATGGCTGTCATATCCCATACATACCATTTTGTCATGGAGTTATACACTAGCCTTCTAGAGAATGCAACCAAAGCACTGCATGTGGACCCCAAATACTCCTGATGCATATTATGCCAAAGGATGAGGTGCCATTATTTTAATAGTAAATTCTTCTGTTGAGGAATGCCCAGGGAAAATGTATGTTTTGGGAGGAAGCGGCACAGGAGATTGTGTCTGAGGTAGAACTAGGTACCAGATTAAAGTTATGGGGAGGGGGCTCACTCCTAGCCTCTATGTTTAAGTATTTGTCATGGGAAGAACTATTATTCTGCTTGGTAATTAGTCTTGATGGCAGCTCAGATTGACTGTGTGGTATGGGACTGGCCCTCCCTCACATTGCCAGCTAGCTACTCCAACCATTTCCACCACAGATTTCTTTTGTTTTCAAAATGGAGGCAGGGCAGACCTTCCCTGTGGCAGGGTGAAGCAGTGACCTCAGGTGGAGGTGCAAAGAGAGACTCGGGGAGCAGAAAACACCATCCCCCTACCAACACAGGTGCCACCCCACAGGGTCCCCTTCTATCCACTGCCACCACCCTTCCACATACCACTAGAACATGCTGCTCATTTTGTCTTTCTTCCCCACTAGGGCACACGTCTTCTTTCCTTTCTCTACCCCCACCCCCAACATGAGCTGGGGATGCCCCTCCACCACTGCCTGGTTTGGTGGCATAGTCAGAGTACTTGCGTGTTGGTCCCCACTGCCTAAGCAGCATGGTCTGAGATTGCTGAGTACTCACCTGCAGATTGGAGAACTGTCATATTGTCCTTCACCTCAGGTAGCAAAATGCCTTGGACCGCCCCAGTCCTCTGTATTGCTTGGGAGGAACGTGGAGGTGTAAACTAGTGATGAAAGGAGCCCTGCTTGTCCTTCCTCTTGAAAACCATGGCTACTAAAGCTTAAACTTAGCAGTTGTTAACTAAGGCTTGATTCTTCTTACAGCTCCTACTGGAAATGGACATTTCCATGCCTTGCCAGATAAGACCATGTTGAGCCTCCATAACGGCTTGAGAATTATTATTCTCCTAGCCTTTCCTGTTGCCTCTAGGTGGTGCTTTTGCATTAGTTTTCAGTTTTAATTGTTCCTGTTAGTAGATGACATGATATAGAAGGACCTGTATGCTAAGTAAGGACCACTTCCCATGACATGGCATTTTGCTTCCACAGAGAGAAATCTTCATGTAGGGAAAAATTCACTTCACTTTGGTGTTTAGCTTGCTGAACAAATAAGCTGGGAACCAATGTCTTCATTGGAAAAGCAGAATGGGTGGAAAGGCCTTTCAAAGAATAGATAATGGGGGGAAATAGGGGGGAAATTGCCATGAGGAGATTCAATTAAATTGTCTTTTCTGCCTCTCTTTATTGGGTATTTCAACTCATGCCACTGGAAAAAGAGGAGAAATTAAAGTAAGAGCTGAGCAAGAGCCTAGAAGAAAGTTTTGCTTAATGCCATGGCGAATGCTAAAAGGAAACCAGTGTACTGGCATTTAAGATATTAACTGGTGGGTGGGTCGCAGCTGTACTTCTGTAGGCAAGAGTCTTCTTCATCTGGTATAGGAAACAAACAGAAGGTCAAACATGACGTGCTGTCTGGGTCCCTGTGTTTGGAGATCCCAATATCGTTTTTTGCCCCAAAGTATTATTATCATTATTATTTTATTGCCTGCCATTCTCCACAATCGGATGGAGGAGGGAGGTGCAGGAATGTTGCCTCGCAACTTCACACAGTCATTAATCTAGGATTAATGTGGGTTACGAACATTAGCATAATTGTGTGAACCCATGCCAAGGTGGGACTCTCAGATTCATCTAAGGCCACAAACCATTTTAGTGGGATTCAAACAATCACGCTAATGCTGGTAACCCACAATAAACTTAGATTCAAACAACTGTGTGAACTAGGCCATTATTATGAAGAATAATACCACTTCTCGAAGTGGTTTACATAGAAAAAGAAATAATACATAAATAAGAACATTCCCTGTTTCCAAATGGCTCACAATCTAAAAAGAAAGATAGACATCAGCCGCCACAACTGGAGAGACACTGTGTTGGGGTTTAATAGGGACAGTTGCTTTGCTCCAGCTTAATATAAGAGAGTCACCACTTTAAACCACCACCACCACCACTATAATATACCACTTTTTCAACAAAAGTTTCCAAAGCAATTTACATAGACAAACAAACAAACAAACAAACAATAAGATGGTTCCCTGTCCCCAAAGGACTCACAGTCTAAAAAGAATAATAAGATAGACACCAACAACAGCCACTGGATGCTGTGCTGGGGTTGGATAGAGTCAGATGCTCTTGCCTTGCTAAATACAAGAGTATCACCACCTTAAAAGGTGCCTTTTTGTCCAGTTAGCAGGCGCAACTGGGCAAACTAACTGTGTGTATGTTTGTGATGGTGAGGGCATTATTTGGATAGGGGCTATGGTACAGGGGAAAGGATTGGACTCCCCTTCCTCCATCCCAATCCAAATTGGGATGGAGGAAGCTCCTGAGGGGCCCCCAGCTCCACCCCTCCCTATATTTGTCATTATTTCCCCAAGTCCACGGGGCCGCCAGAGAGAGGGGTGAACACAGGCTCCCTCTTCCCTAGCTACGCCCTGGTGACTTAGCTGACAGAAAATTTTTATTCAAGATCTTTGAATAGGAAGGCGTGTGAAGAGCTTGGTCAACGGAGATGGTAATGGTCAAGAAAGCTGGGGAGAGATGGGGAAAGGGACCTAGGGAAGAAACAGCTTTACGCTGCTGTTGAAGGAAGGTGGAGAATTCCCATGACTGAAAATGATGGTTCAAATCTTTCAGTACTGGTCTCTAGCAGTTTATCTAAGCAGAAGGTTATGAAGCTTAGTCATTGCTCTCCACTGCTGTATTACACCAGCCTCAATAGCATCACTATTAATCCAACTTTTAGCTTTATTCTCTATCTTGACCCATGTTAACCCTTCTGTTACTGGACCCGCTTAAAAAAACTTCCCTAACTTTGCAGAGGGTCAAACTACAGACCACTTGCAGCAAAGAATGGGGAAGGGAGAGAATAACCCCCTAAGAGCTTCCCTTCACCTGAAACTGCCCCCACCAGCTGCTCCGCCCCATGGGGCAAGGTAATGTCTGGAACATTAGCAGCTGGGAAAGGGGGATGTTTCAGAGAAAGTGGATGGCTGGGGAAGAGTTAAGCACCCTCCTTCCCCATCCTTTCTCTGTAACAAAAGGTCCCTTCCCAAGAGAAGGAGCCATGGATTTAATGTTGCATGTGTATACAGTATGATGTGTATTCAGTACTTCAATTGGCCCTGTGAGACACTGGGGCTATTCTGACGATCGCAAAAATTGGGCTAGGAAAGCCTAGCCTGATTTTTGTCAATTGTCAGAACCACCGGGCTCAGCAGCGAGCCTGGTGGTTCTAGAGCGGGTAGCCCACTCGAGAACTCCTGCCTTTAGCCCAGGTTTGTGGAGCAAGCGCTCCGCAAACCCGGGCTATCTGCTCGTGAGTAGCCGCAGTGTGGCTCTGTGCCACAGCTACTCACGAGTAGACCCCCGAGCGGGAGGCAAAAAGCCGCCTCCTGGCTCTGGGGGTCTCCCCAGTATGCCCTGCACGCTCGCACAGGGCATACTGGGCCTTCCAGGGGCCGTGCGACCCCGAGCTCCCCAGCCCCCGCCGGCTCCGTCACGGAGCCAGCAATCATGTGGGTGGCTGATCTGGCCGCCCAGGGCTCCCTCTCAGCTCGTGAGCGGGGAGAGCAGGCTCACCACCCCAAACCGGGTCTCACGGATCGTGAGACCTGGCTCACTAGGTAAGGAGAACACTGAAAATGCATATTAGGCCAGCAGGTGTCAGTGTTGTTCCCCTACACATGTTATAGCATAGCATTACATGCACCTTTGAGGGTGAGGGCTCACCTTTACCACACACTTACTTCACTGCACTCACTGCATGAGGCAGCTCTAGGTCTGTGAGGGAAATAGAATATATTGAGGCTCAATATATTCAAAAACTGTGTTCTACCCAAGTTTGGGAGCTGTGTGAGCTCCCAATTTTTGGTTGTGTGGAAGCAAGGTAAGAGGAAAATGTTCGTAGAAGTGATTGTGTGGAAACAAGGTAGGAGGAAAAGCTACCCAGTTTCTCCTCCTACCTTGCTTCCACACAATCACTTCTACCCAGGTTTTCCTCTTACCTTCCACACAACCGAAAAGTGGGAGCACACACAGCTCCCAAACCCAAGTAGAACACAGTTTTTGATTGTGTGAATGACCTCATTGTCTGTTTCCTCCTGAAACAAGTCAAGGTTGTGCTTTGTATTGGAAATATGTATTCAATGCTGGGCTGAAGTGATATGATGGCATGGAATGTTAATGAACATTCCAAGTGCTCAGGAAGCAAAGCTGTCCAAATGTTTGCAATTCAATTTATCTGAGGGAAGGGGAAAGTGTCAGTTAGTTCTCTCATGGACAAAAGTAACTTTTGGGGTGTGTGCTGAATACTAGAAACAGTCAATGGGAGATAGGGGAGCACAGTGGCAGGGAGCCCAGAGGCAAAATGACTGAAGAGGGGTACAGAGTAAGCAACAGGCTGAAAAATAGGGAACCCCAAAGAAAGATGAGTGAAAGAGAGGTATAGACTAGGGATGTGCACAAAACTGGTTTGCCCGGTTCAGTTCAAATTCGAACCGGGTTCGAACCAGGAGGGGGTGGTTCGGTTTTGGTTTTGCTTGAACCCCCCCGGTTCAGTTCGAATTTGAACCAGTTTGAACCGGTTTGAACCTCCAAAAGTGGGTGGGGTGGTAGATGGCACCCATGGGTACCTGCCACGACTCAAACCCCAAAGCAATCAGACACTCGTATGATTTTTTATGAATTTTTGAAATTTATATTTATATTTTTCTCATGGGGTATAATGGGACTTGAACCAGCCCATTATTCCCTATTGTGGAACACCCATGGGTGCCAACAACCACCCAAACCTTGAAGCAATCGGACACTCCTATGATTTTTTATGAATATTTGAAATATTTTTAATTATTTTTCTCATAGGGTATAATGGGACATGAACCAGCCCATTATCCCCTATTGTGGAGCACCTAGGGGCACAAAAGTGGGGTGGGTGGTAGGCACCCAGGGGTGCCCCAAGGCAATCAGACACTCCTCCGATTATTGGTGAATTTTAAGAGTATTTTTGAATTCCTCATAGGGAATAATGAGGATTGCAGCAAATGTATAGCTTCACGTCGGGGGGAAAGGGGTGTCCTAGAGTGGAGTGTGGTAGTACCCAAGGGGGGCAAGGAAGCTATCAGAATTATTTGAAAGGAATTGGGCAAAGGGCTGATTTTTAAGTGATTTTTGAAATTTATGCGTCTTTAAAGTTTTTCTCCATAAAGAAGCATGGAGGTGTCAGCAAATGTATAGCTTCATGTTGGGGTCAAAGGGGTGGCCTAGAGCAAAGGGCTGATTTTTAAGTGATTTTTTGAAGTTTATGTGTCTTTAAGGTTAGAAAATGAGAGTGGATTCATGGTTTGTCATTGAAAATCTTATATGCTATCAAAGAATCTACACTCAGAACACCTCGGAAGCAACAAAACCCAGTACCCCATGGGTTAGCAACCCATGGGGTGGTTGGCACCCACACTCTGGGCCACCCCAGCACCCCCCAAGTGCACTTATGGGGCTGCTGAAACCTCCATTCTTCCCTATGGAGAAAAACCTTAAAGCCACTTGTGGGGTGCTGGGGTGGCCCAGAGTGAGTGGTGGTGTAGTGCACAGAGGGTGCCAACCACCCATGGGGTGGTTGGCACCCATGGGTGCTTCACAATAGGGAATAATGGGCTGTTTCGAGTCCCTTTATATCCTATGAGAAAAAAATAAAAACAAATTTCAAACATTCATTAAAAATCATACGACTGTCTGATTGCTTTGGGGTTTGGGTGGTGGCAGGTACCCATGGGTGCCAGCTACCACCCCACCCACTTTTGGAGGTTTGAACCAGTTCAAACCGGTTCAAACTGGTTCAAATCAAACCACCCCCAGTTTGGGTCAAATTCGAACCTGCAGCTCAAACTTGATGGCTGGCTTGGTTCAAATTCGAACCATCAAACCTCCCCAGTTTGAATTTGAATTGGTTCGAGTTTGAACTAGTTTGCACATCCCTACTACAGACTGAATTTCAAATATACATTTGAACTAACCACCCAGTTCTTTGGTTGTGGGTTTCTAGTAAAAGATACTTTGTTAAAATAAAAATGCCTTCTCTAGCCTAAAATACAATGAAGTGAAAGGTGCTCTTGTTCCTTTCTTTACCATTTTTCTTGGAAGCTGGTGGTTGATGCAATATTTAGAATTGATTCTTTTGCAACCTGCCTAACATTTGAAATGACAAATCTTTTTGCTGTGATTTGCAGAGGATTTGGTTACTGTGTTCATATGTTGAATCTGTAGGTGTGGGAAAGAAATGAGTTTTTAATGAGAGGAAACCTCCCATGAGATAAAACAAACACGACCAAATCTAATAAAGCTAGCTGACTTTTAAAAAGATACTAACAGCAAAGAGTGAGCAAGTGATTTGACGAGAGTCGAGAGTCTGTTCACTTGGGTATTGTTCAGAGTAACAATGTCCGCAATGACTTCCAGGGCAATCTTATGCATAATTACTCAGAAGTAAGTCCCACTGTATTCAGGGAGGCTACCTCCCAGGTAGGTGTGTAGACTTGCAGCTCCAAACATACAAGCTTGGATTATTAGGGCACACTTTAGGAACATAGGAACATACGAAACTGCCATATACTGAGTCAGACCATTGGTCTATCTAGCTCAGTATTGTCTTCACAGACTGGCAGTGGCTTCTCCAAGGTTGCAGGCAGGAATCTCTCTCAGCCCTATCTTGGAGAAGCCAGGGAGGGAACCTAAACCTTCTGTTCTTCCCAGAGCGGCTTCATCCCCTGAGGGGAATCTTTTGCAGTGCTCACACATCAGGTCTCCCGTTCATATGCAACCAGGGCAGACCCTGCTTAGCTATGGGGACAAGTCATGCTTGCTACCACAAGACCAGCTCTCCTCTCCTCTCACTTTACCTTTACCAGGGCTAATATTAGGCACACCTAGGCAGTCATCTAGACACCAAGCTGTGTGGGGCACTGCCATGCCTACCAGCCATCCGCTGCCTTTGCCTCCAGCCCACTCACCTGCCCGCCCACTTGCTCACCTACTTGCCATGTCTGCTTTGTTTGGTGCTGCTGGCCTGGGCCTTTCTCTAGACCGTGAAGTGCCACAGAGTGTTATACTGACCCCACTGCATGCCAACAGGAGTTACGATGTGCCAAAGCGACATCATTTGTAACGTGTTGTGGCACTTAGAGGCTCAGCAAAAACTCAGGCCGGCAGCAGACGCAGTAGGTGGGTGAGCAAGTGGGCAGGTGAGTGAGCGGGTGGTGGGGTTGGGGTGAAGGTGGGGGGGGGCTGCAGGCAGGGAGGACTGACATCTCCCTGTATTCTGCCTCCCAGTGGGAGAGCAAGCGTGGGGGGTGCCAAAGCCAGGCTTCGCCTGGGGCACTCAAAATCCTTGGGTCAGCCCCTGTCAGTACACATGCAAAACACTTGCATGTAGGTAAAGTATGCAAACTATGTGGAGTTCCTCACCCAGTGCTGCTAGACACTGTCCCAAAAGCGGAAGAGCTTAAGCCTCCAAGCCATACTCTATTGTGCTGGAGCTAAATAACATGCGGCCTTTTAAATTTTTTTAATCCCCCTCCTGCAAATTGTTAACTCCAGAGCTATTTAAATCAGTAGTGAGGATTAGCCACTTGGAGCCTTGAATGGTTGTTCCTTCTACTGGAGGTCCCAGCCCTCTCCCGCATGTATGTTTTTTAAGAACTCTGAGTTAAAGGTAAAGTTGTGCCATCGAGTCGGTGTTGACTCCTGGTGACCACAGAGCCCCGTGGTTGTCTTTGGTAGAATACAGGAGGAGTTGTACCACAATCTAAAAAGTGTCTCAATTCTAGATTAAGTCTGTGGAAAACGGAGGTTCAGGCCCTGGTATTTCTATTTTATTTCAAGCTGTACATCTGGGAATTGCAATAAAGAATTGCAGGGGAAAGCAAATCATGTGAGTCATTCTTTGAGCATCATAGGAGCATACATGCATACATTTGTGTACTGATTTTTAACTTCAATTAGAATTTTAACCACAGCACAGTGTTTAGTTTAAGGTAAGCCCCAGCATCTGAAGAAGGTAGACGTCTGCATTTGAACGAAAGACTCTAGGTTTTGCAGGTGACCAGAGGTGCAGCCGTGGGGTTAAATATCCCATATCTCTGAGGAGTGGGGGATTGATTTCTGATTCCATAAGGACTAAATGAAAGTCCTTCTTCTTTAGACAACATGGAAGATGAACCATGGTCAGCCTTATGGAACACACTGACATGCAGTCAACTTCCCTTATTTTTGGCTTCTTTTTCAAATGCTTTATTTCTTTTCTATATTTCTTAAAACCTGGCTAGGAAATGATTGATTACAGGTATTATGTCATGCCATTCCATTTCCAAATAGAGGTGCCCAAGATGACTTGTATAACACTAAATCCAATCAACATAAAAAACCAAATAGAAATATGAGACCTATGGGTTAGGACCGTAGCTCACTGGCAGAGCACATGCAGAAGGATCCAGTTCAATCCCTGGCATCTCCTGTCTGAAACCCTGGAGAGCTGCTGCCAGTCAGTGTAGACAATACTGAATTAGATGGACCAAGGGTCTGACTCAGTATAAGGCAGCTCACTTTGTTTGTTCAAATAGCATCCTCTTTTCAATAGAGAATTGAAAGGATGTTAGTGTCACTGGAATTATTTCCTCTCAGTAGCAATTTCCTTGTTTCTGCCCATTACCCTTTCCTCTTCAATTGTGTACATATTTACATTAGCATGTTTCCTTCTTTTTCTACAGGTACTGGACTGTGTAATGTGTTTGCTTACTCCACCCTCACCTGGCCACTCACTTGTACACTATCCGCACTTCATTTGGGCTTTGAGACCTTTCATGTGTTTTCACTCCACAGGGAACCAAGTGCTATGGCAAGTGTGGCAACGAAACTAGCCAGAGAGAAGGCAGTCTTGGAAGGTCTGGGTTCCAATGGGAAGGCCGTCAATTATCTGAAACAGGATTTTGAGGCCCTGAGGAAGCAGTGCTTGCAGTCTGGTGCTCTCTTCAAGGATGAAGAATTCCCAGCTTGCCCTTCTGCTCTTGGGTACAGGGATTTGGGTCCTTATTCCCCCAAAACTCAAGGCATTATCTGGAAACGGCCTCCGGTAAGAATTTCATATAGTGGTGATAATCTGCTGGGTAATATGATGTGGTTTCCCCCCACCTTTGCTGGGGATTTTCAGGCAGAAGCTGAGGGGCATCTGTCAATGACAGTGCCAGATTTAAGCACATGCTAAGTAAGACTGCACAACTTCAGCCCTCCGGCTGCTCTTGCACTGCAGTTCCCATCATTTCCAGCCGAGGTGCCATTAGGCACAAGCATGGGGGCCCAGGTCTATCTGTCCACTCTCCTAGAGGGCCCCATGATTTTCCCCAAGGGGAAAGAGGGTCCCTTTTATATTTCCATAATAGCTTGGCCTAAAGTTCTGAAATTTAATGTAGGACAGATTATCAGGACACTATGTACTGATTTTTAAGTAAATCAGTCAATCTGTTAATTTTTAATGATTTTTTAATTGTTTTTTAAACCAACTTCAAAAAATGGTCCTGAAGTGGTTTGTTTCATGGCAGAAAATTACAAAAAACTCTGGAACTGAAGCCCCCACCTTGGACCATCATTCTGCCCCATGTGGAGGAATCTGCCCATTTCCTTCATAAAAAGGATAAACATCACCCCTGGGCTTAGAGTTCTGAAACTGGACACACGTGTATTTCAAGATGGAAGGACTCCGTGTATTTTTATTTTTGAAGTATTTTTATTTTACCCCTACTGCCAGAAAGAGTTATCTCTATCCTTAGATTACTTCATACCTAGTGAAAGTGTAACTGTTACATCTGACCAAACAAAAATATGTGATATAATTTTTTTACAAATGGTCTATGCTCAAGGTGGTTTGTGATCCAAAAGGTCTGCATGAGAACTGTGAAGCAAGGGGCATGGGTTGTGGTTTAATTCCTCCCCCCTTATGAATGCACTATATGTCCAAGTTGGTTTTGTACTTGAACTGTGAAGCAAGGGACACGTTTCTGAATGGTCAAGAAGCTATGTGAATCCATTAGGGCTTGCATAGTCTGGTTTGTTTGTTTTTTGGGTTTTTTTGGCAAATGCAATCTGGCCCAGATCTGTGGGTGAAATGTATATATACGGAGAGGATGCTTATTTTTCAGGGGTCGCAGCTTGTAAGCTCATTAGGTCCAGGGTCCAAAATTACCTAGATGCACCTCTGATCCCCAGCCACAATGGCTAATATGAGGGATGATGAGAGTTGTAGTCCAACATCTCCAGGAGGGCTGAAGTTCTGCAGCTCTGGTTTAAGGACTCATATATGAGGTGGTCCTGAATACAAAAGAATGACTAAATTCAAGTTTAAATGCATTTCCATTTAAAGGTATTTCTAATGCAAAGAGGCCTATTGCAAGATAACTATTTTTTAGATCACTAGTTTTTCATACATAGTAATGCTATGGGGCCTTTTAAGCTTGACATAGGTTAGGGCCTCAGCATGTCATAAACTGACCCTGGTCAAGGACGTTCTAGCTGTATCCTGCTCTGAGTAGGAGGCTGGACCAAAAGATATCCAAGGTCTCCTCCCTCTCTAAAATTCTGATGACATTTTAAAATGTCATCTCCATATATACAACAACACTTATATGAAGCTTCTTTGAAATTTGGAAAAAGGTTTTCTTTCATCTTTTCCCATTGGCCATTGCCTTGATCTTGTAGGCTTAATTGGGAATGAATAAGTTGAGGGTTCATACTTTGGAGACCGATGAGGTTGTCAGTTAAGGATTTAAACCAGGGAGCTGCAATAACTACACTAAGGATCATTCATTATATTCCATGGAACCATGAAGCATGAAAAGGTACCTATTATGCGTCATGGACTGTGACGGCTTGGGACATCTGGCAACATTCACAGTTAAGAATGTCTGGGAGTATTCTTTTTGGCTTTCCTTCTGTTCTCTGCACATTTGGAGGTTTTTGTGGACTTGAACGTTGCCGTGCTTATCAGAAAATAACTTCCGCCATGTTATAGGGACTAGTAGGTTCTCAAGGCATATTGCTGGTGTATGTTCCTTGCTTCCAAAGCCAATTTCACAAGAGATGAAAGTCACTTAAAACCCAGTCTCTCTTTAATACGATAACTGGGCCAATGGAATGTTCTCCTAAGTGCAAATGCTGTCAAAAATTATCTCTCTCCCCCCCCCCACCGCATTTAAAAATGGCTCCCTTTTATTTTGGAGTTTGATGTCCTTCTCTTTCCCTTTGCTAGTCCAGCTGCAGCCCACAGAACTGCTTTATGTCTTTACAAAGGGTGTTGCATGTGCACTGCGATATCTTGCATGACTCCCTACTTGCACCAGTTGGAGGTGTTTCGAAGGCCACTCCTAAATTGCCTTTGCTTTTGGAAGCAGCTACAGATAATGCAGAGGGCTGTTCTCAGAAACAGGAGGTGTGTGTAATGAGGAGTCTTCAGAAGAGGCCACTCCCCACTGCCATGCTTTTCTAGATATCACTGTGTAAGATTGCTGCCTCCCTCTCTCCCTGTTAGCACAAACCAGAACTGGGCACAATAGTTCAGTCCAGACTAGTATGGAATAAAGTGTAACTGTTATTTCTCATAACTTGAAAGGTATGACTCTATTACGGCGCTTAAAATCACATTGGCCATTTTTGCAGCTGCTGACTGATGTTCAGCTTGTGACTGCCATCTCAAGGTCCTTTTCACACATGCGCCTGTCAAGCCAGGGATCTCCCTTTCTATACCTGTGTATTTGATTTGTTTTGCCTAAGTGCCAAACATTGCATTTGTCTCTGTTGAATTTCATTTTGTTAATTTTAGCTCAGTTGCACTGTGAACAAATAACACAATGAACTCCCATAAGCATTTTTCAATAATATGTTTATGAAACAATCAAGGAAAAACAGTTCCTAGAAAAGGAATGACTCTACAGGCACCTAGCAATGACTGAAAAGCAATGGGGACTAAAATATATGAAAATAAAAATCACATGATGGTATTCTAGGGAGGCAGCTGGAGCATATTTTCAGTGTATTATCATAACAAAAAAGTAGAATAAGATAGGAAGGGTATTATTACTGTATTCAAAAAATCTAGAACAGGGCTGCTTAACTTCGGCCCTCTTGCAGATGTTGGCCTACAACTCCCATAATCTTTGGCTATTAGCCACTGTGGCTGGGGATTATGGGAGCTGTAGTCCAAAAACAGCCAGGGGCTCTAAGTTGATCTGAACAGAAGACTCTAGGAGGAATAGATTTCCAAAACTAAACCCAATACGTTTTGGTCTACCTATTTTTCCTTTCGTACCTCTAGTGAATCAAAGATTTTAAAAGAATTTGTTATTTTACATTAGAACATAAGAAAAGCCTTCCCAGATCAGGCCCATGGCCTATCTAGTCCAGCATCCTTTTTCACACAGTGGCCCACAGGCATGAGTTGAGGGCATGCCCCCTCACTTGCCATTACTCCCCTGCAACTGGTATTCAGAGGCATTCTGCCTCTGAGGCTGGAGGTGTCCTATAGCCCTCAGACTAGTAGCCATTGATAGACCTCTCCTCCATGAAGTTATCCAAACCCTTTTTAAAGCCATCCAGGCTGTTGGCTGTCACTACATCTTTTGGCAGATAATTCCATACGTTAATTATTAATTGTATGATAAAGTTGTTCCTTTTGTTGGTCCTAAATTTCTTGGCAATCAGTTTCATGGGATGACCACTGGTTCTAGTCAGGCTTTCCTCTAAGCAGCACATGTGTGCACCAACTTCCAGGCCCATGCGCAGCAGTTTCTGGCAGGCACATAGTCTCTACTGCACCTGCCACTGCCGCCCAACTACCTGGCATCCTGGCACCCTGTTTCCCCCCTCCCCATCTGGGTCACCACCACACTGCCTCCTCCTTCCTCTTCCTTGCTGGCCGGACTGCCTCTTCCTCCAGTTCCAACGGCAGGACGGAGCTCCCGGTGGCTTCCCACTGACCACGGCAAAAAAAAAAAGGGGGGGGGGGAAGGGAATTTTCAGCAGGGTCTGTTCTTCTATGTTTAACAGTTTTATACTTGAGAATGCTTTCCACCAGTTTGCCAGCACAGACGTTAAGCTAACCAGCCAGTAATTTCCCAGATCCCCCCTGGATTCCTTTTTGAAAATTGGTGTTACATTGGCTACTTTCCAATTCTCTGGTACAGAGCCTGATTGTAAGGATAATTCACATATTTTTGCAAGGAGATTGGCAATTTAACATTTGAGTTCTTTAAGGACTTTTGGGTGGATGCCATCTGGTCCTGGCAATTTGTTAATTGTTTATTTTTCCAGACAGTTTAGAACCTCATCTCTTATCACCGCTATCTGACACACTTCTTTAACCTCTCTCCCTGAGAAGCTCAGTTCAGGCACAGGTATATGCTCAGTATCCTCCACTGTGAAGACTCATTTAGTCTCCATATTCTCCTTAATAATCCCTTTCATGCCCTTATCATCTAAGGGTCCAACCACCTCCCTGCCAGGTTTCCTGCTTCTGATGTATTTAAAGAAGTTTTTGTTATCCCCCTTGATGTTTTTAGCTAAATATTCCTCAAACTCTCTCTTCACATCCCTTATTGTCTCCTTGCATTTCTTCTGACAGAGTATGCATTCCTTTCTGTTATCTTCATTTAGGCAGGCCTTCCAATTTCTGATGGAAGTCCCCTGCCCCCAGTCCCGTTTTAGCTTCCTTGACTTTGCTTGTTAACCAAGCTGGCATCCTACCAGACTTGGTGGTACTTTCCTCCTTTTTGGTATACATTCTAACTGGTCTTTTATTATTGTGGTTATAAATTTTAGAGAAGTTTCCTCTTTGAAGTTCAAAGTGTCTGTGTTAGACTTCCTTGGTGATTTCCTCCTCACATGTATGCTGAATTTGATCACACTATGGTCACTGTTCCCTAAAGGGTCCATGACATTAACATCTCACACTAGGCCCTGGGCACCATTCAGGATTAAGTCCAAGGACCCCTTTTCTCTGGTTGGTTCTATGGCAGCCATAGAATATAACTGTTGTCATAATTAGAATATTAATATATTTTTTGACCAAAAATAAGCCTTTTGACAAAAAATGTTCTCAGAGTGATTTATATATACTCCCTCCCTCTGCATATTTGATGGAAATGTGAAAGAGGGTTTTTTAAATCACATGATTCATAAGGAACAGAGGTTTTATTTCACATGATGCACTGACACCAATGGCTGTGGCATTGAAAAGAAAGCAACACCTGGTTTAGGGGGACCAGGAACTGGGGGTGTAGCTATAACTGAGCGGATGGGTTCAAAGAATCTGCCCCCCCAGCTCCTGAGGGCACCCCAGCTCCACCCCTCCCTATTTCCTTCATTATCTCCTTCACTACATGGGGCCACCGAGAGGTGAACATTACCCTAGCTACACCCCTGCCAGGAACCATCAGAGAGCACAGAGGTGACTAGTTTGCAAGTATGCTGCCTCCAAAACTTATGAAATGCCCCTACTAATCCCTTTTGGGTTTTTTAGACACTAGGAGACACATCATGAGGTACATTTCTATTGTGCTGTTCCTCCAAGTAGTTCAAAGCAGTGTACACAATTCTTCCCTCCATTTCATCCTCACAACAGCTCTGTGAAGCAGTTGGGCTGAGGAACAGTGACTGGTCCAGGGACACCCAGAGGTCATTCACACAATAAATAAATAAATAAATAAATTGTTTGAGAGCTGTGTGTTTTTGGCTATGTGGAAACAAGGTAGGAGGAAAACTTGTGTGGAAGCAAGGCAGGAGGGAAAGCTACCCAGGTTTTCCTCCTACCTTGCTTCCACACAACCACTTCTACCCAGGTTTTCCTCTTAACTTGCTTCCACACAACCAAAGATTGGGAGCACACATAGTTCCCAAGCCCGGGTAGAACAGAGTGAGCTCATTCACACAATTAAAAACTTTGTTCTACCCAGGTTTGGGAGCTGTGTGTGTTTCCAATTTCCAGTTGTGTGGAAGCAAGGTAGGAGGAAAACCTGGGTAGAAGTGATTGTGTGGAAAGTAGTTGTGTGGAAGATAAGAGGACACTCTTGGTAGCTTTTCCTTGCTTCCACACAATCACTTATACCCAGGTGTTCCTGAGGTTTGAGAGCACCCACAGCTCCCAAACCTGGGTAGAACATGGTTTTTGATTGTGTGAATGATCTCCCAGTGTTCTTAATGGCTAAGTGAGTAGAACTTTATTCTCCCTGCTCCTAGTTCGACACTCTAACCACTAGCCAGGGAAAGGACTATAGCTCAGTGGAAAAGCATCTGCTTTGCATGCAGGAAGTTGCAAATCCAGTCCTTTGCAGTTCCAAGGAGGACTGGGAAAGACCCATCTGAAACCCTGCAGACTTGTTGCAAATCAGCATAGACAGGGGCCATTTCTCAAAATCAGGTCCCCCAGATGTTGTTGAACTACAACTCCCATAATCTCTAGCCACAGTGGCCAAAAGTCCAACGGTATTTAGGGATACAAGGTTGAGAACTTCTGGTGTACAGAGTACTGAGCTAGATGGACCAGTGTTCTGACTCTGTATAAGGTGGCTTCCTAGGTATATAGTATTCATTTGTGTGCTGCATCTCAGTTGTTTTCAAGCTTTTAACTCCCTCTCTTCAAAAACGCTCACGCTCTTGGGAACAAGTCAACAAACAATATAAAGCAATATTGTCAGAACTATGCATATAACACGGCCTATCTTCTGCTGTTCACTATGCATCCCCAAGACTGCAAGCTCCTGTTTTTCAAGAGAGCTGATGAACTGTGGCTTCATTTCTGCCTTCATGCTCGAGGCTAGCTAAATAACCAGCTGCTAACTGCCTGTGCTGACTCATTTCAGGATCTGACAGTGTGACCCCAGAGTGGTCTTCAGGTAACAGTAGCTCTTGAAAACTGTGCTACTCTGGCTTCTTCTCACCCTCCATGACAATCTACTGTACTACATACAGCCTTTCACCTTCATTTAAAAATGTACACAAAATGCTTGGAGCAAGAGCAGGGCTTTTTCCCCTCTTCTGAAGAACCTGTGTGTGGATTTGAAATGAATTGTAAACTGGAGAATAAATATTTCATGTTTGCAGTGCAGAGAAATAGTTATTATTACACAACTTCACATCAATTTCAAATTTGGTCTGGATAAAGTTTTAAGAATGTGACATATAGAAAGGAGTATCTTCATGGACCTTTTGTAAAAACCTTTTCTTCTAGCGCCATGAAAAGAAAATTTAGAGCAGGACTGCACAACTTTAGCCTTCCAGCTGCAGTTGTACTATAACTCCCATCAACCCTAACTATTGCCTGTTGTGGCTGGGGGTGATGGGAGTTGTAGTCCAACAACAGCTGGAGGGCCAGAGTTGTGCAGTCCTGATTTAGTGTATGCAAGCACGTTTCTACATTGATATTCACAATGCAGAATTGAAAATGAATGTGTGCTGCTGATTAATTTTTAACACAGAAAAATGGACTATAGTGATTTTTGCCCCTAATAATGTTGGAGTTGTAGCAGGTTTTACAAATACTCCAATCTGTTTGGTTAAAAGCATAAATATATTGGAACAATCAGCTGTGATTCTGACACAGCATGGTTTGGAAAATCTTACGATAGTTAGTTGGGCCAAGACTCCAGAGAACTATAATCTGCGCTTATGTCAAAATGTACCAGGTTGTATCCAAAGAAAGTTTGTAATGACTAAGCAGCATTGAAATCAGTGAGATAAGTTAATAATAACTAACACAAATCACATTAATTTTAAATAGGATTAGTCATAACCAACTTTATTTGAATATAACCCACTTAAATTAGTCAACTGTGGTTAATTTTACCACATAAAATATGATCATGTGGATAAAATAGAATACAACCCCCATGCCCTGAGTGCTTTGGAGGAAGTTTGGGATACAAATGAAACAAACCAACCAATAAATATGGCCTAGCAGAGGGGAGGAATAGTCCATCTGCTTCCTATCCAGTGCTGCCCGGTGTGAGAGACCGAGTGTGTGATGGTGGCTCCTGCTGCTGTTGCTGCCTGCCTGCTTCTGCTTCCCCTGTGAGACTGTGGCTTGCTGCCTCTGGGTAATATCTGTGGGGAGAGTGTGTGCATTGATTATGGGGCAGCTATTCAAGTTCAGAAAAAGTAATGTTGACAGATCAGCAGGCCGTTGCAGGGAAAGGGAGATCAGAAACTTAATTGTTGTTTCCCCTTCTGGCTGTCCTGCCAACTCTTTGACCTTGGAAAGCAATGCCACCCACCCACAGAGCCTCGTCTTGCTCCTTTGTAACGCCAGGTCAGTCCAGAATAAACCTGAAATCATCCAAGATCTGATTCTGGATGAAGGGGCCGATCTGATATGTATTATAGAGACTTGGTTGGGAGAGGCTGGTGGCCCAGTCTGGTCCCAGCTTCTCCCTCCAGGATACTCTGTTGAGGAGCAGGGAGGGAACGTGGGTGGGGAAGTGGAGTGACTGTGGTCTCTAAGAACAATATCTCCCTTGCCAGGATCCCTGTCAAAGTGTCTGACCTTACTGAATGTGTATACTTAAGTTTGGGGACCAGGGATAGACTGGGACTTCTGTTGGTGTACCTATCACCCTGCTGCCCAACAGAGTCTCTAACTGAACTGACAGACTTGGTCTCAGGCTTGGCGTTGGAGTCTCCCAGGCCTGTGGTGCTGGAGGACCTCAATGTTCACTTTGGGACTAATTTGTCCTGGGCGGCTCAGGAGTTCATAGCGGCCATGACAACTATGGACCTATCTCAGGTGGTCTCGGGACCAATGCATATTGCTGGCCACATGCTTGACCTGGTCTTTTACTCTGAACAGTGTGGTGATCCATGGGTGGGGACTCCTTGATTTCCCCATTGTCATGGACAGACCACGATCTGGTTAAGGTTGGACTCATGACTACATTCCACCTCCGCAGGGATCATGAGCCCATTAGGATGGTCTGCCCAAGAAGGTTATTGGATCCAATAGGATTCCGAGAAGCCTTGGAGGGATTTAGTGTTGGCTCTGCTGGTGACCCTGTTGACACTCTGGTGGAGAATTGGAATAATCAACTCACCAGGGCAGTGGACATGATCGCTCCTAAGTGTCCTCTCCAACCCACTTTGAAACTGGCCACTTGGTATATAGAAGAACTACGGGGGCTGAAGCAGTGAGGTAGACGTGTGCAAGTGGAGAAAGACTCGACTTGAATCTGACAGATTACTACATAGAGTGTATTTGAAGATCTATGCTCAGGTGATACGTGCGGCAAAGAAGCAATTCTTTTCCTCCCATATCGCATCTGCAAATTCACGTCTGGCAGAGTTGTTCAGGGTTGTGAAGGGGCTAATGTGTGCCCCTTCCCCCTTGAATTGGTACTTGGAACCAACAATTATTCGCTGTGACATTTTTAATGAATTTTTTGTGTGGACACTTTGCAGGTTGGGATAGGTTGTCTCGTATTGGTGTTTGACTGAAGGACCAATTAAGGCAAGTGGGATGACAAAGAACAGCCCTTGTAGGTTTTGCGGCCCTTGGGCTGGGATATGCCCCTACTTGGAGGCTCGCTGGGCCCACCACTCAGTGTTTTGCAGCCTGGGATGGGTGGGGCTGCAGGGGCATATCTAGGGTGGGGCAGGCAGGGCAGGTGCCCCGGGCGCCACTTGAAGGGGGGCGCAATTTCTTAAAATTAATTAAAAAAAAAAATGGCCACCAAAAACAAAATGGCCACTGGGCATGCTAAAATGTCCTCTGTGAGGCCCTAGGGCATGCCACGCCTCACAGAGGCCATTTGAGCATGCACAGTGGCCATTTTGTTTTCAGCAGCCTTAA
The DNA here is from genome assembly GCF_027244095.1 of Hemicordylus capensis. Classification (NCBI taxonomy): domain Eukaryota; kingdom Metazoa; phylum Chordata; class Lepidosauria; order Squamata; family Cordylidae; genus Hemicordylus; species Hemicordylus capensis. The sequence continues at coordinate 411,060,338 of NC_069657.1, forward strand.
AAAAAATTTTTTTTTTAAATGACCACTGCACATGCTCAAATGGTGCCTGTGAGGCCCTAGAGGCCATTGGGAGGAGGGGGAAACTTTGCAGACCCCCCACAGCCTTTAGGAAGTCCGCCGAAGGGGCTACAGGTAATTTTTTTTATTTTTAAATTAATATAATATAAGTCACTGTACACATATTCAGATTGGCACTATGAACAGAGAATCAGGGCTTGTGAATACTGAGCTGAAGTTTATGAGCTAAGATTGTATCCATTTGCTCTTACTTTGCTTCTTGTGATAAGTGAGTTAAATGTGATGTCTTAATAATATGGCTGTTAATGGTGAATTTGTCTTTGAATCAATGTGAAATCCTTAGTATTAAGGCCCACTGGGAGTTTCTTGCTTTTTCTCTCATTTTAACTGTCTTTCTGAAATACTAGAATATATTCCAAGCAGTGACACCGTTTACTTTGCATATCGTTTAATTATTTTCAGAGTATTTGGGAAAAGTCAAATTCTCCATTTATTTTTAAAACTTACATATTCATGATGCTACAATGCATAGCAGAGAATTAGACAGGCACTTCTATTTAGTTTTTCCAAGTACACCTCCGCATAATATTTGGGGATTTCATGAGCCCTAGCATACTGAAATTTGTAATTTTCCAGCATTTTCTTGGTTTGGCTACATCCACTGCTAAATAGTTTTTGAAAGATTAAAAGATTAACAAGCTTGACTTGTATTTTTCAGCTGACATTAAGGTAAAGTTATCTGAAAGATGGGTGTCAGATGTTTGGACAGGGGGCACAATTTCAGTGCTTGCCCTAGGCCCTATGTTCCCTAGATATGCCTCTGTGGGGCTGGGCTGGCTGGCCTCCCCTCAGTGGGGATAAAACCTGGCAGTGGTGAGGATGTCTAGATCTGGAGCTGGGCTGAATCAACACCCAGTCCTTCACCCTGCGGTGGGCAGTTCTCCTTATGAGGCTGATTCACATGGGTGGTACATTGGTGGTACCTGCACTCTACTTGGTTTGTTCCTCATTGCAGGTTGATTGTAAATTTTATTAATAAAAGTGGCCCTAGTTCTTGTAATCTTACATGTCCTGTCGTTATTGGGGCCTGGGTGTGCAAGTATTCATCTCAAACACAGTGTACAGCAGGTAGCAGTGTATTGTGTGAATTGACTCTGGGGTTCTAACGTAACATGGGCATTTAGACTCAACAGACCACACCCTCAGTGAGCTTTAGAAGTCATCTGCGTCTCATGGGTCTCATTGTGGGTGAGATATGCAAATTTCACTATCCATATTACAGCTAATTATGATAAATGTTTAATGCATGTTAGCAGCATGGAATTTGCAGGAAGAGCTCAGAAACCACAGTGACAAACATGTGATGCCACATGTGAATTAGATTCTGCTACAAGTAGCAATTTCAGGGTGCAATCTTCAGGGGGAGAACTGTGCAAGAGGAGAGGGTTAGCCCACTTGTACCACAGTCCCCATCTAAAATGGCCTGCCCTCTGGCTGTTTTTTTTTTTTTTTTTAAAGGACTTGAGGAATCCCAGATACAAGGTTCACATTGAAACTAGCTAGTTTTGTCTCTCAATGCAGGAAGGAGGAAATAATGAGAAACAGCAAGTATAATGTTTAATTCAACCATTATTTTCAGGATCTAGTCCCCAACCCTCAGTTCATTGTGGGAGGAGCCACTCGCACAGATATTCGTCAAGGGGTCCTGGGTGAGTAGATGAACAAGATAACCACTTTTTCTCTCTGGGGAAATAAATGACAAGGTGCTTCAAAGCAGTGTGCCATGATCAGAGAGCAGGTATACCATAGAAAGGTGAATATACAGCAAATCACGCCAGATGACTCAAGCAAATAAATATCAAAGGACCAAGTATTAAATCCAGTATGTAAAACATGTTGCCCGAACCCAGACTTGATCTCCTGTTTTGCATTTGACCCACTGACTAATCTTTGAAGCTAAAGCACTCCTCACCCTCATATTAATCTTCTGTGAAATGTTTTTCTTTCAAAAATAAGCACACGTTGTCTAATTTAGAAGAATACAAGACCGGCTGTCTCTAAGGTCTTACTTCATTAAACTTTATTTCTTTGTCAACAGTGCAAGTTAGATGAAATATCAGCCTAGCAAGTCTCATGAGAACTTGAAAGACTCAGAATACTTTAGATACACTGTTTGAACAACCTGGCTTTAAAAACATAGCTTAGCTTTTACTTCATTGAAGAACTGCATGCATAACATGCAAAATAATATTATTTAAAGGTGATCTTCAAAGGCTCTTTACATTTCTACACATATATTAACTCCCCTTCTCCCCCCCCTTTTTTTTGCTAAAGCCTACAAATGGCAAATGGCAGGGGCTTACCTTTTATATTATTGTACAGCTCTTGGCATTTACACTAAGTCTGAAATCTTTCCATATCCTTGCCATTTACACATATTAAATGCTTCAAGTATATCAAAGGAGTAAACAAGTCTACCGTGCAGGCCAGTGTCCTTAGTTGATAGAAAACAGAGGGCTCCATAATTTGAAAACCTCATGTGGTTCTGATCCAAATTTCCCCCACCCCCAGCGGCTTTTAAATAACATTAAAAAACAAAGCTGGTGATCCTGTTCATAGATTTACATTACCTGTAGTTATGAACAGTAGGGCTGTGCATCACATCAAACCAATAAACAGGTCTATTATCATCAGGTTTAATCAGTCCTATTGGTGCATTTTTTATTTTTGAAACAATTCAGGAGAAAAATTCCTCCAATAATGGGAGCCAATTTGATACCATACCAAAGTGTATTGGTATGGTACTGAAGGGTGGGGCTTACCTTAAGCGAAGAGCTGGCTTCTGCAAAGTAAGAGGCTACCTTCCAGCAACAGCATTTCAAAATGCCACCTTTCCCTTCAGTGTACTACCCTAGAATGCTCCAGGGAGGAAGCAATATCATAATGTGTCCTGGTGCATTGTGGGGAGGGGGGATAGCAGCACACTGTAACTGTATAGAACATGGCTGTTCCCCCACCCACCCCACCCCACCCGCCAGCATGATTTCATAATGGCCTGGCTTCATAATGAGGCAAAATGAGGCATTCAGCTCAGATGGTTCATTATCAGTCAGTGGGGGGCATAGGACTGCCGCCCCTTGCTTGCCATTCCTTAGTTTTCCTCTAGCCCACCACTCTCCTCTGCTCCCCCTCTGTCCTACTCCTTTCAGATACAGCGTGTCAAGGAAGAGAATGGAGTAGCTTCCTCCATGGTGGAAAATGAGGAGGATGAGGGAGAAGGCAGCAGTGGGGTGGCAGATATGGGCAGGGAGTGGGGGGTAGCATTTGGCACTCCACCTCTGGCAACAAAAGGTCTTAGGCTGTTCCTGCTGAGTAGGACAATGCAGGGGACAAGCAGCAGATTGGGGAAGAGTTATCTCCCACTCTCCGGGTCTGCTCTTTCCCCCTGCAAATCTCACCTCCCACCTGCCACTTGGCAGCTGTTCAGTGCTTACTGGGGTTCCTCAAACATCCTTGAATGCCTAGTCTGGCCTTAAGGAAGTTGCCTAGTGCAGCAGTTTACTGAGGCAGAACATCCACTGCTGCAGCAGATGGAAGGGCATTTCTCTTCCCAGAGTTGCTACGGTGCATTAGCTTCTGCTAATCTGAGGCAAAGAGATCAACATGGCCAAATAAGGCACACAAGGCCAGAAGCGAGGGGAGGGAGCAGGTCCAGTGGCCTGGTTTTGTGTTTGTGTTGTATGTGTGTGCATGGGTGAGTAGGTAGGTAGGTAGGTGTAGAGAGGACCTTGTGGGCAGCTGTAGCAGATGAAATATTTGTAAGAAATAAACACAGCACCTCATTGATTCTTTTCTTTATAAATTATTCTTGCGTGTGTGTTTGCCAAGCCTGTCTGCTCCAGGGATGATCAACTGGAATGTCACAGGCTAGATCCAATCCGCGAAGCAATGTTTCCTCCTAGTTCCTAAATTAAAATTGTCTAGAGGTATTAGGAACTAGAAAACATTACTTCAGGGATTAGATCCAGCTTCTGGATTTCCACTTGACCATCCCTGGCACAGACAGTCCTGTGCGATAGATGGAACAATGGTTTGACTTGTTATCAGACTGCTTGATATGTTCTTATGCTATCATATTCAGCTTTTTCATTATTCTTGATCTTCACAGGAGACTGCTGGCTTTTGGCAGCTATTGCATCTCTCACACTGGATCAGGAAATCTTAGACCGAGTTGTTCCCCAAAACCAGAGCTTCCAGGAGGGCTATGCTGGGATTTTTCACTTTCAGGTAACATTCCCATATGATATATATTTAATGATAACACTGAGTTAAGGAAAAGGAGGAATAACTAGGAGGCCCTCTGGCAAATGCATGCATTTACAGTAATATAAACTCAGTGTCATGCCAAAGAAAAGGTAGAGTGGGGTTTTTGAAAAGGTTTTGTAGGGGATAAAGCTGATCTTATGGTAAAGTAAAGTAAAGCTGTGCCGTTGAGTCAATGTTGACTCCTGGTGACCACAGAGCCCTGTGGTTTTCTTTGGTAGAATACAGGAGGGGTTTACTATTGCCTCCTCCCGCAGAGTAGGATATGATGCCTTTCAGCATTTTCCTCTATCGCTGCTGCCTGATATCGGTGTTTGACATAGCCTGCGAAACATACAAGCAGGGATTCGAACCTGCAACCTCTTGCTTGCTAGGTAAGTTACTTCCCCACTCATATGGTAGTGAATATGAATTGTCCTCTTTGTTGAGCAGGGTTTGCCTTGATTTCCATTTGGATGGGTGACTACATGCGAGCACTGACTGCTGTAAGATATTCCCCTTGGGGGATGAGGCCATAGTTCAGTAGTAGAGCATCTGCTTTGCATGCAGAAAGCCCCAGGTCCAATCCCTGGCATCTCCAGGTAGGTCTAGGGAAGACTCCTGCCTGAAACCTTGGAGAGCTGTTGCCATTCAATGTAATCAGTACTAAGCTAGATGGACCAATGGACTGACTCAGTAGAAGACCGCTTCCTATGTTTCTTTGTTCCCATTCCTATAGGTAATCTCAGTAGATGTTACCCCCTTTTCTTTCTTCCAGCCTCAGTCACGTATTCTACCTTCTTATATGACTTCATGTTGTAGAATTAGAATTTTATTACAGGAACAAATAATAAAAGAAGAGCAAATTCTGTAAACTTCAGTTATTTGCACAGAGAGACAAGGCACTGCAAAAAGGTGGTTGCAAAAAGTCCTTAACGTACAAATGGGCTGTGTTCCAAAAATCCATTTGTAAGTCAGATGTTCATAATCTAGACTGCACATAGCTCCCCCAAATGATAACTTGTTCGTATGTGCGGTTTGGTGTTGGTAAGCTGGATATTTCCTTAATGTAATATGTTATGGAGCTTTGTTCATAACACTAGCGGCTGGTGCGGGCGCCACCAGGGTGGCAACGGCGAGAGGCATCTTTTAGTATAAATTAATAGGTGAATTACCTCTGTTACTGCCGCATCTGAATGCTGCTCTGAGCAGCAGTGCACCACCCAGCATCCCCTGCAGCCAGGGATTGCCTCTGCCACTCACCTGTCTATCAGCAGGGGATCAGCTCCAGGGAGACCAGGTGAGTGGCACCGGGGGAGGTGATCCCCTGCCGCAGGGGGTGCTGGGCGGCACTGCTGCTCAGGTGTGGCAGTAGTGGAGGTAAGCTCCTATTAATTTACACTTAAAGGTGCCTCTTGCTCACACCGGCTGCTAGTGGTTAATAAGTATGAGTGTTTGTAAGCTGGATGTTTCTAACCTGGGGAGCACCTGTAATTATTTCCTATGATTTTACATATCAAACCCAGTTTGCAATGTTGCTTGGTCTGCTTTTCATTAGAAAGGCAATTCTCCCCTCTTTTGGTCAGTTTTGGCAGTACGGAGAGTGGGTGGACGTTGTTGTTGACGACCGGCTCCCCACCAAAAATGGACAGCTGCTCTTTCTGCACTCAGAAGAAGGCAATGAGTTCTGGAGTGCCTTGCTGGAGAAGGCCTATGCCAAGTAAGTCGGAGCTAATTCTGAGAAAGGCCCTATTTATAGCAGAATGGATCAGGTCCATCAGTCACATTCTGCCTTGTTTACAGTGTCTAATGCAAGGGTGGGTAAACTTGGCCCTCCAGCTGTTGTTGAACCACAACCCCAATCATTCCCAGCACAATTTATTGTGGCTGGGGAAGATAACAGACACCCCTGGTCTAATGCCACCAGTTGGCCTACACTACAACCATGCGTTGGTGAATACGTGGAAATTGGCCTCATGCTCTCTTAGTGCAGCTCTGCTTTTCTTATTATTCCTACATTATAGGTTGAATGGATCCTATGAGGCTCTTACTGGAGGATCTACTGTAGAAGGTTTTGAAGACTTCACGGGTGGCATCTCTGAAGCTTACGACCTGAGGAAAGCTCCATCTAACCTGTATCAAATCATTCAGAAGGCCCTGCAAGCTGGTTCACTGCTAGGCTGCTCCATTGATGTGAGATGCTAGCAACATTCTTTCCCCCCCCACCCAAGCTGTGGCCTGCAGTGTCTTATCACAGTCTTCTTCTTTAAGTTTGCATACTGTTATTCATAAGTTTTATAACAGTGTACTCAGGGAACTTCAGATCAGCGGCCAGTGTTTCTGCCAATGAAATCAGTGGGAGGCTTTGCATAAACTTCAGTGGACTTTGGATCAGACAGACAGAAAGGCAATGATTCCCTTCTGAGGAAGCAGCATTAGATTTAACAGCTTGGTAAATGAGTTTCCTGTTTTGATAAAGGTTGTTTTAACGCTAACGGCTTAGTCTCGAATTGTCATCCTCCGTTCATTTATTACATAAGAGCCAGAAGATACTGGCTGACAAGATGAGGAAAATTACTCAGACTAGTCCCATTGCAATTAAAAGGAAAAATTAGGCAATGGCTAACTTGTTAATTTCCACGGGACTACTTTGAGTAATTTCCCTCATGTCAGCTACTGTTATCAGCTTGCTGCACTGCAACATTTTCTGCATCATTCTCTCATCTTTTTTTCTTGACCTGAATTATGTTGACCCCACCCCCCGCCCCAATTAAGTTGCAGCTCCAATCTGTCCAGTGTAGACTGACACAGCAATATTTAGACTTTTCAGGCTTACTGTGTCTTCAGTTAAGAGGTTCCTTCTCGTGACTTCTGCTTCTAATTGCTCCTTGTTCAGTGCAGCATATTATTCTCAGAGGAGGGTCTTAATAATAAAAATGGGGTGGGGGTGGGGAATGAGAGTAAACTGCAACCAAAGCTCCCCAAGGAACAGAAACTAGATAACTGAAGTCTCAGGAGCCTTTTGTTGAATGGGACATACTTCTGAGTAAACCTGTAAATGAAGGGTCTTGCCACAGAGACAAGCATTGATGGATACTAGAGTGCTGTATTAAGTGCCATGCAGAACCTTGTTTTAAATCCACTCCCAGATAGTGGCAGAAGAGCAAAGGCCCTAGAGTGGAAGGAAACTAAATCTGTTCCTTTAACTCCTTTCCTCTCCATTTACTTGCCTCATCTATCAACTGTGCCTTGTGCCGTTTGTTTGCACTGCATTGCATGGCACTCTTACTTCAAGGCTTTGGCACAAGACTGGAAGTGAGAGGGCCAAACTACAGCTTACAAGCAGATGCATGTATTTTCAACCAGGAGAGGTTTATCTTCAGAAATACTATGCACCTGGAACCCCATGGGAAAAACTGCGGAGGGGAGTTAGAATGGAAAAACAGTGGGCAGGGGAATGGTTAAGCACCATCCTCCCCCACATTGTTGCTTCTCTGCAGCAAATTGTTTCATTTGAAGCTGCTTTCCAGTATAAATGATGGCTGGGGCTGAAATAATATACTTCTGTGTAATGTGTAGCTTAGCCCAGAGAAAGAGCCCTGGTATGGGAGGCTTTATGCATCCGTCCCCTGCATGACTTGGGTCACTTACACTGACCCTGTGAGTCTCCCCTGGTTCTTCCAGTCGGCCAGGTGGATTATATACCGTAACATGCATTGCCAGCTATCTGTGGGTGCTTAGTGGTCTAACAACCACTAGGCATGGATCTGGAAGAGACACAGACCTCAAAACAGGTCTGAGGGGGAAAAGGTCAGGACCTCAGATAGCTCCAAGCTGGATATAAGAGGGATGTTGGTGCAGTGGCTGCTTGGAGCAGACTGCTAGTTTTTATGGCTGCTTCCCAAGCAGAGTATAGTGGTCTGACCTCTTCCCTTGGAAAGACTCTGTAGTTTGAAAGAGTATTGCTTGATTTTCTGGCTCTGATGGTGCAGAGGGACCTTTATTCAGGCTGGCAGATCCTTGAGGGACTCCTCTGAATCAGAGGATGAAGGTTGGGTCATATCCTTGGGTCATGGTTTAATATGCATCTGTTTAATATCTACAGGTTTGTACATGACTTATACAGAATATTATTGTGTATCTTCTAGATATTCCTATTTCACTGTACCAGCTTTCTTATTTTGCCACTTTTCAATAGCATACACTGAGTTTGCAAGCATAGCATTTGGGAATTAGATGGCTATGGCCATTGAACAATAGAGATTTATGGTATGTAAATATATTAAAATGTGTTCCTGAGAAAGCAGTGGAATTTTGAAGTTGTGAATTTTACAGCTGTAATACACATATATTTACATTTGTCTGTCAGACAGTGTGCATTATACATACAATATCTTGACAATCACTTCATTGCCCTAGATCACCAGTGCAGCTGAAACAGAAGCAATCACAAGTCAGAAGCTGGTCAAAGGTCATGCTTACTCTGTCACTGGAGCGGAAGAGGTAAAAACAGAGAGGCTCCATGCCATTTTTACACATGCTAATGTACAATTAAATTAATACTCAGTGCCACGTTCAGTTTATGAAACGATACTCCTTTGAACACTCTTTTAGAACTGATGCTTAGGACAAATGTTCCATACACCCATTGGATGAGCTGGATACCCATAGGAAGAGCTGGACAGTGGAACAAGTTTCCCAGCAAATGTGTGGAATCTCCTCCATTTGGAGATCCAAAAATGGATCTTCATCATCCATTTTTAATTCATGTGCAGTAAAGTCTGAAGTGGTAGTTCATTCATCTCTTTATTTATTAAATTTATTCTTCATTCTCTCTCTAAAGCGGGGTGGTTTAGCTGACACTCTCCTGTTGTTGTTGGACTTCAGGTCTGTAACTCTCATCACCCGCTGCCACAATTTATTGTGGCTAGGGATGATGGGAGTTGTAGTCCAGCAACTGCTGAAGAGCCTTGGGTTGGCCACTCCTGCTCCAAGGAGTTTAGGGTCTGTGGACATCTCATTTTAGCCTCACACCAATCCTGTGAGGTAAGTTGGGCTGAGAGCTTTTAATGAAAGAATGTGTTTGGGGAAACTTGCTGTTGTCAGGTTGCAATAGGTACAGTTGGTACAAATACAGTTGGTTGGTCTCTGGGACAACGCGAAGGGACCATATAACACCGGTTTAAAAAGAATTGCACTGACTGCCAATATGTTGCTGAGTGAAATACAAAGTGCTGGTTATTAACTATAAAGCCCTCAATGGCTTGGGGTCCAGGGTACTAAAGAGAGCGCTTTCTCTGTCATGAATCCCGTTGCCTATTAAGAACTTCTAGAGAGATCTGGTTATGGTTGCTGTCGGCTCTTTTGGCAGCAACTCAGGGCCTTCTCTGTGGCTGCCCTGGGGCTTTGGAATGTGCTCCCTGTTAAAATACGAGCATCTCCTTTTCTGTTTGCTTTTAGGAAGACCCTCAAGACACACCTTGTTTTCTCAGGCTTTTAACCGAAATTAATTTTAAACTGTTCACTTGTTTTTATCTCATGAGATTGTTTTAACTGTTTTTACTCTCTTTTATATGTTGCATTTTAAAAGTGTGCACACCACTTAGAGATGCACATATCAGGCGGTATATAAATATGATAGATAATTAAATAAAAAATAAATCGGTGTCTCATAAGGATTTTTTCTGCTCAAATCCATCGGTTTTGTGGCACCAAATGATTGACAACAGATCATAACAAACTGTACACAATGTTTTTGTTCTTAAGGCAGGAAAATCGGGGTGATATAGAGTGGCAATGATGAGTAGAATAATTATTCTGTTATTCCATATAACTCCATATTGTAGAATGGCAATGATGAACAGAAACTGTTCTTAGATTTTGTTTTTGGTGCTTCCTACAGGTTAATTATCATGGCCGTCCAGAAAAACTACTCAGGATAAGAAACCCATGGGGTGAAGTGGAGTGGACTGGAGCCTGGAGTGACAAGTAGGTTATTATTATGCTCCATATGTTCCTTCTTTAATCCTTGGTCAGCCTTGTAATGTCATATCCATTTTTGATGCTTGCACAGTAACATCTGAAGTGGTAGTTCATTCATCTCTTTATTTGTTACATTCATTTTTCACTTTTCTTATATGAAGTGTGGTCTTCCATCAGCGTTGCGAGTGCTCTAGGGCTGCTGCACTTGTAAAAGGCCACAGCGGAGAGCTGGTCTTGTGGTAGCAAGCATGTCTGGTCCCCTTAGCTAAGCAGGGTCTGCCCTGGTTGCATATGAATGGGAGACTTGATGTGTGAGCACTGTAAGATACTCCCCTCAGGGGATAGAGCCGCTCTGGGAAGAGCAGAAAGTTTCAAGTTACTTCCCTGGCAGCATCTCCAAGATAGGGCTGAGAGAGATTCCTGTCTACAACCTTGGAAAAGCCGCTTCCAGTCTGGGTAGACAATACTGAGCTAGATGGACCTATGGTCTGACTCAGTATATGGCAGCTTCCTATGTTCCTATGTAAGGAGTTCATGGAGAGAGATATCTGGTGTGATCTCACTGTAACCTCACAACAGTCCTGTGAGGTAGGCTGCACTGAGTCATGGTGACTGGCCTAGGATCATTCAGAGTGTTTCATGACTAAGAAGCAATTTTAACTCAAGCTCCAGTCCCCACACAGTAGCTACACACTGGCTGCATGTCCTGCCTCCTCTGTCAGATACACAAATCCCCCAAGTGTGTGTAGCCTTTGCATCTCATTGTGTGGAAGATGCATATATCACTTTTTGGAACATTGCACTGTATGCACTCTTGCATTCTTTCTGGACCTTCCTTATAAATATGAAGCTGACCAACATGACTCCTTTAAAATGAAATAATATCACATGTGGAAATGTTAATAACTCAAATGATGGCTGTTGGGGGAAAGTAATTTTAATTATTAGGTGCCGCCTATTAATTACATGCAGGCATGGCTTAACATGACTTTCTAGCAGAATGCAGTTCATGGTTCAATCTAAGCAGAGATAGATGAGAAAGCAGATCTTTTTATGTGGACTCTTCTCAAGTCAAGTTAAGCACAGTGGAGGGGGGAAAAAAACCTTGATCTAACAGAAAATTAATTATAAACTAAACTCTCTGGCAGATAACAGTCCTAGTTATTTCTCTCTCTCTATAATTCTCTAAGATGTGCCCATGGCTAATCTCATGTGTGGCAGCTCTTGCGAGAGTTTGAGAGGAGGGGGAGAGGAAAGTTACGGCAGCGAACGGGCAGGCTAGGGGACAGGCAGGCAGATGGGCGGGTGGGCCAGGAGAGAAAGCAGTGGTGGTGGTGGTGGTGGGGAGAGAAAGCAGTGGCAGCGGCCAGGGGGAGGGGAGAAGGCGGGGGCAGGGGAAAGAAAGCGGCGAGCCAGGTAGCCGGCTAGAGAGAAAAAACATTGGAGTGGGGAAGAGGGAAGAGGAGGGCTGAGAACGAGGGGCCGAGAACAAGGGAGGGGGGCCGAGAATGAGGAAGAACTAGAGGTGCAGATGCTCTGCACCCAGGCCAGCTAGTTGTTTAAAATCTCCCACTGATAGGCTTTACTTCAGGGCCAAATTGCACAGGGTATTAAGCCCGTCATTAACAGATGGGCTTAAAACAGGAAGTGGACCTGAAATGGTCCTTTTCTATCAAAAAGTAGCCATGGAAGAGAAAGGGGCCGTGAACTGGCTCAGGACCATGGATGGTGTGTGGGTGGGTTTAATACTTTCCCCTAATGTTTTCCTACCAAAAATCACGGCCCACATGAACTGAGGGTGCAACAAATAGCCTTTTTTGGGGTGGCAATTAGACCCTCTGGGAGAGCAATTTTCACATTACACAGGAAAAAATTACACAGGAAAAATTTGTTAAAACCCCTCATCATGAATCTTGGTCTTGAGCCCAGTAAAGCCCCACAGCCAGGCACTTCTGGTCCTCCTACTGTTTTTTAAACCTGTCCATTAATGACAGGCTTAAAGTCACATGCAGTTTGGGCCACAGGAAGATTTCCTAGATTAGTCTGGTTTCTGAGGGCTGCTTCTCCTGATACATTTTGGGTAGGGTACACATAACTAAATACAAATTTATGGCTTCAGCTATGAAGAGTGCACACGTGTGCACATTGTGTCTTTTCCCTTCAAAATACTGGCAAGTTGGGTCTTGCATCTTTCCCGATCACTACCTGTGAAAATTTTGAAAGGAAAAGCCGTGATTCAAGTTCCCCCTTTATTTCTGATGTGACACCCAAGAATAAGGCTAGCTCTATCAAGAGGTGTGGTGAGCTCGTTGCCTAAGCAACAGAACGTTGAGGATGGGGAGCACCTGTTTCCTCCTGCCTGCTGGCCACTTCACCACCCTCATACTAACTGCAGTGCTCCCCTGCTTCTTGCCACCCTTCTCAACCTCTTTATGCTGTGTACAGGCACGCCCTCTCCTCCCCTCTTCTGTTATCTGTGGTGAACTCTGGCTTTCCCCCTCAGCATATGCACAATGCTGAAAAGCAGAAGATGAGAGCAGAACAGTAAGTGTGGAGGTGAGGAGAGCATCTCTGCCTGGGGGGACACTCTAGGCTACTCATCCCCTCTCTTCCACACTTCCTCTTCTGTTCTAGCCTTCTTCTTTTCAGTGTGACACACATCGCGAGGAGGAAGGATGGAGCTGAAGCAACTTTCTATAGAGGAGGAGAGGGAAGGAGTTGCATCCATGGTGGGGCAGGGGGAGTGTTGGTGACGAGGGTTCGGATGAGAAAGGTGGTAGGTAAAGCAGGGGCAGGACAGCATTTGGCACTCTACCTTGAGTGCCCAAAGGTCTTGAAATGCCACTAAGAAGGACATGAAAAGCAGGGTGTTGTCTGGATGCTCCAGGTTTTGTGCTTCAAGGCAGTACCTTTCTAGGCCAGATTTTCCTCACCACTTAGCTATTTCAGTTAAAGAGCAACTATGTGCATGAGCTTTGCTGCCAAATTGCCACACAGCAGCAACTGAAATTCAGGGCGAAAGGGGGAAAAAACCTGATTTAAAGCTGCTGGCTGCAGTGGGTGCCCCAGTGGCACAAAGCAAATCCTTGGAGCTGCAGAGCAGTTGACCAGGGCTACAATCTAAGTACCAAGCTGATCACATAAGAGTACCAATTTTTCCATGAGTGCAGCTGACCTAGACGAACTCCATGTCATGAAGAATGCAATGCTGCATTAAGCTCAGCATGGACAATGAGGATGCTGTTTGTACATTTCTTCATTTTGCAGCTGGGCTGCCTCGTTTTGTTCTTTTACTCAAACTAAGCAAACTGTAGAGCAAACTATACTTTGCTGGTTTGCTTTTCACTTAGAAGTTACAATGGGCAAAAGAGTAAATCTCTGCAGGAACTATTTTTTACTATCTGGTATGTGTTGCTTAAAAAAAAAGTCCTATTTCACATTTTATTTTGTTATGGCAGCTTTAACAGTTACTCTCTTATCTCCCTACAGTGCTCCTGAATGGAATTATATTGACCCCATGCAAAAAAAGGCTCTGGATAAACAAGCAGATGATGGTGAATTCTGGTGAGAGTTTTGGAACTCTACTAATCTTTAGTAGAATGTGGACATTCTAGTAGAGGTGTTTAAAGCAGCAACCTGATGCACACACACATACTGAGCTGTAAGGACTCTTCCATGAGATTTGCCAACTGGATGGTTCATACTTGCACCTGCCTCTCAAAAGATTCATGCCTATAGTCCTTTTTCAAAATGGAAAACAAGTGACTGATACTGGAGACCAGCAAAGTAAAGCCGAGGACTCACTTGCTGAGTACTCACTCAGCTGTGTTCTCATTTTTGCATGGGGCCCATGCAGTTAGAGGTGCCATGCGCTGCCTCTGGCATTGCTGCTGGGCCCTGTGCAAAATGAGTGTGTGCTCAGAGAGCTGTGCAGTGGCACAGGAGGGTCTCTGAGCCATGCAATTACTTTGCATTAGGTCAGGAACTAAAGTAAAGTGTGCTATCAAGTCAGTTTCGACTCCTGGCGCCCACAGAGCCCTGTGGTTTTCTTTGGTAGAATACAGGAGGAGTTTACCATTGCCTCCTCCTGCACAGTATGAGATTATGCCTTTCAGCATCTTCCTGCTGCCTGATATAGGTGTTTCACATACCAGCGGGGATTCGAACTGGCAACCTTCTGCTTGTTGGTCAAGTATTTCCCTGCTGCGCCATTAGGTGGCAGGACAGGAACTGAAGAATAATAATGATCACTGTAGTGTATTGGCCCGTTTGGCTTGCCATGCCAAACCAAGAAGTTCATGAGTTCAGTTATCAGGCCCTGTACTTTCAGTTTCTGGTTCTTGCTATGGGGGATTTGATTCTTTGTATTTGTGTGTTAAAGTGTCAGATGTTTTTGCACCCTCTGTGTGGCTTCCTCCTCATGATACATGATCAGCACAACCTGGCATTTCTGCAAAATCCTTATGCCCTCCAGTCATGCCTTCTGGATTCACACCTCTCCCTGGTTTCTCAGGTTGAGCTGGTGGCCAAGGGTGCTTTCTATCAGCTCCGGCTGATACGCCAGCTGCGCCCGTTTCTCGAGATCAATGACCTCAAAACAGTGGTACATCTGTTGGTAACCTCCAGACTTGACTTTTGTAATGTTGTGGGGCTGCCTTTGTACGTAGTCGGGAAACTTCAGTTGGTTCAGAACGCGGCAGCCAGGTTGGTCTCTGGGTCATCTCGGAGAGACCATGTTACTCCTTTACTGGTGGAGTTACACTGGCTGCCAATAGGTTTCTGGACAAAATACAAAGTGCTAGTTATAACTTACAAAGCCCTAAATGGCTTAGGCCCTGGGTACCTAAGAGAGCGTCTTCTTCGTTATGAGCCCCACCGCCCATTGAGGTCATCTGAGGAGGTCCGTCTCGAGTTACTGCCAACTCGTTTGGTGGCTACACAGAGACGGGCCTTCTCGGTTGCTGCCCCAAGATTGTGGAATGCGCTCCATGCTGAGATACGATCCTCCCCATCTCTGGCAATTTTCAAAAAAGACCTGAAAACCCTTCTTTTCACCCAAGCTTTCTCAGCTTCCTAAATTGTGGGGTTTTTAATTTCTGGTTTATTTTAAAATTCAAAACCCGATTTCAGAGTTTTTAATCACTGTAATTATTTAATTGTTGTTTTAAAATGTTTTTAAATTGTTAATTGTTATATTGTTTTTTAATTTGTTTTAGCTCTTTACTGTTTTAGTGGTGTGTTTTAATTGTAAACCGCCCTGAGCCATTTTGGAAGGGCGGTATACAAATCAAATAAATAAATAATAAATAAATTAAAATAAAATATGCCCCGTATGTTCATCTTACTGAGTTGTCACTGCATACAAGCTGGGCACAATACCATCTCTTTATGCTTTCTGTAAAGAACTGAAAATTGTGTTGATCACCTGAGGATATGGGACTAATTGAAGAGGGCTGGGTGGCCAATTTGTGCTATTTTTAAAAAACCTTTTCTCATTTTGATGTATCAGTTGTGATTTTTTTGCTCTTATGGTTTCTGCTTTGTGATGTCTTAATGTGGTTTTATGATATTTAACTGGGTTTACTGTGTGAACCATCTTGAGGTAACTGATGAAAGGTGGTATGTTAAACTGAAATGATAGATAGATAGTCTGAGAAGCAATTCTCAGTGTCAGTGTAGTCGGGGAAATGTGTAAGAATCTAATCTAGTGTGAGCTAAGGATAGCATGATTGTATTCAGGGATACTGATCACTGAGAACATTGGGTCTTAAATATTGATGGGGATTCCTAAATGTTTCAAAACGTTGTGAAGCTGAACACCAAGAAATTCCCTTGTACTCTTGCTGTCTGCTGCCTCAAAAGAACATAAATCACTGGCAAGTAGGTATGGCCATCTTCCAGATTTACTAAGTAGCTTTGTATACTCTTATGGTGGCAGGATGTCCTTCTCGGATTTTCAGAGGAAGTTTACAAGACTTGAGATCTGCAACTTGACTCCTGACACCTTGTCAAGCAATGAGATTCATAAATGGGGAATGACTTTGTTCAGTGGAAACTGGCGGCGTGGATCTACAGCTGGTGGCTGCCAAAATTATCCAGGTAAAGTTTCTATTGAGAAAGTGAACCACTAACCATAGTTACTGCAAACATAAATTGCTTTTGTAATGCTGGATGGCATGCAGATGGTTTCAGAAGTCTCTCTGTATAAGTCCTCCTGGCAACTGCAGTCAGCAAATTGTCTTCTCCAAGTGCCTTCGCTACAGGCGATAAGAATAGGGTAGAAGTGGGTGAATGGGAGAAAACAGCTGGGAAGAAGCAGGGCCTTTACTGCTGTTGCCCCAACCTTTGGAATGCCCTCTTAGATGAGGTACTGAAGTGCCCCTCTCTGTGGGGAGGTTGCAAATGTTTTTTATTCCAGAGGGCATTCAACTAGACATCCGCTGTTGAGTTATGGTCTCTCTCTATTAAGTTATCTGTTATTACAGATCTGCATTAAAACTGATTGATGAATTTTTATTGTTTATTTAATTAAAAAAAATAGTATGGTGAGTTGTCTTGAGCTGAGGATAGGTGGTATTTTTTTTAAAGCTAAGGATGCCTATAGATGTATAGAATTTCAGCTGTGAGCCTGTGTTGTGAAAGTGCATTCACTGCATTTCTGACACATACTTCCTTCTCAACTTCAGGCACAGGGGAAGTCAATTATTCTGGTTTGGAGCAGGAGCAGGATTTGCACAGTGCTGATTGGCCAGCCGCTGTATCAATCTTGAGTCAACTTCCCCTTCTTTTTGGAGGAGTGCTGTGCATGCCACTAATTGACTGGCCCTTGTGGCAGTCATGCTACCGCATATGTCAGCAGTTTTCAAAACGTTAAAAAAAAGTTTAATATAAAGCACTGAACAAGTGTTTGGGCAGATAAATATAAGAACAGCCCTGCTGGATCAGGCCATGGCCTATCTAGCCCAGCATCCTGTTTCCCACCCTGGCCCACCAGATGCCTCTGGAAAAGCCCACATCCAGGGAGGAGAGCTGATTTTGTGTTAGCAAGCATGAATCGTCCCCTTTGCTAAGCAGGGTCACCCAGTAGCTTAGGGAGGTTGGTGGCAGCCCGTGTGCAGCCGCTGCCATGGCCCCCAGCCTCACTCCCCACACCTGATGTCAGACGCAGGGGCCCAGCTAGCCACACCCCTGCGTCTGACATCAGATGCGGTGGTGTGGTCTCCCTCCCAAATGGGGCCACATGGCCCCATTTGGAAGGGAGATCAGCCTGTGCTGTGTAGGGCAGTGAGGGCCGATCTCTCTCCTAAATGGGGCCGCGCGGCCCCGTTTGGGAGGGAGATTGATTGGCCCCACTGCATTGGCAGTGAGACTAGGAGTGGCTCTCCCTGTCTTTAAGGCAGGGAGAGTCACTACAACTACACTGCCAAAGCAGTGTGGGCTGATCTCAGTTCCAAACAGTGCCTCACGGCCCCGTTTGGGACTGAAATAACACCCCCTGATTCTGACATCACATGCAGGGGGCATGTCTGGGGCTGCTCTCATGGCCCCCAATTGGTGGCGGCCCAGGTTCTTTGAACCTGTTTGCCCAATGGTGGCTCCGCCCCTGGGGTCCCCCTGGTTGCATTTGAATGGGAAACCACATGTGAGCACTGTAAGATATTCCCCATAGGGGATGGAGCCACTCTGAGAAGAGCACTTGCTTGCATGCAGAAGGTTCCAAGTTCCCTCCCTGGTAACTCTAGGATAGGGCTTAGAGAGATTCATGCCTGCAACCTTGGAGAAACCACTGCCAGACTGTGTAGACATAGGAACATAGGAACATAGGAAACTGCCATATACTGAGGCAGACCATTGGTCTATCTTGCTCAGTATTGTCTACACAGACTGGCAGCGGCTTCTCCAAGCTTGCAGGCAGGAGTCTCTCTCAGCCCTATCTTGGAGAAGCCAGGGAGGTAACTTGAAACCTTCTGCTCTTCCCAGAGCGGTTTCATCCCCTGAGGGGAATATCTTGCAGTGCTCACACATCAAGTCTTCCATTCATATGCAACCAGGGCAGACCCTGCTTAGCTATGGGGACAAGTCATGCTTGCTACCACAAGACCAG
This sequence comes from Hemicordylus capensis, assembly GCF_027244095.1. Taxonomy (NCBI): domain Eukaryota; kingdom Metazoa; phylum Chordata; class Lepidosauria; order Squamata; family Cordylidae; genus Hemicordylus; species Hemicordylus capensis. The sequence goes on from NC_069657.1 coordinate 411,078,744, forward strand.
CTCTTCTCTCCAGACAATACTGAGCTAGATGGGTCTCTGATCTGGCTTGGTAGAAGGCAGCATCCTATGTACCTAGGGAATGAAGGCATGCTGGCATGTAGAGGCTTACTGCCTCTGAACCTGGAGGTGATCATATATAGGGATAAAAAACAGTAGTCATTGATAGACTTGGCTTCCATGAATTTCTCTCCTTTAAAGCCATCCAAGCTGGCCGCCACACCACCCGTGGCAACAAATTCCGTAGACTAATTATGTGCGGTGTGAAGAAGTACTTCCTTTTGTCTGTCCTAAATTTTGTGCCAGTCAGTTTCATGGGATGAGCTCTGGTTCTAACGGTGTTAGAGTGCAGGGAAAACATATCTCTATCTGCTCTCTCCACACCATGTATAATTGTATAAACCTCTATCACGTCTTCCCTTCATTTCCTTTTTCTAAACTAAAATGCCCCAAATGTTGTAGCCTTATCTCATAAGGATGGTGCTGTATTCTCTGATCATGTTGGTTGTCCTCCTCTGCACCGTTTGCATTTCTATAATATTCTTTTTGAGATGTGGCAACCAGAAGGGCACACAGGGGCTGACATCCAAGAAATGGAATATTTGTGGAACAAGTACATGTGTGCTAGCGCAAGATGATAGCTTAGTTGTGCTAAAAAAAAAGGTGGGGATTTACAAAACTGTGCTCTGGTGTAATAGTGCTAAGATACTCTTGCACAAAAGTTCCCATTAAAACAAATCAGTTAAAACAGTTAACAGCAGTTAAACAACTGTTGCACAACATCAAGCATTCTTGCGGTAGAGCAACAGTTTCACGCTAGCCCAATGTCCTCCCACAAGTGCTTAGTTGCTCAGCTGCCAGCCAGTATCCCAAATATGGTGGCACCATAGGTTTGTATAATAGCATTATAATATTAGTAGTTTTGATTTTGATCCCCTTCAAAAAGGAATTTGCCTTTTACACAGCTGCCGCACAGTGTGTTGACATTTCCATTGTGCTATCCACCTCACTACTTAACTGATTTCTAGATCATTTATGACTTTAGAAGCATGCAGGTGCTTAGAATAAAAGCTCAAACCTAAAACACAGCCTGCCTGAAGATGGGGGTGGGTGGGGGCGGAGTAGCAGGGAAGCACAACTATCAAGTTTTGATCTGGAAGCTGGCAAATGTGTCAATAATGAGTGAAGGCAGAGAAAACAGATCTTGCCCCACGGCAAATGCCCCTTTGCAGTATGTCTGAATGCAGCCCGTGTTCCAGTTTAGAAGTAGGCCAAGTAAGTGGAGTCTGATAATCTTCTCACAGGACTCTATTCATTCTGAGCCAAGCTGAACCAAGAAATCTTATAGGCAACAATTGCTGAAGATGTTCTGCTTGGGCATATATTGTGACATTATTTTTATGTCAACTTCCGAAAAGAGGTGAATTAATTCACTGGTCTTGTATTTATCTGGCTTGCAAGAAATAAGGCCCTGGGCACTTTCCAGGCTAGCTGCTCAACAGCAGCAAAATGCCTCCGTTCAGGCAAGTCACATTCTGGGAGAGACTGCAGGGGGAGCAGTCTTGTGGAAACTAACAACCTGGGGGAAAAGCAACTTTTAAACACCGAATATTCTATATCACAGCGATTAAATTCGAAACAAGACGTTGGAAATGTGAATGGCACCCTGCTGTTCGCATAGGGACAGCAGTGTCACAACACAGGAAGTGCGGAAGCACACTTCTGAGATACGATGTTACCCCATTGCAGGGTCTAATCCGGAAAGCGCCCTGGTGCATTCAATGAGACTCTGATTGCAGCCATAATTGTGTGTATGATTAGATAGTGGTAGCCATGATGGTGGTATTAGGTTCAAGACTGAAATAGAGTTATGGCAACCTTGTATGTTCCAGAATACTGAAGGTTTCATACTTTATGCCTGAAGGTGTAAATATTCAAATGTAAATTTGTTTTGTTCTCATATTGCCATTTTCATTCCTTTTTATCTTTATTTTTATATATCAATGCTCCTTTTAAAATTTTTTATTTATACATGTAATTCTGTTTTCAGTATGGTATAACTGTGCTGAAAAGTACCAAACCAAAATATATACATTACAATTGCATATATTAACAGTCTAGCAAAGCAGTTTTATTTTAATTTGTCTAACACTAAATGAGTTTGTAAATCTACTGCTATTTGTGGCTAAAGCTTGAATATGTAATTAAAATGAATAGTAATATGGTGTGTGTTAATTAAGTATTTTAAAAATGTTTTCAATGGGAAATTAGCTTTTCTGTGGTAAAATTAAAACTTGATTTCACTTGTAAAAGTCATGCCGTGGTAAATTCCATGCTGTGGTAATACTTTTTAAAATGACTGTAATTATGTAACTCTGGAAGACTTTATAGCATCTAATCCTTCTATAATCATAAAAGCGTGCAGCCTCGGATATTTGAATCAATTGTTGCCACAGTTCACGAACCATTGGGTTTGATCCTAAGATTCGATTCCTTGAGGAAAGACATATTTTGGAGGAAGAGAATGTTGGGGTCCAAACCACTATTTACATAGAAGTAATGTCAAATTTTGCTGTGGGGCATGGCTAAGGAATGTCTTTATGACAGTTGTTGGGTGAGATCGAGGGCACAAATAGCGAACAAAGTTGCTTCTGCTAAAGTTCCTTTTAACCAGCAAATAGACAACTTCTTCAGTTAATAAAGGCATTATTGCTTTCATCAAGGACATATTTTTCTCATGGCTATGTTTAGATTGTGAACCCTTTTGGGACAGGGAATCATGATCATCTTATTCCATTTTCTATGTAAACCATTTTGAGAACTTCTTTGTTGTTGAAAAGCAGTGTATAAATATTCTTAATAATAATAACTGCACATGTCATTACATTGATCCATGAAGGGATGGGAAATGGTCCTTTTATCTTAAAAAAATTAGCCATGAGGGCCCCCCTGGTCTGGCCCAGAAATGTGGTATGTGACATAGAGGGGGTGAGGAGGACTTCCCTCTTGTGCTATATCCCCACCATAAATCAGCAGTTTCCCCCTAAAACAGTGACTGGCAGCAAATCATTGCTTTGAGGGCAAATTGCTAATTTGGTTGGTGGGGCAGGACGTGGATTTTCAGGATGAAAATAGTACAAGAGTAAAGTATTAACTTCCTCCTCCTCATGCACCACATCCCAGGCTGGATTGGGGCCCCACAACTAATATTTAAAGACAAAAGGCTCACTTCTGCATTTAACCCATCTTGTAGTGACAGATTTAATTCCACATGCAGTTTGGCCCTCATTGATATCAATATCATAGGGCCTATATAGTTATGGACACAGCGAGCTTTATACATAAGGAAGTAAGAAATAAGGCTGCCTTAATAAATGGAGAGAATGTTTCAGGCTACTTTTGATACTTTTGATAAGAGATAGAGCATACATTCTTCAGCATTTTGTTCTAACGAAAATTTCCCCCTACCGTTACTTGGAGGTTCAGCTGTATTCTGACTTGAGTTACCTAGTAGTCTAATTGTGTTACATTTTCTTCATGCTTTTGTTTCTGCCAAGCTTCTCATTTTTGCATGTGCTTGATTTTGGAAATCAATGCATTTTTTGTTCCCTGTATCCCTCACTTTGTGAAGGGTGTCTAGTTTTGCAGAATGCTATTATGTTGCATGGTATAAACCAGCTCCCTAGGATAGCCCACAGACATTTAGGAAGCTAGTAAGCACCAGCAGCAGCTGCTGCTAGTACTACTACTATTACATCTTTATAAAGGTAAAAGGTAAAGTGTGCCGTAGCATCAGTGTCGACTCCTGGCGACCACACAGCTCTGTGGTTTTTCTTTGGTAGAATACAGGAGCGGTTTACCATTGCCACCTCCTGCACAGTATGAGATGATGCATTTCAGCATTTTCCTATATCACTGCTGCCCAATATAGGTGTTTCCCATAGTCTGGGAAACATAGCAGCAGGGATTTGAACTGGGAACCTCATGCTTGCTAGGCAAGTCATTTCCTGCTGGGCCATTAGGTGGTTCATTTTTTATAGAAGTAGTATAAATAGCAGCAGCATGCTAGAAGTGATATAAAGAAAAGAGATAAAATTATTCCTGCCTAGAGAGTTTACAGTCTATCACATATATCCCAGGATTCCAGAACTAAGCTGTGAATCCAGTTCCTAATATTCCACCCTACTTCTCCAATTCCACCCTACTTCTCTGTTATATTATAGAGTGAACAAGAGAGAGAACCCTGGATGGGCTATGTAGAAACAGGGAGCATATTTAGCTCCTACAGCTATGATGTTCCTGAGCACACCCCTTTCCTTTCTCCTGTGTAGGTGAATGGTTGCCAGTCACTTCTGTGGGGAAAGGGAATGTGTAACTCTTGGAGACACTGCTGCAGCCTATGACACTGGGGACCCTGGCTCTCACTGGAAGAGACCATAGAAGACTGTGAAATGTGTCTCTGTGCACAGAGACGCATTGCAGCACCCCCAGGAGTCCTTGAAATACACAGCCCTTCTGCACATATGCTTCATCCATCATATTGATGAGCAATTTGTTAGTAACTGAATTGTTCAGGTTGTATCAGCTCAGCAATGTTGCACTCCAGGCTGAGAATCTGTAAGTTGTGATCTAAATGTGTAAGCGGTATAGAAAAATGCTGGGTGTGGGTAGCAACTGGGCAGGGGCATATCTAGGGTAGGGCAGGCAGGGCACGTGCCCTGGGCGCCACTTGAAGGGGGGGGGCGCAAATTCTTAAAATAAATGGTTTTTTAAAAAAATGGCCACCAAAAACAAAATGGCCACTGCACATGCTCAAATGGCCTCTGTGAGGCCCTAGGCCATGCCAGGCCTCACAGAGGCCATTTGAGCATGTGCAGTGGCCATTTTGTTTTCAGCAGCCATTTTAAAAAAAAAATTTAAAAATGGCCACAGCACATGCTCAGATGGTCTCTGTGAGGCCCTAGAGGCCAGCAGTGGGAGGGGTAACCTTTGCAGATGCCCCCCCTCCCACGGCCTATAGGTAGCACCCCAAAGGGGCTACAGGTTAAAAAAAATTAATTTAATATAATATAAGTCACTGTACATTCAGTTTGGCACTATGTACAGAGAATCAGGGCTTGTGAATACTGAGCTGAAGTTTGAGCTAAGATTGTATCCATTTGCTCTTACTTTGCTTCTTGTGATAAGTGAGTTAAATGTGATGTCTTAATAATATGGCTATTAATGGTGAGTTTGTCTTTGAATCAGTGTGAAATCCTTAGTATTAAGCCCCACTGGGAGTTTCTTGCTCTCTTTCTCTCATTTTAACTGTCTTTCTGAAAGACTACAATATATTCCAAGCAGTGACACAGTTTACTCTGTATAGCCTTTAATTATTTTCTGAATATCTGGGAAAAGCCAAATTCTCCATTTATTTTTAAAACTTATGTAATAGTGATGCTACAATGCATAGTAGAGAATTAGATAGGCACTTCTGTTTAGTTTTCCAAGTACAGCTCCACATAGTATTTGGGTATTTCATGAGCCCCAGCATACTGAAATTTGTAGTTTTCCAGCATTTATTTGGTCTGGCTATGTCCACTGCTAAATAGTTTTTGAAATTTTAGAAGATTAACGAGCTTGACATATTTTTGAGCTGATATTATAGTAAAGTTATCTGAAAGATGGGTGTCAGATGTTTGGACAGGGGGCGCATTTTCAGTGCTTGCCCTAGGCGCTATTTCCCCTAGATACGCCTCTGCAACTGGGTATGGGCCCGAACACAGCTGTAGTTTAACAATCCATAGTTAGTGGGAAAGATTGATTTTCAAGTCACATTTGAGTTGTATTGTACAGAATTTGGCCCAGCAGGAGTCTCCCAGGGTAGAGTGGTTTGTGTTAATGACTACAGTCCTTTCTCCACTCGTCGTGACTTATGACTCCTTTAGGAAATATCTCTTAGCACAGTTTGCAAGGGTTGAGGTGGGGAAGGAAGCTCAGAATATAATGAGAAGGCTGGGATGAAAGCCAAGGTAGAGTTCTCTCTTAAGATCTATTCTTTTCAGCTCTAGCAACAGTAAACTTGGCTTCATTAACAGCAGAGAAATTCTCCTTTCATTTCTGCCCCCTTTTCCACCTAGCCCGATTATTTTATGTTATGTAAATTTTATGCCTATATCTATTTCTGCTTTTATAGCGACATACTGGACCAATCCCCAGTTCAAAATCAGACTGGATGAGCCAGATGACGACCATGATGGAAGTGCAAGTGAATACTTGCCTGGATACTGCTGCCCAGAACAAAATTCATTCCACACACTGATGAAAAAAATGAGAGAGAACACTGCTGGGCGGCCCCATCCCCGCCACCCCTTCCAACTCCATGATGGAGCCAGTAGTTGTGTGGGTGGCTGATCCGGCCACCCAGGGACAGCTCCCTGCTCGTCTGTGGGGAGAGCCTCATTGTGTGCAAAGGGGAGAGAAAATATATACCATTAAGAATGGGGATGGCTCAGAATCAGGCATGACAAGGAAGTGGATCATGATTTGTTCAAAAACTTTATTACCTCAGTGTCTCAGTAACAATAGTACCATGTGTTAGAGAATTCAGAAGAGGTGTGACCTGCAAATACTGAACAATTTAAAAGACAGGGAAATCAAAGGTGGAAGGAGGGAGCTATCATTAATAATAAAAATAAATAATAAATAATTTTTATTTGTTAGCTGCCCCATAACACACTGTTCTCTGCATTAAACACAGCATTAGAACATGAAATAAAAACACATTACACATTAAATAATAACAGACCAAAAGTGGGGGATGGACCAAAATGCAATATAAAGCAATTTAAAAACTCTTTTAAAATCAGTTAAAAATCAGGCCTGAGTGAACAAAAAGGTCTTTACCTGGCATCTAAAAGAACAAAGTGATGAAGCCAGGCAAACCTCACTGGGGAGGCTATTCCATAACTGGGGTGCAACCACAGAAAAGGCCCTCTCCCTAGTAGCCACCTGCCTCCCCTTGTTTGGCAGGGGCACTCAGAGAAGGGCCTCCCAAGAGGATCTTAAGATTTGGGTTGGGACATATGGAGCAAGGTGCTCTCTCAAGCCATTTAGGGAATTTAGGCATTTATTAAAAATGGTTAAAACCAGCACCGTGAATTGGGCCTGGAAACGGACTAGGAGCAGCCAGTGCAGCTGATGAAGCACTGGCGTAATATGTTCATAGCATCTAGTCCCAGTTAATAATCTTGCAGCCCTATCTGGTATCAGCTGCGGTTTTCGGACCATTTTCAAAAGCAGCCCCACATACCACACGTTACAGTAATCTAAGTGAGAGGTTACGAGAGCATGCATAATTGTGGCCAAGCTATTTCTGTCCAGTTGGTAAATCAGCCAAAGGCGCTCTGAGCCACAGAGGCCACTTGAGCCTCTAGCGACAGTGCTGGATCAATGAACACCCCCAGACTGCAAACCTGCTCCTTCAGGAGGAGTGCAACCCCATCTAGAGCAGGCTGAACATTATTCATCCGAGCAGAGGAACTACCGACCAACAGTTCTTCTGTTTTGTTTGGACTGAGTCTCCGCTTAATCACCCTCATCCAGTCCATTACTGCATCCAAGCACCAATTCATGACAGTAACCGCCTCGCCTGCATCTGATGAAAAACAGAGATACAACTGAGGGTCATGCTGATGACAACTCAGGCCAAATCTCCGGATGACCTCTCCCAGTGGTTTCATGTAGTTATTTAACAGCATGAGAGAAAGAATGGAACCCTGCAGAACCCCAAAGCGTTACTGTCAAGGGGTTGAGTAGTAACCCCCCAGCACCACCTTTTGGAAATGGGCCTCGAGGTAGGAGCGGAACCTCCCCTAAGCAGTGCCCCCCACACCTAAATTAGCCAACCTATCCCAAAGGATACCATGGTCAATGGAACTGAAAGTTGAGGGCAGCCCTTCCATGAGACAGGGTAAGTGGTTGCCTCAGGTGCAGCTCCAGGGAAGGATTCAGGGGCATCAAGTGCCAGAACCCCACTACCATGGACACCAGCCTGCCATCCACTGTCATTGCCCTTCCTTGCCCTACTGAGGCTCACTTTTTCTCTCCCCACCCTGATGTAAGCTAGGAATGCCTCTGCTGCCCTGCCTGGCTTGGTGGCATAGTCTAAGAGTACTTGCACGTCACTGCCTCCGCAAGCATCCACCTGCCGATTGTGGGTGTGCGTGGGATCACATTGTCTCTGCCTGAGGCAGCAAAGCATCTTGAGCTGCCCCTGGCTGTAGTCAGAGTTATTTGGACACCTTGGGTTTGCAGTCCTCTTTCCTAGCAAAATATTCACAACCATCAGTCTATTGCTAGGGTAGACAAGTACAGTGCATAACTAAAATGCATGACAGTGACTGAAAAGACTTTATATTACTCTTGCCAGGCTCTATTATGCTCACTGTGGCATTGGATGTCAGAATCGGGGGGGAAATGACTTAATGTTCTGGATGGAGCAGAGTTATTGTGCAAAAAAAAGTCCTACATGGCCAAGTGTACAGCTAATGGCAGTTGATAGGGGAAAAGCCAATTACTGTGCTCAAATCCATGAAGAGTTCTATTTGTTGACTTTTCATCTGTGAAAAATACATAACTACCCTCTTCTATCAGGTCTTTTTATGTCTTTTGCAGATCCCAAAAGAGGTATGTAAGCTGTGCTGGAAGTGTGTATCCTTCAAAATGGCCACCGCTTGCCTGGGCTAAATACAGTAATCAACTGGTTCTTGAAGGCTGATATCAGCAAACTGACAATTGCCCTTGTGAAATGTGGGAACATTTTATATTTTATTGGGGAACAATGAAATGTGGTTTGTAAGTGAGTATAGAGTATTCTGTATAGAGTATAGAGTATATAGAATGGTGTACAAAAACTATGAGATATGATTTGTTAGGGTGTGTACAGAGTGTATAAAGTACAGAGGGGAGGAGCATGTTTAACTTTTTAATGGAAGGAGCTATAGGTGTTTTATATTCAGCTTTTGTTTCTTTTGCAGGGAGCCATACATACAGACTGCAATTCAGAATATTTCAATTGTGGTTTTTAAAATTATCTGCTGTGCTTAATACCTCTGCAATGCAGGTTTCCTGAGAAACAAACTTGTTCAAGATACCTACACCTCAAATACATATGAACTCACAGACCAAACAATTAATTGTGGGTGGTGACTGATTTGTTTTAGTTTGGTGGTGGTGGTGGGGAGTGAGTAAAACAGACACACATACACACCCCCAAGGCAGAAGTTATGAGTGGCATGGAAAGTGTGGCTAAAGAGATGTATCACCTTCTCTCATCACACTAGAACTCCAGGGTCATAGGAACATAGGAAGCTGCCATATACTGAGTCAGACCATTGGTCTATCTAGATCAGTATTGTCTACACAGACTGGCAGTGGCTTCTCCAAGGTTGCAGGCAGGAGTCTCTCCCATCCCTATCTTGGAGAAGCCAGAGAGGGAACTTGAAACCTTCTGCTCTTCCCAGAGCGGCTCCATCTCCTGAGTGCTCACATGTGGTCTCTCATTCAAATGCAACCAGGGATGACCCTGCTTAGCTAGGGGGACAAGTCATGCTTGCTACCACAAGACCAGCTCTCCTCTCAGGGGTCACCCAATTAAACTGATCTTGTCAGGATGGACAAGAGAAAGCCCCTTTGACACAATCTATAACTATGTAACTCACTGCCATAAGATGTAGTGATGACCACCAGGAACAGAATCATAGAATCGAAGAACTGGAAGGCACCTTGGGGATATTCTAGTCCAAACCCCTGCTCAGCGCAGGAACCTGCTTCAGCATCCCTGTCATATGGCTGTCCAGCCTCTGTTTGCAGACTTCCAGTGATGGAGTTTCCCCTCTTCCCTCACTGCACTGTATAGCTTTAAGCAATTTTCTCCCTACCTAGCTCACTTCTGGTGTCAGAGACAGACTGGGGGGGAAAGTGCTTAAATAGTGGCGGCCCATGAACGTGCCACTAGGGGCAGGGGGTGGCAGGAGGTATCTTTAAGAGTAAATGAATTCGGTGCTTACCTCTGCTCCCACAGCACCTGAACGCTGTTCGGCGAAGCAGCGTACTGCCCAGCAGCTCCTGCGGCAGGGAATTGCCTCCGCTACCCACCTGGCTTTCATGGAGCTGAGCCTCTGCCAGCGGCCAGGTGAGTGGCGGAGGAGATTCCCCACCACAGGGGCTGCTGGGAGGCACTCTGCTTCGCCGAACAGCGTTCAGGTGCGTCAGGAGCGGAGGTAAGCACTGAATTCATTTACTCTTATAGATGCCTCCCACCCCCCAATGGCACATTTACGGGCCGCCACTGCACTTAAAGGATCAGTCTAATGCATGCAGCAGAGATCTACCAGTGGCTATGAGTTGTGATGGCTCATTAGAAATGGCTCATAAACCTCTGACTACCAGATGCCACGGTTTATTCTAAGCTTTCTTTCCTACTGCACAAGTGGCAGGTGTAGAATCCAAGGGAAAGAGTTGTGGTATGCAAGGACAAGGCAGTGGATTTGAGTCAGGAATAATAACGGTTTAATGAAATAGATATTATATACAGAGAGGCAAGTGCAGTCTGCCTTCAGTGCTCTTGCTGCTGGCTGGTTTTTTTAAGCCCCGCCTCTACACCTGGACTGGAATACAAAGCCCCATTCAAAAGCTGGCCTGGATTAAGGACTGGATTTACCAAAAACACCACAGCAGGTGCAGCCCACCCAGGGGCATAGCTAGGAGAGAGGGGGGCCCATGTTTGCCCCTCTCCCCGGTGGCTCCTCAATGAAGAAAACAGGGAGGGGTGGACCTGGGGGACCCCCGGGAGCTGGGGGGGCCCAGGTTCTTTGAACCCATCTGCTCAATTATAGTGACACCCCTGAGCCTGCCCTCATCCATGAGCTTCCCCTTACCCCAGAATGTTAAAAGAAAGAAAAATGGAAGGGAAAATGAGAATGAATAGAAAAAGAGACACAAAAAGAGGGAAAGTAACAAGGGAAGGGGGAGGAAGGGGGAAAAGAGAGAGAGCGCAAGAAAAACTGAGGTGCCTTGCAAAGCATGGGAGACAGTAAGGGAAGGCTCTAATATACTTTTTGTATAAGGTTAGGAAGAATGAAAGGAAACCATGGCTGGCATTCTGACTAAGGCTGGGCGTGAACAATCTGCTGTGCTAACTACTTGCACTAAATCTGGAGCTTGCGTTGTGCAAACATACTTGCACTTAGACAACAGGAGTACAGTCTGTGGCATGCTACATATGTTTTAAAGGGGACTTGTGTGCAATAGTACAACAGCACAAACCCCCATGCCTTCGTGCAACTTGGCTCATTGCGCAAGCACAGCATTAGTCAGCCAGCGTTTGTCATTATTTTCTGTTGCTTTTCTGTTGCTTTTATTTTCTGTTGCTTTTTATCCTCTTACTTCCTTCTTAAACTCCATGGGCCCAACTGCACAAAAACTTAGTTAGCACTGCACCTCTTTGGGGTTTTTGGTTTTTTGTTTTTTGCACTGCACAAAATGTGCCCAGCTGCCCATGGAATAAAACTTGCCAGATGTTTGTGGGTCAACAATAGGGGAAAGCTCTTGCCTTCCTTCCCTACTTGTGTGCTTCCCAGAGGCATCTCATCAGGCTGGTCAGAAACAGGCCTTTGGTCTGATCCAGTAGAATTCTTCTTATGTTCTTCCAATGGATCTATTTAACCATGGAGGTGCTGTTGCACAAAACCCTTCAAGCCCCCCTTCCAGCACTCCGGGGCAATTCTAGTTTGGGGAGCAAAGGATGTTATTAGGGGAGTGGGTGTTTTTTGGGGGGTTTTTTTGGCTATACATTAAATACATATAGAGTTACGGTAATTAATTTTGTTAGTTTATTTACCTTGTTAATGAAGCTTGCTCGGCATTTTCAAACTTATGCAGAAAATGGGCCAGATTCCTCTTAGAAATACTGCCATTTTGAATTAAGCCAAACCTCCCAGTCTGATTTCCAGGCTAGTGTTTAATTCCTGTCCAAGACCATGTGGCAGGAAAGACTGAGGTGGGGAGAGAAGTCAGTAGCAGGCCAGCTGAAATCTGCAGGGGAGATGACCTTGCACCCCACTACACACATGGTCCCACCAAGTTTCTGGCCAGGAAGGAAGCTAAGGTGTTGACACCTGAGAGTCTAGAGGAGTCGCCTACCTACGTGGTAGGCATGGGCTTCTGCTGTTTGTTCTGTGGTAGAAGAGTGAGTGAATGAGGCATTTTTAAACAACAGAGGCCTTTTAAAATCATTAATTTAAGAAATAGGACCATAGTGTGTGCTCTGAGTGTATTGGCTGACACAATGCTGCAAAGTTCCAGTCTGGTTGATGAGGGAGTGCGAAATTATCTTTAGGGGAGGACCTCCTGCTACCCCTTGCTTCCCTTTGGCATCATCCCTACAGCACTTCCAGTTTAGCACTAAATTGCATCACCAACTGTGTAGGGAGTGTTGCTTAGGGTCATGGTCCTAACCTCTCTTTGGAATGCATTTGAGCTCCAGCTTGAATAGAGAGCAAAGAAGCCTGGTGGCTGAGACTGTGCCTGAACCAAAACCCAACCTTTTTCTCTGATCAAATGTTTAAAAAAGAAGACGACTCCTTTCCCTCTACAATAATGGCTAAAAATCACGCTAGGGTTTGAAAATAAAGAAATTATGGGCTATGATTATATCAAAAGTTGAATTGTACCAAAACCAACATGTGATATCTGATTTCAGCCCCTAAATGTATCCCCCCCCCATTTAATGTTTGTGTAATGTGGCATTGCTCATTAAGATAGATATAATATCAGTAGACAATGCAGCACGCCCTGTTTCAAACGAGCTCCACCTGGCTTGCATGACTGCATTAATGAGTCACATTCTGAAAGGCAAACTTGTGTAGTAAAGGCACTGTTTAAACACCGATTGTTTTGTTTTCATGCCTTTGTCCAAATCAGGCAGCTAATTTGCTTTGTAACTCATACACAGTGTCAGGACATATTTTTATTATCAGTTATAGAAATGGTGCTTGTGTGTTTCAAGGTAAGTTAGGAGACTGTAATTTCAGATCTGGGGGAGGAGTGCGAGCTCACAATCTCTATAAACTCATTGCACCCATTCATCATTTTGTATGAAGGATGTCGGAAGAAAAAGAGTGAGACGGTAGGGAAGGAGAATGGTGGGAGACTGTGTTTAGCAACACACCAAGGGTCAAATGGCATGTGACATGAAATGTAACCTTTGAATTTTTGTCTTTTAAAAAAAACACCCTCTTACCACAGGGCTCCAATCCAGTCTGGGGCTACAGCACAGGAGGACGGGGGTTAACCCTTTCTCTGTGTGATTTCCCTGATGAAAATTGTCCCTGAATTTTTGCCCCATGAAGGCAGCTACTACAGTATAGTGGAAATAACCACTTCCTTCCTGGGGAAAATAGTTTTGGGGAGATTTCCACTGATAAAATCATACAGTGGGATCAACCCCTTTCTCCCTGGCTGTGACCCTAATATGAATCAACCCCCATTCCCTCTACACCCCTCGTGACAGAAATACAAAGATGACTTTCTTGTCACGTGATGTTTGACCATAAAGAGGGGGACTATGTACAGAACATACTAAGGTCGTTCACACGACCAAAATCCCTGGTGGCTAGGGAGGGCTGTGGGGGAAAGAAGGAGTATACCTACCTTTGCCCACACGATCTTCAGTAGTCTTGTGCTGTGCTATGCCACCGTGCACACAATTGTCGCTGAGGGGAGCGACACGGTGTTCTGGAGGCCATGGAAATGCTGCCCAGCCTCCAGAAATCTCACAGTGCACCCTGCAAGGAGTGCAATGCATTGGGGCACCTGGTGCTTTGTCTGCTTGGGCTGCAGGTCGGGATCCCTACCTGGGTAATTCCTGGGCTACCTGGCAGGGCAGCGCAGCAGCGCCAGGATTGGCCACAATCCTAGCACTTTACACAAGCAGCCCTGCCCAGTAGGGCTGTGGAAGCCCAAGTAGGGCTACTCATGTGAACAGCCTTGCTGGCTGCCCAAACTTGCCGGACCAGTGATTTAAAACGCTTACTACTAATTTATTAGTATGTATGCTTGCTTGCTTGCTTGCTTACTTACTTACGATCCATTCAGTTTTACATTTATATCCCACTCTTCCTCTAAGAAGTCAGAGTGGTGTGCTTAGTTATGTTTAGCCTCACAACAACCCTATGAGGTAGGCTAGGTAGAGATAAGTGAGATATATGATATTGACCATATTTGTCACCATACTGTTGATCAACATGTTCCAACAAGCTGATTGGAGATGTAGCATAAATGTTTCATTAACGAGTCAATCCTCTAAAGAATGATACCTGCATGAGACCTTTTTTATATGAGACCTTTGTAGTCTGAGAGCCTGTTCATATGGCTGTTGGGCCTGTGGTCAGAAGAAAAGCCTCAGAGGATTGCCACATTGACTATGGGTATAATAAACAAGGAAGATGTGGGGTCATGTTTCACATGTAACTTTGCCCTTCATTCCATGTCCAGCACATTCTATTCAGGTATGCAGTGTGCATTAAAGCTATGCTCACAGACACCCAGTGTGTTGCTTATTCCTTTTGCACACCTGAAGGTTCTTTCAATAGTATTAGGTGGACATGCACCAAACACTATAAATGTTGCTGCCCACGAGGCAATCAGCAGCAGCTTCAGTCTTTAAGTTGATTTGCCTTTAGTCACAGATTCTGTCCTGCACACCTTTCCCATAGGAACATAGGAAGGTGCCGTATACCGAGTCAGACCCTTGGTCTATCTAGCTCAGTATTGTCTACCCAGATGGGCAGCGGCTTCTCTAAGGTTGCAGGCAGGGGTCTCCAGGGAGGGAACTTGGAGCCTTCTGCATGCAAGCAGGCAGGTGCTCTTCCCAGAGCAGCTCCATCCCCTAAGGGGAAGATCTTACAGTACTCATGCATGTCATCTCTTATTCATATACAATCAGGGGTGGACCCTGCTTAGCAAAGGGGACAAGTCATGCTTGCTACCCCAAGAGCAACTCTCCTGAGACTAGTGGCTACTCACTAAATTTTAGTGAGTAGCTGCTTTCACTGCTCAGCATGGGAAAGGTGTGCAGGATAGAATCCTTCTACCACCATGTACCAACAAAAGGTGGGGATCAATTGGGAGTCTGGCAGTTAGCCACACCCCCATGCTGACACATGGCCACACTCCCAGGCCTCCATGAGCTTGCTGTTCTCCTGTGTGAACAAATGCTTTGAACAAGTATCCCCTGCTAACTGAGCAAAGAGGCACTTTTAAAAGTGGTGATTCTCTTCTATTTAGCAGAGGGAGAGCAATTGTCCCTATCAACCCTAGCACAGCATCCCTCCGCTGACTGTTGCTGGTGTCCACTTTATGGTGTTTTTAAAACAAAAAACAAAAACAGCTGTTCTCACAACCCTGAGGTTGGAGGAGTGCCCAGCCAGGATCGGGGAGCTGTTTGCTCTTGATTGGCAATCGTGTGTTTGCAAAGTTCAAGGTAGGAGGAAAGGAGAGTGATTGTGTGGGGTAGGACAGGTTTTTGGCCATCTTCAGTAAAATGCTGGGGACAGAATGTTTGTTGGCCATACCCATCCTACCCACCTACTGGCTCTCACATGATCACTCTCCCCTCCTCCTCCTCCTCCTCCCTTGAACTTTACAAGCACACAACCACCAATTGGGAGTGCATATGGCTCTTCTATCCTGGCTGGGTGCTCCTTTGATTCTGCTTAGGGTTGCTGATGGTGATTTCTGTGGCCCCTATGGTGTTGAGGTGCTCTTCAAGTTGTTTTGGAATTGCACCTAGGGTGCCAATTACCACTGGGATTATTTTGCTCTTTTTCTGCCACAGCCTTTCAATTTCAATTTGTAGATCTTTGTATTTTGTGGTTTTTTCTGTTTCTGTTTCTTCTATTCTGCTATCCCCTGGTATTGCTATGTCGATTATTTTGACTTATTCTTCTCGACTACAGTTATATCTGGTGTGTTGTTGTTGTTGTTGTTATTTAATTGTTTTCATGTGAACTGCTTTGAGAACTTCTGTTGAAAAGTGTATAGAAATATTCATAGTAATACCGAACATGAGGTGGTACTATGCTCCCATTTGCTCTTGCATGCATTGGCAGTATATGGCAGCATCTTGTCTGAAGAAGACTAATGTCAAAAGGATGGAGAGTAACATAATGAAATCTGTGTACTACATGGCTTGTGCTCCCATTTGCCTGGAATATTTGCCATGCTGTTTTTCCTAGTATCTATTTTAAATGGGTTCTTCACTCTTGCTGTTCTCCCTAGTTGGGAAATCAAACTGATGTTCATCTAAGCAGAGATTTCTTCTCAAGGAACAGACCTGTAGCTCGTTCTGACACGTATGTCAACTTGCGCGAAGTTTCGAACCGTTTCCACCTGCCTCAAGGAGAATACCTCATCGTGCCATCTACCTTTGAGCCTTTCAAAGATGGAGAGTTCTGCCTCCGGATCTTCTCTGAGAAACAGGCTAACGCTCAGTACGTTTCTTCAATCATAATGTGCCAAAATGTGCTGTCCCACTTTGCATGCAGACATGTGGGGGCTGTGTCTTGTTCTTATCAGGCTATATTTTGCGTCTTTTTGTTCTCTATGTACCTATTAAGATGTAATGGCTATTGAGTCATTCTCCTGTTTTAGCTGTTGTCATGGTGACTGATGTTTTACAATAACATTTATATGACCTGATTCAGACAGTACCATCTGATTGCTGCCCAACCAGGGTGGTATTATCTGAATCAAGAGTGTGAGGAGGAGTCCTTGTACATACATCTCCAGCCATTTTAAATTACTACTACTTTACTACTACTTTAAAGTAGTACTACTTACTTTGAGTAGTACTTACTTTAATGTAGTACTTTAACCATGTGATTGGGGCAGCTGGGAGGTCTGTCTCCAATATGACTATGCGGGAATGGAATGGCGTACTGGATGGGGGAAGATGCATGCATATGCACATGCACCTGGGTGGCTGGTAGGCTTATGTCATCTGAACTGGCCCTATGAGAAGTTAGTTGTGGAGGGCTTGGGAGTTTGGCAAAGAGAATCCTCAAACACATACAGTATACATTGCAAGTGGGACTGCAGGGAAATCCTGTGTGCATGGCAGGATATGTATACTTCTTCTCCTCCATTGCCCCGCCCCATCCATCACCTGCACCTGTTTCTCCTCTTTGGACTGTAATTGTACATACTGTTGTATGCTCCCGACACTCCCAAGCCCTGAGGAAGTCTGGGGTAGCACACAACCTGGGTTTCTTTCCTTTGGAGGAGAACACGCTATAGACTTATGGTGTCTTTCTAACATCTGCTATATTTACAATTAAACGAGTAGAGCCTAAGTGGAGGCAATTAGTGGATACTACTACAAGACAGCAGATCTACAACCACCAATCAGATCCCCAGGCACAGACTTTTGAGCTCTCAGCATCTTCTTCTTCTTCTTCTTCCTCCTCTTCCTCCTAAGCCAAATTAGATTAGATTTTACATGTATCTTTGAATCCCATGGTTGGGATTCCCTACGGATTTAATCTAACCCAAAACAGCCAGCGGGAGGAGGGGGGATCTGGATTGGAGGATCTGCATTGCGAATTAGCTATGGTTTGATTCATGGCAGATATATTGGTAATTGCTATATTTTCTCTCTCTTGCACAGAGAAATTGGTGATACAGTGGCTGCAAATCCATATGAGGTAAATAAATTAAGAAGGGACTCATTCATAAATTTAATGAGGGCACTTGATGCAAAGTCTGAGGCATGTTGCTGTAGGCAAGATCAGCTGTACTGCATCCTGTGAACTATATACATAGTGTATACACCTGTATACATTGTATACACACATACAATATGCATTTCATTGCCAATATACTGTCTTACATAGTGTTTTGTTTGCATTGACAAGGCTTTCTTGACTACTTTGCACATCCATTTCTGGGGAACGGGGAGGGGACCTTTTATGAGGCGAAGTGAAGCAGTCACCTCAGGTGGCAGATTATTGAGACCACCAGCAAGTGGCCAGGTTGCCCCTGCCCCACCCACAACGCCATCAGATTGGCTCTTTGGGACTCATCTGATCCTGTCACCTTGGCAAGGAGCACCCCTCCTCATGCTACCCTTTCCTTCCCCCACCACTTTCAGAGTTGGCAAGGATTGGTTTTGGAAAGGGGCTGGCCTCCCCAGGTTCGTGGGGCAAGGCAGCATTTGGTGCCACACCTCAGGCACCACAGGACCTTGGGCCACCCTTGCGGGGGAACTCAAACTTGTCATCATATAGGCAAGTGCTATATCATAACTGCACTAAGCAAGTGTGGCTGTGAGAGTGAGTGATGTGTAAATATATACACATATGTATACAGTTTATGAGGAAATTTATAATGCATTTATAATAAAACTGAATGCAATTATTTATTTATTTATTTATTTATTTATTTATTTATTTATTTATTTATTTATTTAGCATATCTGTAGACTGCCCAAATCTCACATCTCTGGGCGTTTTACAGTAAAACAGATTACAGTTAAAACTTTAAAACAGTTTAAAACAAGGATGGGCTCCATAAGTTAATTACTACTACTACTGATATTTAAAAGCTTGGGTGAATAAATGTGTCCTAAAAGGCCTTTTTAAAGCTGTCAGAAATGAGGAGGATCTTATTTTGACATTTTCGAGCGCATTCCAAAGCCTTGGGGTGGTAATTGAGAAGGCCCATCCCTGAGTAGCCACCAGATGAGCTGGTGGCACCTGCAGATGGATTATTTATATAGTTATATTTATATATCATATATAATATTTATGTATTATATACACAATATAATAATTTATATACTGCCTTTTCATTTTACATTAAAACACTCAAGGTGGTTAACAACATCAGATTAAAAAGAAATTAAAATATGCTGTAACATTACATAAACACAATAAAAGAAAAACAATGAAGATTTCATAGACTTCTGCTCCTGGCTTTCAGAGCTTCTTTTGGTAACCAGCCAAGTGCCCTTTGCAAGCCTCGGGAGATCCTTGTGCTTCCTGGGAAAATATGCAATTCTTCATTATCTCTTCTCTTTTTAGCCTCATGTTGCTGACAAGGACATAGACAGTGAGTTTAAGAGCCTGTTTCAAAAGCTTTCCGGAGAGGTAAGAGAGTCATGTATGTATGAATAAGCACTTTGAAGATTGTTTCCTTCTCCTTCAATCATTTTATTTTACTAACACCTCACTACATTGCTGGTGTACCTTGATATAGTTAATGTCAGTGCAGTCTTCCTTCATTGTTTGCATTGGTTCACAACTTCCAGGTGTATGATGTGCATGTATGCGATTATTTGTTAACTTAGCTTTATAGCCTGCCCATTCCAAAGGCTTGGGGTAGAGAACAGTTTCAAGCACCAAATCCCATTAAGACAGCGTTTCTCAAACTTGGGTCACCAGATGTTGTTGGACTTCAACTCCCATAATCTCCAGCTGCCCCTGTGTGGTGGCCATGTGTGTGCTGATGTTGCGCAGGGGCAGCTGGGGGAGAGCACCACTGGTGCGCAATGATAGCTGGACGGGGGAGGGGGGGCCTGCTCCACGATTAAGGAAATGGCAATGAGAGGCAGAGCAGCAGATATGGACCTGCTCTCCTCCCTGTTAAAGGGGATGTGTGATCCCTCCATTTAAAAGGGATGTGTTGTGATTCGGCATCTGAATCACAGTTCATGCACATCCTTATTTTGTTTTGATTTGTATCTAGGCTAGGAGATTGGTTCAGCTGAGAGAGTGGGGTATGGTGTTCAGTGCTGTGGTCCCTTTTAACTTGGGTGGTTCTTACACTTCCATTTTGTCTCCTTCTGCAGGACTGTGAAATGACTGCAAATGAACTTCAGACTATTCTGAACAGAGTTATATCAAAGAGTAAGTTGCAAGAGTTGCTTCATAACTGGTTGGGATGAGAGTCACATATATCAAAGTATATCTAGCATTGTTCTTTGGTATAGTCTCCTGACCATTTCCTTACCTGTAGATGCCTGTATCCAGGGGCAGCCCAAGCTCTTCTGCTGCCTGTGGCAAGATGCCCCCTTATGCAGCTGCTCCCTGCTACCTGGAGGGAGGAGAGTAGTGGGAAGACACTCTAGCCTAGCATTCACCTTTCCTCCACTGGGCTAGAGTGTCTTCCCACCAGTCTCCTCCCCTCCAGGTAAGAAAATGGTGGGAAGCCTTTGGCCCACCCTTTACCTTTCTTCTACTTCCTCTTCTGCTTGGAAAAGTGAGGCTAGACTGCCTCCCCATGCCGTTTTTTTAAGCAATGCCCACTCGCACCACCTCCAGTGATCTGTCACCTGGGATGACTGCCTCAGCATGTGAGTTTTTGTTGCAATTAATTACTCCACATTTTTACCTAATAAAACCAACATAGACAAATACATATTTCCAAATTGGACATTTTATAGGGTATGTGGTGCAGATCGTGCAGATGATAATAAAAGTAAAGTAATTCAGAATTGGACAATGTATCAGAGTTTTGCAATGCGATATTTTATTTCATTTTCATAATGAATGAAAATGTATGGGTAGTGGCATGGGTCAATATTTTAGGAAAGTAAAGAGCCTTTTTCCTCCAAGAGATTTGCTCAGTACCAGCTCAGTTTAGTTTTGTGTGAAATGAGCTATGTGGTCTTGGTTAGATCCACCATAGACGGCATGAGGGATCTCTGGGTGTCAGGACCTGCCTATGCCCAGACCCCAAACCTGACAAGCCCTCTTCCCAAGAGGAGGAATTGTGGTCCCACATGAGATGGCCTACTACCGTGAGGGACCAATACAAAGTGCCCCCTCATGATTGCCCCAACCCCTGCCCAAAGAAGCTGCAGTACCAAGGAACTCAAAGCCCCCTGTCAGGACCTCTGCTCCAGCTCCGAATTCTCCCCCATCACCCGCTGGATGCTTGAGGAACAGTGGTGACAGTGAATCCATGCAAAAGTCCAGAACTGCTGATTCAGCACCCATCACTCTTCTAAAATTCCCTCCAGCAACCCTGCTTGGGAAAGGGAGCATGCAGAAGCAGATGCTTTGGAGCAAGTCCACCTGAGATTCAGGAAGAGACAGGGCAGTTAGTTGCACTATGAAATCCTTACTGCTCTGATCACTAGAGCCAGGCTAAAAATTACATTAAGTCTACTGTGAAGCCCCAAGTCTCATCCTGCTAGCTGCTGTTGCAGCAGGCCCTTTGCGGAGCCCTGCAAACTGAGCTCCCCAACCTCAAAAGGAATCACCAAAATTATCATCCAAAACAATAGAAAGAGCAGTAAAACAATTTAAAAAAGGTAAAATCTGAAACAGCAACATAGGTGGGAGTGCTGGTCTTGTGATGGCAAGCATGACTTGTCCCCTTAGCTAAGCAGGGTCCACCCTGGTTGCGTATGAAAGGGAGACTAGAAGTGTGAGCACTGTAAGAGATTCCCCTCAGCGGATGGAGCCGCTCTGGGAAGAGCAGAAGGTTCCAAACTCCCTCCCTGGCATCTCCAAGCTAGGGCTGAGAGAGATTCCTGCCTGCAACCTTGGAGAAGCCGCTGCCAGTCTATGTAGACAATACTAAGCTAGATAGACCAATGGTCTGACCCCATATAAGGCAGCTTCCTATGTTCCCAACATGAGATTTATTGAGGTGCTTCACACGATCGGAGTCAAGCGCCGGAGGGGGTTCGGCGGGGAGAGTGGGCTTAGCCCGCTCTCTCTGCAGACGAGCAGCCGCTCATAGCTGGGCGGCCAGATCAGCCACCCACATGACTGCTGGCTCTGTCATGGAACCGACAGGGGTGGCAGGGATCGGGGGCCACACGGCCCCCAGAAGTTCCAAGATACCCCACACGAGTGTGCATGGCATCCTGGAGAGATCTCCAAACCTGGAAGGCTGCTTGCAGCCTCCCAGCAGGGGTCTTCTCGTGTGTCACCAAGGCGCGGAGCCGCACTGTGGCAGCACACGATCAGAAAACCCAGGTGAGCAGAGCACTCGCTCTGCTAACCTGAGCTAAGGGGAAGGCTACTTTGGCGGGCTAGCCGCCAGAGAACCACCAGGCTCACCCGCGAGCCCACTGGTTCTCACAATGAGGAAAAACCGGGCTGGGCTTCTTTAGCCCAGTTCCCCCCCCCACTATGAGAATAGCCTCATTAAATGATAAAAACCTGGATTTTAAAAAGTCATTAAACTTGGTGGCTTATATACTGCGCAGCGCCCTTCTGATCCAAGAATGAGGCATGTGTGCTGGTTCCATGCGTCTCCAAATTCTGCCCATGTTGCTTCTGAGTGCAGAGAGGCTCTGTGGTGACTAAGAATTGCATCTGCACTAGTGATGCTTCTCCCATTAGAAATGATGGGGAAATTGTCTCTAGAGTCATGGCGTAATTCTTAGTCACCACGGAGCCTCTCTGCACTCAAAACTGCCAAATCACCTGCCTTGCCCAGAAGTCAGCAGGCCTGGTCCAGCCTGCCCTGCTGACTGCTGGGTGGCAGTGCAGAAGTTTCAACAATTTTTATAGATACACTAAACTGCACTCACCGGTGCCCCACCCCCAGCCACAGAGAGTATCAGTTGCACCTGGTAAGCTGGTGCCAGGTGAGTAAAGTGGTAAAGTGTGCCATCAAGTCGATTCCGACTCCTGGCGCCCACAGAGCCCTGTGCTTTTCTTTGGTAGAATACAGGAGGGGTTTAGCATTTCCTCCTCCCACGCAGTATGAGATGATGCCTTTCAGCATGTTTCTGTATCGCTGCTGCCTGATATAGTACCAGCGGGGATTCAAACCGGCAACCTTCTGCTTGTCAGTCAAGCATTTCCCCGCTGCACCATTTAAGGTTATGCCAGGTGAGTAGCCCTAGCTAAAGCCTTTCAGAATTGGGGGCACTGCGACAGAAAAAGGCCTTTCCTCCAGTTGCTCTATTTGTATGAACGATACTTGGTTGTTCTTTTGTGACATCCATCTGGCTAAAATATAGTGCTAAAGAAAATCATTAAGGCATCTGCTTCGCTGTGGGACTGGCACTCATCTAATAACCCACAACTCACTGATGCCATTCTTATGAATTGGCCCTGAAAGCTTTGCTCTGTGAGATGTCTTTAAAATGAACTTGCCGAAAGAGGAGTATATTTGCCTTAACTGCAGAAGCTAAACAGATGTCTCCCTAGTGTTTCCACAGGATAGAGATACATGTTTGCCTAACATTTCTTTCCCTCTTTTTAATTGTATAGGAACAGACATTAAAAGTGACGGATTCAACATAAACACCTGCAGGGAAATGATCAGCCTCTTAGATGTATCCTTTAAATGTCACTTCTCTCTCCTGGATTTCCCTTGTGAACCTTTTGAGTAGATAAGGCAAGATTTACGCCGTCTCCTTTTCCCGTCGCAGCTGTCTCTGCTTGTAGGCATAAAGTGAAGGGTGTAGATCTAAACCGCTTAGTATGGCAAGGACGTTAACCCTTTCTTGCTAGTTGCCTGGCGTGGTTGGTTTCTGCTGTCTTGTATCCGCGTTCTGCCTGGATGCATGAGAGTATTTTGCCCACTGAGCCCTCCCGGGGCTTGGCAGCAGTTGGCTGTATTATTATACACAACCTGGATGTAGTGCTATTCAAACCATGAGGAAGTTGCACCGAGGGGTGTGGAGAACTGTGGGGCTGGGCACCAGTTGTGGCACCACAACCAGACATATGGCTCAGGAGGTGGGGAGGAGAGAGAGGGAGAAGCGGCCAGTCTTCCCAGTGTGTCTTCCTCTCACAGGAGAGCAGCTAGCCATGCAAAGAGTTTAGGATGCTTGGATGAATTAATGGTAGATATGTAGACAAGTGGCTGGCAGAAAGTCACTGACAGGGCTCCTAGAGAGGGGGCAAGCTGTAATCCACAGCAGGAGCTCCCAGTCTTAGGTACCCGGATGTTGTTGGGCTAAAACTGCCACTGATGGGAGTTGAACATCTGGGTAACGAAGGCTGGGAACCTCTGATCTGGAGATGAGTCTTGCTGCTTCAGCAGATCTTGGAGGGTTTAAACAGAAAGAATGCAAAATTAAACTGGGGTCGGGTGAGCTTCTAGGTCCTTCAGGACTCAGTTGAGCCATGTGATTACAAAGAAGCTTTGGCATATCAGTCTCCACAGCAGCCTGAATACCATAGCAATAGCAATAGCACTTACATTTATATACTGCTCTATAGCCGGAGCTCTCTAAGCGGTTTACAATGATTTTAGCATATTGCCCCCAACATTCTGGATACTCGTTTTACCGACCTCGGAAGGATGGAAGGCTGAGTCAACCTTGAGCCCCTGGTCAGGATCGAACTTGTAACCTTCTGGTTACAGGGCGGCAGTTTTACCACTGTGCCACCAGGGGCTCTTGGAAGGTTCTAGCACTCATTTTAAAAACTCCCCACCTCTCTCTCCTGGATGGCATCTCTTCCTTTATTGCCCCCTGTCCAGCTACACATCCCTGTCCCATTTACCAAGCCTGGCTAGGCTTATTAGGTTGGGCCTCAGAGCAGAGACGGATGGAAAGGGGGTTGAGCATCACCCTATGCCTCCTCCATCTCAGGCTGCTTGCTCCTTCTGTCTGCCCCTCTCCGGGGGTCCCTGACACTCTCCACCAGCCAGCATCTCATCCCCAGCCAGCTCCTTATATGCCTCCTCACAGCCGATGCATCACCTGGCCCCAATTATGGGCCAATGCCTCTCTTTATGCCCTGTAATTGACTACCCTTTACAGCTGTTTACAGCTCCTCCTTTTCCTTGCTCCTGCTCAGACCCCCTCCCTTCGGGAGGCGTGCTGCTGATGTTATCCTCGCATGACCCCCCCCTTCGGCCTTATCAGGGCTCTGCTCCTCCTCCACTGGAGCTAAGTCCCTGCCTGTTGGCAGTCTTTCCTCCACTTCTCCCCGGCTACCACCCGTCCCTGTCGCCTTGAGCCCCCTCACCACTCTGTCCTTGGAGGTAAGGACAGCAGGCCTAACCGGACACTCCCCCATCCCAAATTTCCACACAAACTCATCCACAAGACTATTCAAACGTATTGTTGAATGCGCGCACAATCTATCTGACGTGAACATAGGGACATAATAACATAAGAAGAACTTTGCTGGATCAGGCCCAAGGCACATCTAGTCCAGCATCCTGTTTCCCCACAGTGGTCCACCAGTTTTTATTTTATTTTATTCTATTTATATTATTTGATTTCTATACCACCCTTCCAAAAATGGCTCAGGGCGGTTACACAGAGAAATAATAAATAAATAAATAAGATGGATCCCCCACAATCTCAAAAGAAACATAAGATAGACACCAGTAACAGCCACTGGAGGTACTGTGCTGGGGCTGGATAGGGCCAGTTACTCTCCCCCTGCTAAATAAAGAGAATCACCATATTAAAGGGTCCTCTTTGCCAAGTTAGCAGTTGCCTCTGGGAAGTCCACAAGCAGGAGATGAAGAAGGCATGCCCCCTCTCTTGGGCTGTTCCCAGGTGGCAATTTTACTTTCCTTAACCACGGGAAGGACAGGTGTGCGTTCACATATTGTCCAGATTTATGTCAAAGTCCCTGCAAGCTATTGGGGAGCACTCCATACATGATTCGGGTTTTTCTTTATGCATTGGAGCTTTGCCTGGTTTTATGTCTGGGGTAAATCCAAAATATCGGATATGCCCCATAACAAGCAGTACTTCACCCCTCTTAATCCCGCAATAAAGCCTGCTATCCTGGAAAGACCCTGCCGTTGCTTTCAGAGGCATCCTGCCTCTTTGCCTGGAGGTAGTCTATAGCTATCAAGACTAGTAAAATAAAGTGTGCCATCTGGCTGGTGTCGACTTTTGGCGACCATAGGGCCCTGTGATTATCTTTGGTAGAATACAGGAGGAGTTTACCATGGCCTCCTCCCGCACAGTATGAGATGATGCCTTTCAGCATCTTCCTATATAGCTGCTGCCTAATATGGATATTTCCCATATTCTGGGAAACGTACCAGCGGGGATTCAAATTGGCAACCTCTGGCTTGCTAGGCAAGTCATTTCCCACTGCGCCATGGTAAACCTGTCCTCCATTAATCTGTCTGAGCCCCCTTTAAAGGAAAGTCATCCAAGCTGGTGGCCATCACCACATCCCATTGCAGAGAATTCAATAGATTAATTATGTGCTGTGTGAAAAAGAACTTCCTTTTGTGACCCCTCGTTCTAGTGTTGTGAGAGAGGGAGAATAACTTCCCCCTATCCACTCTCTCCACACCATGCATAATCTGGATCTGTATGCATGTACACACGTGTTCAAGAAATGTACAATAGTCCAGTTCAGATCTATCTTTTTGAGAGGCCCCATACCTTGGATCACTTGCAAAATGAATACAAGTACAGTTATTAACACAAAAGCCTCTATGTGTGTACAGACACCTATATTCACATGCAATGTAACGTTTAAACAGGGCTTATCGTCTTCCTCTTTATGTCCTTTGCCCACTTCCATCCTGATTTGCTTTCACATTAGCCTTTTTTTCTCTGGAATTGCCATCCTTTCTTTGTTCACTCACTTTTTATGGAGCATCAACAGCAGGATGCGGCACTAGATGAACTTTCATCTAGTCCATAAGGCTCTTCTTATGTTATTATTATTGTACACAGCACCAACGATGCTTCTCTCCTACCACCTTCAGCATTCTGGAAGCACCTAGATGATCTGTCTCCAGCCCAACAACACTCTCCTTGAATCACCCAGTCTCACTCACCTGCTCTTTCACGGTCTCTGGCTTCTCTCCCCTCCTCCCAGTCTGGCTGGTCTTCAAATAGCTGAAGGGCTATCACACAGAAGAAGGAACAGGCTTGTTCTCTGTTGCTCTTGTGGGCAGGACTGGAACCAAGCAGCCCTATCCAGGCCAGACACTGGAAAGAATTTCCTAACTGTAAGAGCTGTTCAACAGCGGAACAGTCTGCCTCCTGCAGTGGCAGACTCTCCTTCCCTAGGTTCCCAGACAGAAGCTGGAAAGGCATCTGTCAGGAATTCTGCAGCAATTTCCATCACTGAGCAGGAGGCTGAACCAGAAGACCACTGAGATCCTTTCCAGCTCTAAAACTCTATGATTCTGTGATGTACATTGTGGTGCCCTGGGCAGAGGAAGGACTACTATGAACATATGAAGCAATCTTGTACTGCAGGAGACCATCAGACTCATTATTGTCTACACTGACTGGCAGTTGCTCTCCATAGTTTCAGACGGGTCTTTTCCAGCCCTAGATAGAGATGCTAGAGCTGAACTGGGGACCTTCTGTATGCAAAGCATGTGCTCTGCTTCTGAGCTACAGCCTCTCCCAGAGCTGAATGCCCTTGGCATGCTTTTTGCTGCTCTGTGGAGCTGTTGTAATAATGCCTTCTTTCTAAAGTGAGAATAATGATCAGCCTCTTTGCTAGATTGCAGGAATGAGCACAAGGACTCTGTAAAGTTCTGTGCACAATTAAAAGGCTGTAGAGCTCATCAAAATAATTCCCTGGAGGATTGCGCCTCCTTGTAGCTTGTCTCTGTTGCCAGCTTCCTTTGCCTGCTGTGAAATAAAGTGGGAGCATGGACCCGGTACCTTGAGTGTGGTGTCAGTTCTTTGCTCCCCTATGTTTCAACAGGCTGTGCATCATTTAGTGGCTTCATATTTGACAGAGATACATGCAGACAGGCACTTGTTTATTACCACAATTATTTTGCTTGACATACAGCGGAATTCCATCTCAGCAAAAAGAAGAGTGGGAGAGAAATGTAATAAATAGTTAATGGTATTTGAGCAGCCTAAACCTGTGCAGGAATATAAACTTTTGGTTTTGTTTTTTTTTTAATAAAAAAAAAATGGGACAATGCAGATGGCTATTTCTTACAGTCCAAAGGGTGAACATGATCTATGTGGTCCTGCGGTCCTGTAATAAATCATTCTGCAAAAGAGAACCCATGGGTCCTCAGCACACCCTTATCTAAGCAATCTGAAAACAGCAGGTGTGCCTCCACTGGGTGTGGTGAAAGTGCAGATTCATGCATCATGCAGCGCAGCACAGTCTACATTTCAATGAGTCATTTGTTTTTGCCAGTGATGGAGACGAATATTGGTTAAAAAAAAAAATTTTTTTTTTGCACCATTTTGAACTAGACCTTAACACACTCAAGAACCACGGAATTGGTACACTGGGACTTGTAGAATTCAAGATACTTTGGATGAAGATTCAGAAATACCTGGTAAAACCCTCACTTTTAAAATACAGCAAATTATCTTTGCTGTATCCTTAAACAGATAGAAATTAAGCCAAAAGCCAGAAATGAACAAAAAATGTCTGTGTAGCTGCAGAATATGCACAAGGGGCTCCAGTTTAGAGTTCAGTTCAAATTGGCCTTGTATCACACAGCATCTGTCTGTATTTTTAAGTACCTCTTCCCTGCTTGAACTTTGTTTTTATGATTGTCATGACTCCTACCAGAGCCAGAGGAGAAGGGGGGAGTTCACTGGGTTTGAATCCTTGTCTGTAAGGGATTCATAGTAGGCTGCCACCATCCACTTTATTTTAATGTGGGAAAACCCACTCTCCATATAAGCTTCCAGGGGAGGGGGTAAAGTGGCAAATCCCTCCCAAAAAGGGCCGAGCAGTCCTAGGCTTCCAAAGGCATGTGACTAAGGCAGACCCAAAATGTAGGGTAGCATACTTCAGCAACAAGGATTTATTATCAGACTCAAAGTGTGTGTGTGTGGGGGGGAGTCTTTTCATAAAACAGATTGTAAGAGAGAGTTTTCATTAACCAGGCAATGCAGATTCTAAGCAATCAGTAAAGAAAAATAACTTCCCTGACACGATTAACTGACTTAGTCCTAACTTATTCCTTATAGGCTGTGGCCTTCCCATAACCACAGCAGCTCTCAGCCTGCTGCTTCCTAAAGGCCCTCCTGGGACAGACTAACTAACAGACCAAAGCTTCTGCTGGTGGCTAAGCCACAAATCTCCACCCAGTCCTCTGGATTGGTCCCTTTGATTTGAACTTCCTGGGCTTTTTTAGCCTACTTTCCAGTAGGTTTATGAGATCACCCAGCACTGTGTGTGTGTATCCATCCGTGTCCCCCCACCCCGCAACATGAACTTCACAATGCCTGGACCAATATGAACCAAATCAGGTTGTAGGGACACTTCAATGGTGTAGTTCGTGATGATGTCATCCACACCAATTCAAGATGGCAGATGTGTAAACTTTTGAGGTGCAAGTGGGCTAACTTACCGATTTGAACCAAATTTGCTACAGATGTAGGGACACAGGAATGCCCAAATACCATGGTGTGTGATGATGCCATCCACTCTAGTTCAAGATGGTGGCTGCGTGAACATCTGAGGCGCAAGCGGGCTAATGTTATTTAATTTATTTATTTATTTATTTATTTATCAAATTTGTATACCGCCCCAAACTTTCGTCTCTGGGCAGTGGACTGCCTAACCCATTTGAACCAAATTGGGTACAGTTGCAATGAGTGACACACAAGGACACCTCAATGGCATAGTTTGTGATGTCATCCACACTGATTCAAGATGGCGGACACACAAACTTTGGAGGTGCAAGTGTGCTAACTTGTGAACCGCTTAACCGATTTGAACCAAATTTGCTACAGCTATAGGGACACATGGGGCACCTCAGTGGCATAGGTTGTGATGATGTCATCTACCCCAATCCAAGATGGCAGATGCGTGAACATTTGAGGTGCAAGTGGGCTAACTTGTGGACTGTCTGATTTGAACCAAATTATGTACAGTTGTAGTGAGTGACACACAGGGAGCTCATTCACACAATAAAAAATTGTGTTCTACCCAGGTTTGGGAGCAGTGTGTGCTTCCAATTTTTGGTTGTGTGGGGACAAGCTAAGAGGAAAACTTGAGTAGAAGTGATTGTGTGGAAGCAAGGTAGGAGGAAAAGGTACCCAGATTTTCCTCCAACCTTGCTTCCACACAATCAAAAATTGGGATCACACACAGCTCCCAAACCCAGGTAGGACAGAGTTTTTGATTGTGTGAATGACCTCAGGGACACCTCAGTGGTGTAGTTTGTGGTGATGTCATCTACCCTGAATCAAGATGGCAGAACCATAAACTTTTGAGGTGCAAGTGAGCTAACTTGTGAACAGCTTAACCAATTTGAACCAAATTTGCTACAGCTGTAGGGACACCTCAATGGCGAAGATTGTGATGATGTTATCCACCCCAATTCAAGATGGCAGACATGTAAACCTTTGAGGCCCAAGTGCACTAACTTTTGGACAGTCTAACCAATTTGAACTAAATTTGCTACAACTGAATGGACACATAAGGATGCCCCAATGGTGTAGTTTCTGATGATGTCACCCACCCCAATCCAAGATGGTGGATGTACAAGTGCACTAACTTGACGACTGTCTAACTGATTGGAACCAAATTTGGAAGAGTTGTAGTGAGTGAAATACAGGGACACCTCAATGGTGCAGTTTGTAATGATGACATCCACCTCAATCCAAGATGGTAGACACATGAACATTTGAGGCGAAGAGATCTAACTTGTGGACCTCGATTTGCACCAAATTTAGTCCAGATGTAGAGACAGTGAAAGGAAAGTAGGCTGATTAGTTCTTACTAGAATAACTTGTTCCTCTTTAGGAAAGGCCCAACCACCTAGCAGTTGCTCTAAATGAAGCCTAGTCCTTTCTTAAAGCCTTTCTATCACTATAATAGTCAGGCAGATTTCTTTGTGCCTCTGACTCATGTAGAGTTTTCAGCTCCTGTAAGACAGTATTGTGGTGCTGGGATTTCATTTTAGGGGAAAGGAGCATAGGCCACAGAAAACCTTCATCTACGGTGTACAGCCTTATTCCACGTGCTTACAAGTTCCCTGCTAACAGGCATACATATATATCAGACCAGCAAAAACCATCCTTAGACAGTCTAGACCCCAACTGTGTCTCAAGCACAAAATAAAGTCTAAAAGTGCGCCCAGCCTAAACATCAAACCATTTATAACGGACATGTCTGCTGCTTATTAATGAACTGAGCATTTAGAAGACAGCCTAAAAACACTTTCAAATGGGCAGCACCAAGGCTGAGAGTCTCTAGTCCAACAGGCAACCACTGAATCCATGGCAGATGAGTCAAAATCGCTGCAAAGCGGGTCACTCAGAAAAGTGAGCCAAACCACAGACTTTAAAATTTAGTGACTTGGTGACACCGCATGCAAAGCCCATAAAGACTGCATATGAAGTCAAAATATGCATATAGTCAAGGAATTCAACATCTACAGTACACAGCTTACTCACTGCACCCTTCTCCTTTCTCATAGATACAGTCATTTTCTCTGTCACACACAAAACACCTAATCATTCATTTCCCCCCTCCACAGTTACACACAAACAGTTATCCCTTTTGTCTCCCTTCATATACACAATAACAAGTTGTTCATTCCCTTCCTGCCCCCCACAGACTCATGTTTTAGACCCTATTGAACAGGTAAGATCCAAAAATAGAGCTTTCCAAGGGGCAGCTGTGCTAGCTTCTTATCCGCACCCATCACAGCTGCTTTGAAGCTTTGAAAAAGAGATAGGGAGATTTGATCATGGACCCCGCACATCTCATCTACTTTGGCCCTCCATTTACATTTTTCAAGGTTTGATTTGAGTTTTTCCAATTGAGGACAACAACTTTAGATTGAGAATATTGTAGTGGGGCGGGAGTGCCATACACATTTCTTCTGGTCGTCTGGCATCTGCCACATGCATGAGAAATGACATGAAAATTATGTTAATTGCATGCAACAAAAATAAGCAGATTAGCCATCCAGCTCCTGATACATTTCTTATCAGTCTCCAAGTGCTCAACGTTTTGATTGCATTTGCAGTAGAGGGTGAGTGTGAAAGAACAAGCATGGCAGAACTTCCCACAGAGTTGTAGGCCAGAATAGCTTCTAATTACACAGCTAGAGCTGGATAAGAAACCATTTGGCACTGAGAACTGTCTGTTGTTCCTTTAAAGTATTAATCTCAATAGAGTTTTATATTACAGCCTTTGCCAGGGGAAGGGGTTATTTCTCAAGGGCCTGTTTGCCAAGTGGGTGGGCGAGATGCCAGCCCTGTGGGAACAATTTCCCTGGGCACACAGCTTGCCATTAGTTAATTGAAAATTCTTTCCTCTTCAGTCATTAACACTTTCAGAGAGAGCAGGCTCTCTCCTCTGGCAAGAGCAGTTAACATATATCCCAGCCAAACAGAGAGGTCTTCTAACATTACTTTCAAATAGCTGGCAACAAGGTCTTTTTTCTTTTGCCCTAGGAGATCTATAAGAAAGTGGATACTGACTATTCAGGAACCATAGATGCACATGAAATGAGAAATGCGCTCAAGGAAGCAGGTATGGTCCCTGCATGTCAGTAGCTCTCAAAATTCGCCTTGAAAGAACCCTTTCAGTGTGGACTCTGCCAAAGAACTAGACTTCATCTGAATTTTGCTAAAGTTTGTGAACTTGAGGATGTGTGTGCAATTTAGTAACTGATGGCCAATTTGAGGAGGGGTATTAACTTTACTGAAAGTTTCAGCTGGGGTTGCACTGGTTACTTTTATTGCTGGTTGCTTAAGAAGCATGACAGTATCTTCTTTCGTGCAGCTGAAAATGCCATGCTTCTGTGGATAGCAATGGCGGAAGCAGCAACACTTAAAATATTGCTGCCTTTCCTGGCATCCAGCTCCTGCTGGCCACCATTTTTCCTGGGTTGCATGGGAATGATGCTTCATCAGGATATAGTATCATTCCTAGCACATTCTAGGAAAAATGGCACCCCCTTGAGCCTGCAGGTGGCCTCCCCCCCCGCCGGAATACACCAAAATGACACTACATCATGACATAGCACCATTCATTGGTGCATTCTGTGAAAACAAAATGGCAGTCAGCAGCAATAGTGGCTTAAGGTCTCTGTGCGCCTGAGGCAGCATGCTAGATGCTGCCCCCTTGTGTGCACTGTCCTCCCATTCTTCCCTCCTTAAAAAAAAAAAAAAAAAAGTAAGGGGAAGAAAAGCATCTTGCCATCTTGCTGGTGCCCCAGTAGTCTGTTGCCTGATGTGACCACCTCACTTGGCCTCACAGAAGGGCCGCCCCAGTTTGGCAGGAGCCAGCCACCAGGAAAAGCAGCAGCCGATTAAGTGCTGCTGCCATGCTGCCACCATCCACAGAGGCATGGCATTTTCAATTAAAGGAAAGAGGATACCTCCACCACCAGCAGCAATAAAGGTAACCCCCTTCCCACACCAAAACCTTGGATAAAGTTTATATTCCCCAAGAAACTTAATTGAACACCTTACATTTTTTTCTGCCTGTGAAAAGGGTGTGTGTGTATGTGCAAAAATAGAAGGGAACTTTCAGATCAGCCCTACAAGGCACCCTGTGCATCTGCCACAGAACCGAAGTGCATTGCAGAGGATTCTGGAACATGTTCTAAGATACACACTTATATAAGGCATTGATCCAGTCTGTTAGTATAGACTGTTGCCTTCCTTGAACTGATGAAATGACCTAGAACCTGGCCACCATTCTCCTGCAGCTGCACATTAAAGGGAAAGATGGGTAATGCTGGGCAAACTGCATCCCAGGGAAGCTTTTTTAAATGCTTTATTTATAGCGGACTTGTTTCTCCATCTAGCCCAGCAAAATGTGGCTGCAGCCAGTGCTTAAATGAAGCTTTAAAAATTGACAAAAGTGTATTTTGTATGAAACTGACTCCCTGCAATGGCTTTCTGTTTGGCTGGAGCCCCAGGAGTACATTAAAGCCACGCTAATTAGGTGCTTATCTTCCAAATATAGGACAAGGAAACTCCTGTGAAATGGTGTAAAATATGTCCCTTTGGGAGGCATTGTGAGAGAGTGCTAGATCTGTGACTGCGTCAGACGAATAGGTATTGGGAAGAAGAATGCACTGTAGAGATAACAGAGACCAAGAAACCTGCCAGGATGAATAGCTGATAATCCTTCATCCGTGTCTGCAGCTGTAAACCATACTAAGCAGGCAGAATTAAATGGAGTGGTGGATTAGTAAACACAGCCACACATATCCCTTCACTAATTCTCTGTTCTCCTTCACAGGCTTCACACTCAATGACAAAGTCCAGCATAGCATAGCTCTCCGCTATGCCTGCAGCAAGCTGACCATCGACTTTGATGGCTTCGTGGCCTGCATGGTTCGCCTGGAGATGCTTTTCAGTAAGTTCTCCTGCTGTCAGACATTTTAAAAAGAAAAAAAGATGAGTCCTCCCCATCACACAGCATTTTCTTGGCTAGCGAATAAAAGACCTTCCTATTTTTAGTCCGAGTACAAAGACCTGTGTGTCAATGAAAGAGAGCCATTGGAAAATGTCTCTAAATTGCAAAATTAGCTAAGTAGCCAAATTCTCTCTGCTCTCAAGCCAGGACAAGATCCCAAACCTGCCAGCCTTTATATCTGGCAGAGCAGATACAGTGGCTCATGTAAGACAAATGGTTTCTTCAGAAGGCCAAAATCAAACCAATAGCAGCTGCCAACGAGACTGATTGGCAGACTCTACTACATACCCACAGTGTGTGTTTGCCATCTTGTTATGGGTTGAACGGTGTAAGTACCCCTGCTGTGTGCCAGTGCAGGGCCTTTCCAGATAGGGAGGTTTTGCACCAACAATGGCCACAGGATCCAGGCGATATCCCGCAACTAATATATCTGTTATGCGAAAGCCGTATTTTCCTTGTGTTCATTTTGAAATAAAGAAATGCTGGGACAATCTGCAAGAGTTTGCTGCCGGATAGTGCACTATGATTGTGAATATAGTTTGCAGTGTGGCTGCCTGAGTTGACTGCAACATCTCCAGTGACCAGCCACACAGTCCTGATACCTGCCATGCCCTCAGTACTCTGAGTTCTAAAGGTTTTTAAAACATTTGGTAGGAGTGAGTCCTTCTGTACCACTGCAGCTGGGAGAACTCATATAACTTGTTATCGGACTATGTTAAGTCCATGGTTAAGTCATAGAACTTTTTCACAACCAATGCAGGAAAGAAAGAGGATGGGGAGAAAAAATAGGTGGGGTGGGGGCAACCACCTTCTTCAAGGACATATAGCTTATGTTTCAAAACATAAACAATTAATTAAAGTTTGACCAGATCGCTGAAAATTCCCCTTCTTTACCTTGTTGACGATTAAAAAACCAGTTCAGATACTGACAGGGAACACATATCAATGATCCAAAGTGACAGTTCAGGAGTGAATTTGTCCTTCTAATGTTGTATTATGATCCTTTTGACAACACCCCATAAGTCATAGAACTTAAATGCAGTGTTAAGCTGGCTTATGCCCTTTGTTTTTGAAAGGACAAGCAGCATAGACCCCTGCTAACTGAATTAAGAGGCACTTTTAAAAAGGGGTGGTTGTTTTTATTTAGCAAGGGGAGAGCAACTAGCCCTATCCAACCCCTGTACAGCATCCCTCCAGTGGCTGTTGCTGGTGTCTACCTTGTGTTTCTATTTTGATTGCGAGCCCTTTGGGGACAGGAAACCATCTTATTTATTTATTCATTATTTATTTTTCTGTGTAAACCGGTTTGATAACTTTTGTAGAAAAGTGGTATATAAGTATTTGTTGTTGTTGTTCGTTGTCTGTTCCACAGGCAAGAACCCAGAAGGGAAGGGAAGGTAGTCAGGGTTGCAGAACGCTGGGGAGCTCCGAGTGAGCCACTTGCCTCAACAGGGGCCAAAGGCGGTATCCACATCTGGCCCCTGTTGAGGCAAGTGATTCACTCGGAGCTCCCCAGCGTTCGGCGACTCTGACTGCCTTCCGTTCCCTTCTGGGTTCTTGCCTGTGGAACAGACAACAACACAGAACAAGAACAACAAATAGTTGACCTAATATCTCAGTCTATCCCTCCCAGGCTTCACCTCTCCACCTGGACCTCAGAGAGAATTCAAGGGGCAGCCCTCTGGCCTGGAGTCTAGTACTCCTTCTCTGCCCCATCGTCCCTCTCGGCCCATCACTGGTATTCTTGTGCAGGCTTGGTGGAGCATGAGTACTTGGCATGGGTCTCAGGTTGAGAAGTCTCCCAACTGGCAGGGTCAGGCTCCAGCCTGGTGTCAGGGCTTGGGACTGGGACTGGCCTGGGCCTCCCCCAATTCTCAGGGTTGGACTGTACACTACTTCCATCCAGGTCTTATTCTATGATCCCCTATGGGGCCAATTCACTTGAACAGGGCCCCAACACACAAAGAGGGTGGCAACACTCCATGAACGCATCCCGCCCTGACGTCGTCTGAAGGATATCCTGATGTGCTGTCAGGACATCCTTCAATTGCATATGGAGGATGCTCATCCAAACAGCCCTAAAACACATGCTCCAAAACCCTGTTTGAATACTGCATCGGGACATCCTTCAGATGATGTCGGGGCAGGAACACCCATGGAGTGTTGCCGCTCTCTGAACATGCTGGATCAGTGATCGAGTGAACCTGCCCACAGTACTTATTATTTAGTGCTGTGCTTTTACTCTCCAGTGCTGGATTACAGCTCTTCCATTGACTTTCAGACATGGACAAAAGGAAAGTGGCATTTCATTTTGCAGGAAAGCTACTCCATATCTGATACATGAGGCTGAGAAATTGAAGTGAGGGTGCTGGATCTGAGCTAGGTCATATGCTCCACTTAGAGGAAACGGGAATGTTTTTAAATGATCTGGAAAGGCCTTTTGTCTGTGTAACAAACAATGAGACATCACGAAATCCAGGCTCTGAGATCAGTGTGTTTTCTTTTAATGCTCAATGTAATGTTTCCAGCTGAAAGCTAATCTGGCAGTCTGCCCATTGAAATGCTTCTGTGTGCTGTTTTAAGAGATGCTGGGGAAAATTAAGCAGAGGTATACAATGTGGCTTACAGCCCCATGAATCTCATGGCTTCCGATTCAAAAGCTTCCCTTTAAGCTATCCTGAAAAACACTTTCCCATGGCAAATAGCAGGTGTGGGGGCCTGATCCAAAGTGGGACTACAGTCCATTCCGTCCTCTATAACCCCCATGGCCCTAATCCATGTGGTATGGGGTGCTGATCTAGCTGCTATTTAACAAACAGCAAGCTAGCATATGGTGGCAGAGCATGTGCTTAAAGTAACATGATAAGGTTGTTCACACAACTGAAAACTGCGCGCTCCCAATGTTTGGTTGTGTGGAAGCAAACAACTTGGTAGGAGGAGGGGGAAGGGATTGTGTGGGAGACAGGAGCTGGGTAGGGCAGCTTTTCCTCCCACTTTGGTCAAATGCTGGGTATGGAAGCTGGGTAGGATGGTGCAGCTTTCAGTTAGTGGTGTGCACGGAACCACGGAGGCGTGGTCCGGCACTGAGGGGGGTCGAACTTTAAGGGTGGGGGGTAGTACTTACCCCTCCCGCCACTCTTCCCCCTCCGGCGCTGTATTTAGAAGTGAAGTTTTGGGGGCGGCAGCGTTCCTCCCTGCCGCCACTGCCCCCATCGTTGCCAGGAAGTAGTGTAAATAGCAGGACGCATGTGCCTGTCGCGGCGCGGTTCCGAACCGGTTCGGAGGCCTCCAACATGGCCTCTGGACCGGTTCGTGCACATCCCTACTTTCAGTTGTGTGAGCAGCCTCATTATTTGACCCATAAAACAATGCTCAGAAGAAGTAACTTTTCAGAGTTGAAAAAGCTGGGTTCCAGGAATTACTTTGAGTCCATCTCCACATTTTGTACTTTCCATGCATCAAACTCTGCTATTTAAATGTGGCGCCTGCTTTTCTTTTGCTGTGCAGAAATGTTCCAGATCCTAGACAAGGATAAGCATGGAGTCGTCCAGCTCTCTCTGGCGGAGGTAATCATGATTAAATGAAACTACAGTATGGTTAAATTTTGACACAGAGGTAATAGCAATACAGTCACACCTTGGGAAAGCAATGCTGATTGTTCCTTGCAATATCAGTTCTAGCAGATCTGCTAAAAAACACAATTCAGCATGCAAAGAAGGAAAACCCTCCTCTAATACAAAGGATTACATATTCCTTTCTGCTGATAGGAAGATATCAGTATTGTGTCATGGCTAGTTCTGGCCTCAATTACATTCAGCACTGACATTTCAAGACTAATCCTCAGTCGTTTAGGTATTATGCTGGCAAATACATGGTCCCAAATACACATCTGCCAGAAAGAACATTTATACAGAATAGTTGCAGGCACGTAGTTATAATGGAGTGGTAGGTGGTGGGGAGCAAATGTCCCTGGGTCACCAGTGCCCATGGGACTTCCAGGAGCCACCAGAGGTCCCCCCCCCGCAACTCTCACCTTCGTGCTTTGTCCAGTGTTGCCACACTACCCTTCTTCCTACTGCTACCAGGCATGGGGCCCGCCAGCCTTTGCAGCCTTGGTCAGCAGTCTGGTCGCCAACCCCTGCTGCCACTGCTGCTGCCACTGCATCTGCTGCTGCCAGCCTGTCTCCCTTGGCTGGCAGCATTGTGGTCTGGTGACATCATGGCATTGAATTGCACTTGCCCAGTGATATCATTGTACTATGATGCAGCCCAGCCTGGCAAAAGGAAGCTGGGTGGAGTGTGAGTGACAGGCGAGTGGTGGGTGAGTGGTAGGTGGTGGTGGCGGTGGCGGCAGCAGTGGCAGCGGCAGCAATACGGGCCACACCAAATCTCATCCTGGGTCTGCCCTCATTGTTGCTACATCACTGAATAGTTGACCGGTGAAAAATGGTGTTTAACCTTCTCCCTCCTCAAGTTCTTCTCTACAGATCTCCCCCAGGCTGTTATCGCTGGCTCCTCCCCTTCCCACCTTCCCCATTAACCATGGGCAGTAGTGATAGTGGAATTCCTTCTTCTCCTTCCTCTGACAGTGAGCAGAGACATTTCTAATGCCACCGCTGAGTCAATGGGGAAGGTGAGAGGGGAAGGAGCTCTACCAGGCCCCACAGCTTCCCCATAAAAAAACAAACAAACCCTTGAGGAAAGGCCTTTTCATGCTGATGTGCTGAGGGCCCCCACAGACAGGGACCTGGCCCGATATAACAGTCGGAGAGCCTCATTCTAGCCTATTTATGACACAGCCACTGCAATCATTCACCTACTTGTCTTCCATGGCAGCACGTGACTTCTTCAGAGAGCACTGCTGCCTTGTTCCTCCCACCTGTTGTCCCATGGGTGACCAGTTGGAGGCTTTTCCATTGTTGTTGGGCTACAACTCCCATCATGATGGGGGCTGCAGTCGAACAACAGCTGGCGAGTCTCAGGTTGGCCACCCCTGTTCTATCAAAAGAACTGGTGAGGAAGAAGACTACATGAGTGGCAGCAGCAGCAGCAGCAGCACAACACTACTGAGAGGGCTGGAATGCAGCTTTCTGACTGGCTGTAGCATCTGTTAGAATCCTTCGCTGCTGTGGCCAGTCAGAGGCCTCTGTATATGTAAACAATGGTTCACAGGCTGCTATGTGAACTATCGCCAGTAGAATAAGGCTGTAAGTTTTATAGTCTCAGAATAACAGTCCTGACAATTGATCAAGAAACATAGGGGGGAAACCATCCATTTTATCATATGCGGGAATTTCTTCTTGTATAACAATCCAGGGTATATCTTCATTCTCCTCTCAAAGGCAATGAGGCAAAGCAATAGACAATGCACAGTGGGAAACACTTCTTGTACCAACTGAGGTGAAATAAGTGACCTGACAGGTCTTAGCAATGATCTAAATGTTATGATTCCATGTCCTTTTCTTTTTTGTACATTCATTTTCCTTTTTGTACATTCATACTCTTACAAGTATACAAAAGATGTCAGGCCCTACTTCAGTCAAAGGAATGGAAAAGAGCCCTGCTGTGGAATTACAATAGAAGTCACATCCATAAGAGATGTCAGGGAGGACATTTGGTTTTATTTAATGGCACATGGAAAGCATAGTTTGATAGACCTTTTCTTTTGTTAACCAGTATATTGGTTGGTTCTCAAAATCTTAATCAGGGTGGGAGGAGTGCCTAGCCAGGATAGGGGATCTGGACTCACTCCTGATCGGTGGCCGTGTACACTGAAACATCAAAGTAGGAAGAGGGTAGAGAGATCATGTGGGAAGTGGGAACTGGGTAGGATGGGAGTGCCCTACCCAGATTCTCTCCCCATCATTTTACTGAAGGTGGATGAAAAGCTGTCCTACCCAGTTCTTGCCTCCCACACGATCACTCTCCCCCCTCCCCCCTTGTTGTATGGGTTTACATGACTGCCAATGGAGAGCACATCTGGCCCTCCTACCTTGGCTGGGTGCTCCTCCTACTCTGGTGAGGATTGTGTGAACAAGCTTGCTATTGCACCTTTTTCCCCTTTTCTTTTTGAACATAGTATGCAACCGCCACAACCCAACTGCCACAACTGCCAATCTGGTAGGATTATTCTCTCTGGAATGAGGTGCATGTTTTAAAGTGAGAGGGGGAAACTCCAAAAGCTAGGGATTGGTGACAACCTCCATTCCCTGCTAAGATTCATAATTAATCCAATCCATGAGAATCAGATTTCCACAGAGAATACTTTGGTTTGGACCACAGAAATCTCTTGAGCCTGCAAACCTCCACCTCCATTCACCCCACATTCATGCTACTTATTGGGTGGATGAGATGAGGATGATTGATTCTTGTCAGGTTGGGTGTGAGTTGTCCTCGGATGGCCCTGGGAAGTGCCTCTGGTATGGGCATCATAGACCCTGTGCCCTTCCTAGCTCAAATTCAGCCCTCACTAGCAGTGCTGCTCTGCCTCCAGGAAGTAGCAGAAAGTTTGGGTACCATGAAGCAGCAGAGGAGCAGGATCCCAGAGCTCTTTAAGTCCCAATGGCATGATCGGCCCCTGCTAACTGGGCAAAGAGGCACCTTTTAAAGTGGTGCCTCTCTTATATTTTGCAGGGGAGAGCAAGTGTCTTTATTCATCTCAGCATAGTGTCTCTTCCATTGGCTGTTGCTGGTGTTGCTCTTGTTTTTCTTTTCAGATTGCGAACCTCTTTGGGACAGAGAACTCTCTTTTCAAACATTTTATGTAAATTGCATGACAATTTTTGTTGAAATGTGATATATAAATATTCTTAACAACAACAATAATGCTGATCATCGGGGTGGCTTCTTAATGAGGCGAGGTGAGGCAATGGCCTCAGGGAGTTGCCCTGCGCCTGGGGGTGACTAATGTGGGCATCCCGTGGGTGACTAATGATGGGGCAGAGGAGGAGGAGTGCCC
This sequence comes from Hemicordylus capensis, assembly GCF_027244095.1. Taxonomy (NCBI): domain Eukaryota; kingdom Metazoa; phylum Chordata; class Lepidosauria; order Squamata; family Cordylidae; genus Hemicordylus; species Hemicordylus capensis. The sequence goes on from NC_069657.1 coordinate 411,120,027, forward strand.
CATCACCCGTGGGCATCGCGTCACCTTGTCTCTTCCTGCTGCCCACCTTTGCTGCTCTTTGCTGCCCCCAGTTTGTCCTCCCTGGCACCCCCGGCCTGCACTTCCAGACCAGTGAGCGATTTGCTAGCTGCCTGGTTTGCAAGCAGTTTGCTAACTATCTGGATAGTTCCTTTCTCTCTCTCTTGCTTGGAGTGAGCACGGGAGGAGACAATTCAGGTGGCTAACAAATTGCTAGCCAGGAAATGGAGGCAGGGTGGATGGGAAAATGGCGCTCACCCCAATGCCAGCCATGCCCCTGACATCAATGCGCTGACTTTAGGAGGTGTGGCCATCATCAGGGTAGGCAGTGCCTGCCCACTCACCAACATTTCCTGGCTAGCACAAGCCATCTGGATGACTTCCTTTTTTTCCAGGAAGCCATCGAGCTGGCTAGTGAAACATTCATTCGTTCATTCATTCATTCATTTCTTACATTTATACCCTGCTCTTCCACCGAGGAGCTCAGAGGTACATGGTTGTTTTTACCCTCACAACTACCCTGTGCAGTAGGTTAGGCTGAGAGATACATGACTGGCCCAGAGTCACCCAGTGAGTTTCATGGTTGAATGGGGATTTGAACTCAGGTCTTCCTGGTCTTAGTCCAACACTTTAACCACTATGCTATGCTGACTAAATTCAGGTGGATGGACAGGCACCACATGGTGTTGGCCACACACCCTGAAGTCAACATGTTGACACAGAGGGTATTGCCAATGGTGTCTTGATGCCACCTCAGGCAATATTATATTGGGGCTCAAGGAGGTCCTTATGAAGATGAGGCACAAAAAGATGCCTCTGCAGGCTTCTGCACCTGCTGAATTCTTTTGAGCATGGACCTGGCCGTTCAATTGACCATAGGATCAGCTGGACATCCAAAAAGGGCCCAGAAATTCAGACTATGAAATTTGGATTGGTGGTCTTCTGCGTTAGCAGCTCTATCTGCAGTCACAAAATATTGCAATGGCATTTGCATTGAGCAATGTGAAGCTTATTTGCAGCAGATGCCCTAAATAAGTAATTCTAATTCTCTCTCTCTCTCTTTCCTAGTGGCTGTGTTGTGCACTGGTTTAAGAAACCCTTTTGGAATCCACTTGAGAGCTCCTCAACTTATCTCTCTACCCAACGGTTTCATCTACATTTTGGTTTGCTGGTCAATGACTGAATAAACTTCTCTCTCTCTCTACATTTTGAAGATACAGGGAAGGAAACCAATTTCTGTTTCTGGAAATACATTTGAATGTAGAATGAAAATAAAGTAGCTATATATGGGAACAACAAATGGACTATAGAGCAAGTCTTTCCACATAAGTAGCTATGATATCATGGATTAGGTCTATTATGAAGCCCAGACTCCAAAACAGTGACTAGATTTCAAATGCAAACCAAGCCCACTTTAGCCTACTTCTAAAGGAAGAAGGCTTATGAGATCACCATGTCTGTCTCCATGTGTCGGTGCATCTCCTCTTCCTAACTTCTGTGTTTACAGTCTGATACAAACCAAATCCATAGCACATGGGAGAGGATCCTAGGAGATCCCAATGGTTTTTTGTTGGGTTTTTTTTATTTGGCTGATCAGTCATCTTGTTTCAAGATGGTAGCCACTCAAAATATAGGTAACATCTGCATGGATCCTGGAGGTTCTTATGCACAGCCTAACTTGGGCTGGGCATCTCTAGCCTGGGTTAGGCTGTGTGTGAAAACAGCCTCACTCTGTGTAGGTCTGGAGGACCACAACATTTTCAGAAATCTAATCTACAGTTGTGTGGATGAAAGAAACCAGTGACTGAGTAGAGGTCCAAAGTGGCCTGCAATTTTCCCAGCAAGGTCCAAATGATCCCTTGCAGCGTCATGCATTACAAACACACAGAGGCGTATCTAGGGAAAATAGCGCCTAGGGCAAGCACTGAAATTGCGCCCCCTGTCCAAACATCTGGCACCCATCTTTTAGATAACTTTACTATAATATCAGCTGAAAAATATGTCAAGCTCATTAATCTTTTAAAATTTAAAAACTATTTAGCAGTGGACATAGCCAGACCAAAAAATGCTGGAAAACTACAAATTTCAGTATGCTGGGGCTCATGAAATACCCAAATACCATGTGGAGGTGTACTTGGAAAACTAAACAGAAGTGCCTATCTAATTCTCTACTATGCATTGTAGCATCACTATTACATCAGTTTTAAAAATAAATGGAGAATTTGCCTTTCCCAGATACTCTGAAAATAATTAAAGGATATGCAGAGTAAACTGTGTCACTGCTTGGAATATATTCTAGTCTTTCAGAAAGACAGTTAAAATGAGAGAAAGAGAGCAAGAAACTCCCAGTGGGTCTTAATACTAAGGATTTCACACTGATTCAAAGACAAACTCACCATTAATAGCCATATTATTAAGACACCACATTTAACTCACTTATCATAAGAACCAAAGTAAGAGCAAATGAATACAATCCTAGCTCATAAGCTTCAGGTCAGTATTCACAAGCCCTGATTCTCTGTACATAGTGCCAAACTGAATATGTGTACAGTGACTTATAATATATTAAATTATTTTTTTTTAACCTGTAGCCCCTTCAGGGTGCTTCCTATAGGCCGTGGGAGGAGGGGCATCTTCAAAGGTTACCCCTCCCACCGCTGGCCTCTAGGGTCTCGCAGAGAACATTTGAGCATTGCTGTGGCCATTTTTTAAAATAATTGTGTGTTTTTTTAAATGGCTGCTGAAAACAAAATGGCCACTGCACATGCTCAAATGGCCTCTGTGAGGCCTGGCATGGCCTAGGGCCTCACAGAGGCCATTTGAGCATGTGCAGTGGCCATTTTGGTTTTGGTGGCCATTTCTTTTTTTAAAAAATTAATTTTAAGAATTTGCGCCCCCCTTCAAGTGGCGCCCAGGGTACGTGCCCTGCCTGCCGTACCCTAGATACGCCCCTGCAAACACAAGCATTCTGTCCCTCACACTTTCTCACCTGATTCCACACAGCCCAACAAGCAAGCAGCACACAGATCTGGTTGAGTTCTCTGCTCACAAATATGAGTCTTTAAAAGCTTTCTCCTAGGCAGATATGAGAAAATCAAATTTACACAACCTGCTTCTTTCCCCCTCTCTGGACAAAATATCTCAATGGCGCCTTCTCACTCACATGTATCAGTAAGGCAAAGTGCTGCACTCCATTCTCCTTTATCTTTCAAAGGCGGCCCTCCTGGAGGAAATGCTGCTCCTTTTGTTTGTGCTTACGGTACAGCACTTGGGTAGCTAATGTCAGACAACGGCTGCAATACCAGGCCTCTTCACTGCATCTGTTTTTCTCTTTCCCTTGAGGCTGCATCTTCAAGAAGCTGATTGAGGCTGCCTTGTGTCTCTCCATCACATGGCAAGCTGAACAAGTCTCTGCTCATCAATCCCTCTTCTCCCTTAGCATTAAAGGCTTGTTGCCAGCAAATGTCTGCACAGCTGCTTCAAAACAAAGTGGAGTGCCACAAACCAGGGAGGAGCTAAGAACCTCCCAGCCTCTTCCTCTAAGAGAGGGAGAGGCATCTTGAGGCCTGGGGGTTCATTCAGTCTGTCCCCAGGGGCTTCCCATAGCCCAATGTCTCATCCCCTAGTATTGCCATTTCAGGCCAAACTACACATGATATTAGGCTTGTTCATGTGGCCATTTGTGGGTTGGGTTGGTGAGGGCTGGATAGCTCCTACCCCCATTAGCAGCACACAACCAGAACCAGCAAGCCCAGGAAACATGATTAAGCCAGGCACAGTGTCCATTGTTGAAACTGGGAGTAGGGATGTGCACGGAACCAGTTCGGAGGCCCTTTATGGGCCTCTGATCCAGTTCGAAGGCAGCGGGGGTCTCTCTTTAAGAGCAGGGAAGGGTGCACTAACCCCTCCCGCCGCTTTCCCCCCACTGGCATCTGTGTTTATTAATGCCCATCAGGGTGGCAGCGTACCCTATTGCCCTGGATATGGCTGGAAGTCACCAACATGCCTGTGCATGCTGGCACGGGCACACGCACATCACATATGCATGCATGCCCATGCCGGCGCGCACAGGCACATTGGCAACTTCTGGTCATATCCAGAAGATGAGGGCAACGGGCCGGCAAGGAGGTATGTTGCTGCCCCAATGGGCATTAATAAACACGGACGCTGGCAGGGGGGGAGCAGCGGGAGGGGTAAGTGCACCCTCCTCCACTCTTAAAGGGAGACCACTGCCGCCTTCGAGCCACCCTGCCATGGTTCTGCGCACATCCCTAACTGGGAGCTGCAAGCATGGAAAGTCCTACAAGGCCTTGAGTACTATTCCCAGCATGCTTTGTGCTGCCGATAGACTACAAAGCTTCATAATATCAGCAACTGCCCCCTGATTGGCCACAAAGCAGCAGGAAGCTGACCCAGGCCTGTTAGAACATAAGAACAGCCCTGCTGGATCAGGCCCAAGGCCCATCTAGTCCAGCATCCTGTTTCGCACAGTGGCACACCAGATGCTGCTGGAAGCCACAGACAGGAGTTGAGGGCATGCCCTCTCTCCTGCCATTACTCCCCTGCAACTGGTACTCAGAGGCACCCTGCCCTTGAGGCTGGAGGTGGCCCACAGCCCTCCAACTAGTAACTGTTATTAGACCTCTCCTCCATGAAGTCATCCAAACCCCTCTTAAAGCCATCCAGGTTGTTGGCTGTCACCACATCCTGAGGCAGAGAGTTCCACAAGTGGCTGTTCCACTGTTCCACTGTTGAAGTGGCTCTAGCTTCAGGATCATAGGGTGTGCTTTGCAGAGTGTCTCTCTATCGTTTTCCACTTATTTATTTATTTTATTTATTTTTACATTTTTATACCGCCTTTCGTTAAAAGAAAACCCCAAGGCGGTTTACAAAAATTAAAAACATACAGCAAAAAGCAGTAAAAACATCAAGCTAAAAACAAGCATAAAAACAAGACAACAGATAAAAACACACAAGAACAGCAGTAAAAGACAATTATGTAAAAGCCTGGGTAAAAAGCCAAGTCTTTAAAAGCTTTCTAAAAACTGTGATGGAGTCCGAGGAACGAATGGCCACCGGGAGAGTAGTGATGTGCGGTTTGGTCCGGATCCGGACCGGTTCGTCCCGAACCGGTCCGGATCCGGCGGTTCGATCCCGGACCGAATCGGGCCCTTCTGGGACCGATCCGGACCGAATCCGAGTCGGTTCGGCTCCGAACCGGCTCGGGTTTCCCGAACCGGTTCGGGAGTTCAATTGAGTCTCTGGAGTCAGTGGAGTGTCCCTTTAAAGTTTGAAGTGTGTCCTCCATTTTGTGGCTCATTCCTGAAACTTTTGCTCCTAGCATCCATTTTGTGATGCTATTTTCAGGCATTGTATTGGCTGCGCTATTGATCCTTTGATTGGCCAGAATGAGTCCTTTGGTCTGGTAGGCTGCTTGGCTGTTGCACTGTTGAGAGCTGGCACCCTGTTGGCCGTGGGGGGAGTGCAAAGGTGGGGGCTCCCAAAGGAGGGAATTTCAAACCTATATAAACCCAAGCCTCTTCTCTGGAAACTTCTCTTGGCTGCAGTTGTGGGATCATCTCTGAGACCTTGCTTGCTCTTTTGCTGCTGGTGTCTGCTGTGAGTCCCTGCTGACTGTGTGTCACATTAGTGTGTGTCTGTCTCTCTGCTCTCTCTGTGTGTTGTTGTGTGCCACCTTGTCCATCTGTCCTCTGTCTGTCTCTGTCCAAACCTCTTTAATACTTTCCCCTCAACTTTTTCCAACTTTTCCTGTTGTGTTTTCTGTTCTCTTCACCCTTTCTCTCTCAACCCTTCTCCCAAAGTTTTGGCTTTCCCTCCTCCCCCCCCCCCATCTTCTGCATTGCTTTCCTGTTTTTGTGTCTTGCCTGCCTTTTGTTCCACTTTTTGAGTTTCATTCAATTATTGCTTCTGTGTAAATTTATATATTTGCTGATTTTGGTTTTTAATTAATAACTTCTGCTATTGTTATTGCTGGCTGCCTGTCTGAGTTGTGTTTCTGAGGATTTAGTTTATATTATTGCTGCAATTTGATTCCTTGTGTTCTGATTTTGATTGTTAATTTGTTCCCCTCTGGCCCTGCTCCTAGCTTCCCCCCTCCCTCCCTCCCTCCCACCCAGATAAGATTGTTTCCCCTCCTGTGCTGCTGCCTGTTGAGCCTTGCATTCTTTGGATTTCTTTGTGGAATTAGGTTCTGGTTTTGGTTTTGCTCCCTGTGTGTGTCCCACCCAATCCCCCAGTCCCTCCCCCTGGTAGTTGTTACCCCCCCCCCCGCCCTGAGACTTTCTGGCTGCCCTTTGGTTTCCTTTTTTTTACTTTGTGTATAGATTGTTTTGATTCAAATTTGATTGTTCCACTGTGTGGTCCTGCTCCTAGCTTACCCCCTCCCTCCCCTCCAGAAACCCACTCCCCCCACTGCCACCTCCTCCTCCACTCCTGCCCTGCCTGCCCCCTCCCACCCAGACTGAGTGTTGTTCCCCATCCTCCCTGGTGCTGCTGCTGCTGCCTGTTGAGTCCTGTCTTAGTTACTTTGGTTTTTTGTGTGAAATCAATTAGCTTCTTTTGGTTCTGGTTTTGCTGTGTGTGTGTCCCATTCCTCCCTGCTGGTTGTTGTTGGTTCCTCTCCCCCCCCTCCCAGACTTTCTGCCCATTGTTCCCAGGTGGTTTTTTTTTTTTTTGGACTTTTTTTCATATTGTTTGGTTTGCTTTGATTGATTCATTGATTGTTCCCCTCTCTGTGTGGCCCTCTGCTCCCAGCTTCCCCCCTCCCTCCCCTCCAGAAACCCACTCCCCCCACTGCCACCTCCTCCTCCTCCACTCCTGCCCTGCCTGCCCCCTCCCACCCAGACTGAGTGTTGTTCCCCATCCTCCCTGGTGCTGCTGCTGCTGCCTGTTGAGTCCTGTCTTAGTTACTTTGGTTTTTTGTGTGAAATCAATTAGCTTCTTTTGGTTCTGGTTTTGCTGTGTGTGTGTCCCATTCCTCCCTGCTGGTTGTTGTTGGTTCCTCTCCCCCCCCCCCCCCAGACTTTCTGCTCATTGTTCCCAGGTGGTTTTTTTTTTTTTTGGACTTTTTTTCATATTGTTTGGTTTGCTTTGATTGATTCATTGATTGTTCCCCTCTCTGTGTGGCCCTCTGCTCCCAGCTTCCCCCCTCCCTCCCCTCCAGAAACCCACTCCCCCCACTGCCACCTCCTCCTCCTCCACTCCTGCCCTGCCTGCCCCCTCCCACCCAGACTGAGTGTTGTTCCCCATCCTCCCTGGTGCTGCTGCTGCTGCCTGTTGAGTCCTGTCTTAGTTACTTTGGTTTTTTGTGTGAAATCAATTAGCTTCTTTTGGTTCTGGTTTTGCTGTGTGTGTGTCCCATTCCTCCCTGCTGGTTGTTGTTGGTTCCTCTCCCCCCCCCCAGACTTTCTGCTCATTGTTCCCAGGTGGTTTTTTTTTTTTTGGACTTTTTTTCATATTGTTTGGTTTGCTTTGATTGATTCATTGATTGTTCCCCTCTCTGTGTGGCCCTCTGCTCCCAGCTTCCCCCCTCCCTCCCCTCCAGAAACCCACTCCCCCCACTGCCACCTCCTCCTCCTCCACTCCTGCCCTGCCTGCCCCCTCCCACCCAGACTGAGTGTTGTTCCCCATCCTCCCTGGTGCTGCTGCTGCTGCCTGTTGAGTCCTGTCTTAGTTACTTTGGTTTTTTGTGTGAAATCAATTAGCTTCTTTTGGTTCTGGTTTTGCTGTGTGTGTGTCCCATTCCTCCCTGCTGGTTGTTGTTGGTTCCTCCCCGCCCCCCAGACTTTCTGCTCATTGTTCCCAGGTGGTTTTTTTTTTTTGGACTTTTTTTCATATTGTTTGGTTTGCTTTGATTCATTCATTGATTGTTCCCCTCTCTGTGTGGCCCTCTGCTCCCAGCTTCCCCCCTCCCTCCCCTCCAGAAACCCACTCCCCCCACTGCCACCTCCTCCTCCTCCACTCCTGCCCTGCCTGCCCCCTCCCACCCAGATTCATCCCCCTTGACGCATACTAATCCCCCCAAAACACACCCTGCCCTCTGGTCTCTCCCCCTCTTGCCCCCCGACTCCCTGCTACATACCCCAGACCCCCTGAAACACACTCCACCCCCCAAACACCCTCTGTTGGTCTCTCCCCCTCTTGCCCCCCGACTCCCTGCTACATACCCCAGACCCCCTGAAACACACTCCACCCCCCAAACACCCTCTGTTGGTCTCTCCCCCTCTTGCCCCCCTGACTCCCCGCTACATACCCCAGACCCCCTGAAACACACTCCACCCCCCAAACACCCTCTGTTGGTCTCTCCCCCTCTTGCCCCCCTGACTCCCCGCTACATACCCCAGACCCCCTGAAACACACTCCACCTCCCAAACACCCTCTGGTCTCTCCCCCTCTTGCCCCCAGACCCCCTGAAACACACTCCACCCCCCAAACACCCTCTGTTGGTCTCTCCCCCTCTTGCCCCCCTGACTCCCCGCTACATACCCCAGACCCCCTGAAACACACTCCACCTCTCAAACACCCTCTGGTCTCTCCCCCTCTTGCCCCCCGACTCCCCGCTACATACCCCAGACCCCCTGAAACACACTCCACCCCCCAAACACCCTCTGTTGGTCTCTCCCCCTCTTGGGACCGTCACCGCTGCTGCTGCTGTCCTCCTCCCACACCCGAATCCCCCTCCCTGCTGCTACATTACAGCTCCTCCTCTCTTCTTCCTCTCTCTCTCTCTTTCTCTCTCCTCATCCCTTCACTTCTTCTTCCTCCCACAGCTGCAGCCACACAGTATCCTACCTCCGACCTCACCTGGAGGTCCCCGCCATCGGTTATTTTTCTTTTGAAAGTTGTTTTATTTCATTTGTCTCTGCTTGGGGGTGAGTTGAGCAACAACACATAAATAGTGTGGTCTCCTCACTTCTGCCCCTCCATCGTTGAACTACCCCGGTTGCCTGTGCCTCGTGCGGCCGCCCTGTTGTGTCCCAGCCCAGGGGGTTGGCTGTTGGCGGCGCATCCGTGACCAGCAGTGAGCGGCAGGAGAAGGACCGGAAGAAGAGGGGTTAGTGCGTGTGCAATTGTGCACCTTTTGTTGCCCCCTTTCTCTCCCTAGCTGGCGGTTTTAAATAGGGACACCCCTATCTTGAAATGCATTTGGGTGTGGGGAGGAGGGAGAGGAGATGTACCGTTGTAACTTGTGTCTTCATGCCCAATAAAGAAATTGCTGCTGCTGTGTGTTGCGTTGCATTGCATGCATCTTGCAGGTGGTTTTTGAACAGGTGCCTTCTTCCAGAGTGCTTCCTTGCCTCTGGGGCAGTCTGAGTGGGGTCAGGGGATCGGATGCTGCCACTACATGCTGGGCCAATGCCATGCCAGAGTGCTTCCTTGCCTCTGGGGCAGTCTGAGTGGGGTCAGGGGATCGGATGCTGCCACTACATGCTGGGCCAATGCCATGCCAGAGTGCTTCCTTGCCTCTGGGGCAGTCTGAGTGGGGTCAGGGGATCGGATGCTGCCACTACATGCTGGGCCAATGCCATGCCAGAGTGCTTCCTTGCCTCTGGGGCAGTCTGAGTGGGGTCAGGGGATCGGATGCTGCCACTACATGCTGGGCCAATACACACGCCAGAGTGCTTCCTTGCCTCTGGGGCAGTCTGAGTGGGGTCAGGGGATCGGATGCTGCCACTACATGCTGGGCCAATACACACATATGATGATGATGTTCAATCCATGATGCTGCCATCAAGTGTTTGCTGCTGCTTGCTTGCCATGGCATTGGGCGGGCAGAGTCACAGAGTGGGTGGGTTCAACCTCTGTTTAGGTGTGACTGGGTTCTGGTTTTGGTTGTGTGCAATTTAGAGTCACTAAATAGGCTGCATTGAGTTTGATGCTCCCCCCACAGGAGCATTACTTGAGAACCACCCCCCAGAACCCACACTTTGTGTTCCAGTTCACTAAATAAGGCTTTCCTCCTTTGATCTGCAGGTTCCCAAGCGTTGACTGCGTCCCTCCCCCACCCCCGGTAGGTGCTGTGCCCTCCCCCCATCCACTCTCCCCCCCAAAAAAGTTAAAAACTTGCCACCCACACCACAACTACTCCACCCAACTGCCCGTGCCACCCACACCAGGGGTCCACCCTTTAACCCCCTATTTTTTAAAAAAACCCTCCCAGACCCATCTCCCCAATTGGCTTGGTTGACTCCCGAGTCCCAAATTCTAAAAGGACACCCTCCCCCTCACTTCAATTGGCTTTCCCCCCCCATCAAAAAGTCTTCCTTTCCCCCCAATTGGCTTCCTTTTTTAAAAACAAACTCCCCCCCCCGCCGTCTCCAAATCAGCTGCCTTTTTTTTGGCCCCTAAGCCCCTCCAAATTATTTTTTTGACCCTGTCTCTGGCCTTCCTCCTAAAGTCTCCCTCCTTCTGACCTAGCAGCATGTCTGAGCGCCGTGTGGCGGGCAGGGCTCGCTCAAGGCTGGCAGGCAGAGGTGGGAGAGGCCAGGTGCGGGGTGCGCCTGCGGCACGGGGAGGGAGAGGACGCGGGGAGCCTGAGGACACCCCAGTTCTCCCCATTGGAGAATTCTTTGCTCCGGCCCCATCTTTGGTGCGCAGGATTCAGTTCCCCACGCCTGCTGCCGCCAATCGCGGCAGAGGCAGAGGCACCGTTAGGGCTGTGGCGGGTCCCTCCTCGCCGGCGGCACCAGGTGCTGCTGAGCTACTGCCAGTTGTTGAGGTGGAGGAGACTGTGGAGTTGGAAGAGCAGGTAGAGGGCGGTGAGGACCGTGCGGCTGGCAGCGATGCAGCCAGGTTCTCCCTCCCTCTGGGGCCCCTTCCCCCTATCCTTTCGCCGCTCAGTGGGGCCCCCCCTCGTGAAGCCCGACACTCTGGTGGGGAGCGGTCTGGCGAGGTGGTGGAGGAGAGGCCTGCCTCTCCGATGCCAGTTCAGCCGGGCCCTTCCTCCGCTGTGGAGGGCGGAAGGGGCGGGTTGGGTGGCAGCAGTGGGCAGGCAGCGGCGGCCGCCCCCCCCCCTAGGACTGCAGCCACCCTGCGAGAAACGGCCTAGGACGGCGCCCAGGGCGCAGGAGGCCAAGGGCAGTGGTGCATGGGTGCATTTTGAGGTCCCTCAAGATGACCCATTCCACGCCCGCTGTGTCCACTGCAGGATGCTTGTCAGCCGTGGAAGGGACCCTGCGCACCTGGGTACGACGCCTATGTGGAGACACCTAGAGCGTCACCACCCAGGTCTCAGGGGACAGGCTGGCAGCGCTAGTGCGCCTTGTGCATCTGCCACTAGGGCGGGCAGCGGCAGTGTGCCAGCCAGCAGGCAGGCTACACTGCCCGTCCAGCGGTGGACGCAGTCCTCGGGCAGCCAGCGTATTGTTCGCGTGGACCATCATCACCTCACCCGCCTCATAGGGGAGATGATTTCCACCGATGACCAGCTGTTTCAGGTGGTCGAGAACAACGGCTTCCGCCGGATTCTCCAATACCTGGCTCCCGAATACGTCATCCCCTCAAGGACGACGTTCAGCCGGAACGTGGTCCCCTCCCTGTACCGCCGGTGCAGGGAGCTCGTGTCGGCCGAGCTGCGTGCAGCTCCGGCCGGGACAAGCGTGCATTTCACGACTGACCTCTGGACCAGTGTCAGTGGGATGCACGCTTCTTTCCTGGCCCTCACTGCCCACTGGTGGGGACCGGAGAGTGAGGGGACCTCCGCGGGCGATGCTTCCGGGTCCGGCGCGGCTCCCGCTGCACTACGGCACAGGTGGGCCGTCCTGCACGTGGAGACGATGGACACGGGGCACACCGCGGAGGAGGTGGCGGCCGTACTCGACCGCCAGATAGAGGAGTGGATTGGCGGGTGTCCACACCTCTCCCGCGGCTTCATTGTCACCGACAATGGAGCCAACGTTACCGCCGCTGTCGAGACAGTCATGGACTGTGTGAACATATGGTGTATGGCACACACGCTCCATCTGACCGTCAGGGACGCCCTTGGCCTTAAGGAGCTGAAGGCGTCCCAGGAGAAGGGGGCCCGCCCCATCCCAGCTGCTGTTGCTGCCACGGCCACGCTTGTGGATAAGTCCCGCAAGCTGGCCGCCCACTTCCACCGCAGCGAGAAGTCCAAGAGACTGCTTCGCCAGAAGCAGGATGACCTTGGCCTTCCTCGCCATCTCATCCCTACGGATGTGGAGACGCGGTGGAACTCCACCTTCCTCCTGTTCCAGCGCCTGTTGGAGCAGGAGAGAGCCCTTGTCACCCTGGCGAGGGACGAGTCCTTGGATGTCTGCGACTTCTCGAACGCAGAGTGGAAGCAGATGTCCGAGGCGGTGTCGGCACTCGAGCCCTTCCAGCTTGCCACGAAGGGCTTGTGTGGCGACACCACTCCCTTGAGCCAGGCGCTGCCCACAGCTGTTGGTCTCGAGAAGCTGATGGGTGGACTCCATATCTCTCTGACCACGCCAGAGGGTCGTGCTCTGGCTGGGAGGCTGAGGTCTGGGGTTGACAAGCGGCTCGTTGATGTGCTGGGAGACAGGGAGGAGTATGTCCTCGCTTGTCTCTGTCACCCAGCCCTCAAGGGCAATGCCGTGAGTGCCGACGACTTGCCCAGGTGGAAGGGCATCCTGGTCGAGAAGGTTAGGGAGGAGGAGGCCGCTAGGGCCCGCAGAGACCAGGGTGTTGGTAGTGGTGCGGGGGCAGCCCTCGCGGCCCAACCCGCACCCAGCAGCAGCATGGGCGGCCAGCCGGCGTCAGCTTCCCCTTCCCCTCCCTCTTCCCAGTCCAGCAGCGTGGCATCCCAGGCGGCGCCATCGCAGCAGCCATTTGCTACCGACTCGAGATCCGCCCAGTGGTTTCAGCGGTTCTGCTATGGCGCCATGCCTGGTATGCGGGAGGCTCGATCTGCCAGGCCCCCCTCCAGTGCTGAGCAATGCGTTGCGCAGTACTTGGAGGAGCCTGTGGAGGGAGACGGCGTGGACTGCGCACAGTTCTGGGCGAGCCGCCGCCAAGTCTGGCTGGACCTGGCGGTGGTGGCTGTGCGCCTCCTCTCCTGCCCCCCAACCAGTGTCCAGAGCGAGCGGGTGTTTTCACATGCCGGGGACGTGGTGACACCCTCTCGCTCCCGCTTGGACCCTGGTCTGGTGGAGCAGCTGGTCTTCCTTAAGGTGAACCTCCCCCTGTTGGGCTACCCCAAGCTGCAGTTTGAGACGGGCGAGTGATTACCGTGGGTTGCCCCATGGTTGGTCACCTGCCTGGCTCGACCTCTGTGCTTATCCCTACCCTCCCCCCTTCCACCTCTAGCTGAGCTGACGTGACAGATGCTGAGCCGTGCCAGCCAGTCGCAGCGTGTAGTGTGCCCACACAGAGATGCAGTTGTAGTAGTAGTTGTAGTGCTGCGACTGGCCAGATGTTTACAATGCCCACGCCCACCTAAAAAGAAACCCAATGCTGACCAGCACAGGCCCTTTATCTATCCACCTGTCAGCATTTGGGGACCTGGCGTGGGCACGGCACACCCCCCCAAAGTAGCACAGCCCACGGAGTACTAGACTTAGCGGCAGCGGCGGGTATACGTTCTAAAATGCAGTGTAGATATGTAAATACTGTATGTAAATAAACATGTAAATAATTTTTTCTTTAAAAACCCCATGTCAAAATCAAGCCTCAAAATTATGCAAAAGAAAGAAAAAAAGGTGACAGAGGGAGAACAAAATGATGAATGCCAAATGAATTGATTTTATTGAAAATGTTGCCAGAAATCATGTGTGGGGGGCTTGGTTTACATGGAGAAAATGACTGGGTGATTTTTTCAAATGAAACGAATGAATTATTATCATCTTATGTTCATCTTGATTGTGGTCACTGTTGATGTTGGCTGATGGCAAAAAACCCAAAACCAACAGAATAGCAATGAACTGGCTGCCAACACAACATATTGATTGATAACTGTGCAGGGGGGGAATTGGGTCTGTGTGTGTGTGTGTGTGGTGCAGGCTCAGTCTGTCTCTTCCTGATGTGTGTCTGTCTGTCTGTCTGTCTGTGTGAATGGATGCCTAGCACTGTCTCTGTGTGTGGATGCTTTCTGTGTGTAGTGTGGTGTGTGTCTGTCTACATGTTTTTTTCCCTCCCCCCCATGCCTCCCTCCATCCTTCCCCTCTCATCCTCTCCCCTTCCTCTTCACCACCTTCCATCCTCCCTCCCTTCCAGCCCACCACCGCCTCACCTGCCCCCAACCCCGGTCTGGCAGATGATGAGAGTCTGGTCTCTCCCACCGAAGCACACACGTGAGCACGTGTGTGCACAAATATGTGGCTGACCAACTCTGAGCCGGACCCTCCCCCCTTCAATCCCCTCTACATCCCTCTCCCCCTCCCCTTTCCTCCCCCCTGCCTCCCTGCCTCCCTCCCTGCCTCCCTCCCCCCTCCTAGCTAGCAGCGCACACATACACACACAGAACACCTGTGGTGGCAAACACCACCAGCACACATGCACTCACACTGGTGCCACCACCTCTGCCTTGGGCCTCTGTGTCCTTGAGCAGATATGTGGTGGTGGACCAGAGAAGCATTTCTTTCCAGCAAGGCAAAAGGCATGCACTCACTGCACACACACACACACACACACACACACACACACACACGAAGAGGTGAAAAGACGAGAAGAGGCAACTTCTAGAACCAGCAGCAGCAGGTGAGTGTCGTGTAATTGTGTTGCTTCCCAAGGCCACTGCCCATGCTCAATGCTCAGTCTGCTGAAACTAAAGAACTAGCTACAATCATCCTTCCTCACACGCAGCTCAGCTGCACAGCACACTGACTAACTAGACACTACAGCTGGTGGTAGAAAAAACAGAAGTCTAGATTCTAGAAGATGTCCTGGTGGATTTTAAACTTTCAAATCTGTGCTAGGATTGCCTTGCCTCCTCCTCCTCCTCCTGCCTGTAATTGTGCCCTCTCCCCTTGCAGTTGCGCCGTCGTGATGGGTTGGTGATGTGCGTGCGCCGTCTACTTAGCTCTCTCCTCCTCATGTTGGCTGGGCTTGCCAGGCACTGGCTGGCAGCAGCTGTTGGCTGTGTGCTAGGCTCAGGCTGTGGCGCGCGTGACTGGACTGGGAATGTTATTGTAGCGGCAACAGTGGTTGTGGTGGTAGCAGTAGTAGCTGTTGTTGTTGCTGGGCTGGTGGCTGCTGGCCTGTGCTGACTCTGCGCACTTGGTCTGGTCTGGTCTGGTCATTGGGATGCAGATGTAGGGTGTGTGTGCATCATCCATGGGGAGCATCAGAGCAGAGCAGAGCAGGTTGGCTGGCTTCTGTCTGTCGGGCCTAGTCAGTGGCAGGCACTGAGTGAGGCGGTGGTTTCTTTGGGCATCACGTCACCCATCATGCAGAGCGGCAGGTCTGCTGCTCTGCTGCTCCGCCTCCTGCTTCTTCTCTGTGTGTGCTGCTCTTGTGCTTAGTGTGCTGCTCCGCTGCTGCTGCTGTGCTGGCAGGCAGCACAGCAGTGGCCTTTTTGTTAGATCAGAGAGTGGGTGTTGTCTCTCTGAGTGTCCTCCTCTTACTTGCTTGGATAGGAGTGGTGGTAGTAGGTAGGCATTAAGATGGACTGACTAGGTGTTACGTGTTAGGGCGCCCAGAGAGAGGGGCCAAAAAGATGGGGTGGCAATTGTTGGGTTGCTCCTAGTATTACTGGTGAATTTCTGAAGAAAAAATTCTTTTCCATTGGCTAGAATGGGGGTTCGGGGCTGCCCCAGACCCGCCTCTGTGGGGTGGCAGCACCGCCAAAGTGGGTCCGGGGCCATGGCAAAAATGCCCTCAGTCCCTCCCAGCAATCCCCGTAGAGATAGGAGTGATGGTTCTGTTGTTTTTCTGAGGTGTTCTGAGTGAGTGTGGATTCTGTGATAGCAAATGAGAGTGGATTCATGGTGTCTCATTGGAAATCTCATAAGCTATCATAGAATCTACACTCAGAATACCTCAGAAAAACAACAGAACCATCACTCCTATCTCTACGGGGATTGCTGGGAGGGACTGAGGGCATTTTTGCCATGGCCCCGGACCCACTTTGGGGGTGCTGCCACCCCACAGAGGTGGGTCTGGGGCAGCCCCAAACCCCCATTCTAGCCAATGGAAAAAAAATTTTCTTCAGAAATTCACCAATAATACTAGGAGCCACCAATTGCCTTGGGATTTTTGGGGTGGAGGACACCCATGGGTGGCTACCACCCACCCCAGCTTTTTTGCCCCTAAGGGCTCCACATTGTGAGTTATGGGCAAAAATTTATTTTTTGAAAAAAATTTGTAAAAAATCAGAGGAAGGTCCAATCGACTTGAAATTTGGGTGGCAGGTAGAACACAATGTCCCCTTCAAAACCAGCCACTTTTTGTGATCCGAACCAGTTCGGTTCAGATCCGAACCGGTTCGAAACCGAACCGGACCGGGGGGGTGGTCTGGCAAAACCAAAACCGAACCACCCCGGTCCGGTCCGGACCCGGTCCGGACCCGAACCAAACCGGGAGAACCGGTTTTATGCACATCCCTACGGGAGAGCATTACAGAGTCTAGGGGCAGCAACAGAGAAGGCCCTGTCCCGAGTGCACGACAGCCGGGCCTCCCTCATTGTCGGCACCCGGAGCAGGGTCCCCTCACATGTCCTAGTCAAGCGGGCAGCAACCCTTGGGAGCAGGCGGTCCCTCAAATACCCCGGGCCCAAACCATTTAGGGCTTTAAAGGTCAAAACCAGCACCTTGAATTGGACCTGGAAACAAACCGGCAGCCAGTGCAGCTCTTTCAAAATGGGGGTGATATGTTCCCAACAGGCAGCTCCGGATAAAACCCTCGCTGCTGCATTTTGCACTAGCTGTAGTTTCCGGATATTTTTCAAGGGCAGCCCCACGTAGAGCGCATTACAGTAATCCAGCTGTGACGTGACTAAGGCGTGGGTAACCATGGCCAGATCTGCCTTCTCGAGAAAGGGACGCAACTGGCGCACCAGCCGAAGCCGTGCAAAGGCACCCCTGGCCACCGCCTCCACCTGAGCCTCCAAAAGCAGAGCCGGGTCCAGTAGTACCCCCAAGCTGCGTACTTGCTCCTTCAAGGGGAGTGCAACCCCATCCAGAACCGGTAAAATCTCCTCATCCCGATTGGCTCTCCTACTGACCAACAGTACCTCCGTCTTATCCGGATTCAATTTCAGTTTGTTAGCCCAGATCCAGCCCATCACGGCCTCCAGCCCCCGATTCAGGACATCCACTGCCTCCCTAGGATCAGATGACAAGGAGAGATAGAGCTGAGTGTCATCTGCATATTGCTGACAACTCAGTCCAAGTGCCCAGATGACCTCTCCCAGCGGCTTCATGTAGATGTTAAACAGCATGGGGGACAAGACCGAACCCTGCAGGACCCCACAGGCCAACGGCCACGGGGCCGAGCAGTAGTCCCCCAGCACCACCTTCTGGACCCTCCCCCCAAGAAAGGACCGGAACCACTGTAACGCAGTGCCTCCGATTCCCATACTCGAGAGGCGGCCCAGAAGGATACCATGGTCGATGGTATCGAACGCCACCGAGAGGTCCAGCAGAACCAACAGGGACGCACTCCCCCTGTCTAGTTCCCGGTGTAGGTCATCCGCTAGAGTGACCAAGGCAGTCTCAGTTCCATACCTGGGGCGGAAGCCAGATTGAAAAGGGTCCAGATAATCCGTATCATCCAAGACCCTCTGCAGCTGGGACGCCACCACACGCTCCATCACCTTGCCCAAGAAGGGAAGTTAAGACACAGGTCTATAATTGTCCAGGTTGGAGGGATCAAGGGAGGGCTTTTTTAATAGAGGTCTTACCACCGCCTCCTTAAGGCACGATGGCATCCTGCCCTCCCTTAACGAAGCATTAACGATCACCTCCAGCCACCTGCCTGTCCCTCCCTGGCAGCTTTTATTAGCCATGAAGGGCAAGGGTCAAGAACGCACGAAGTCGCCCGCACACTGCCCAGGATCTTGTCCACATCCTCAGGCCGCACCAACTGAAAAGAATCCAAAACAACGGGACCAGATGGTACCAGAGGCACGTCTGCCGGAACTGCCAAAACTCTGGAGTCCAGGTCAGCACGGATGCAAGCGACTTTATCTGCAAAGCGACAGGCAAACCGATCACAAAGAGCCGTAGATGACTCCTCCCCCATTGTCCGGGGGGATGTGTGGAGCAATGTTTTCACCACACGAAACAGCTCTGTTTGCCTGCACTGAGCAGACACAATGGAGGCGGAGAAAAAATGTTTCTTCGCCGCCCCCACCGCCACGGCGGTGGGGGCTTCCATGCAAGGGAGAGCCTGCTGGGTCCTGGTGACTGAGTAGAAGAGTCAAGTGGTTCACATGACCAGATAATCAAGGGCTCTCCTTTCTTCCACCCTCATTGAAAAGCAGAGTAGGGAAGCTGGGTTACCCTGCTTTGAGCAACCTAGGCTGGAGGTTGTGAGTTTTGTGTGTGCTCATAATCAAGCAAACCAGGGGATCCTTCCTCCTGTCCTGATTTTGATGACTGTGTGGACCAACCTATTGTGTTGTTAAGTAGGAGGCTTAGCTGGCTTTAACAAATGCACATGCTGCGCTTGCAGGCGGAATACAATTCTGGTGGGGCTGCAGCATGCTGGAAGGGAAGGTCTAGCCCTCTCCCCTATGCTATGTTTCTGCTGAAAATTACTTCCATCCCAAGCTGCTGCTTTTAGCATATGCCATCTTTGGGGGCAATTTTTAGTGGGAAAGCAGTATGGCGGGGAGAGGACTAGCCTTCCTGAACAATGTGGTTCCAACTGGAACTGGGGCCCCTGATAGCTTTTGTTAAAGAAAGGAGTGGTCAGCTAAGCCTTCTAGTAATTCAGTAAGCATCAGGTCACAGGTAGCTTGGTACATAACCACTACAACAGTGGTGGGTAGAAGGTGAATCAGGATCTCCTGTTAGATCTCTGGGAGAGTAGATCAGCAAGGGTTTCTGACTCCCGGTTGTTTTAACAGTAGCAACTATAGAGGCTTGCTTTAAATCATGTCGCTGAAAGAAAGCTTGGCATAAAAGCTTGGGTGAATTTTGGCATTAAAGGTCTGTGAGCTTGGTTTGGGGACTGAAAATAAGTTCCTGCACTGAGCATATGCTAAGCAACACCCAACTCCTAATTCTAAGTGTATGTTCACTCACTTTCCCTGTTCCAGCCCTGAGTCACCATTTTGTACTTGGACATCAAGGTTCTCATTAAAAAAAGCAAGTTGGATCCCACAAGCCTGATGTCTGCTTCCCCCTCCCATTACCTGGTGGCTGTCACTGCTTCTCCTCCCCCTCCTCTTCCCTGCCTTCCTAGGGTGGGGAAGAGAGCAGAAGGGAGTGTGGAGGAGTAGAGTGGTGGGCAGCCATCATGCCTCTCCTCCATGCTTCCTCCTGCTCTGTTTGCTGTCCTTTCCCTTTTGAAAGAACAAGGAGTGGCACGAGGAAGAGGAAGAAAAGCTGTGGCAGAGCCACCAGGTAGGGTAGGGATGAGGTGGCTGGTGGAGCAGTGGTCAACAGAAGTGCGCATGGAGGCACCGCTGTCCCTGTTTCCACGGACCCACCATCTCAGATGGCCACTTCACTGTACCTCATTAATGGACCAGCCTTGACCGACAGCGGTGATATGAAATGTAGCACTTGATCTGTGATGGCCATTTCACACATGCAAGTCTTATATGAGGCAAGTCTTTATCATGGATTTTCTTTCTTTTTCTTTCTTTATTGCAATGAGATTACATCAATGCATAGAACATGACTGAGGATAGTAATGATATATGTGAGTATAACCATGGGGGGGGGGCAAGAAAAGAAAAAGAAAAATCCCTTAAATGTAACTTAAACATAAGATACAACCAATGCAGGAGAAAAAGAAATGGGGCAAGGGGACATCTACGGATATATAAGTTTCAAAGCATAAACAATTCATTAAAATTCAACCAAATAACTGAAAATTCCTCTTCTTTGCCTTGCTGTCGGGGAAAAATCCAGTTCAGATGCTGAAAAGAAACACATGTCAGTTATCCAAAGTTGCAGTTCAGGGGTAAATTTGTGCTTCCAATGTTGTATTATAATCCTTTTGGTGACACCCCCCCCCCCGCAAGCATGAAGAACCCACAATTATTGATATAATGCTAGATTCCATATGCTGGGGATGTACCCCAACAAAATGTTACCATGGAAATGGCAGAGAAAGTTGCAGCCATTCATGGCTTTGCATAGTGTGATCTCACAATACACACGAGGAGATGAATGCATCCGCCTCATACATTAAGGGGTACAAACAAGTAATTGCTTGATGTTTAATGCACACTAGTTAAAAGTGTAACATGTGAAGCATCTTTGCATCTTAGCTTTGTCCACCCTAATTTTGTTTGAAACTGTGGTAATGATGAATCAGCTAGAGGGCAGATCAGCCAGAGAGAGAACCACCTCTTTGCTTGGACTGCTTTGCATATTCTTTTCAAGAATGAATGTCTTATCTGTGGCGTTAGAGAGAATAGGATGGTACATCAGCAATTTAGCTGTTCACCGGGGATTAAAGATATGGTGACCAGCTGTGCTCAGTGTAGCTCTCAGCATATTCCCTTTTGGTTATTATTTAATTACACATAATGCTTGCATTCTACTTCTTTACAGCTCAATTAATTTTCAGGGAAGCCTAGCAAGAGTGATTAGCATTAAAGCTTGGGGATTATTCAAGCAAGAGGGTTACATTGTGCTTTTATTTAGACTTATGTAACATATAATTGTACACCACGCCTGAAGAACCCACACACTGCGTTTTCATACATGGCCTCACCAGGGGGCAGTGGTAAGAGTTCAGCATAGGATGTGCAGCTATGCTGTGTGTCTGTTGCGAGAGGGGAGGATGTGAGAGGGAGCCGTCAGATATCACACTGTTTGTTAGGTGACAGATTTTGGCTGCTCAGAGAGAAACAGAGTGTCAGTGCAAATTGAGGATACTGATGGGGAAATATCTGTTTTAGAAGGGACTGCACCCAAGTAGATTAAACTGAGAAAAGAAGATTAAAAGAAGAGAACTTGAGGAAATGATAATGGACCAGCCTTCTCTTTAATCTGTAAACATCATCAGTCAAAACATCTCTTAAGTGTCCCAGGGAGAGACAGTTGAGGAACAACCCCTGGGCATACCGTACTATTAAAATTAAGAGTGAGAATACAGAAAACCTGCCTGGTTAATAGAAAAGCCTTCTTTCCTAAAGAGCTGGTGGTGCATAGCAAGAGCCAACATGTGCGCCAGCACGTAGTTACAGACCTAAGGTGTAGTTTACTTGTGAGGAGCAGCCACACAGGGCTGTGATTCAGACTGGACCATCAGCACAGAGGTAGGGGATTTTTAACCCTTGACTTTCATGCTGTTTTCCTGCCAGAAAATAGCCCTTTGCCCAGACACAACTGTTTGACTTCAAAATGTGCTATTATATAGGCCTATGTTGTCTAAAAAATGTCAAATCTGATCCAACAGAAAAATTATTGGGAGGGCTGATGTGGCTCCCCAAAATTGTTGGGTTGGATCAGGTATCTGACATTTCCCAAAGGTGTCAGTTGTTGTTTAAAAGTTAAAAGGGTTTCCCCTTTTAACTTTTAAATGGCAACATCTCAGCTGAGAGGCAGTGGAGTTGCTATTTAAATTTCAAATGGCCCTCATAGCACCTCTCGGATGAAAGGTGGCTCGCTGGCCATTTAGCATGGATCCAACAAGCATGCTGTAACGCCAACAGGGTTCTGCCAGGTCAGGAAGGATTTTAGTCAGAGTCAATAATTAATAATACTATGATTGATGATGGACTCGATATCTGGATAAAACAAACCAGTCAATAACACCTGTCTGACTGTGTAAACAAGAAATAATAACAAATTAACTTTGTTACCTGCCCTATAACAAATTGTTCTCTGGGCAGTTCATAGCACCACAACAGTAAAAACATCCAATTAAAAGACATAACACAAAACAAACAAAATTACAATATAAAATACAATTGAAAACATTTTAAAACTTTTTTAAAAGTCAGTTTTTAAAAGACTGGGTGAACAAAAAGATCTTCACCTGGCATCTAAAAGAACAAAGTGACTACACCAGGGTGCTTTCCAGATTAGACCCTGCAATGGGGTCACGGCGAATCTCTGAAGTGTGCTTCCACACTTCCTGTGTTGTGACAGCACAGTACCTACACTGACAGCAGGGTGCTGTTCATATTTCCAATGCCTTGCTTCGTATTTAATCGCTGCGATCTAGTGCTATAACGTGGTATATCCAGTGTAAAAAAAATGCTTCCCCCCCGGGTTGTTAGTTTTCGCAAGACTGCTCCCCCTGCTGGGTTTTTTGCTATTTATGTTTTGAATGTGATTTGCCTGAATGGAAGCATTTTGCCGCTGTTTATGAAAGTGCCCAGGCAAGTCTCACTGGGGAGGTTATTCCATTGATGGGGTGCCACCTGTCTGTCAGAGTTCTGACTGTCGGGGGTCCCACCTGTCATGGTGGAGCTCCTTCCAATAATGCCAGACAGAGGGCATATCTGGTCTGACATGCTTGTCAGACTGACATGACTGCATAATCCTACTATAATAGCAAATGAAAATTTCAGAACCTGGGGTCTGAGTGTGAGTGCTCTTCATAAATATTCCTATTTACTCATGAAGTCATGGGCAAATTGCTGCCACTCGATCCTGACTGTCTCACCAGGGTATTAGAAGGGTAAACTGGAATAAGGATATAAGATAACTCATCTTGGATCAGGTTACCAAGAAATCTCGATAAACAATTAGAAATCATGTTATTTTGCTTTGTTTCTCCTATTTTTCATCAGTTAAATGAATCTTATGCATACTTTCAGCTTGCCCTGACTACATCAGAAGTCTGATTGCACACAGACGTTTAACCCTTTCAGTTTGTATCTCATCACTGAGATGATTATTTATACCTGTCATTCTAAAATCCAGATACACCTGGTTTTATGTAATGGTTTTAACTTTACTCTTTACTGCCTTTCCATTCTGGTTGTACAGGAGTAAAGTTCTCAATCCAAGCCCATTCAGCAGTTAATATGTATAGTGCAATCCTACATGTTTACTCAGAAGTGAGTTTCACTAAATTCAGTGAAATTTACTTCATGGATAGCAGTTTCATTATTGCAGCTGTGCAGAGTAATCTTATGCATGTTTACTCGGAACAAAATACCATTGGCTGACATTCAGAGAAATGAAGTATTGGTGCAGTGAAAGAACAGACTAACAGCACTTCCCAACTAACTGCACCAGTGCCCTGGGGACGTGGCTGTTTTTGACACCCTCCCCTTTCCCAGGAAGTTCTCTGTCCAACCCTCAGGGACATATTTTCAAGTAGCACAAAAGGCTTCCTGGGGAAAGGGATAGTGGGGGGGCACTTCCCCAGTGCACTGGTGCAGTTAGTTGGGAATTTCTGATATGCTGCTGTCTCATTGCACTGGTGCATCTTCACTCTGTATGGCAGCCACTTACTAAGACATAACCTCCACTGAACATGGGATTTATTTTGGAGTAAGAATTCATAAGATTAGGATGTTAATCTGTTAAAATTATGTGCGTGTTGTTGTGATTTTATGTGCATCCACTTTTGGATTAATGCTAATCCACATATATGGCAAAATAGTCTGACCTACTGTGGAATATGACCAAAATATATTTGGCTCAGAATAATCTGATTCAAGAACAATCTTTTTAGATTAAAGATCAAATGAAATATGATACTAGGAACAAAGGAAGCTGTCATATACTAAATGCATCATTTGTGCTTAGATTTTTTTTCTTAATTAAAATTGTCGGGGGTGAGGATCAGAATTGGGGGGTACTGAACCCTTGTCCCAGAGTCCCAGTGAAAACAGACACCCAAACCTGGAATCTCTGGAAGAAAAGCTTTCATTTGCCTCCCTCTGGATCTTATGGCAACATCAAGGGCACTTTTTGGGTCCATAGTGCAATGGGAAAGGACGCTTCCTCTCCGCACACCATGATCCTGATTCTAATCACTACCCCTCTGCAGCGGCTGTTTATTAAGGAAAAACACATGCCCAAATGGCATGTTTAGTATCACATCTAGTTTGATCCAAAGGTTGCAATCCTAAAAAAAACTTGTTTGGGAAGTAAATCCCATTGAACTTGGTGGAATCTACTTGTAAGTAAACATGCTTGGGATTGCAGAGCACCACTGCAATCCTTTGCAAATGCCCCTGGAAGTAAGTTCCATTGTAAGCTGAGAGGCTCACTTCTCATTATACAGGCCTATGTAAGGAATCTGTCCTATTAAAGGAAGATATTCTATTATCCTAAAGATCAACAAGTTGACTATACCTGTCCAGAAATTCAGACACTGGAACAGACTGAAATACAACCTATGCTGCCTAGAATGAATAGGGGAGTGAAGCCGTGATTCAAAATTGATGCAAAATTCATGCATTATTATTTATTTACACAGTCAGACAGGTGTTATTGACTGGTTTGTTTTATCCGGACATCAAGTCCTTCCCAAGGACCTAGGATGCCAGAATTTTATTGTCAATGTTGTTGCTGTTGTTATAGATATCGTTGCAGAATATAGGCTGTTCCCAGTAAATTTGTAATTAGCTGGTGGTGATTTCTGTGGTGTTGAGGTGCTCTTCAAGGTCTTTTGGAACTGCATCCAGGGCACCAATTACCACTGGGATTATTTTGGTCTTTTTCTGCCACAGCCTTTCCAATTTGTAGATCTTTGTATTTTGTGATTTTTTTCTATTTTTCTTCTATTCTGCTATCCCCTGGTATTGCTATGTCGATTATTTTAACTTGTTTTTATTTCTTCTCGACTACAGTTATATCTGGTGTATTGTGTGGCAGATGTTTGTCTGTTTGTAGTTGGAAGTCCCATAATATTTTTACATCTTCATTTTCTTCAACTTTTTCAATTTTATGGTCCCACCAATTTTTGGCTACAGGTAGTTTGTATTTTTTGCAGATGTTCCAGTGTATCATCCCTGCTACCTTGTCATGCCTTTGTTTGTAGTAAGTCTGTGTGATCTTTTTACAATAGCTGATTAGGTGGTCCACTGTTTCATCTGCTTCTTTACAAAGGCGGCACTTGCTGTTTGTTGTTGACTTTTCGACTTTTGCTCTTATTGCATTTGTTCTTGTGCAGTTTGCATTTGTTCTTGTGCAGCCAGTATTAGACCCTCTGTTTCTTTCTTCAAGTTGCCATTCTTAAGCCATTGCCAGGTCTTGGTGATGTCTGATTTTCCACTTACATTGTGCAAATATTGACCATGCATGGGCTTATTCTTCCATTTTTCTGCTCGGTTCTTGACTTGTTCTTTCTTGTGGGCCTGCTTTCTTTCATTGGTGTTGAATAGTTTTGCATTATTGACCATTTTCAGTGCATCTTCTTCACTGTCCTTGATATATTCTTCAAGGCCTCTTTTCTCCTCCTCTACTGTTTGATGGACTTGCAGCATTCCTCTTCCACCTTCCGAGGGAGGTATAGCCTTTCTACATCACTGCAGGAGTACAGAGCATGATTGATGGTCATTATTTTCCTGGTCTTACGATCTAGCGTCTCTAGCTCTGCCTGGGTCCAGTCTATTATTCCTGCAGTGTATCTGATAACAGGTATAGCCCAGGTGTTTATGGCTTGTATGGTTTTCCCGCCATTGAGTTTGGACTTGAGGATTTTTCTAACTCTCCTGATGTATTCACTTCCAATTTTTCTTTTAACTTCAGTGTGTGCAATGTTATCAGCCTGGAGAATGCCCAGGTATTTGTAATGTTCTTTCTCGTCCAGGTTCTTGATCTTGCTTCCATTGGGCAGTTCTATTCCTTCTGTGTTTGTTATTTTCCCTCTGTTCATTATTAATGCAGCACACTTGTCTAGTCCGAACTCCATTGCTATATCGCCACTGAATATACAGACAGTGTTTAGCAGTGATTCAATTTCTGACTGGACTTCCCATACAACTTCAGATCATCCATGTACAGCAGATGGTTGATTTTACTTGATGTTTTAGATGTTTGGTATCCGAGGCCTGTTTTGTTTAGTATTTGTGAAAGTGGGGTCATGGCGATTACAAACAACAGAGGGGATAGTGAGTCCCCTTGGAAAATGCCTCTTCTAATGCTAACCTGTCCAAGTGTCTCGCCATTGATTGTTAACTGTGTACTCCACATGCTTATTGCTTTTTTAAAATAAATATCTGGATGTTTTTGTTGACACCAGCTGTTTCTAAACATTTTAGTATCCATGTGTGAGGCAATGAATCGAAGGCTTTCTTGTAGTCAATCCATGCAACACTTAGATTTGTTTTTCTTCTCTTGCAATTTTCTAAAATCATTTTGTCAATCAGCAGCTGGTCTTTTGTGCCTCTGGTGTTCGGGCAATTTCCTTTCTGTTCAACTGGAAGCTGTTTGTTAGTTAATAAGTGTTGCATCACTTCATCTGCTATTATTCCAGTTAATAATTTGAACATGGTTGGCTGACAGGTTATCTGTCTATAATTACTTGGAACTGCTCCTTTTGCTGGGTCTTTCATTATGAGATGAGTTTTCCCAGTTGTTAGCCATTGTTCAATATCACCTCCTTGCAAAATGTGATTGAACTGTTTTGATAGTTGTTTATGAAGGCTTGTTAGGTGTTTAAGCCAAAACCCATGCACTTCATCGTCGCCTGGCGCAGTCCAATTTTTAATTTTCTTTGCTCTTTCACTTATTAATTCTGGTGTTATTATTAGATCTTGCATTTGTTGGTTACATTTTTTGACCTCTTTCATCCAGCCTGCTTTTTTATTATAATCTATTGGATTGTCCCATAATTTCTGCCAAATTGCACTGTTTCTTCTTTATTTGGTGTTTCTAGGTTTCTTGCAGTTTCTTCTTCTATGCTTTGGTAGAGACGTCTCTGATTTGACTGGAATTGGAGATTATGCCTGTGTTGTGTAATTCTGGCTTCGTATCTGCTAATCTTCTTTGACACTGCTGTTATTTGCTGCTTTATTATTTCCAGGACTTCTCTAATTTTCCTTGAATCAAGGTGGTATTTTTGGATCAGATACTGTTTGGTGTTTTTATTCTTCAGCTTCTTGTCTTTCATATCTTTCAGTTTACTAGCATCTGATCTAAGCCTGGAGATTTTATTTTCTAATCTAATCTTCCATTTAGGTGATGTACTACTTTCTTTTTTTACAGGTCCATTGATCTTATATCTGAGCTATTGTTGCTGCACTGTACATTAGTTGGTTTGTTTCTTGCAAATTCTTGGTTGTTATTTCTGCAAGTACAGCATTGACATCTTTTAATGCCTGAGCAAGTTGTTTTTTGGCAACTGTTTTTAGAGCTGGAAGTCGAACCCTGGTGGTTGTTTGGTTCATGTGCTCAGTTATTTTTTTGCTTTAGTTCTTGTTGCTTTTCTGTAAATGGCATTTGGGTTTTTGAGGTGAAGGCAAAGGGGAGGTTGCCTGGTTTTGATTTTGAAACAGTTCAGCAACAGTGGTATCCTCTATTTCCAATACCTCCGCCACCTGCGCCTGAGCAACTGCTTCAGTTGGTGGTAATTCTTCTTCCATATCTTGAGCCTGTGTTGCTCTTTGCAGTTCTTCCAGCTCAACTCCTGTGAATACTTTATTTCTTATTATGAATCTTCTCTGGTCTTCTAGCCTTTGTTCTGTTATTTCTGTATCTGGATGCTTCTCTTTCCAAATTTGGTACATTCTTTTTAAATAACCTCTTCTAGTTGGACTAGACTTGTAATAACAGATCATTATTTCCTTGTTGGCATTTTTCGTATATTTTTTTCAGTTAAGCGATGTTTCTTCCAGTAACTTTGCTGTCTTCAGCCCTGGTTGCTCAACTGAAGATCCTGAGTCCTGTTGCTCACTTGCCACCAGATGTCCAGGGACTGCAGCGCGGTCCTTGTTGACCCGGGCGACGACCAAGCCGGTATAGATTTATTAAAGTTACGTCTCACCATATTGTTGATGGGAGAGGCACTCTTTGTCTGGCTCCTCTGGTGAGACCTGTCCAGTATGGTTGGACCTCTGGCATAGCTCTCACCTTCCTCAGAGCACGCAAGCCCCACAACCACACCAAGGTAGTGCCTCACTGGGGGTTTATTATTATTATTATTATTGTTTCTATACCGCCCTTCCAAAAATGGCTCAGGGTGGTTTACACAGAGAAATAGCAAATAAATAAGATGGTTAAGAAATAACAAATAAATAAGACGGATCCCTGTCCCCAAAGGGCTCAGAATCTAAAAAGAAACATGAGATACACACCAGCAACAGTCACTGGAGGTACTGTATATTTTGTTAGGTATCCACACCCAAGTGTGGAGCGCATCTTAGAAATAGTTAATGGGAAAAGGTTACACAGACCTACTCCAAGACCAATTAGAAAGCCTATAGAAAAAATGAAGGAGCTGACAGGCAATATTTCAGCTGGTCAAAGACTGAAATAAAGTACTGATTGATTGACAGGCAAAATTGTGTGGTGATATTGCTTCAATGTGCACTAATGCCCTATTAATTAATTTTCTTAATTATACCACACGAAAGTAAAATAAGTAGTGTGCCATCAAGTCGATTTTGACTGGTGCCCACAGAGCCCTGTGGCTTTCTTTGGTAGAATACAGGAGTGGTTGATCATTGCCTCCTCCCGCGCAGTATGAGATGATGCCTTTCAGCATCCTGTATCACTCCTGCCCAATATAGTACCAGCAGGGATTCAAACCGGCAATCTTCTGCTTGTTAGTCAAGCATTTCCCCACTGTGCCACTTAAGGTGACTCTTATACACCACAGTACCCTCACTAATTTCCCAGAAAATAACTGCAATCTATTAAGGGATATTGAGCTACAATATATATTACTATAGACCTTTTACTAGCAAATATTGGCTGATCTGTTCTAATGCCAGCTGTATTGTTCTAATGTCAGAGATGTGAGGGGTAAACACAGTTTCATTATCAATAGTAAAAATGATACAAAGGATCTTTTGATGTGTCCAAAAGTGGTCCAAGCCCACTTTGTCTGCTGCTGGTCCAAGATGCATTTATATGCCATATGTACTTTATAGATACGTGGCACAATTGGATAGTGATGAATTCCAGAAGGGTAGATGTGCTGTAGCAAAAATGACAAAGAGTCTCATGGAACCTGAAAGACTAAGATATTTATTGCGGCATAACCTTTTATAGGCAAGAGCCTAGTAAAATGGATGATTCATTCCAGAACGATTGCCCACAGCCAACTACATTCCAGCCACACATTTAAGGAACACAGAAAACTTTAGCTTCGAGCTGTCCTTCTGCTTTTCAGTTCCAGAACAGATGTTCTGCATGTGAACCCATCTCTTATATAATCACTAACATTTTATGCACACATTATTTGAATCAAGCTTTTCTTCAAGATGGTCCGCTCTATGATTCTACTTTGGCATCCATCATAGGGTATTCCCTGCCCTTTTAGAGATCTCCAGCTAGTTTCCTTGGAATTTCTGCTTTCCTGCTTTCCTTCTGGGCTTGTCGGTATTGCTTGGCAATCAGCAATGTACAATTTTTCATGATTACATAAGTGAACATATACAAGTGAGGAATATCCAGGGGGATTTTTGAGAGGAGAACATAAGAACAGCCCTGCTAGATCAAGCCTAAGGCCTATCTAGTTGAGCGCCCTGATTCATACAGTGGCCCACCAGATGCCTCTGGGAAGCCCACAGGCAAGAGCTGAGGGCATACCCTTTCCCCTGCTGTTGCTCCCATGCAACTAGCATTTAGAGACATCTTGCTAGGGATGTGCGGAACGTTCCAAGGTCAGAATGTTCTGCCTCGCAATGGGCTGTATCAAGTGTTCCAAGCTTGGAGCAGAACACCCCAAAAGAAGGGGGCCTATTCAGAGTTTGGAATGGAATGACCTGTTCTGGTGGAACGTTCTGACCCCATTCCAAGTGCCATTCTGGAATCCAAAATGGTGCTTGGAATGGGGTAGGGCCATAGACTGGGGTCATTCTGTCGGAACAACCAGTTCACCCAGTTGTTCTGACAATGCACATTTTGCATTCGTTTCTGAGCTTGAAATGGAATGCAAAATGCACCCCTATGTCTTGCCTACACCCCACACCCTACATTTTGAAGTCATTCACACAATCAAAAACTGTGTTCTACCCGGGTTTGGGAGCTGTGTGTTCTCTAGAAATGTGCATGAACCGGTCCGGAGCCGGACCGGTCCGGCGGTCCAGGACCGAGGGGGGGTCTACCTTTAAGGGCAGGGGGGTAGAACTTACCCCTCCTGCCGCTCTTCCCCCTCTGGCACTGTAGTTTCAAGCGAAGTTTTTGGGGCAGCAGCGTTCCTCGCTGCCACCCCTGCCCCCGTCGTCGCCTGGAACTCTCTGTAATAGCAACATGCATGCGTGCGTGGCGGCGTGCGCGCACCTGTCGCCGCCGTGCGCGCGCGCCGCCTACGTCACACACACGCTGTGTGTGATGTAGGTGGCACGTGCGCGCACGGCGGTGACAGGTGCGCGCACGGCAGCGACAGGCGCGCATGCGTGTTGCTATCATGGAGAGTTCCAGGCGACGACCGGGGCAGGGGCGGCAGTGAGGAACGCTGCTGCCCCAAAAACTTCGCTTGAAACTACAGTGCCGGAGGGGGAAGAGCAGCAGGAGGGGTAAGTTCAACCCCCCTGCCCTTAAAGGTAGACCCCCCCTCGGTGCCGGTCCGGATTGGTCTGGACCATGCACATCCCTAGTGTTCTCCCAATTTTCATTTGTGTGGAAGCAAGGTAGGAGGAAAACTTGGGCAGTTTTTCCTCCTACCTTGCTTCTACACAGGCACTTCTACCCAGGGTTTCCTCTTATCTTGCTTCCACACAACTGAAAATTGGGACCCCAAACAGCTCCCAAACCTTGGTAGAACACAGTTTTTGATTATGTGAATGACCTCCATGCCTCTTAGGTGGGAGGTGGCCTGTAGACCTCAGACTAGTAGTCATTGATGGACTTGTTCTCCATGCATTTATCTAAGCCCTTCTTAAAGTCAGCCAGGCTGGTGGCTGTCACCACATTTTGTGGCAGAGAATTCCATAGGTTAATCATGTGCTGTGTGAAAAAGTACTTCCTTTTGCTGGTTCTAAATTTCTTGGCAATCAGTTTCATGGGATGACCCCTGGTTCTAGTGTTATGTGAGAGGGAGAAAAATGTTTATTTCTCCAAGCATAATTTTTATCACCTGCTATCTGAGCCAAGAGGCACCTTTTAAAAGTGGTGATTCTCTTTATTTAGCAGAAGGAGAGAAACTGGCCCTATCTACCCCCAGCACAGCATCCCTCCAGTGGGTGTTGCTGGTGTCTATTTTATGTTTATTTCTTGGAGGCCATTTATATCTTTATTATGCAGCTTTCCAAGCTACTTAAATCACAGTACATCTTGAAAATATCATGGGGAAAACTACTTAATCTACATGCAGCATGGTATGCTACTTAGTATGACAAACAGAACACATGTTCTTAGATATTACTCCAATCTGATATACTCTACATTGGCTATTGCTCATTTCCATGCTCATAAGAATTTAAGAAGGCCCCTGCTGGATCAGACCAAAGGTCCATCTAGGCCAGCATCTTATTTCATACAGTGACTAATCAGATGCTTCTGGGAAGTCTAGAAGTGGGATATATAGGCAAATACTCCTCCTGTGGTTTCTTCCTAGCAACTAGTATTCAGAGGTTCACAATTCAAGGTGCTCATTTTGATGCTTGAAACCCTAAACCAGGGGTAGGCAAACTTGTGGCTGGGGATGATGGGAGTTGTAGTTCAGCAACAGCTGGAGGAGAGCCAAGGTTGCTTACCTCTTCCCTAAACAGTGTGGATCCCAAGTAATTTGTGGATAATCTGCTCTTATAATGGGCCCTTGTAAATCTGTCCAACATCTGTCCAACATAGCATCAAAGGAAGGATGCAGCCTCAAAGGCAAGATGCCTCTGAGTACCGGTTGCAGGGGAGTAACAGCAGGAGAGGGGGCATGCCCTCAACTCCTGCCTGTGGCTTCCAGTGGCATCTGGTGGGCCACTGTGTGAAACAGGATGCTGGACTAGATGGGCCTTGGGCCTGATCCAGCAGGGCTGTTCTTATGTTCTTATCTGAGGCCCTTCTCCAGATATCTCCACTGACTGGATGTCAACTGGATCATATGGAATACCCTCCTAGATGTGATGCAAACTGCATGGAATACCCTTCCTAGGGAGGTATGGACTTTCATGATGCCAGGTCCAAGTACGGACCTTCATAATGCTGGGTTTCATCTACACTATGGACGTTCAGATACCAGGTCCAAACCTGGCTTTTTCAGAGAGCTTTTGGGAGAAATTGATTCCCAAATGCTTGCTCCTTTGGCTGGTCTGTTTCCTTCTGCTGCTTTTGTTCTATTGGATTTTGATGGATTTGCTGTACTGATATAATTTTAATTGTATTTAGTGTTTGTTTTGTTTTAGCTCTTGTGTTTACTTTGAATGTAAGCTGCTTTGAATTGTTTCTTTAGAAAAGCAGAGTAAATATTATAGCAATAATAACAACAATAATTAATATAATTATTGATTGATTAAGGGCCATCAAGTTGGTGTCGACTTTTAGTGACCAGATATATAGATTCTCTCCAGGATGATCTGTCTTCAGCTTGGCCTTTAAGATCTCTCGGTGGTGCATTTATTAATATAGTACCATCCACATATGTGGTGGTTTACAATGAATGAGAGGCCAGGTCCCTGCCCTGAGAGCCTTACAATCTAAAAATTACAGAAGAGAGATAACAGAGGAAGGGAAGGGAAACTGAGGTAGGATAAAGGAAAAGGAAAGATTGTGCCATTGAGTCGGTGTTGACTCCTGGCAACCACAGAGCCATGTGGTTTTCTTGGTAGAATATAGGAGTGGTTTACCATTGCCTTTCTCCCACGCAGTATGAGATGTTGCCTTTGCCATTGTCATGGAAGTGAGCATCTGCTGCCTGATATAAAAGGTAAAGGTAAAGTGTGCCGAATACAAGAGGGGTTTACCATTGCCTCCTTCCGCACAGTCTGAGATGATGCCTTTCAGCATCTTCCTATATTGCTCCTGACCAATATAGTACCAGCAGGGATTCAAACCGGCAACCTTCTGCTTGTTAGTCAAGCATTTCCCCACTGCTCCACTTAAGGTGACTCACTGCCTGAGTTAGGTGACTACAAATATATATTTACTAGGCACAGTCTGGAAAGCACACTAGCAGGGATTCAAATGAACAGCCTCTTGCTCCCTAGGCAAGCTGCTTCCCCACTGTGCCACCGCAGCTGCGGTAGGATAAGCAGGGAAATAACATGCTGTTGTTCCAGTTATATGTACCTAAGCTTAGTTAACATGAGGAATAGAGACTAAAGGGTGTGTTGTATTCTATTCAGTAATCTTTTGGACGTTGGTCTGAAGGGGGATCCGGGGGGGGGGGAGTCAAGAGGAAATGGGAGGGAAAGGAGAAGGAGAAAATGGAGTTGTTGTGGAATAAACCTTTAGTTATATCTCCTTAAGATTTCATCATTTGTATGAGGGAAGCAGCTATAAGATAGGGTTGTGCCAAAGTCTTCACAGAAAAGTGGAATTTGAGCAGTGATTTGAAGGAAGCAAGAAAGGAGGGGCCACACCAGTGTTCTGGAGGGCAGTTCCAAGTGTAAGGAGCAGCAAGGGAGAAAGGGTGGTGATGTTTGAGAGAGCCGGGTGGTGGAGGGTGGTGGAGCTGGGAAAGTCAGGGTCACAGGCAGGGTCACAGGCAATGTAATGGGAAATGGGAGCTAAGAGGTAGGGAGCAGCCAGGCCATGGACTGTGAAAGTAAGGACAAGACACCTGTGTTGGATCCAGGAATGGACAGGAAGCCATTAAAGGGATTTACAGAGGAGTGTAATGTGATTGGTATAATGAAAAAGGTGGGTGATTTTGGCAGCAGAAGGAGAAGAAGGGAATAAGAGGGACTGAGGGAAGACTGGAGAGAAGAAGCAAGATGAGGGGGCAAAGAGCAAGGGCTGTTATTCTTGCAATGTTGTAAAAGGAGAAGCAGCATGATTTAGCAACAGACTTTATATGGGGAATAAAGGAGAGAAAGTGTGAGAGAGAGAAATCAAAGATGAAGTTGATGTTGCACTCCTGTTCAACCAGGGTGCTTGGTGGCTTGCCAATGGATGAGGAGAAGAGGCTTGGAAGAAAAGAGTAAGAGTTCGACCTTGATATATTTGAGCCTGAGATGGCAACAAAGCACAGAAGATTTCAGTCTGCTGGAGATGTGGGATTGGATGGAAGGAGGAAGTTCTGGGGTTGAGAGGAGAGCTGGGCATCGTTGGTATATAGATGGTATAGGAGATAAGGTAACCAGGAACAGCATGTAGAAAGAGAATAGGGCTCTGAGGGACACCAGAGAGAGGGAAAGAGAGCAAAGAACTTCCCCCTGTGGGGAACCTGAAAGAAAGAAAACCATTTGAGGGCAGAACCCCTGGAGACTTACAGCATAGGAGGAGTCAGGAAAGAGAGAGCGATCAGCTATATCAAAGGCAGCAGAGAGGTCATGAAGGATAAGGATAGAATAGAGAACTTTCAGTTTGGCAGTGAGGAGATCATTGGTGATTTTTGTGAGGGCACTTTCAGTTGAGTGCAGGCAGCAGAAGCCAGACTGGAGGGGGTCAAGAGTGGAGCTGGAGGAGAGAAAGCTCAAACAGCAGGAGTAAGCAGCAAAATCCAGAAGCGAGACTGAGAAGTATTTCAAGAGAGTAGGGAGCGTCAAAGGGTTTAAAAAAAAAAGAATAGAGAAGAGAAGAAGCCAGAGGAGGAAGACAGATTGATATGGTGGAGAATAGAGATAATGGCAGGGGAGATCGCAAAAGAGAAGGGGATGGGATAAAGTTGGGGGCGGGATTCAGTAAGGACAGCAGATTCAGTAAGGACAGCAGGGATTCAGTAAGGACAGCAGGTATCTGGTAAGATGGAGGAATGAAGAAAGGGTTGATGAAGGGGAAGGGGGAGAGGAAAGGATTGTAGAAGATGCTTTCATTTTGAAATGTGAAGATGGAAGAAACATCTTGAGCAGAGAGCAAGGAGGGGAAAGGTGGAGGCACAAACCTCAGCATTACATCAGAGGGGGAGAAGAGACACCAAAGTTTCCTAGAACTGGTGTGGATCAGGGAGGTGTAGTACTGGCAAATAGATGGCAGACAAGAATGAATTTCTAGTGGTTGTAGTCAGCCAGAAATTTTGTTCTTCTCCAAAGGTGTTCAGTTGCAGAAAGAAATGAATGGAAGGAATGAGCCAAAGTTGGGGATAAGAAAGCAGGGCAAGGCAAACATGTCAAGACCTGAAGACAAGGATGAAATGAAGGTGAAACTGGAGAGAACAAGGAAGGTGCAGAGGTGACAGAGGAAAGGGCAATGTTTCAGAGAAAGTGACTATATCGATGGACTGCAGGTCATGGGAAGAGGAAGCAGAATGCGGGGAGGATGGACTGTGTGCAGCGTTGAAAGAAAGACGGTGATGATCAAAGAGGAGCAATTCCAAAGCAGAGAGATCAGAGACACTGCAATTGTTCAGAAAGACAAAAGAGAGTGCCCAAGGCAGTGTGTGAGGGAGTCTGTCCAAAGCTGGAGTTCAGAGGAGGCTAAAGAGGGGAGATGGGAAACAGGTGAGTTCGAGGGATCATCCACTAGAATGTTGAAATTGCCAAGGAGCAAGGCAGTGGTATTAATGGAGGGAACAAAGATGAGCCAGGCATCATGGTCTGAAATGATATTTGAAGGAAATGTGTTGGAAGTTTAAGGGTTAAATAAGACAAGAGGGGAGGCATTTGAGGAAGAAAGGGGGAGTCATATGGTGGAGGAAGCCTAGCAGGCATGATGGCCTTTTGTTAGTCTGATGTCAATAAAGCAACTTGTTTCTTCACTAACAACACTTGCAATATGGATCAGCAACATAGGGGTATAGAGGGGAGCTGAGTCTCATGGAATGAGCTTCAAGGCAGAGAAGCAGTATGATGTTGGGGGCAGTCTTATTGTGGGGTATGGGCTGCCTGGAACTGGAAGGATTTGGAAAGAAGAAGGCCAACACTGCTGCCATTCAGGGTGTGTTGTGTGTGAGAGAGACAGAGAGGAGGACAGTGTTGGGGGTGGGTTCTGGTCAGCTGCCAAGTGATGGTGATAGCAAGTAACTGGAAGGCCAGAGAGAAGGAGATATCATTGATGGTGAATATTTTCTGGATGAGAGAGTGACAATTCCAGAGAGAACAGAAGAACTGCAGCAGATAAGCAAAGAATAAGAATGAATATATCATCAATCATCACCACCATCATCATCATCATCATCATCATCATCATCATCATCATCATCATCTTTATTTATTAGCAAAAACAATAATAAGTTTTAGGAGCAGAAAATGACACTGGCAATGTTATAAATGCCTCACATCATACTCTTCAACTGGTGAAGAGTCTTTCTCTAAGCTTTTAGGAACATAGGAAGCTGCCATATACTGAGTCAGACCATTGGTCTATCTAGCTCAGTATTGTCTTCATAGACTGGCAGTGGCTTCTCCAAGGTTGCAGGCAGGAATCTCTCTCGGCCCTATCTTGGGAGATGCTGCCAGAGAGGGAACTTGAAATCTTCTGCTCTTCCCAGAGCGGCTCCATCCCCTGAGGGGAATATCTTACAGTGCTCACACTTCTAGTCTCCCATTCATATGCAACCAGGGCAGACCCTGCTTAGCTAAGTCATGCTTGCTACCACAAGACCAGGTCTCCTCCCTCCCTTTTCTCCAGATATTCCCTCAGAGAGCTCAGCTCAGCAAGGATCCCTTTATGTAAGTCCAAAGCCTCCTGATGATAATGATGCCTGAAGCCTTCAGCTTGTTCTAACAATCCCAGAGTAATTTCTCTTTTCCCAGAAGGACATTTCTTTTTAAAAAAGGGTTGGGGGGAGCATTGTGCCTGTTCTTGCATAAAGAGAGAGAGAGAGAGAATGGTGTATTTAACAAAAAACCTCTCTGGAAATAGATGTAAGAATTATTCTACCATCACAGTCTCCTGTGCAGAAGAAGGAAATGTATGTTTGTGTAAGTTTGTGGGAAGCTACCACTGAGCTATGATGACGATGAAGATGAATATTTATATATCGCTTTTCAACAAAAGTTCCCCAAGTTGTTTACATAGAGAAATAAAGAAAATAAAGATGGCTCCCTGTCCCCAAAGGGCTCACAATCTATAAAGAAACATAGGATAGATACCACAACAGTCACTGGAAAGGTACTGTACCAGGGCTGGAAAAAGCTACCATTTTAAAAGACATTTTAGAATCTCCTTCTCTGTTTGTTTTCAGGTAGACTCTCAAGACTCTCTTATTCTCACAAGCTTTTAATTAGAATTAATTATAATATAATTTTAATAATTTGTTTTAGTAACTGTTTTATAGTTTTTATTGTGTCTTGTGTATTTTAATCAGTGTTTTAAAAATTTTGTACACCACCTAGAGATGTACATATCAGGCAGTATAAAAATATGATTCACATACACACCTCCAAATTAA
Source organism: Hemicordylus capensis (assembly GCF_027244095.1). Classification (NCBI taxonomy): domain Eukaryota; kingdom Metazoa; phylum Chordata; class Lepidosauria; order Squamata; family Cordylidae; genus Hemicordylus; species Hemicordylus capensis. Next base: position 411,157,663 of record NC_069657.1, read on the forward strand.
AGCAAAACCTCAACATGATACAAAACCTGAAGGGGGGAAACCCCAGATCAGCTCTTTCTAAAATGTTACCTCACTGCCTGGTCGTGTTGAAGCCAAAGGCCATTGTGGCTAGAGATGATAGGAGTTGTAGTCCAACAACAAGGTTGTTCACACAACCATTCACACCAGGGCTGGGGAACAGGTGGGGGAAGACAGGATACTACTTATGTTCTCCCACATGATCCTTGCCACTCCTGGGCTCCGCCATGCACACCCACATGACCAGTGTGTGTGTGATCCTGGAGTAGCGAGGGGTCAGAGGAAAGCAGTCTGTGTCCTCCTGTATCCCACAATGCACCGTGTGAGGAATATGGAGTATTGAAGGATTCCCCACTGCTGGGCTGCTCCTTCTGCCCAGTTCTATGGAAAAGAATCACTATGGACATTGTGGCTGCTGGGGTGATAGGAGTTGTAGTCCAACAACATCTGGGGACCGAAGTAAACAAACCATTGGTGTAAAGTTTTCATTTCCATCATCTATTCTGGTAGCTGCTGCTTCTTTGTTCGATGTGTTTTATTCAAATGGAAAGTGATGTTCTCCAGATGCTGCAGAAATAGGCATACTATATAAACAACGAGGGGAAATGGCCTTCTTTTCAGAATAATTACAACTTGGGTGACGTAATGGGGAATTTTCATTTGAGCTTTTGCTTCCTCTCCTTGTCCATTTCATCGTTTATTGTTTATCTGTTCTATACAATGAACAAGAGACTGTAATTTAATACTTTCTAGAGACATGTATGGGGGAACAGACTACAGTGTCTGGGGTATCGTGCTGTATGGTATAAAAATATTAGGACAGCCTTGCTGGATCAGGCCAAAGGTCTACCTAGTTTCCCAAAGTGACCAACAGATGCTTCTGGGAAGACCACAAGCATGAGATGAAGGCACTACTCCCTCTGAATAGTACATGGCTGTGAAGGTATGGATGTAGCATATGGCCATGAAGATTGGTAACCACTGACAGACTTACAGGAGATCTTTGCTGAGTGGGACTTACTACTGAGTAAACATAGAAAGATCTCGTACATGGGGATGTCCATTTTTATTTTTAGACATTTATCTTTTTTTAATTTCACATTAACAAATATACCTATAAACATCAAACATAACATAATACTAATGCCTAACATTGACCTAATAAAGTGCCCAGAGCCTCTGGATGGGACAGTTTATAGGTGTAATAAATAAATAATAAATAAATATAGTTATTTTTAAAGAGAAAAATATTAATTTAAAGTACAACTTTAACTCCACATTAAGTGCTGTGTGGAACCACCATTTTATTTTGGCTTCCAGCTAATTGCTTTTCCACAGTGCTTCAGAGGGATCTTGATTTCCCTGGAGTCCACCTCCCATCCCCACCCTCCCACCCTGGGAAGCCTTCCCTTTGATGAACCAGAACTTTATATGAATTGGTCTCACTTTAGTTCTGGGTTCAAGTTGCTTCCTACATAGAGCTGATTGCTCCACTGAAGGGAATGGGCAGCTCTTGCAAATGAAGACTCTTCATTTGTACAATGGAACCTTTGGGATGGCTCTTACATGAGGCAAGGTGAGGTGGCCACCTCAGGCAGCAGATTAGGAGGTGCCAGCAGGGTGGCAAAATGCCACCGCCAGTGGAACAGCTCTTTAGGCCTGATCTGACCTTTGCAAACTTTGCAAGGAGGACCTCTCCTCACACTGCTTGCAAAGCTTGTAGGAAGCACAAGGAAAGAAGGGGAGACTGCTGGCAACCTCCCCTCCTCTATGCCCCCACACCACTTTTAAAGCTTGAAAGGGTACATTTCAAAAGGGGACTGGGTCACACCAGGGCCTTGGGGTAAGGCAGCACTTGCCTCAGGTGCCACAATACTGTGGGTCAGCCTGGGAGCCTCCCCATGACTGGCCTGGAGGGTTGGTGGGTAGGTTTTGCTTGCACTCAGTTTCTCAGTGACAATATCAGGGTGGCAAAGATGCTACAGAGTCTCTCTTTTTCTTCAGAAACCCATTAATTAGCTAGAATATCCAGGTAACTTCTCCAAATGGGCCCAGCATGTTTACCTTTTATATCTGAGCCCAGCATGCCTGCCTCTTGTGATCTTAATATAAGACATCTTCCCCCAGCCTTTCCTTTTTATATTAATGACAAACCAAAGAGCTCTCTTCCCAGATACTTCAAATCTGGTCAGCTGTTAATGTTATGTGGCTTTCTGTGGATAGACTGGAGGGTGGGGTGCTTTGTACTAAACAGTGGCTGCTGAAATTAAGCCCTGATTAATACTGTACACAGCTGGCAATGAGTGACTGTGCACTGACCTTTGATCACCCAGCAGCATTTTTTTCCATACATGCTGGAAGTCAAATAAGCCAAAGACTGAGGTGGGGTGGGGGCGGGCTGTTAATATGTTACACGTGGGGTACACAGGCCTGCAATTTAACTACAGCCATTTTCTGTATTGCACCCTGAGGCAGCGTAAAATTAATGGACCTGTCATCTAGTGAGATAACACAACACTGATAATTTGCAATTCCACTAAATAAGCCATTTTGAAATTAATTATACTGCATCTTAGTAAGATTAGTTCTGGCTAACTCTTTAGCTCAGATGATGATGTCAGGGTGGAACACATTTCATGAGAAGCTGTTTTATTTATGGATGTGTTTAGTTTGCTAATCTTTGTGCCACCTCATCTATATAAATTCTGGGTGGTATAGAGTAAAATCACACTCAGTGATCACATTTCTATCAAAATATATTGGGGATTAAAACAATAGCTCAATATCTCCAGCTAACATAATGAAACCCTTGCCTTTTTTTTTATTTTTTAGTTTTATAAGACCTATTTAAGCATTTATTATTGTAGAATAAATATCTGTGGTGAGGAAACTGGGGTCATGTTCATCCCTGGCCTCCATGCATTTAGGAATCATTGTACACCGCCCTAAACTTTCGTTTCTGGGCAGTTAACAGCAGCATAAAACAAATTAAAAACACATCCAAAAAACTTAAAACAATTTAACAACTTGAAAATAAACCAGAGATTAAAACCTTTTTAAAAATTAGGAAACTGAGAAAGCTTGGGCGAAAAGATGGGTTTTCAGGTGTTCTTTGAAAATTGCCAGAGATGGGGAGGATCATATCTCAGCTTATACATGATCCATACTCATACTTTCCATATATCTAGGGCAAGGATCATGTGCATGGGATCCTATGTGTATTTGGGGGGTGTACAAATGGCGCATCTCATCAGAGCTATTCTGAACATCTCTTGAGATGTCCAAGTCGTATTTCGATAGACATTGAAACACGGGAAGCTGCCTTATAACAAGTCAGACCATTGGTCCGTCTAGCTCAGTATTGTCTACACTGACAGGCAGTGGTTCTCCAAGGTTTCAGACAGGAGTATTTCCCAGTCCTACCTGGAGATGCCAGGGATTGAACTTGGGACCTTCTGCATGCAAAGTAGATGCTGTACCATTGAGCTACACTGCCATCCCCAAAGGACAGACAAAAGTAGAAGAGGCTCTGGCATGAATCCACTCTCACCACACAACAGGGAGTGCAAGGACCCCAAGCAAATCCCTTCTTCCTGAATTTAAAAGACATGTGGACTTAGAGTGTGATGGGAAGAGCAATTCACTAAGATATGCTGGACTTTGGCTATATGGAGCTTTATAGAATAGATCATTAGCACTCTTGTCTTTCTTTCCTCACCCTCATACAGCTACTCTTGGTGGTTCTATGAGGTTTATGCAGACGCCTCTTTCTGATTAGCCCCTTCTTGCTTCTGTCTCATTATGATTCATTTTCCTCTTCCTCAAGCTTCCTTCAACTTCCTGGGGGAAGGAATACAAGCACTGGGTCTTATATATGTCCCCACAGAAGGGAAGGGCTAGCCAGGCCTGCACAACATAAGGCCCGGGGGCTGGATTTGGCCTGCAGGGACTATTTTACTGGCCCCCAGGTATCCTGCAGCAACACAGGAGCTGGAAATTGTCTTATAGCGCCATCGTGTGCATGTTTTCTCAGAAATATGTTCCATGGTGTACCCAGTGAGGCTTACTCCCATGTAAGCATGCCAAGGATTGCTGCCTGAAAGCAACGGCCATTTAGGGAGCGGAGAGGACTTGGCATTTGTTTGGGGCTGGCGTGCTCTCCAGGGGCCCCACTGATTGAGCAGGGACAGGACCTATTTCCTGGCCACTATCCGTGGTTAAAACTATGAGTCCATTGATAGGGGGAACAGATCCACAAGTAACTAGTAATATTTTTAATTTTAATGTAAGAATATGCTAAAAATTGACCTCAGCCCCTGCATGCCAAGCTGTGGATGGTTCCGGCCCACTAGGGCATTTGAGTTGTGCAGCCCTGGCGCTGAACTGATTGGACTAATTATTATTTATATACCGCTTTTCAACAAAGTTGTTCTCAAAGCAGTTTACATAGAAAAATCATCATCATCATCATCATCATCATCATCATCATCATCATCGGTTCTCTTTGCCCAGTTAGCAGCAGGTGTGGTAGTGGGGTCAGGGGTGTAGCAGGGTTAGAATGGGCCTTGGGACAAAATGGGCCCTTCTCTCTACCTCCTTTATAGTTGTGAGTGAAAGAGCAAAGAGCAAGCTTTCATGCAGCTCGTGACCCTCCTCCCTCAGGGACATTAGTCCCTCACTTTGTTCACTTTGCCCCTGAAAGGGACTATAGTTCTGTGCTAGGGTGAGTTCAGATAAGAGATTCAGCCCAAGCATCTCCAGGATAAAGGTACTAGCAGGGTTGGGAAGCCTGTTGGAGAACCACTGACAATCCGAGTAAATGGCCTTTGGCACCACAATATCTTGGGCCAACCCTGCAGTTGATTTTAAAGATCACAGTGACCCAAAGGTGGTCTCGTAATAAGTACTCAGACCTGAGCTTTTAAGGGCTTTACAAGTCAAAGCCAACACTCTGAACTGTGTTATTGGAACCCATTAATTAATGACTCTCTGCAGCTCCCTCTTCCTTTGACTGGAGAGTCTACACATGCTTTCTTCTGAGCAGGCCAGTAGAAAGACAGAGCTTCCTTCCACACTAGCCTTATTTACTTTAGTTATGCTGCCATGTCCTTCAATGTTATGGCCATTTTGAATCCCAGGTCTCTTCTTTCCTTGTGTCTTTTCCTTCTGAGTGAGATGGCAAGATGCTGCATCAAAATAACACACGGCAATTGCTCTGTATCTGTCTGCAAGTCCTTGTAGCCATGGAAGGGCCCTCTAGCTCTTCACAGCTGAGTCCTGCTGCTCTGAACAATTGTGTAAAGTTGATGAATACAGAAATGCATTTGAGGTTGATTACAGATTTGCTTTTCTTTCCACCCCCTGGCTATATAGTGTGCAGGGATGGGGATAGGGCTGTTCTATTGAAGTAGCTGCTTGAAGCTTTCCTCCACAGGAGACCCTGTAGCACTTTAAAATTGCAGAGGTAAACACCTCAAGGGCTTCAACTTTCATTCCTCTCTTTTTTTAAAAAAAGAAGGAAACGTTTTTCCTTAGGGGTTTTCATTGTGCTGCATCTAACTGAAGCCTATTTCTTGCTGTCTGTATTTTTGCAAAGGAAGACAGGGTAGAAAGGTGAAGAAAAATCTGCCTGGTAAATTAATTCAGTTTATTGAAAATTGGATTGGGAAGAGATTATATGAGTAGCCCTACCATTATGGTGAACTGTAGTAGGGGAGCGGGGGTCATGTCTTAGGGATCTGCACAAAATGGATTTTGTGTTTTGTTTCAAGCTCGAAACAAAACACAGGCACCTGAAACATTTTGTCAAAACAGCGGTTGAGCTGGTTGTTTTCACAGAACAAAGCTCAAAATGTTTTGACCAAAGGGAACAATGGGGAAATTTAAAGCACCCCATTATTCCCCATGGGTAGCTCCTAGGAACACCAAAGTGAGTTGGATGGTAGGGCATGATGGGTGCTACCTACCACCCAACCTGCAAAAGAAATGGGCAAGCAGGTGATTTTTAACAAATGTTTAACCTTTTCCCCAAGCCCCCACAGGATTGGAATCCAGTGTCAGAAAACTAATCAGCAAGGGAAAAACAGGCCTCCAAATTGGTGGTCAAAACGTTGAAACAATTTGAATCAAAACAGTGCTGTTTTCTTCCAAGCTCAAAACAGGCCCTTTATTTAAAGGGTGTTTTGTTTTGAGCTGACTGCAAAGAGGCAGCTCTCTTGAATGTCTGAATTCGGAAAGGGGACGGGGTGTGGAACCATGGGTACATTGTTACATGTAAATGCAGCCACTTATAAGAGATAAAATGTATCCCAGTTGAAGTTAGGCTTGAATAACTTGTTTAAGACCCTTATATAAATCACTTGTGAAATTGGTTTTCAGAAAAAGTTCACACTTTGAACTGTCGTAAGGCAGTCCCTAAAAACATCTGACCAGAGCCCAGTTCAAACTGGAGTAAAGTAGGGCAGAAAAACTCAACTGTATACAAGGACAAGAATCAAGGTTTGTGTCTTGCTCTGTCTTTCTACCACTGATGCGAGTCACCTGTCTTTATTCTCATTTCGCAGATGTGAAAAGGCTGGCCACTTTGCTAGATCCAGGAATGCCATAAGGATATTGTGAATTGGTTTTAACTGTGTTGTGTGTGGCGTTAAGTTGTTTGTGTGAATGTGTTGTGCAACGATGTTTGAATAAACCAGTTTGAGTAGTTAAGAATCAAATCAAACGTACGAGTGTCTCTATCCTCAGCTGGGATATAAAGAATTTGATTATGCTGTAATCTCTTCTTGGGGTTTACGCTGCAACACAATTCAGTTTGCTTATGGCAGAAATAATACTGGAGTCTGGCTAGTAGGCATGTTTGTTCACACATGCCTCTAAGAATGTTTGTCTTTATGCCTGTTACCCAAACACTGTAGTTATTGCTTTAGTAATTGAACAAATTCTTTTTAAAGTCAGAATTCAAGTTTGCAGATCCACTTCTGCTTAATTTCTGTATTCCTGGTTTTATTTTTAGTATTTTGACTGGCAGTGGATTTTTAAGATGAAAGATTTTTAAGATGAAAGTGGATTTTTAAGATGCTCCTGCCAACAATGCCTTGGAAACATATAATTTATCTTGTTTAATACCATCATAATAGGTTCCCCTGTAGTCTCTGGATAGCAGGATGCCCTAATCTTCATAGTGAGTGGAAAAAGAAAAAAGATCCCAAGAATACTTTGAGATTATAATGGTTTGCCTTCCTGAACCCAAAGTTATACTTTAATGAGTTCTATTTAATGAGTTGAGTATTTTCTTCAACAGAAACAGGTTTGTGAAATAGATAGTAACAAGAATGAATCTGCAACAAAATGTTGCGGTAGATCCCTGGTGTGCAAGTGTTACCTGCGCCTATGGCTGAGCATGGTGAAAAAACAAAAGTTGCTCTAACTTGGGTCTTACTTCATATGCAGCTTTTGGTCTTGTTTTGTTTTCTGTTTTCTGGATGTTTTTGTGGGGAGGGGGACTGCTGCTCCGTCACAGTCTCTTTTCAAAGCCCTCCCCCCTCAGAAACACACAGCTGTAAAATGGCTGGTAAGAAAACAAAATTGTTCTACGCACCTTTCTTCCTCAGAAGCTGAGGGTTTGTGACCGTCTTGAGGTAAAATCAAGGTAAATCTAGCCCCACCAACCTTTTGGAGTTCTTTGAGAGTGACAACAGGCGTGTGAATCAAGGTGATCCAGTTGACATAGTATAAGTGGACTTTCAAATCTCCTTCGACAAAGCTCATCATCAAAGATTTTTGAGGAAACTTAGCAGCCATGCGGTTGTGGCTTTCCTTCTAAGCTGGAAATGGGCTGCAGAGCCTCAGCCCGAGTGCATTCACTTGGAAGGAGGTGGGGAGGAGGAAGGCGCTGAGCTTGCTGCAGTCAGCGGTGGACTTTTAGAGGTAAAAAAAGAGGGGGCACCCTCCCCTCCCCTCCCCCCACAGCCACCACCACCATGCCCCATCCTGACACCGGCAGTGGTGATCTTTTAGGGGGCATAAGGGGGAACTTTTCCCTCACCTGGTCACCCCTCCTCAGCAGCTACTGCCACTACTGCTGTGGCTTTTTTAAAAAAAGTAAAAGGGGGGGGGCTTTCCCCTTGCCCCCTGCCTCTGCCCCCAGAAACAGAGAGGTACAGCAAAATTTGAGGAGCTGCTTCTCAAATTTTGCCACTGGAGGCAGCCTCTGTGCTAATCTGCCACTTCCCTCTCCCTTGCCATTATCTCCACCCACATGCTCATCTGTTGACAGCTGTTTGAGCTCACTAACATTCTGTCCCATTGACTAACAAGGGAGCAGTCTGGGGTGTTGCTGTTTTTTAACCTCCTTGGGTTTTTCCCCGTTCTAGACCTTTTGAAGACTGACGTATCTGTGAGTCACTCTGTGTCTTTTGGTATGCCCCACTTGCCCACAGCCATTCCAATTCTCTGCCCATAAGAGTCCCAAATTTTAGCACTTTCTTTAAAAAAAAAAAAAAAGTTGGAATTTTCAGCCATCTTAACAAAATGTATTGGCAGTTGTGTTAGAAAATTACCAGTTTCTGTCTGAAAGGGATAATCTATGCACAGCTTTAAAGCTTCTTGCATTTGGATCTGCTTCTTGTGTTGAAGAAACCAAGGTGTGCATTCCTGCTTAGGCCTTAAGGGATACACACAGAGCAAAATCTTCCATCCTAACCTACCAGTCTGGATGTAGGCAGAAGCAGCTTTTACCAGGTTTAATGGAGGGGGAATGTTTGAATATATGCTTTATCTGATTTGTGGGTTGTATGTGTTCTTGCTTGTGGCCTGCCCCGCTGAGCACAATAAATTAGATGGGCCCAAAGTGATGGTTTATCCTGTTGGAAGTTAAAGGACTTTGCGCGGTCTCTTGTCTCAGACAGTGGAGGACAGACTAGTGACTCAGAGGGCTAGAGGGTCATCCCTTCTCCACTGCTCTGACACTATCCCTTTGAAATGTAGATTGGTACTCTTAGGGATTAACTTCCTTCCTCTCTCTCTCCCCTACCTGCCCTTCCACCTTGCAACATGGCAAGCTCCTCTCCCTGCACCATGTGTGCAGAGAAGATGCAGAATCCATCTGAATCCAGCTAGATAGATAGATTAGAGATCCTAACTCCTCACTTTCCTATCTAGAATGGAGTTCCTTAATAAATGCCTTATATATTGATTTGAAACTATGAATTGGCTCCAAGTTACTTTACTCTCAGCATACACGCATGCCTAAGTGAATTCCACTGTGTTGTGCCTCTGTGCACTTTGCTGTAATGAAAAAGGGATTCTCTTACCACAGAGAATTTCCAACACATCCCTCATATCTTGCCATAAGAGACCTCCCTTTTAGTAACACAGCCCTCTTCTGTAAATCTTGAGGGCATAACTGCATTACAAACCTATTTTGGTTTTGTCCTATAGAATCCTATGAATTATTGTTTGGCAAGGAGCTGAAGATTGTGTTCATCAGCTTTTGTCACCGATCGTTCCAAGGATGCCCTGGAGAGTGGGAAGAACTCTCAAACCAGTTTAAGCCTGTAATATGGATGGAGTAGCATACTATATATTGCTTCTACCTTTCTGTATGTGATATTGTTTCTGGGCAAGATGGAGTACTGTTGTGGTAAAAAATTGCGGGGGTGTAGAAAGATTGGCGTGGGCCCTGGGACATGAAGTGAATATGGATCTCTGCCATCCACCCCGCCCCTGCCATCTTCTTCAGAGAGGTATGATGAGGAGGACCAAGAGCAAGCTTTCACCAAGCTGGCAGGCCCCCTCCCTCGGGGACATTTGTCCCTTCTTTGTTCCCCTGTTCCCTCCTGCCCCTGAATAATCCATCTAAGTTTCTGAGTGAATGGCAATCATAGATGATGATGATGATGATGATATTAAAAATATTGATATACTTCTTTTCAACCAAACAAGTTATCAAAGCAGTTTATATAGCAGAGATATATTGCTCTCACTGCTAGCTTTCCAAAGTGACTAGGGAATGGGTCCATAGTTTAGTGAGGGAGCACATGTCTTGCCGGAAGAGGGTCTCATGTTCAGTCTCTAGTATCTCCAGACAGGATAGCCCTGCTTTATATGCGCTACCTGTGCAGTCAAACAGGGAACCATGCTTCATGGGATGTGGTGTCACAAAGGAATACCATACACAGGGTGCCATGTTTTGGAAGGTGCCATGCAGGTGTGCTGCTTGGGACAAAGATGATAGTATTACATTTGCAATAGGAGGTGTGCCATTTTCAATTGCAGTACAAGGCACCATTTAGCCTAGAGTCAGCCCTACAGACAGTGCTGGGAAAGACCCCTTTCTAAAATCCTGGAGAGCCTCTGCCAATCAGTGTAGACAATACTAAACTAAATGGACCAACAGTTTGACTTAGTACAAGGCTGCTTCATATGAGTTTTGGCAGTGCTGGTGGGGAAGATCACAAACCCCCAAAGATTTCCTCCTAGAGGTTTCCTTCTTACATGAGAATTGTGTTCTTGGTTCATCTTGCCCAACATTCTGCCCCATATGAGTAGTCACAAAGTGGGCATGAAGGAGATAGTCTTCCCCTGTTGCTTATCTATGGCATCTGATATTCATAAGTATACAGCTTCTGGTTGTGAAGGTTCCATTTAGCTAGCAGATTTATTAGCTAAGGAGAGTGAACATGCCATATAATAAGAATTGCCTCATTGGAGGACAGCAGGGGTCCATCTAGTCCAGCATTCAGTCTCTATTCGTGGCCAAGTAGATGCTTCTAGACGCTCACAGGAGGGTATGATGGTCAGCTCCTGCAGTTAGTCCCTGTATTGTAAATATGAAGATTGTGAAGCCTATTGGTATTTTGTCAGCAGACTGAGGTTGGTATTTATGATTATACTGTATTCTTTTATTATATTAAAATAAGGAAATTAAAAACCAACCAATTTGTTCGACTGAGGGCAATGACCTTTGCTGTTGTCTAATGCACTGTTTTGACACTGCTGGAGAGCAGCTTCCACTCAGATGGTCTTTTTGCATCCTAAGGGCTTGAGCTTAAAATAAAGGGCTCAAGCTGTAGCATGAAGACAGTTGCGCCTGGAAGGAAAGCACATCACTGGAGTCTGAGAGTTACATAAAGATTTGAGAAAATGCAGGACATGTCAAAATGGTTTAGTGGATGGGTTTGGCTTCACTTTCAGGGTCTACTCAACCTGGATCAAAAAGAAATTTGTCCGCAGGGATTTTTATTTTTTATTTTTGATGCACAGTAAGTTGTAGCAGAGACATTTATCCATCTTTGAAACAACTCTGTTTCCCCTGTGGCAACACAACACCTATATATAGATTTTCAGATATGTCCTGTAGAGAAGAGCCCCAGACAGCACAAGGGCAGTACCTTGATTCCACTGTGTGCATTTAAATGTTATTTGTCAAACATTAACTGACCCAGATCCCAACCTCTATACCTCCCCTCAAAATCTGTCAGTGCTACCTATTATCTCTTGCTTTCTGTTATGACTCTAAGCTCCAGCACCAGCCAGGATTCTAATAGAGGAGGAGGACCCACAAATTAGGAGGAGCAGTAGCAACAACAACTGTGAAGGTACTGGACCCAACTTCCAACATTGAGCTGAGGCCAAAGTGAAAGGGCTCCACTGAGCTGAGGTTCAAGCTAAAGGGCTCCAGGCTGAGTCTTTCAGCCTGGAACCCCCCAAACTGAGACCCCCCCCCAGAGACAACACTCCCTGAGCCAGATTCTCCTGAAGGACTGGATCTCTCCACAGCAGAGATCCATGCTCTCCGGTGCCTGCTTGGCAGCACCAACAACCCACCAGGTGGAAATTGCCAGAGAGGTGGTGGAGTGCTAGGCTCCAGGCCAGAGAGTATTAAGCTTCTCCTCTCTTCATGAAGAGGGTGGAATCTGGGAGAGGCAACTGGGCCCAAGAGGGGTAGAAGTTACCAACTTGGAGCTGTCCATGGTTCTGTGATTTCAGCCTTACTACACTGACTATACCTAGGGCAGACCTTGACAAATGTTCTTTGGATCTAGGAGCCAGCCTCGACATGCAGGAGCCAGACAATGGACACTTGACAAAATTACTGGACTTTGTGACAGACATGGAGGCGGGTCTCATGATCAGTGAGACCTGCTTTTGCTGAAACTAAAGCAGCTAAGCGAGCTAAGCCTGGTCTCCCCACAGACGATCTCTGCAGAAGCCCTGGGCGGCCGTATTGGCCGCTCACATAATAGCCGGCTCCATGACAGAGCCGGTGGGGGCTGGGGAGCTCAGGGGCAGTGTGGCCCCCGGAAGCCCCAGTATGCCCTGCGTGAGCACGCAGGGCATACTGGGGAGACCCCCAGAGCCAGGAGGCGGCTTTTCGCCTCCCCTTCGGGTGTCTACTCATGAGTAGCCACAGTGCTGAGCCGCACCACGGTTACTCACGACCAGATAGCCCAGGTTTGCAGAGTGCTCGCTCCCCAAACCCGGGCTAAGAGGAGAGATACTTGAGCGGGTTACCCGCTCGAGAACCACTGGGCTCGCAGCCGAGCCTGGTGGTTCTCACGATCGGGAAAAATCGGGCTAGGCTAGCCCAATTTTCCCCGATCGTGAGAATAGCCCCATGGTGTGGGTGGGTGTAAATGGGCTTCTTTTTATCTCCTTTACAAGTAACATACTTAGAAGAGAAACAGGGCTGTCTGGGACAAATACAGTTTAATAATTCTGTCTCTGAATATCGTGTCTAGTGTCACCACGGTTAAACATTTTAGGTAGGGGTGTGCAATTCGGGATTTCGGGTGATTCAGCTCGGACCCGAACCGAATCACCCCTGTTCTGTTTTGTGCCTGAATCTGGGTCACCCGAATCACCCTTGATTCGGTTCGGATTCAGATTTAATCCGAATCCAAATCCGAATCAATTCGGGAGGGTAAAAAGGGGCCCAGGGGCAAAATTTTGGGGTGGGGTGGTAGTGCCCAATGTGTAGAGTCTACCACCCCAATTTCAGGGGGATTGTGCAAAATCCTGATTTTTGGTGAATTTTTAAAGTTTTAGTGACTTTGGGGCAGTTTGGGGGCATAGCATGGGATCTGGGCAAAATGAGTGGGGTGGGGTGGTAGTGCCTAATGGGTTCAGGCTACCACCCCAATTTCAGGGGGATTGGGCCAAGGGCTGATTTTTGGTAAATTTCTGAAAATTTCATGTCTTTGGGGCAGATTGGGGCATATTGGGGCAGAAAGTGGGGCCTGGGGCAGAATAGTGGGGTGGGGTGGTAGTGCCTAATGGGTGGAGGCTACCACCCCAATTTCAGGGGGTTTGGACAAAGGGCTGATTTTTTGAGAATTTTTGAAGTTTTAGTGACTTTGGGGCAGTTTGGGGGCAGAAAGTGGATCTGCCCCAAAATAGTGGGGTGGAGTGGTAGTGCCTAATGGGTGGAGGCTACCACCCCCATTTCAGGGGGATTGGGCAGAGGGCTGATTTTTTGAGATTTTTTGAAGTTTGGGTGTCTTTGGGGCAGATTGGGGGCAGAAAGTGGATCTGCCCCAAAGGAGTGGGGTGGGCTGGTAGATAGTGCCTAATGGCTGAAGGCTACCACCCATCCCCAGTTTAAGAGTGATTGGGCAGAGGGGTGAACTATGGTGAATTTATTTGTATGAGGTTTGTCTTCATAAGGTGAAGTGTGCTAAACTGATTACTTCCTCATATTATTCATAGTAAAGGAAAGTGTGAAAAAGTGAAAGTGGGGTCATGAGAGTTGTTTAATTGAAAAATATCTCATTTGCTATGATAGAATGAGAATTCACACCTTTTCTATTCATCATAATTCACCCCTCTGCCCAATCACTCTTAAATTGGGGATGGGTGGTAGCCTCCAGCCATTAGGCACTATCTACCAGCCCACCCCACTCCTTTGGGGCAGATCCACTTTCTGCCCCCAATCTGCCCCAAAGACACCCAAACTTCAAAAATTCTCAAAAAATCAGCCCTCTGCCCAATCCCCCTGAAATGGGGGTGGTAGCCTCCACCCATTAGGCACTACCACTCCACCCCACTATTTTGGGGCAGATCCACTTTCTGCCCCCAAACTGCCCCAAAGTCACTAAAACTTCAAAAATTCTCAAAAAATCAGCCCTTTGTCCAAACCCCCTGAAATTGGGGTGGTAGCCTCCACCCATTAGGCACTACCACCCCACCCCACTATTCTGCCCCAGGCCCCACTTTCTGCCCCAATATGCCCCAATCTGCCCCAAAGACATGAAATTTTCAGAAATTTACCAAAAATCAGCCCTTGGCCCAATCCCCCTGAAATTGGGGTGGTAGCCTGCACCCATTAGGCACTACCACCCCACCCCACTCATTTTGCCCAGATCCCATGCTATGCCCCCGAACTGCCCCAAAGTCACTAAAACTTTAAAAATTCACCAAAAATCAACCGTGAACCGAATCACCCGAATTTTTCATGCCCGAAATTCGGGTGATTCGGCTCGTGCCCGAAAAATATCGGGGGACATCAGGGGTGATTCGGTTTGGCCCCGAATCACCCGAAATTGTTTGTTTCAGGCACAGATCGTTCTGTGCCCGAAATTTTTTGCACATCCCTAATTTTAGGTGCCATAGCTCTCTGGCACCTGTGATTTGTAGGGCCTCATCTACACATGCGACAGAATGAGGTGGAAGAATCCTGAGGTGATAGAAGGCTGTACAACTTCAGACTGCAGGTTGAGAATACCATTTTTGTGCACTCCTTTAGATAAAAGCCCCCTTGTGAGTAAAAACCAGCACATCAAGGATAAAGGTTCTAATCCATCCTATTGCCTGTTAAGCTAGTTTCTGCTGGTTCTTTAAGTAGGGGAGTATTCATAAATGTCTTCATGCTAAGACCTTCAGCTGGAAGTCTGGTCTAGATTCTGACACCTGCAGAAATATGGTTAATGGTGACTTGGGAAAAGAGATTTGCGTTCTTGATGTTAGTTCCGCAGCTGTCAAACTCCTTTTCCCCTCAGGTTTGAATGGTCACTATGCCATTTCACCACAGAATCCATACTTTCTTATTCAAGCAGATTTTTGCCCTGCTTTGTCTTGTTTAGCTCTTTGGTTCCATTCTGCCACTGCTGCTGAGGGCTGATATGATGAGAAAAATTACTCAAGTAGTCCTCTTGAAATTAAAAGGACAAGCTGGGCAATGCTTTGCTTGTCCTTTCAATTTCAATGGGACTGCTCTGAGTAATTTCCCTCATGTCAGCCACTGTGTTTTTATTGATGTTTTATTATTTTAAAGTATGTACGCCTTTGACTACATGTGTGGGAAAGCTAATACATAAATACATTAAATAAATTTTCCCTCAATTGCCAGCTGAAGTGGCAGTCTATTTTACCACCTAAGAATTCTCACCTCATTGTTAGCTTGTGTTTCATGTCTCGACCAGACTTGAGTCTGCCACCACCTGGTGTCTTCTTGGGCAGCACGCCCATGGGCTTCTGTAGGTCTCTAGCTTATAACCAGGATAGGACACTGTACCTTGTACCTGACGTTTGCACTAATTCCTCTCTGTCCTTTAATCCCTATTCCAAATGCAAAGTGAAGCACAATCCACCCAAAGTTAAGTACTTTTAACTAATGGAAGTATTTAACTGATGCACTCTGATAATACAGGCTTCATTCTCCCATTGAAATTAATAGGATTTAAAATGACTTAAGTTTGCCTGGATCCTGCCCTTTCCTTATTGCTTGCTTCTGAATATAGAACCCTAGCAAGCAAGTGTGTGTGCCTGAGTGTCTATGTGTTGGGGTGGGGGTGGGTTTGCATTTGCCTGTGGCCTGATTGCAGAATGGATGTCTCTTCATCCCCTGCTCTGCTCTAACTGATGGTACTGTTTAAATATGAATGTCACTGTTTGTGTATAAGCCACATTATTTTAAGCAAATGAAAATGTAAGGGTTTATTTTGTAAAGCAAAGACCTTGAGTCTTTTCAGTAGTTTGCACAATCCTAAAGCACTTGTGTCTAGACAAAGAGAGAAAGCAGTGCTTTCAGTGCCACTTTTGAATGGATCATACATTGGTAGCAATTGGCTCCCTCCCTGTAAGTGGCCCTGCAGTTGAAGGGTGAGGCAGCCAGGTACTGTGGCCAGAGGCGTTTGGCTCCTAGGACTGAACTGAATTCCTTTTGGGAGTGTTGGGTCATCAATGGCATTTTTGTTGCATGTGCCAACTTATGAATAATACCTAGTTATAATTGTGTTCCACTCTTTTTTCTGTTTCCATTCCAGCTCCTTTGTGTTTTGTTACCAGCTTGCTGGGTGGAAATGTTGTGAAGTCTTTCTTCCCCTACCCCCACCTTCTTCTTCTTTTCAGAATGTCATGACAGTTGTGCTCTAGAAACAACTGGCTATCTGCAGACTGAGTAATCAGACCCCTGCTAGCTTTTCTCTGAGCTAATTAACTATCATCTCCTGGAAGAATTCCCAGCCCAGCTGATCACCTCCAGAGCTTGTTTAAATACTTTGCTTGTTGCCATTGAGATGATGCGTGAAATCTCCATCTTGAGGCTTCTTGCAGAACAAATCCGGATAAAAAGCACATGCCAGTGAGAGATACACTGGACATAACAATATGGGATTCAATTCCCCTTCCTTTCTGCTGTATTTAAATTCTAACTCATCTTATGTGGAGGCAGGTACCTTCAGGTACGCTAAAGCACTCTCAGCATACTTGCTTGGAAGCAAATCCCATTGAAATCAATTATTTCATAGTAAAAATTGGTATGATTGGGGGTGTAGGAATTTCATTTCACGGGATGCAGCACAGTTCCAATAAGCAGCATCCCAATTAGGAATTGGAGGAGGAAGACACACCGAGTCCCACCCTTCTCCTCACCCTTCCTCAGCAAGTCATTTTGGTGAAGAAGGGAGGGTTCAGTGCTCTCTTTGCCCCCAAAGTTCTTTTTGTAAATGCTTTGAGGGAGGGAGGGCTGAAGGGTAGAGAAGTGCATGAACTGGTTTTTGCATTCCAAAGGAGACGGGGGGGAGTCCTTTAAGGGGCAGGGAGGGTGCCCTTACCTGCCCCGCTGCTTCCACGTATTGGTGCTTTCCACAAAAGCATTGGTGCGTGGCTGTAGCATACCTCCTTGCAGCCCCGTTCAGCATCATGCCGTAATTGGCCGACGTGTGTGCACACAGCATGTACACGTGCATGTCATGTGCCCCGTTTACATCACGACGCTGAACAGGGCTGCAAGGAGGTACACTGTAGCCCCGCACCAACGCTTTTGAGGACAGCACTGGGGGGGAGTAGCAAGGCATATAAGGGCACTCCCCCCACCCCTTAAAGGACCCCCCCCAAAAAACTGGCTCAATCGCTGGACTTTCGAACCACTTCGGCGCTCCAGGAAAGGAGCACCATACTCGTTCGTGCACATCCCTACTGTGGTGGATTGGCCTTGTCAGGGAATCAATTAATACTTAATTACAATCACAGACCAGTACAAGAATAATACTTGTATATAGAAGCCCAGCAAAATTAACCATCAAGGTTTACAATACAATAGTTAAACATCAACATAGATAATCTAGATTGGGTTCTTAGTGAGCTCCTGAAAAATTTTATTGGCTATTAAACAGAATTTGCCACATTATAAGATTTTAAGTCATTCTGGTCAGTTAAACGATAATCGAGATTTTTTAAAAAAAATCTGCACAAACTGGATGACAACTAATAAGAGAATGTATAAATTTATGCTGTATATCTCAATACATTTTTCTTGTATATGTCTTAAACTTGTTTTATGCTATTGTTAACCACCCAGAGTTGAAAGTTTGGGGCGGTGTACAAATTTGATAAATAAATAAATAAATAAATAAAATATTTTTTAAAAATTGACTGTAAAGGAGTACGTGTGCTGTCATTTCAATATTTCCTAAGTTGCAGTGCTCAGTTAGCTAACCCCAGCTAACCGAGCAAAGAAGCACCTTTTTAAAGTGGTGATTCTCTTTATTTATCAGGGGGAGAGCAACTGGCTCTATCCACCCCCAGCACAGCATCCTTTCAGTGGCTGTTGCTGGTGTCTATCTTAGGTTTCTTTTTTAGATTGAGAGCCCTTTGGAGACAGGGAGCTATTTTATTTATATATATCTTTGCTTTGGGAACTTTGCTTTGGGAACTTTTTGTTGAAAAGCAGTATATAAATATTCATTGTCATCAGTAACAAGTATGTTCACAATAGGGGATTTTTGTTTATATCTCCCTTCCAGAACTGCTGTTTGTAAGGAATTGCATCCAGAGGCGTAACGATAGGGGGGGCAGGGGGGCACGTGCCCCGGGTGCCATCTTTGTGGGTCACGTGGGGGGTGCCGCCATGACCCCCGCCGATAAAAATTTATCTGGCTGCCGGCTCAGCAGCAGCAGTCAAGGGAGCGCGTCGGCGCCCCCTCCCCCATGAGCAGTCCCTTCTGCGCCTGATAAAATGTTGGTCTGTAAGATGCCACAAGATTCTTTATTATTGCTTTCACTCCAGCGCGTATTGGTACTACTACTGCCTTCTATAAGCCAAGCATGAGAACTAATGTCGGGCAGCAGCGATGCACGCCCGGTTTCCCTCCTGAACGCATTCTTAGGCCGAACCCCTTTCTGCCTCTGGGGTCCTAAGCTAGAGCCATTGTTCACACCGAAGAGGCGCCTCTCGCCTGCTGCAGCCCTCTGCGAGCTGCTCTGAAGGCGGTGGTGGTGCTGGTGGGCTTGTTTCTAGGTAAACACAACACCGGAGCGGGGCCGCTGAGCCGGAGATGAAGGCTAATCAAATGCACGTTTGAGGAAGCGGCGGGAAAACCCTGCTTTGCTCACTTGCTACGTGCTGCAGGGCGAGCAGTGGCCGCTGCAAAAGCAATGCTTGCGATTGCGACTCCTCGCTCTTTCATGCACATTCATTGGTGGCGGCGGCGGCAGCAGCAGCTCCAGCTCCTCTCGGGGCTTTCCTAATAAGACTGTTGAGCCCGGCTTTTCGCAAAGGAAGGCAGAGTGGCTCAAGATACTTAATTCCCTCAAGAGACGTTTAAGCAGGCTGGGGCTCATGCCGCAGGGCTGACAGACAAAGGGCCGGGAGAAGTTGGCTTTCCCTTTGTGAGGAGGAAAAGCAGCAGGGGCACGAGGAACCCGAACCACCTGCGGCGGGTGAGGTAGGTGGGTACTACTGACCCACTGCGTCATATACTCTATAAACCCGCCGCCGGGCATCAAGAAATACAACTCCCAAAATCCATTGCGCCTTGGGTGTACTCCCCCCCCCCTTCTTCTTCTCTAAAACGTTTTTCCGCCGCTGTCTATCCCCGTTCATTGGCGGCGATGGGAGAGCACACAGGCCAATGCGCTTTCGGGATACATAGAGGACGGTGAAGCTAACGTAACTATTGGCGGCTCGCTTGTGTGTATTCTGGAGTTGGAAGCCAGCATGCGCCAGGCAGTGCCTTGTTATTAATGGTACTCGCGGCTTGTTTTTTTTATGGGCAAGTGAGCCATGGATGAGGTAAGTGCGGTGGTTTGCTGGAAGAAGCCCCTTTCCCTTTTATTTTTTGCTGGAGGAAGTCCCTTTTCCTTTCTTGACGGCGGTGGTAGCAGAGGGGTTTTGCATGTCTTCCTTGCTCCTATCTGGGGCTCAGGGGCGCCTCTCGTCATTTCCCTGCCGCCAAAGTGGAAGGTAATGTCTTTATGTGTTTCCCCTCGGCAAAAGTAGGGAAAGGATGGTTTTAATTCTGGAGGCGGTTGGAATTTATCCGAAAATGTTATCCACATGGCTGACGACATCTTCTATATTGCTCTTTGGAGAATCATGCGCACACGTGGGTTTCTTCTAATTCTGTAAACCACATACTAGTTGCTCCCAGTGACAGCAGCTAGTGTGTGGAAGAATCAAGGTATACTCCCACCCCACATGATTTTTTAGCATGTTCGGGGGGGGGCGCAATTTCAGTGCTTGCCCTGGGCACCGTTTTCCCTAGTTACGCCTCTGATTGCATCATGCCTGCATCAAAGCTTTGCAGTATTTTGGTACTGTTATCAAGTTTAGACATCTAGCAGGGTTAAAACTCAAAACTTGGTTGCCCAAATGAGCACCAACAGGAATAGAGACCTGGTTGATTTGCCACTCCATATCATATATTCTTTGTCTGAGGTTGGCCCTGGCGGTGGTGGGGAGAGCATAGTAATGCAGTTTAACTCTCCTTTCCATCTCAAGTGGTAGGTGTCTAATAGCACAGATGGAACTAAACCTATGGGATAGAAAACCAGATTTAGCCAGAACTCAAAGATGTTAATCCATACTCTGGACTCCACCTTAAGCAATCCTGCTTCCAGATGGAGGACAGCACTAGGCATGCACCTCAGGAACTTGGATTGCACGGATTCCACATTGCCAAGTTGAGCTCCATATAGGAACTATGCTCATAAAGTTTTATTGCAGAGGGGATACATTGAGCACCCCTAGAACAGTAGAAAGATTGTATTGTTTGTGTAGTCTAGTGTGCATTCTGCATTACCTACTGGGGGTATTGCTGGACCCAGCTCTGCTTTTGGATGCTCAAGTGGAGGCGGTGGCCAGGGGTGACTTTGCATGGCTTCAACCAGTGCACCACCCTTTCTCGAGAAGGCAGATCTGGCCACAGTTACCCACACCTTAGCCATGTCACGGCTGGATTGCTGTAATGCGCTCTACATGGGGCTGCCCTTGAAGAATATTTGGAAATTGCTGCTAGTGCAAAATGCGGCAGCTAGGATTTTATCTGGAGCTGCCTGCTGGGATCATATCACACCCATTTTGAAAGAATTGCACTGGCTGCCAGTTTGTTGCTGGGTCCAACTCAAGGTGCTGGTTTTGACCTTTAAAGCCCTTAAAGCTGTGGGCTCTGGATAGCTGAGGGACCGCCTGCTCCCAAGGGTTGCTGCCCGCTTGACAAGGTCATCTGAAGGGGCTCTGCTCCGGGTGCCGACAATGAGGGAGGCTCCTCTGTCATGCACACGGGACAAGGCCTTTTCTGTTGTAGCCCCCAGACTCTGGAATGATCTCCCGGTGGCTATTCGCTCCTCAGTCTCCATCATGGTTTTTAGAAAGCATGTAAAAACTTGGCTTTTTACCCAGGCTTTTATGTGAATGTCTCCACTGCTGCTGCTTTGTATTTTGTATGGTTATTTTATGCATGTATTTTTAAATCTTTTTAGTTAGATCTCTGTTTTTATATTTTAGCTTAATATTTTAATTGTGTAATTTTTATAGTCTTGTTTTAATTTTTCTTTGTGAAATGCCTTGGGATTGTTTTTAATGAAAGGTGGTATATAAATTTAACAATAAATAAATATTTTCTATATGCACACCTTCTGCCTGAGGCCTGGAAGATTACACCAAGGTATTTGAAATACTTGACATTTCTAACCTATGCCATTTAGTGACCAATTCTGGGTCTTTGATCTCTTTGCAAACACCAATATCTTAGTTTTGGGGTAGTTTATTTCTAAAGATTGGTCATCACAGTAGCTGGCAAGAGAGCACATAGCTCTTAGGCCTACCAGGGTTTGTGAGAGAATAACAACAACATCTGCATATTAAGGTATGGCAAGATGTTTATCTGCTAATTTTGGTGGATGATGATCTATTCTAGATTGTTTAAATGGGGAACAAGAGAGTTAATATAAAAGCTGAACAGCAGCAGAGCCAGGATACAGCACTGTCTGACTCCCCTAAACGTCGGTATTTCCTTGATGAGATATCCCTGCACGCTGCAGTGCACCCGTACATGAGAGTTTTCATATAATTTAAACATCAGAAGTAAATGATGGTCTACTGTTGACATCAATAAATTATGCCAGAGATCATAATTATGCCAGGGATCTCTGGAGATCAGATCGAAAGCAGATCTAAAAATCAACAAATCCTGCATACAGGGCAAAATTTGGTTTTGAAGTATAATTTTATGCTAGGTGTTATAATACTAAAGCAGGATCCATAACACAACGACCTGCACAGAAACCAGTTTGCCCCTCTGCAAGGATATTTTAGGAAAGGTTGATGTGTATAATTTACCTGACTCTGCTATCACCCCTGCTAACTTGGCAAAGAGGCAATTTTTAATGTGGTGGTTCTCTTTATTTAGCAGGGGGAGAGTAACTGGCCCTCTGCACCCCCAGCACAATACCTCTAGTGACTGTTGCTGGTGTCTGTCTTATGTTTCTTTTGAGATTGTGAGCTCTTTGGGGACAGGGAGCCATCTTATTTATTTATTTATTCTCTGTGTAATCTGCCCTGAGCCATTTTTGGAAGGGTGACATAGAAATCTTTAATAATAATAATAATAATAATAATAATAATAATAATAATAATTATTATTATTACAATAACGCACTACCTTGTTGTGGTTGTGGGGCTTGCATGCTCTGAGGAAGGTGAGAGCTATGCCAGAGGTCCAACTATACTGGACAGGTATCACCAGAGGAGCCAGACAAAGAGTGCCTCTCCCATCAACAATATGGTGAGATGTAACTTTAATAAATCTATACCAGATAGGTCGTCGCCCGGGTCAACAAGGACCATGCCAGGAGCTGGAGTCTCTGGACATCTGGTGGCAAGTGGGCAACAGGACTCAGGATCTTCAGTTGAGCAACCAGGGCTGGAGACTGCAAAGTTACTGGAAGAAACGTCGCTTAACTGGGGGGAAAAAATGCCACCAAGGAAATAATGATCTGCTATTACAAGTCTAGTCCAACTAGAAGAGGTTATTTAAAAAGAATGTACCAAATTTGGAAAGAGAAGCATCCAGATACAGAAATAACAGAACAAAGGCTAGCAGACCAGAGAAGATTCATAATAAGAAATAAAATATTCACAGGAGTTGAGCTGGAAGAACTGCAAAGAGCAACACAGGCTCAAGATATGGAAGAAGAATTACCACCAACTGAAGCAGTTGCTCAGGCGCAGGTGGAGGAGGTGTTGGAAATAGAGGATGCTGAACTGTTTCAAAATCAAAACCAGGCAACCTCCCTTTTGCCTTCACATCAAAAACCAGAATGCCATTTAACCAGAATGCCAAACAACCACTAGGGATGTGCACGGTCTGGACTGGTCCGGACTGGCACCTGGGGGGGGGGTCTCCCTTCACGGGTGGGGGGGGAGAACTTACCCCTCCCGCCGCTTTTCCCCCTCCGGCTCTGAATTTATTTTTGGACCCTATGGGTCCCGAACCAGTCCGGAGGCCATGTTGGAGGCCTCCGGACTGGTTCCGAGCTGGACCGGTCTGAACTGGTCCGGCAGTCCGGCACCAAGGGGTGTGTGTGTCCCTTTAAGGGTGTGGGGGGTAGAACTTACCCCTCCCACCACTCTTCCCCCTCCGGTGCTGTCGTATTTAGTGCAGATTTGGGGGCGGCAGCATTCTTCACTGCCGCCTCTGCCCCCGTCGTCACCAGCAAGTCCTTCTAAGTGCTGCACGCATGGGTGCGCGGTGGCGCATGTGCGCCTGCCGCCTACATCACACGCAGCATTGCATGGATTGACTACAAGAAAGCCTTCGATTCATTGCCTCACACATGGATACTAAAATGTTTAGAAACAACTGGTGTCAGCAAAAACATTCAGATATTTATTTTTAAAAAGCAATGAGCATGTGGAGTACACAGTTAACAATCAATGGCGAGACACTTGGACAGGTTAGCATTAGAAGAGGTATTTTCCAAGGGGACTCACTATCCCCTCTGTTGTTTGTAATCGCCATGACCCCACTTTCACAAATACTCAACAAAACAGGCCTCGGATACCAAACATCTAAAACATCAAGTCAAATCAACCATCTGCTGTACATGGATGATCTGAAGTTGTATGGAAAGTCCCAGTCAGAAATTGAATCACTGCTAAGCACTGTCCGTATATTCAGTAGCGATATAGCAATAGAGTTTGGACTAGACAAGTGTGCTGCATTAATAATGAACAGAGGAAAAATAAGAAAAACAGAAGGAATAGAACTGCCCAATGGAAGCAAGATCAAGAACCTGGAAGAGAAAGAACATTACAAATACTTGGGCATTCTCCAGGCTGATAACATCGCACACACTGAAGTTAAAAGAAAAATTGGAAGTGAATACATCAGGAGAGTTAGAACAATCCTCAAGTCCAAACTCAATGGCGGGAACACCATACAAGCCATAAACACCTGGGCTATACCTGTTATCAGATACACTGCAGGAATAATAGACTGGACCCAGGCAGAGCTAGAGACGCTGGATCGTAAGACCAGGAAAATAATGACCATCAATCATGCTCTGTACTCCTGCAGTGATGTAGAAAGGCTATACCTCCCTCGGAAGGTGGAAGAGGAATGCTGCAAGTCCATCAAACAGTAGAGGAGGAGAAAAGAGGCCTTGAAGAATATATCAAGGACAGTGAAGAAGATGCACTGAAAATGGTCAATAATGCAAAACTATTCAACACCAATGAAAGAAAGCAGGCCCACAAGAAAGAACAAGTCAAGAACCGAGCAGAAAAATAGAAAAATAAGCCCCTGCATGGTCAATATTTGCACAATATAAGGGGCCATAGGGGCCACAGAAATCACCATCAGCCAGTTACAAAAAGCAGCTTTACTGGGAACAGCCTATATTCTGTGATGATATCTATAACAATGGACAATAAAATTCAGCCATCCCAGGTCCTTGGGAAGGACTCGATGTCTGGATAAAACAAACCAGTCAATAACACGTCTGACTGTGTAAACAAGAAATAATAATAATAATAGAAATGTGGGTATTCAGAACAGCCCATTTAAGTTTAGTAGGGCAGTTCATATAATCAAAAACTGGATAGGAAACAAATCCCACCCAGTTTTGGGAGCTGGGCACACCCCCATTTTGTGATTATGTGTTAGATAAAAACAAGAAGTTGGGGAGCTTGATCATCTTTAAAGCCCCAGCTGGGTAGAAGGAGCATAGCCTACCCAGATTCTATCCTCTACTTCTGAATGAGGTAGGTGGGAAAATTTTCCTACCCAGCTGGGGCTTGACAGACAATCAAGCTCCCCACTTCCTCCCTTGTTTCTGTCTAACACACGTTCACAAAACGGACGTGTTCTTAATCCTGAAACTGGGTAGGACTCATCTACCCAGTTTAGGTTGTGTGAACTGTCCTAATAAATTTGCAATACAGGGCTTCATCTACAAGGAGAACTACAACTTTCTGTTCAAGATTGATAGCTATCAACTGATAACTGGTCTCAGCTGTCTTGGGAGTAGTTCTATTGTATGTTGACACTAATATAATAGACATTTAACAGACTGTTGTGACTCAGGATCCTTTGTAGAATACTGTACAGCTCGTACATTTTCATTTGTGCAGCTCAACTTACCACATGTGCACTCAACGTTTGCTCATAGTGGATGTTTACATCAGCTAGAGGTTGACCAGCCAAATGAGTGTGGAAGGTGGTAAATGCTTTCCTTTGGGATGGTATAATCCCAAGAAGTCTAAAAGTGGAAGTTGTACAACCATTACTTTAAATGTTTTCAGGCCAGGTTGTGAGACTGCTATGGTTGCCTTAGAGAAAGGTTGCATAACTTCAGCCCTCCAGCTGTTTTTGGACTACAGCTCCCATAATTCTAGGGATGTGCAGAAGATTTCAAGCCTGAAACGTTCTGATTCAAAATGGATCATTTCAAGTGTTCAGAGCTCGAAATAGAAGGCCCTTCAAATGAAGGTCCTGTTTCAAGTCAGGTTGATTTGTATGACAACAAGCCAACCAAGAAGCAAGGAGATTACAAGCCAATCAGAAGCTAGTGCCAAAACCAGTCAGCAAGGGCATCCAAAATGGCACTCAGAACACTCAAAACCGTCCAAACTCATTTTGAGGGAATTTTCTGGGCATTTGCATTCCATTCTAAACTTGGAATGGAACTGTAGTGGATTATAGCCTTTGTCTCAGAGCAAGCTCATGTGGGGGAAAGAAATGCTGACTCATCCCTGCAGCACTTTCTGGCAAAGGCTACTCCTAAAACTCTTCTTTATTTTTGGTTGGTTCTAAAGGCTGCCACTACCACCCCTCTCTATTACAGAGCTTTAACCTCTCTGAGCTTGGGGTGGAAATCCCAGGGGAAACTCTCTGAGGCAGTTCCCATGATCAGCGGGAACTGCCAGATGGGGTTAAGCGGGGAGAGCGGGCTTAGCCTGCTCTCCCTGCAGACGATCCTGCAGTCTGACCTGGGTGGCCGGATCAGCCACCGACACGACTGCCGGCTCCATTAAGGAGCCAGCAGGGGCTTGTGAGTTCGGGGGCCACACGGCCCCCAGAAGTTCCAGCATGCTCTGTGTGAGTGTGCAGAGCATGCTGGAGAGACCCCCGAGCCAGGAAGCTGCTTTTTAACCTCCCGGTCAGGGGGGTCTCCTCGTGAGTTGCTACGGTGTGGCAACACACGATCCGCTAACCCAGGTTAGCAAAGCATTCGCTCCATTAACCTGGGCTAAGGGGAGGGGTAGTTAGGGCGGTTTGCTGCTGGGAGTCGCTTGGCTCCCATGGCAGCACACGACCGCCAAAAAGCGGGCTAGGCTCCCTTTCTTTTGCTATTGGAAAAGTACAAAAAAACCTTCAAGCCTACCCATGGGGAGAAAACTAACAGCTGCTGAGCTCCTGAGGTGTGTTTTGCACCAGAGTGGGGGGAACCTTTTCAGCTCACCCCCTGAGTTAAAAATCCACTTTGAGGAGGCTTGTAAAAGAAAAGAACAAAAAGAAAAACAAGTTTATTCAAATGCTACAGACTGCTTCCTTCTGTGGTTTTCTCAGCTTTTAGTTACAGATAATAACACTAAGTAAGTTACAAGGATACTTCAAAAAGCATCCCAGATGAAGTTGGAGCAGCACGCTTTAAAACGCTTTGTGGTTACCCAGTTGCAAGGAACAGGTATGTAGGAAAATACAAAGCACAATCAAAACCTACAGAGTCTTTTACAGCGCCCTGGCTGGATGGGCAAAGGCTAGTGTTTCTTAGTTTAGTTACATTGCAGATAAACAATACTAGACAAGTATCAGGGATACGTAAAGCACACACAAAAGAAACAGAAAGTCTAACACAAAATCTGCCTAAACAAACTTTCCCTAGACTAAACTTCCCAAAGCCAAAGTCCTGGCTTCCTTTGTCTTGAACTCACCAAATCCTGGATAAGAATTCAAGCTTCCTGCCCTCCTGGCTTCCCAGGAACCTGCAGAAGGGACATTCTCCTGCAGTCAGTTCTCATGGCCACATGTCCTCCTCTTCCTGCACTCCCAGCCAGCTTCCTCTAACAAAGAGCCCTTCTCTTCCTCCCAAAAGATCTCTAGGTCCCACCCACCTGGTGTGCTGACTGGCTGGAGTTCACCAGCCTGTCAGTCAGGACAGTGTTCACTTCTGGTTCACTCTTTAGGGAGGGGTGGCTGATCACTACAGGAACACTAATTCTATTCTGTGCAGATCCCTACATAACTCTGAACCACAGTTGCAAATTTATCTTTGTGGTTAAAAATATTATTAATTTAATAATAAATTATTAAATTTATACCACCTTGCCAAAGGCTCTAGGCGGTTCACAAAGATGAATACAATAAAAACAAAGTGTTAAAACAACACATTTAAAACATTCAAAGATTACTAAAAGCCAGGCTAAAAAAATACATCCTAAGGGCTCTCTTAAAAGCTAATAAATGTGTTAAACTGTGAATGTCTATAGGGACCGCATTCCACAGCCCAGGAGAAACTACAGAGAAAGCCCACTCCCGGGTTTCTGCCAGATGAGCTGGCAGCATCTGGAGACAGACCTCTCTCGATGACCTTAATGTGCAGTGGGGATCATGCAGAAGAAGGCGCTCTTCCAGGTGACCCAGTCCTAAGCCAGAACGTCTCATATTTGGGCCGACTTGGAATTAGATCCCATAATTATTGCAGAGTCTAATGCGGAAGTGTCCAGCCACTCATGTGGCTAGGCTGGATCAGTTTGAGTTTGTGACTCCTGATGATGTGGATAAGCTCCTTGGACCGGTGTGGCCTACCACCTGTTTTCTTGACCCTCGTCTGAAATGGCTTATACTACCTGGCAGGAGGGTTGTTGTAGAAGGCCTGGTAGAGATTATAAATGCTTCTCTGAGGAAGGGCAAGTTGCCTTCTTGTCTTAAGGAGGCAATCAGACCTCTTCTTAAGAAGCCATCTAGACAAACCTGTATTGAATACCCCAGAGATAAGCAACTATAGGCCTGTCTCCAACTTTCCATGGTTGGGCAAGGTAATTGAGAGGGTGGTGGTCTCCCAGCTCCAGGAAGTCTCAGAGGGAACAGATTATCTAGACCCATTTCAAAATGGGTTTTCAGGAGGGCTATGGTGTAGAGACTGCCTTGGTCAGCCTTAACTGCCTTGGTTGGAAATTATTATCTGCAATAATTTCCAATGGGGAATTGACAGAGGGAGTGAGACAGTTAGACCTTTTGGATCTCTTGGCAGTTTTTGATACTATTGACCATAGTATCCTTCTGGATTGTCTGAGAGGGTTTGGAGTGCAAGGCATTGCTTTGCAGAGGTTCCGCTCCTACTTTTCAGGCAGATTCCAGATGGTATTGCTTGGAGACTGTTCTTCAAAACTTGAACTTTTATATGGTGTCCCCCAAAGTGCCATATTGTCTCCAATGCTTTTAAACATCTACATGAATGTTTTAATTGTAAACCATCCTGATCCGTTTTGGAAGGGTGGTATATAAATCAAATCAATCAATCAATCAATAATAAAATGAAACCACTGGGAGAGATTGTCAGGACATTTGGTGCAGGGTGTTATCAGTATGCTGATGACACCCAAATCTATTTCTCCATGGCAACATAATCAGGAGAAGGCATAACTTCCCTAAATGCCTGCCTGGAGGCAATGATGGGCTGGGAGAGGATAACAAACGTTTATCTCTCATCCAAATGAGACTAAATCAAAAGAAGACAGAGGTACTTATTGTGCAGGGTCAGAACTCAGGAGACAATTGGCAGTTGACAGAGGAAGTGTGACTCTGTTGGTCCTTTTGAATCTCTCGGCGGCTTTCGATACTATCGACCATAGTATCCTTCTGGAACGTCTAAGGGTGTTGGGGGTGGGAGGCACTGTTTTACAGTGGTTCCACTCTTATCTCTCAGATAGATTCCAGATGGTGTCGATTGGAGACTGTTGCTCTTCAAAATCTGAGCTTAAGTATGGTGTCCCTCAAGGCTCTGTACTTTCTCCAATGCTTTTTAACATCTACATGAAACCACTGGGAGAGATCATCAGGGGATTTGGAGCTGGGTGTTACCAGTACGCTGATGACACCCAGATCTACTTCTCCATGTCAACTTCTTCAGGAGCTGGCATATCCTCCCTAAATGCCTGCCTGGAAGCAGTAATGGGCTGGATGAGGGAGAATAAACTGAAGCTGAATCCAGATAAGACGGAGGTACTTATTGTGTGGGATCAGAACTCTAGAGACTATTTTGATCTGCCTGTTCTTGTTCTTGTTTAAATTTTTATTGATTTTAACAATATCTTAACATTCACATCACATTAAACAAATATTGACTTCCCGCTCACACCTCCTCGTGAATCACCAACTATAGAATTAACCCTTGCTATAAAAATAATTCAAAACATATCTTAAACCTTACAAACTCAATTTTGATCTACCCAACCTGCTAATATTACTAAATTTCAAACCCTGTTGTAAAATCAATATTAGGAAAACAGTTCTTTAAGTATAATAAAAATGGTTTCCAATCTTCTTTAAAGCATTCTGAATTTTGGTCTCTTATCAGTACTGTAAGTTTTGCCATCTCCGCATATTCCAAATTTTTTATCAGCCAATCTTCTTTTGAGGGCAGTTCATTACTCTTCCATTTCTGAGCATATATTATTCTGGCCGCCGTGGTAGCGTATATAAAGAATGTTAAGTTGGTTGTAGAAAACACTCCTTGCGTTATTCCCAGCAGGAAGGATTCTGGCTTCTTAGGAAATGTCATTTAAAAAATTTTCTTTAACTCATTGTATATCATGTCCCAAAAGGCCTTAGCCTTCCTACAAGACCACCACATATGAAAAAAAGTTCCTTCAGAGTGTCCACATTTCCAACATTTGCTTGAAACATTTTTATACATTAATGCCAGTTTTTTAGGTGTCAAATACCACTTATACATCATTTTATAATAATTTTCTTTTAAAACATAGCATGCAGTGAACTTTGAATCAGTTTTCCATAATTTTTCCCAGGCTGCCATTTCTATATTATACCCCAAATCTTGAGCCCATTTTACCATAGTCATTTTAACCACTTCATCTCTTGTCTCCTCCAAAAGCAAGAGCTTATACATTTTAGAAACTAATTTTTCATCATTTTCACACAGCTCCTTCTCAAATCTCGACATCTGATCCTCAGATCCAACTTTAAGATCCTTCTTATAAACTTCATTTAACTGATGGTACTGAAACCAATTACTAACCAAATTTTGTACTTCAATTAAACTCTTTAACTTACAGTCCTTTTCTTGAAAACATAACAAATCCCTATAGGTACCCCATTGCGATTGCATATTTACCTCTTTACGTACTAAAGCTTCAATCGGGGATAACCATAACAGAGTTTTTGGTTCCAACCATTTTTTATATTTTACCCAAACTCTCATTAAACTCCTTCTTATATAGTGGTTAAGAAAATCTTTATGTACTTTACTTTTGTCATACCACAAATAGGAGTGCCATCTGAACCTTATGTCAAATCCCTCCAGATCAAGTATTCTAGAATTTCTTAATGTTATCCATTCTTTTAACCACGTCAAACAAACAGCATCAAAATACAGCATCAAAATACAACCTTAAGTCTGGTAGGGTAAGACCGCCTCTTTCTTTTGCATCTGTTAAATTTTTAAAATTAATTCTTGATCTTTTCCCTTGCCAAACAAATTTAGTTATGTCCTTCTGCCATTGCTTAAAACAAGTTAAAGTATTAATTATAGGAATAGTCTGAAAAAGAAACAAACATTTTGGGTAAGACATTCATTTTCACCACTGAAATTCTTCCCATTAAAGATAAGTTCATATTAGACCATCTTTGTAAGTCAGTTTTTACTGTATTCCATATTTTAATATAATTATTTGAAAACAACAAAGAATTATTATTTGTCAGCCTAACACCCAGATATTTAGTTTTCTTCTCCACTTTCAGTTCACTTATTTCAAAAAAATCTATCCTTGGATTTCTGATCCATATTTTTAGTCAACACCTTTATTTTAGTCTTGTTTATATAAAACCCAGCCAATTGGCCAAATTGTTGTATTTTTTCCAAGAGTCTTCCGATCTTGTCCAATGGATTTTCTAAAAAAAACACAACTTCATCCGCAAAGGCTCTTAGTTTATACTCTTGTTTCCCAATTTTCGGGCCTTGTATTTGATCATCTTCTCTAATATTTCTACAGAGCACTTCTAATACTAATATAAAAAGTAATGGGGAAAGTGGACATTTTTGTATTTTACAATTGTCTGATAATTCCCCATTTACAATAATCTTAGCATATTGCTCTGAATAGATTGTCTTGATAGCCCTAGTAAAATTATTACCAACGCCCATTGCTTCTAATAACCTCCACATGAACTGCCAGGAAAGATTATCAAAGCTTTCTCTGCATCCAGAAAAATCATAGCCATCTGTTTGTCATTGTGTTTTTCATAATACTCCAATACATTCAAAACTGTTCTCACATTATCTCTTAATTGTCTCTTTGGCAAGAAGCCAGCTTGATCCTCATGGATAAAAAGTCTTAATATAGCCTTCATTCTTCTTGCCAAAATGGTGGCAAAAAGTTTATAATCATTATTTAAAAGTGAGATTGGCCTGTAGTTTTTGACTTGCGTTAAATCTTGATCCAGTTTTGGGATTACTGCAATATTAGCATACTTCCAAGACTCCGGCATAATCCCTCTTTGGAAAATGTCATTCATAGTCCATTGCAAAGGCTGTAGAATTTGATCTTTAAATGATTTATAGTACAAAGCTAATAGCCCATCAGGTCCTGGCGCCTTATTGGCCTTACTTTGATTTATTGCTTCTGTTACTTCCATTATTGTTATCGGAGCATTCATAATTTCTATATGTTCCTTAGAAAGTTTTGGGATATTTTTGGTCTTAAGAAATTGTTCAATTTTTATATCTTCTACTATATTTCCTTTATATAGTTCTGTATAGTATCTAAAGAATTCTCTTATTTCCTTACCATCATAAGAAAGCCCATTTTTTGTAAGTATTTTGGATATGTAGTTATTTTTTTTCTCAGTTCTAATTTTCCAAGCCAACAACCTGCCTGGTTTATTTGCGAACTCAAATGACCTTTGCTTGACATATTTTAGGTTCTGTTCAACTTCATTTAATACTAACATAGAAAGTTGTTGTTGGAGCATTTTGATAGTTTGAGTAATCGTCTTCTTATCCTTGGCCCATAGTAATTCTCTTTCTTTTTAGAAATCTGCATCAATAATGTCTCTTTTTTCAATCCTCTTTGCTTTTTAAAGTATGCATTATGCTGTATAAAGAAACCTCTCATGACCACTTTTCCTGCATCCCAGACTATTTTGTTGTCCATTCCTTGGTTTACATTCAGTTCAAAATAGTCCTTTAGCTTCTTTTTAGCTTTCTCCACAACATCTGATTTTTTCAGCAGATACTCCAGCGAAAGGAAACCGTTCCTTTCTTCTTCCATGTAAAACAAATTGGATTATGATATGAAAAAGTTCTGGGCAAAATGTCCATTCTTTTTATACATGGTGTAATAGATTTTGATGTCCAGACCTTATCTATCCTTGAATGAGATTGATATTTTTCAGAGAAGTAAGTGTATTCTTTTGCATTTGAATTTTTAATTCTCCACAAATCATAAAGATCCATATGTTCTGCTAAATCAAAAAATGCTTTAGGAAGCTTGCCTTGTAGGTTCCTTTCAGGTATATCAGATTTTCTTTCCAAAGATGTAGAGACAACACCATTAAAGTCTCCCAATATAATCAAGTTAACATTCGATACCTCAGCCATCTTCTGTTCTAAATAATTATAAAATTCAACTTTCTTTTCATTAGGTGCATAAATTCCATTTATCACCGTTTTAATTCAAGAAATTAAAATTTCCAAGGCTAGCAGCCTGCCTTCTTCATCTTTAAAAATCAACTTGGGTTCGAATTGTTGTTTAACATAAAATACTATCCCTCTTTTTTTTTTTTCTTATCGGAGGAAACAAATTCTTGTCCTAAAGCCTTATTAACCAAAAATTTTCTATCTTAGAAAACACATTAGAACACATTAGAAAACACATTTGATCTGCCTGTTCTAGATGGGGTCACACTTCCCCAAAAGGAACAGGTTCGCAGACTGGGAGTACTTCTGGATTCCCACCTCTCCCTGGTTTCTCAGGTTGAGGTGGTGGCCAGGGGTGCTTTCTATCAGCTCTGGCTGATATGCCAGCTGCGCCCGTTTCTCGAGATCAATGACCTCAAAACAGTGGTACATCTGTTGGTAACCTCCAGACTTGACTTTTGTAATGTGGTCTACGTGGGGCTGCCTTTGTACGTAGTCTGGAAACTTCAGTTGGTTCAGAACGCGGCAGCCAGGTTGGTCTCTGGGTCATCTCGGAGAGACCATGTTACTCCTTTACTGATGGAGTTACACTGACTGCCAATAGGTTTCCGGACAAAATACAAAGTGCTAGTTATAACTTACAAAGCCCTAAATGGCTTAGGCCCTGAGTATTTAAGAGAGCGTCTTCTTCATTACAAGCCCCACAGCCCATTGAGGTCATCTGAGAAGGTCCGTCTCCAGCTACCGCCAACTCGTTTGGTGACTACACAGAGATGGGCCTTCTCGGTTGCTGCCCCGAGATTGTGGAATGCGCTCCCTGATGAGATACGATCCTCCCCATCTCTGGCAATTTTCAAAAAACACCTGAAAGAAAACCCATCTTTTTGCCCAAGCTTTCTCAGCTTCCTAATATTTTTGGGTTTTAATTTCTGGTTATTTTAAAATTGTTAAATTGTTTTTAAGTTTTTGTATATGTTTTTTAACTGGTTTTATGTTATTGTAAACCGCCCAGAGATGAAAGTTTGGGGCGGTATACAGATTTGATAAATAAATAAAATAAAAAATAAATTTTGATCTGCCAGTTTTGGATGGGGTCACACTCCCCCAGAAGGAGTAGGTATGCAGTCCAGGAGTGCTTATGGATTGAAACCTCTCCCTGGTGTCTCAGGTTGAGGCAGTGGCCAGGGGCGCTTTGCATCAGCTGATACACCAGCTGCATCCATTTTTTGAGATAAACGACCTCAAAACAGTGGTACATATGCAGGTAACCTCCACACTTGACTACTGCAATGCACTCTGTGTGGGGCTGTCTTTGTGCATAGTCTAGAAACTGCAGTTGGTATAGAATGTGGCAACCAGGTTGGTCTCCGGATCATCTTGAAGATAGCACATGACTCCTATATGAAAAGAAAAGAAAATAAATAAATAAATAAAGAAAGAAAGAAAGAACTGCACTGGCTACCAATATGTTTCTCGGCAAAATACAAGGTGCTAGTTATAACCTATAAAGCCCTAAACAGCTTAGGCCTAGTATATTTAAGAGAACATCTTCTTCAGTATGAGCCCCATTGCCCATTGAGATCATGCAAAGAGGTCTGTCTGCAGTTGCCACCAGCTTGTCTGGTGGCAACACAATCACTCTGTTGGGCCTTCTCTGTGGCCTTCAGTGTGGCAACAGAGGGCCTTCTCTGTTGCCAGATTGAGACTCTGGAATGCACTCTCTACTGAAATAAGAGCCTCCCAATTTCTGAAAACTTTAAAGAAGTCTTTAAAGACACATTTATTCACCCAAGTTTTTATTGTTTTAAGGTTTTAATTTGTTTTATGTTGCTGTAAGCCACCCGAGATGGAAGTTTGGGGTAGTGCACAACTTATAATTAATACACAAGAGAGTGGGGGAGAGGGAGAGAGAGGGCACATTGGTGAGAGCTTTAATCCAACATCTGCAGGTGGGCTTAGAGAATGACCTATGCTGTGGCAGTTTCCCAAAATTAAATTCTTCTTTTCCTAAAGTGCTAAATGAATTTTCAAATGCATAAATACAGGAGTGGCACTGTGAATAAAAAGGTAGACAGCCTGCCCAAAGCACAAAACTGAAGACTATAGCCCTATTCAGACATTATGGTTACTCAAGTGAACAGATGTCAGTACATGTTGTTGTGCAAATGACTGTACCTGCATTCCTTTAAAAAGTGAACCTGGGGACAGGTCCTGAAAATGCATGGTACAGATTGGACCCGTGTTCAGCAATGTGTGAATCACTGTACCTGTGTACGGATCTGAAGCTGTGTATACTATATACCACTTGTTTGAATGTTGAATGTTACATGTGAATATAGGGCTTATAGCAGCACTGGAATGGGAATCAAGTACATCTGTCATTTGCACAGGCAGGCAGGGTGCCAGGGGAAAGCTATGCTGTCCTATGCTTGCAGGGGAAGGCTATGCTGTCAGCTCCTATGTTAAGGTATGTCTAGACACCCACTGCAGATGGACAAATAGCAACATGAAGCAAAAGTGGATGGTGGCAGCTAGTCTGAGGTGATTACCTGCTGTAGCACGCCAAGACCTCACAGGATCAAGCTGACACTGAGCAACAGAATCATGACCATATTCTTACACGTTGAAATTAGCCATCCTATTAGTTAAAAGTTTCTTGCATAACTTAGGCTTGAACTGAGCAGCTAATACAATGTCCACCAAATTAGTCTTGCCTCTATTTGCTGTGTAATTACTGAAATGTCCAATCTGGGTCCATTATCTCCTCTCCTGGTCTCAGTTAAATGCTAAAGCCACTTGAATGCAAAAGATTTCTACATTCACTTTGTCACGCTTGTCAACCTTTGCCCAGAGAGACCTGATCTATGGAGAAGGCCTGGGATAATAAGATTCCTGCCTGTTGGCGTTTAGAATCATTACAATTCAGCACCACCGGTTCACTGGAGCTTTATGGAGACTGAAAACTACTTCATTACACAAGTGTGAAGTAAAAATCTGTGACCGACTGATGTGACTTCTTTCTGTAATGGAAACAAATTAAAACATCATAGCTCAGTCCTCTGTTACCCTTTGGTATTCACTAAACCAGGAGTTTTCAGACTTTTGTAGTAGCACTAGCAAAAATATTTCAAAATTGCTTTCAGTGCAAGGGACAGGCCATGCAAGTCTGCCACACTGCAGTAATGTCTTCGCACCAGGCTTAACCGAGGCACGGCACTAGAAAAGGTATAAAAATGTGTATAAAAGGTATAAAAATATAAATAAATAAATAAGTAAGTAAGTAAGTGGTCAGGTAGCCATTTAGATTTCCCTTATTTGTGTCTCAAAGGAACACAGGAAACTGCCATATACTGAGTCAGACCCTTGGTCCATCTAGCTTAGTATTGTCTACCCAGTCTGGCAGCGGTTTCTCCATGGTTACAGGCAGGAGTCTCTCCCAGCCCTATCTTGGAGATGCCAGGGAGAGAACTTGGAACTTTCTGCATGCAGGCATGTAGATGCTCTTCCCAGCTCCATCCCCTAAGAGGAATATCTTACAGTGCTCACACATGTAGTTTCCCATTCATATGCAACCAGGGCAGACCCTGCTTAGCAAAGGGGACAAGTTATGCTTGCTACCATAAGATCAGATCTCTTCCCTAGAGAAGCTAAATTTTGAGAACCACTGCACTATCTCCCCAAACCTTTGCCAAACATCAGTCCTCCTTGCTACCAATAAGGTGTGCTTGAAAGATCTAGAGCAGTTCACATGATTAACATTAGGGTAAGAGAAGCCTTTACCCTAATAATTTGGGAGCTGGGAGCACTCCCAATTTTCAACCATGTGCCAGATAAAAAGAAGTTTGGAGGCAGGGAGCATAATAGTCAACCCCAGCTGGGTAGGATGGAGTACAACCTACCTAGATCCCATCTCCAGCTTCTGAATGAGACAGACAGGAAAGTCATCCTGTCCAGCTGAGGATTGACTGACGATCAAGCTCCCCACCTCCGATCTTGTGTTTATCTAATACATGACTGAAAAATCAGGAACCTGCCCAACTCCCAAATTAGGGTAGGATGCTCCCAAATTAGAGTAGGAGGCTTCTCCTACCCTAATGTTGATCATGTGAACTGCCCTATTATATGCTTCAACTGTCCCTATTTTCTAGGGATGACAATCCCTGGTAAGTTACTACCCCTGTTTTTGCCTTTGGGTGGGGAAGAGACTGCCACCTTCGAAGTTGGTAGATTCAGTGCTAGAATTGCAGTTCTTCATGGTTCCCCTCAGGGGCGTAAGTACTATTGGGCTAGGGGAGGCAAATGTCTCTAAGCCCATAAAGCCTGGAGCAGGGGTGTAGTAAGGTTGGAGTGGGCCCAGAGATGAGATTTTAAAATGCCCCCCCTCAAAGTCCAGGGCCTCCGCACACCCTAGGCCCCCAAGGATTTAAGTCTGATATTTCAAAATAAGTATGCTGCCTGGAAATACATTTCACTGAATACACACAATTCACTATATATAGTGATAGACATTGAGTACTATATATTTGTGCTACTTTTAATGCCTAGAACACACTAGAAACACTAATTATTAAAATGGCCCCCACACTGCAGATTAGCAGAGGAGACTTTCAACCATGCAGGGTGAGCCTGTGTATGTTTTCTCAGAATTCTGAACAAATTCAGTAAAGTTTGATTCCAGGAGATTTTTCACACGAGGCTTTTAAAGCCCTTAACACACATCTCCTCTGGAATGGAGGTGCTGCATTCACATGTTTGCCAGATTTACCCTGAAGTCCCTGCGAGTTATTGGGGAGCAGTTCATACACAAGAAAAAATAAATTAAATAAAAGCACCACATATGCTTCACAGTTCTCACTCAGACCTTCTGGGTTGCAAAACAACTTGAACATAAGTACATTTATAAACAAATGAATGAATACATAAAATAAATATAATATTGTTTTTTCCAGAAGTTTTTGTAATTTTCTGCCATGAAACAAGCCACTTATAGGACTATTCAGAGACTTCTCAGTCTCCTCCGCCCCCTCATATCAAAGCCCTATGGCAAGCAGATCCCTATATATGGGAGGGGGAGGCAACCACAAAAAGGAGTTCACATTCTACCTGGAAAATGCTGGGCTGGGCAGGGCATGGGGTCTGCTGCAGAGAACTGTAGGGGCCACTCTGCCTGCCTGCCTCCTTCCTTGCTTGCTTCAGGCTTGCAGGCCTACTCCAGTTCAGGCTTCACTAAGGCCTACACGGAGGCCTCCCTGGAAGCCCCGCCCACCCGCCGATGGGGATAAGGAGCTCCTAGCAGCTTGTCTGCTGCTTTGATTGCTGGCCAGGAGGACAAGCAGAAGAGAGGGCAAATAGGGCAAGTGGCTGAGGGGCCTTGGGGCAGGGCAGGGGGCAATGGGGAGTCATGTGAGGTGTCTCTGGGGGCCACCTCCAGGCACTGGGGCCCCCAGACAACTGTCTCCCCTTGTCTATTGGTAGTTCTGCCCATGGCCTGGAGGGCCCCCCAAGGCCCCTTAGCTAGTACCGCTTGCATTGCCTGCTGGCCCCCTCTCCTGCTAGCCCTCCTGCTCTGGCCAGGGGAGTGAAGCAGCCTGCAAGCTGCTGCAGTCCCTTCAGTCTCCACCTCTCAGTTGTTGGGTGGGTGGGTGGGTGGGGCTTCCAGAGAGGCCTCCATGCAGGCCTCCCTGAAGCCTGAACTCGAGTGCTGGCAGGCAGGCAGGCAGCAAGGAAGGCAGGCAGGCAGGCAGGCAGGCAGCAAGGAAGGAAGGAGGCAAGGTGGCCAGTGCTGGCTGCCCTTGCCCACCACAGCTCTTGCCCAGCTTTTGACTCCTCAGGCTTAGTAATGGAGATAGGATGTGATTTCCTTTTTGTGGTTATCCCCCCCTCCCCGCATTTGGATATTTAGGGATTGCTTGCCATAGAGCTTTAATATAACGTGGGGTGGGGGCGGGGATGTAGGGCAGATTGAAATGACTCTGAATATTTAATTCAGAGATTTAGGAATTTGCTGGTTTTAAATATTTATTTTTTTAAACTATTTTTAAAAAAGTAGTTCCACCCCAATATGGAAGAATCTGCCCTTTGCCGTCTTTAAAAAACAACCCCATTTCAGCCCCAGCCTTTAGATCACCTGGAATGACCAGGCATAGGGCTTTGGTTTTGAGCAGAGAGATTTGGAAGGAATATGTATATTTAAACTGAAGTGGATTGGACAAATTGTTGGTTTTTAATTTTTAAAAAAATAAAAAAACCATTTAAAAAGTCTTATAAGTAGCTTGTTTTGTGACAAAAAATTACAAAGTCCTTTAGGTTTCAGTGAAATGTACTTCCAGCTAAATGTGGTTAGATTTGCTGCCTGAGGCTGCAATTCTCTACACACTTACCTGGAAGTAAACTGTACTGAATTTGTTAGGATTTATGAGAAAACATACATAGGATCACATTGCATGGTTGAAAGTCGCCTTTGTTATCAGCAGTGAGGGGCCCATTTTAAAATCTCGTCTCCAGGCCCACTCCAACCTTGCTACATCCCTGGTCCCCCTCATTCCCAGATGTCAAAGGTAAACCTCAGAGTGGCAGGGGCCATGCTTCTCCCCTCTAACACACATCCATGCATACACACGCACATGAACATTAAGACACACTCATGTTTCACTATGGCTTTGAAGTCACTGAAAAATCACTATGGGGAGAAGCACATTCACAGCATTGATAGCATGGAAGCAATGACCGAGGATTGTTCGGGTTCACTACTGTTGCTTCCTGGCAGCATACTGTCTCTGAGAAGCTGGAGGTGCTATATAACCATCATGACTCATCATTGTTGGTAGGCCTTTGCCATAAAGAAATGACCGCCTAGGTATTCAAGTACACTTTGTTCCTATGCTCATCTTCATAGTTTACTGTACATCTTCAATGCATATTGGTCCTATTCAGTCATTAGTGTACCTGGGTCCAAGGGGATTAATGCATTCTACTATACCATCCTGCCCTCTCAAGTACAGCAGAAGCAGATGCTGTTCTTTGAGAGTTCCTTTCTGTGATCTAGAATGCTGAGCAGCCAGTATTCCAGAACACAGGGAAAAACTCTACCCAGGTACAGTGTTTACCTCTGTAGACCAATGCTATACTCGGGGAGTATAGTGGGGGAACCGGGGGTGGGTGGGGTGGCTATGGAACCAGGGGTGCAGACAGAGGGAGAGCTTGAGGAGCCACTCCTCAATTTGCGGGGTGGAAGAAGGAAAGACACTTTGGGGTAGATATAGGTTAGTAGGTTTGGCTGGGGGAGTTCAGTAAAATGAGGGGAGAACACAAATGCTTAGTGGGGAACTGCACACCTCTATGGAACCAGAACTGCAGGTGCGGCTAGTCA
The DNA here is from genome assembly GCF_027244095.1 of Hemicordylus capensis. Taxonomy (NCBI): domain Eukaryota; kingdom Metazoa; phylum Chordata; class Lepidosauria; order Squamata; family Cordylidae; genus Hemicordylus; species Hemicordylus capensis. The sequence goes on from NC_069657.1 coordinate 411,198,149, forward strand.
GTCTACTTTCATTTCCCCTGTATAACAACCAAACACAGCTTCACTTAGCAGGTTATTAGGCTTGCTTTGCCATTGCAATAGCAATACTGTATTTAAATAAAGATACAGTCCTTGTGAAAGTCCTTACACAACTTGGCAAGCAGGCCCACAAGAAGGGTTCCAGAAGAGCTCATTTCTGGGCCAAGAGCTATCTTCCATTAGGACAATGCAATTTATTTATAGAATTTATATCTCACCTTACATTGCAAGTGGCTACAAGATAGCTTGCAACAATAACATACACGTTTTTTGGGGGAAACAACAACAGCTGTTAATCTGAAAATAAACAAGGCAGAGCAAACAGAGAGGCTCTAATACTATTAAAAGCACAAGAGAACAGGAAGGGCTTCACCTGGCACCTAAACTCTAACTATGATCATGCCAGAAAAACATGTCAAAGGAGAGAATTCCATAGTTGTCAGCACTGGGTCATAGTCAGCCACTCGAAAGTCAGACAGGAGGCCCAGCAGAGAACCAGGAGTGAGGGAACAGACCAGGAATTGCAGTCAGGAAACAAGCCAGGAATCAACACCAAAGCCAAGCAGACAGGCAAGAACAAGGAGCAGAAAGACCTTGAAACCAAGGCAAAGCCTGAGCCCAGACAGCAAACCTTTCTTTCCTGGAAGGATCCCATGAGTAGCCTGGCTGGGAGGGGTCACTCCAGGCCTTGAGAATCCCATGCCCTGCCATATGGGGCAGTGATATGCAGATTCTGAGACTCTTGGCACAGGTAGTTTTTTATAATAATTTGGACTACTACTGGCCTTTTTCAGTAGTAGAGCCCACATTATTGTAAGAATCTACTTACCTAATCTGAGGGTGGGGACACCTGGAGAAGGGCCTCTGAAAAAGTTCTCAGTTGACAAGCAGGTTCTGTGGCAGAAGGCACTCCTTTAGGCATCCTGGCCTGAGGTGTGTAGGGCTTGAAGGAGAGCTGGTAGCAAGCATGACTTGTCCCCTTAGCTAAGCAGGGTCCATCCTGGTTGCATATAATTGGGAGACTAGAAGTGTGAGCACTGTAAGATATTCCACTCAGGGGATGGAGCCACTCTGGGAAGAGCATCTAGGTTCCAAGTTCCCTCCCTGGCATCTCCAGATAGGGCAGAGAGAGTCCTGCCTGAAACCTTGGAGAAGCTGTGGCCAGTCTGTGTAGACAATACTGAGCTAGATAGACCAATGGTCTGACTCAGTATATGGCAGCTCCCTATGTTCAAGGGTCCAAAGCAGCACCTTGAACTGAGCCTGGATACAAATTGGAAACCAGTGATGATCTTCTAATGCTAGAGTAATATGTTTATGATGGTTGGTACCAGCCGCCAATCTTGCTATTGTGTTCTGCTGCAGCTAACATTCCAGCAAACTTAAAAGCAATCTCACATGGCTCTTCAACTTAATCCAGCCTTTATCCCAACAATCAGTTCCCATTTCCACAAAGGCCAAGACTTGGCCCTCCCATCCTTTTTTATTCCATCCCCATCACTTTAGTGAAAAAAGTGGCACATGCCCTAGAGACCTTATGGTTCTAAATAGATTAAGCTACCAGTGGCCTTGGAGTCTTGCCTTCCATGTTTGACTGGTTGTTTTTCTACAAGACCCTCTGTCCCTATGGAAAGCATACTGATTGACTGATATTTGGATTTGCTTCTGCATGGAATTTTGAGCCTCAGCTTAGCTTACTCAGGGCTGCTCAACTTCGACCCTCCTGCAAATGTTGTCCTACAACTCCCATAATCCCTGGCTATTGGCCATTGTGGCTGGGGATTATGGGAGGACCTAAATTGAGCAGGCCTGGCTTAGCTTAAGTCTGCAATTGATGTTTTTCACTAAGTATCCACTCTCTTTATGGTTTATCTTGGTATGGATATGACTTGAGTCTGAGCCCCACAACAAAATGGTCTCTTTCACACCAAGTATCTTGTGCTCCCCTAAGCTTGTACAGTAGCTCTGACAACAGGCCAGGAGGGACTTGATGAAACAGGAGAAGGAGTGCTAGACTCTAGACAAGAGGGCTGTCCCTTTAATATTTTTGCTTTACAGCAGGGCTGCTCAACTTTGGCCCTCCTGCAGATGTTGGCCTACAATTCTTACAATGCCTGGCCATTGGCCATGTGGCTGGGGATTATGGGAATTGTAGTCCAAAAACAGCTGTGGAGTCCAAAGTCGAGCAGGCCTGATCTACAGCAGGGTTTCTCAACGTGTGGGTCCCCAGATGTTATTGGACTCCAACTCCCATAATCCCCAGCCTCAGTGGCCTTTGATTGGGAATTATGGGAGTTGAAGTCCAATTACATCTGGGGACCCACACGTTGAGAATCCCTGCTCTACAGGAAGGGAGGCAGAGCCTGGGAGGGATAGTCCGAGTCTACAGATATTTAATACCTCTTTACACCTCTGGCTCTTGTTGAAGCATGTCACTCACTGGGAACTATCCAGGGTGCTGCATCTTGCTCTGCCCAGCTGATTCCTAATTTTGGGATAGGATATCATCTGAATGAAATGAAAAGCATGGTTATCAGTATCCAAATGTCTTTGTGTGTGTGTGTTGTATGTGTTGTGTGTGTGGTTTTCACACTAGCATTTGCTGTTGTGGGGTTTGTGCAAAGTATCTTTCATTAGATTCACTCATTGTTCATAAATATGCCAGCTTTTATTCAGGCTAACTTACTGAATAGTACTGCTTAGGAGTTACTCTAAAGGATTTCATAATTTCAATAGGACTTCTCAGGAGTAATTTACTCTGGATGTCAGCCACTGACATCCTGTGTAACAGGACCACTCTGTTAGTATTAAACAATCTATGAATTAAAATATGTAAAATTTATGCACACAAGAGTTGCTCTTAGTGCCATTTTCCCTGTTCCAGGCACTTCCTAGACATTTTCAAAGCCAAAAATGCACTGTTACTCAGGTGTTGCCTATGATCCAAGTATCTTTCCTCAAAGAATAATCTTTTGCAGTGATATAGCATTCTCCCCAATGCTCAGAGAGCAGTATTTTGTCACAGAGCAATAGTTCTTCCTCAAATTGCAGCTGTTGCTATTGTGGATTGCAGTATGGAATTTACTTTCACAAATATCATGGACATCGATAGAATAAGTCCTTGAGAATTACTCACTTTTAAGTACTGGAGGAGCTCACATTTAGTAAGCAGCCTGGTAGTCTGGGTGATGACCTGCTTCCAATTTACAAAATGCTGCAGCTGGAGATATAAACACGAAGCAGCTTATCAGGCAGAAAGGCAAAGAATAACATCTTTGGTATCTTAATAGACTCATTTTCAAAAAGGTAACATTTGATAAAAGTGATGAGGCAACAAAAAGCCATCAATCTGTCTAGATTAACTTGCAAAAGATAGATATTCTTTTTGTTGTCATAAACAACTTCGAACTGCTAAAATTGATGTTTAGGTACATTATTAATAATTTCTATCGCACATTCTGCATGCAAAATTGTTGGCAGCTCCTGAAATTCCCTCTACATGCTGATCAGGGGAAGTCAGTGCTGGCATACTGGAGATTGCACTCCTAGCCAAACAGGCCAAGAATGCTTCAGTCTTGACAATAAAGCCAAAGCTAGCCAAGGGGGAGACAACAGGAAGGTGCGGCTTTATTAATGAAGACACTCTCTCATGTGCCAGGAAGCCATGGTGTTTCAGGGATGTGATTGCGGTGGAACTCATCAAGTTTATAGCCAGCTGTTCATAAGTCAGCCAGGCATTGGCCAGGATGGATCAACCCCAAAGCTCTCCAGCAGCCCAGAAGGAACAGGGAATAAGGGAAGTGAGAGCCTCAGTGTAGGGAGGGGTGGGAAAATTCACCCCTGGAAATACAGGGTGACATAATATCCTCCCCTTTCTTGATTGACACTGGACTTGGAAGTGAGCTAAGGAAAATGAGCCAGCTACTAGCACTACTTCTGAACCACCACAAACAAACACCCACTCCTTTATCCTCATAACAATCTGACAGCAATAAATCTTGTCTGATCACAGAGAAAGAACTAGGATTGCAAGGGGAGAATTTCTTAAGGCAGGGCTGCACAACTTCAGCCCTCCAACTGTTGTTGAACTTCAGCTCCCATCATCCCCAGCCACAGCGGCCAATAATCAGGGATTATGAGCATTGTAGTCCAACAACAGCAGGGAGACCTGTTGTGCAGCCCTGCCTTAAGGCCACCTAGTAAATGAATGATTGAAAACAAAACAGGAGCTTGATTGCAAAACTTCTGAGTCTAAAGTTATCATAATAGCTATGGGCCCACCCTAATATTTAGGCTGACACCTAGATTTACTATTGGCTCCAGGAAGGCCATTACATTTTCCATCACAGAAATACATAAGTCACCTGACAGGTCCAGTTGAACAGCTGTGTCTTTATATTTCTCTTGAAAACCACAAAAACCCTATATAGATTCAACAATTAGCTGTGATACAAAAGAGAATCCAATAATAATACCAATGTTCAATTTAATAAAGCTATGTCATACAATAAATAGCTATCCTAACTCAATATAATGTGGTTCCTCCAAGTCATACAATATATCTATAACAAAACTAAGTTCATTGAAATTGATAAGTGAGATCTCCTAAATGGCACAGCGGGGAAATAAACTTGCCTAGCGAGCAAAAGGTTGCCGGTTTGAATCCCTGCTGGCATGTTTCCCAGACTATGGGAAACACCTATATTGGGCAGCAGCGATATAGGAAGGTGCTGAAAGGCATCATCTCATACTGCACAGGAGATGGCAATGGTGAACACCTCTTGTATGCTACCAAAGAAGACCACATGGCTCTGTGGTCTCCAGGAGGCAACACCGACTCAACAGCACAACTTTACTTTACTATGTAACTGTGTTGTGTGTGTGTTTTTTTTTAAAACTTAGGTCCAAGAATGTCTCTTCAGATTCATCTTTTAATTTGTGCTGTTAACTTGTGGGAGAAAAAATGGATGAATGCCAGCATGATTATCTGTGTAGTACTCAACTGAAAAGTGGAATATCAGATTTATCTTGTGCCTATTGCCAGACACGTTTTGACCTTTGTGCTGTCTTCTTCAGGAACAGGCTTTAAAAGATCTATCAAGATACACACGTGTTCTTTATGTTACAATATATCCTTGACAACAAACACACACACACCAGGGCTAAGCAAAATAAACATAGTAAAATAATCAAGACTTGTAACATTTTATTTTTTTTTATTTAGTACATTTATATACCATCCCATACAAAAACATCTCTGGGTGGTTCACAATATAAAACATTTCTATCCCATCATAGGGGTTAAGCAAGTCAGTTATTTAGTTCTCCCTACTGACTGGATTCTAGCAACTCAAATAGGCTCTGTCTGCCCTTCTTTATTGTGGTATTGAATGCACCTGGATGTACCACTGAACTGAGTACCCAACATCCTAATCCTACTATAACTTACTCCTGTATACTAAAATACAATAGAGCATGTGTAAAACCAAATACCATTCTTTGGATAAGAATAATACTCTATATTTCTCATTGCAGAAAAAGCTTTTTGTAAATGAGATTAAAGAATCTGGAAGTATTATTATTGGTTGCTGCTCACAGACCATAATAAAGAACTGAACCTAATTGTTATTACCATTATTAGTATTAAGAATATGTATATAACACTTTTCAACAACAACAAAATTCTCAGTGGTTTACATGGGAAAAGGAATATTGGTTCCCTGTCCCGAAAGTGCTCACAATCTAAGAAGCAGCCCAATATAGACACCAGAAACAGCCACTGAAAAGACTCTGTGCTGAACAATTGTTCCCCCATTGCTAAAAAGGAGAGAGCCACCATTTAAAAAAGTGCCTCTTTGCCCATTTAGCAGGGGTTAAGAAAATTAAGGGGGAAACCCCTCTGAAAATAGTGAAGAGCTGACAGAATGAATTGATTAATGGCTTGATTGTAAGCAAAAATGTAGAGCTACCATTAATTAGAATCAGCCATCTGGTCTCTTATTGCCAGCACTAGGATGCATAAGGTTCTTCAGCTACATCAAGAGCACCATATATTCTTCTTGCTGACAGACACATCTACCAGTACTGGTTGAATATGACTGCTTGTGTAGAGCAGAGGGAGATGTCAGACATGAAGGAGAGAAGAAAAAAGGAAGTTTCATTATCTAAGTGATTCTCTTCCATGGCAGACTAAAAAAGGACATATCCTCTGGGACAACATGAGATTTGTGGCAGTAATTCTCTTAAGGGAATGCCACTGACAGTAGGTACCCAAAGGATATGATGAGATGGCTTTGGAAAGCTTGAGGATCAGACACTGGGAATTCCCTGGTGTCTGTGGTTTTGCAGAAGCAACCTGCTGGGGCACAACATTAAATTCTATAGTACTTTAAATACTAAGAGTCAAAGCCTGATACAATCAGCTGAAGCTGTTTTATACATTTTCAATATAGCATATTTTATTTTTAAGACAATGGGTCTGATTTTCTGTTATTCTATCCTTCTGGAATTATTTGCAGAAAAAGCTAATCAATATAGTGTGTGCTTTTAGGACTACAACTCTGGGATACAGCCAGAGGCATTGCTATGTGCTTAAAAGACTGGAGACCTGGGCCCACAGGTCCTGGTTCAGGCTCCAACTTCCATCCCACTCCCACTTTACTAGCTAGTTTGCAGCAGTGCTTTCTTCAGCGATCTTTTTCTCGCACCTCCTTGCTGTCTTCTGTCTAGTAATCTTGTATACTTTGTTGTTGAGAAGTTTGTCCCAGTGCGGAGTTGGGCGGGGTATGGAGTCAGAAAAGGGAAAGGGGGGAGAAGGAGAAAATAGAGTTGTTTCTGAATAAACTCTTGGTTACATCTATAAAAGATTACTTTGTGTTTACGAAGGAAACAGCTATGAAACATTCCTCCATAATCTGCTCCTGTCTTATCCTAGGTTTCTTTTCTTTTCTTGTTGTGGTGGCAAGTCATCAATTTTATTTTTATTTTCACCTCCCTCCTCTTCTGGCCACCTCCTTTGCTACCATCTCCTCATTTAGCCCAGAAGTAAACCACAAATTGCAGGGCCACTGAGACCGGGCTGCTGCCCTGAGAAAGAGCCCCCGCAGCATCTCAGAACCACCAGTGCTGGGATTGCAGCTTCAGAGAGCCCACAGCTTCAGCAACTCCATCTCCTCTTTCCAAGCCTATGCATGATGTAATGGAAAAGGGGATTGGTGGACAGAATGCCTTATCTCCATTTCCTCTTCTGTTCCTGGAGCACAAGAGGAAATGGGAAGGTGGTCCACCTGTCCCTCCCCATCTTAATTACAGTGCAGACTGTAATTGAGGAGGCGGCCAGGACATAGGTGGAGGAGGTGGTGACAGCAAGTGGCCACTGGGCTGACACTAACTGTTTCAGCCCAGCGTGTGCCTCCAGCCACTGTCAGCAACATACTCAGAACTCTGGAGGGAGCCCTGGATATCCAGGCAGGCACCCAGCAAAATATCTGAGGCACATACCCTTAGATCTAGACTAACAATACCCATGAATACTATCTGAATTGCAGGTAAAGCTGGAAGTCCGGGCTACAGTCTCTGTCCCTGATAGTTCCCTCTGTTTTGGACTACCTGCAGTTTTACCCCACAGCCGGTCTTCTCAGGCCTAAGTTCTGAGCGCTACAGCTCCCAACAGCTACCTTTTGTCCTCTGCATCCTAGGAGCAATGCTTATCAGAGGGAGTCTGCAGCCCTATGTAGACAGTCAAACTCACTGCACAGTTCAGTGGAGGATTGTGCTGGCCCCACTCTGTGGTTCATGTGTCTGAGTTCATGTTTGCACAGGGACATAGACACAGAGCCTGTATGTCTCATTTGTGCGATCGATGTGCTGCCAATTCAATGTGAATCATTAAGTGTGCATACATTGGGCTGCACCACCTAGAACTATGCATATATTAGCTTTGCATAAAGCCCAGGTGTGGGTGGGTTAAATGATTCTGATTCCCCCACCCACAGGTGTGTATGGTCTCTTTCAGAGGCAAGGCCAAAAGGTCACAGGACGTGAAGGCCATGTGAGAGAACTGGGGGAACAATTTCAGTTTTGTAGCAAAAGTCTGTTTGAGTGGTGGGGCTTGAACACTCCTAGACACCCGTGACAACCATGAAGGATGCTGTGCTGGGGTTGGATAAGATAGTTGCTTTCCCCCTGCTAAATATAAGATAGACATCTTTTAAAGTGGTGATTCTTTTTTATTTAGCAGGGGGAGAGCAACTGTCCCCCTCCAACTACAACACAGCATCCCTCCAGTAGTCGTGGCTGGTACTTTCTATTTTATTTATTTGATTTGATATACCACCCTTCCAAAGGTGGCTCAGGGCAGTTTACATTAAAACATACACAATTAAAATCAATTAACATTAACATTAAAAAAACAATTAAAAGCGAATTAAAATTACTATTAAAACTAGATGACATTAAAACTAAAACTATCATTAAAGGCCAGGCTAAAAAGATGAGTCTTACGGCTCTCCTGAAGGCCTCCAACGAAGACAATCCTCTTATTTCTATGGGGAGCATGTTCCACAACCTTGGGGAGACAACAGAGAAGGTCTTATCCCAGGTTGCCACCAGATGTTTCTTTTTTTATTGTGAGCCCTTTTGGGATAGAGATCCATCTTATTCATTTATGGTTTATTATTCTGTGCAAACCACCTTGAGAATTTTTGTTGAAAAACAGTATATAAATATTCACCATAGTTGAATATGCAAGCCCTCTTTCTGATACTAGACACTAGAAACAGCCACAGATCAATTTGTTCCTGGCAACCACTCTAAATTTATGCACTGGGCTTTTTTCCAGTGAATTGTTTGCAACAACTAGTTGTTAAAAGAGGTCTGCTGTGTGTTGCTGATCTTCCATGTCTAAAACCCACTGCATGATGAGTCTGAATAGGGTTTGTCTCTTATGCCCCTATTTGTCTCCATAGGTTTGTCATGATCTGTATTTTTCAAATGGAAGGCAGAAGGTAAAAACTAGCTCCCTGCTCACTATTGCAAAGTATCTAACACACAAGCTTTTCAGTGGGAATCGGACTGGGTCTTGTGCTGGCTTGCAATCTGCAAAATGGAGAGTAGTAGTGACTTAGTGAAATGGTTGAATCATGTTTATGAGATGCCTAGGAACAAGCTGTTATGTAAATGTTAATATCTTGCTGCAGCAAAAGGGAAATCAAACACATCATAAGAAATGGCATGCAACACACACTGTTTAAGACCTTCACCAATTCTGTCCTCCATGAAACAGATTCTTCAAAAAGGAGTAAAGCTCAACTAATCCACATGGAGTCGTGTGTTTCCCTCCAAATATCCACACATTGAGGTTTCTGCTAATCTCAGATTTGAAAATGAATCCATGTGTCTCTTTAATAACAGTGCCCTGTGGGAGAAGAAGAGTTGGAGGACAGCTGTTCTTTCACATAATTCATTGTTGTTGTTTACATCTATGCCCTTTTGTCCCACATTCATCACTGTAGTGCATTATTCTCTTTCTGTACAAGGCTAGCTACTAGACTTTTTGAAGGAAGGCAGTTTGAAGGACAAGTTGAGAGATGGTTCCTGCTAACCGGGCAAAGGAGCACCCTTTTAACATGGTGATTCTATTTAGCCGGGGGAGAGTAATTGCCCTATACATCCCCAGCACAATACTTCCAGTGACTGTTGCTGGTGTCTGTCTTATGTTTCTTTTTAGATTGTGAGCCCTTTGGGGACAGGGAGCCCTCTTATTTATTTATTATTTCTCTATATAAACTGCTTTGGGAACTTTTGTTGAAAAGTGGTATATAAATATTTGTTGTTGTTTCACATGGACTAGTGAGTGTCTCTGAAACAAACTGGGCACCAATAGGCTCACAGCCAGGCTGTGCTCACAGAAAAACATGATATAGGAACATAGGAACATAGGAAACTGCCATATACTGAGTCAGACCATTGGTCTATCTAGCTCAGTATTGTCTTCACAGACTGGCAGCAGCTTCTCCAAGGTTGCAGACAGGAATCTCTCCTAGCCCTATCCCCGGACGCCCGCAACTCTCGTGCCTACCCATCTCTGAATGTAAAAGCGAAGGGGCCCCAGAGTCCAAACTGAAGTGGGTAGATACAGTAAACATTTTGGGGACTGAATATGGGATTAAGGAAAAAGCCTGGGGGTGGGGGAAAATTGGACAGATTGGGAAGAAAAAGTAATGATTAAAATCACCATGTGGAAAAAATGGAGCCTTGCCATGTACCAGAAAGCGGTTTACATCCGGACTTACCTGATACCCCCGGTGCATAACCTGTCGGTAGTCTATCCTCCCCCGCTCAATCTCCTTCGGAGAGTTGAAAGCCAGATCTTCCGTCTAGTATGGCACACAGCGTCCTTCCCTTTGGCCTGTGCGGTAGCATTTAAGGAGGTTGAGCGGGGAGGCCTAGCCCTACCTGCCCTGCAACCCTATTTTGTAACTGAATTCATGTCCCACAATTTTGGAAACTGGATTTTCATGAATGTCCATAATATGTCCAACCTCCTGCAAAAAACCTGGGTCTCGCTTTTCGCTCTGCGTTGACGCAAGTCAGCATGGGGCATAGCATGGTGGGGGAAAGGATCTTTCAATGGTAATATCACACAAGTATTAAAAAGAGAACACACTGACTACTTGAGAGATTTGTTATTCACACTTAAAAAATGGAAGGTTGAACCGGATCTATTTAAAGGATCCTCCTCAGTTAAGCAGCTAAGGAAAACAATTTATGGAGAGATTCTAGAAGTGGGTTTCTTAAAACCTAATTTAGAACGTAAACACTACAAACACCGCACTTAACAGTACTTGTTGCAACCCAATCACCCTATCGCTCTCTTTAAAGAGAAAAAAGTCCCTTTCCATTTATGGGAAACAAGGTGGCGCTTATACCATCAAGTACTACCACTTAATGAGGCTAAGCCATGGCTCCCAGAGGACCAGCAAGAGTGCCCTAAAATAACCTGCAAACAGAAAGCTAGTGAGCTAGGCAAAACATTCAGGGAAACCCACTCACATTTCTTCAAAGAGTGTGTGGTAGCCAAAAGAGTGTGGCAGGGAGTAAGCAAGCTGTTAAAGTGGCCTGATTTGGAAAAACAGACTTGGGAAGAACTAACCTCGGGTTTGAGCGATAGAACCTCCTTTCGAGGTCCCAGAAAGAAACCTTCAAGGAAACGGGACAGAATGGGTGCCCTCATACTAGGGAACTGGAACATTCTCCTTCTCGTAATCAGGTTAGTAAACCTGTATGTCATTTATGCAATGCTCCTGCATAGGAATTGGGAGGGAAGACGCGACTAAGAGGTTCATGCAGATGAGACAGTAAATCTCTTCTGGAAAAGTTTGTATGGTTATGTGCAAAAAGACAAGAGTATCTCTTCTAAACAGCAATGGGACAAATTGTGGAAATGGACGTCGGACGTAACCCCCCCGATTACCTGACGTGCCTTGAAATCCCCCACCCCCGAGTTACAGTACTACCTGCATATACTTCATAACCTGGTGGGTTTCCAAATCCTTGTGTGTAAATCTTTGTAGAGATATCATGTACAAACAACCACTTTGCATATAATTGTGCTTTTGCAACGTACTGTATGCTTTGGTAGTTTGTTGGTTCAATAAAAAAATCTTGTCCTATAAAAAAAATCTTGTCCTATCTTGGAGAAGCCAGGAAGGGAACTTGAAACCTTCTGCTCTTCCCAGAGCGGCTTCATCCCCTGAGGGGTATATCTTGCAGTGCTCACAGATCAAGTCTCCTATTCATATGCAACTAGGGCAGACCCTGCTTAGAGTCATGACTGCCCTCAGGTCTCTTGGCAAACTGCCCCCATGGGCACCCTCCAATGAGAAAATTGCTCCACCAGCACGACATGAAGGTGGTCTTGGGAATCAACAGTGGGCCCTTCTGAGGGCCCTAGGAAACTATCTATCCAACAATGCCAACTTCTCTCACCAATCCTGGCATGAGTGAACCTCTGCATGGGGGCTATTTAATATATATAAAACATCAGTAGTTTGTGCAATTTATCAAACATGGGTGATGGCCTTGTTCTTCTCACTTTGGACAGTCTATGACAGGGCTGGGCAAACATGCCCCTCCAGATGTTGTTGAACTACAACTCCCATCATCCCCAGCCACAATTCTGGATGAGGATGCTGGGAGTTGTAGTTCAGCAACATCTAGAGCAGGGATTCTCAACGTTGGGTCTCCAGATGTTATTGGACTTCAACTCCCATAATCCCCCACCCCAGTGGCCTTTGGTGGGGATAACATCTGGGGACCCAACATTCAAAATCCATGATCTAGAGCAGGGATTCTCAAAGTTGGGTCCCCAGATGTTATTGGACTTCAACTCCCATAATCCCCAGCCATAGGGCCCTGGGGCTTGGGATTATGGAAGTCCAATAACATCTGGGGACCCAACATTGAGAATCCCTGATCTAGAGGGCCAAGTTTGCCCAGCCCTGGCCTATGAGGATTTGGGAAAGCTTGGGATTTAAATGGCCCAGAGCTTACCATACTGCTAACTCTTTCACTCTTATGGGTCAATTAGATGTCCAGCTAAATGTGCTTTAAAGACCATGCTTGCAACTGGAAGTGCTTCTTCTTTCAGGAAAAACCCTACTGTGGGGGTGTTGTTTATGAGGGAAGCAGCTATAAAATAAACAGGCAGGCACAACGCTACCTGAGCTCACAGGAAGGGGGAGGTCAACTGCTCTTTACACTTTCCCCCCTGCCAAGAATAACCTCCCAAAGCTGCTATTTTCCCTGAAAACTGCTTCTTACAGCCATTTTCAAAGTGGCAAAAGATTAACCTCCCCTCTCTTGTGTGTCGATCAGGACTGGACATTGTAGTGGCTGTTTTTCCCCCTGAAAGAAAAGGTGCTTCATAACTCTTTACAGTTCATTTAGATGAATGTCTTGTTCAATATCCAATAAATGTTTGCAGATTGCCTTCACACAGTTTATCTCCACAGGCATGCCTATTTCTGATACAAAATTTAAATTTTTCTCTAGACTTAATTAATTGTTTAAATACATGCATACCTGTTCAAGGCAGTCTACAAAAACAACAACAAAAAACATTAAAGTAGTAAAAAAACCAAGCCAAATAAAAACATCACAGCAGCAGCAATTTTTAAAATTGGAATGAAGCTCCAATAAAAGCTACATAACAACAACAGTGGCAAAAAACCCACAATAAATTATATTAACATACTGAGTTTAAAGCCAGGTAAATAAAAACATTTCTACCTGGTACTGGGAATTCATAAGCATAGACACCAGGCAAACAGGGAGGGCATTCTGTAGATGGGCTTAATTGCACATTACAGGGCTCTCTCATGGGCCTCCACATGTCTCCCTAATAGTGAATCATAAAAGAATTGTGTGATGCGAGATCAGTTTCTCTACCCCCCTTCCAATTCACTGCCTTTCATTTGCAGAGTTATAATAAGCCTGTTGGAACAAGTGTTGTGCACTACATTTCAGAACAGGTAAATGTTCATGTACAATCGGTACTGTGGGTCACCAGACAAAGCACACTTGCTCAGCTGCTAGTAATGATCTCTCTTTATTTGAGGAGAACAGCGCCCAGGCATAGCATTCATGCACATGAGAGTGAGAGGAATAAAGCACTGTGGCTAGAGGGCAGCCCCAATAAGAAGGAATACATTTTGGAGCCCATGCACAGAAATAGGATGTACAGCTATCTTGAAAATGGCTAAAGGAGGCTATCACTTGCCAGAAGCTGCTTTTGTTGCTGCTTGCTTCCTTAGAATGTTTCATCTTTTCAAACAAATTCCCTCTTTCCTCCTTCTAACAAAATTTGCCTCCAAGTGGGAATAATCTTTCAGGTTATGAATACTTCATTTGATGTGTTAAAAATGGATCTTCATCTCTGCTGCTCTGAAATCTGCTCCTTGGATTTCTTCTAATCAGGGTTGGTTTCCGGGCGGGGCGGGGCATAATAGACTGGCAATTAAGGAAAGCCTTCCCACAGCTGAACATACTAGATCAAAGCAAAACTCTTCTGCAAGTCAGCTCAGCTCCTCCACACATTTGGTTACTCGGTTTAGGCAACCTGTGCAAGAACTCTAATACTTTGCAAGTGATTTGAAGTTAGATTTGCTAAACATTAACTCTTTTGCTGTGTAGCCTTAACATGTGGCACTGTGAAGTAAGCACTCACAAATGTGTTCATCATGAGAATTCTACAAGAAAGGGAGGAGGAGGGGGAAAGCATTGTCTGTGAGCTGAATACAGAGGCAGGGGGCACAGGGAGTGCCTTCCTTACTCTGGAGCTGGGTGCAAATTCTAGACTTATGGCTGCTGCCTGCCTCTATACCCAGCTCTCAGACAATCATTTCTCCCTACCTTGCTTATAGAATTCTCATTATGACCAATCGGGAGTACGCATGGCTTTCGAATTAGGGTAGGAGGCTGCCTTCCCCTACCCTAATGACGATTGTGAGAACAGCTCTCTTGTGTTCCATGATGAAAAGAAGGCAGGATATAAATAAGGGGTGGTTCAGACAAATCCTCCATTCACCAGCCCGTATGATAAGGATATGTGAGTGCTTATCATGGGGGAACCAGGGCACTTGCGGGTGGAGGACATGTATGCTTATGGCACACACATAAGAACAGCCCTGCTGGATCAGACCCAAGGCCTATCTAGTCCAGCATCCTGTTTCACACAGTGGCCCACCAGATGCCGCTGGAAGCCTACAGCAGGAGTTGAGGGCATGCCCCCTCTCCTGCTCTTACTCCCCTGCAAATGGTACTCAGAGGCATCCTGCCTTTGAGGCTGGAGGTGGCCTATAGCCCTCCGACTAGTAGCTGTTGATAGGCCTCTCCTCCACGACGTTATCCAAACACCTCTCAAAGCCGTCCAGATTGCTGGCTGTCACCACATCTTGTGGCAGAGAATTCCAAAAGTTGATCATGTGTTGTGTGAAGAAGTAGCTCCGTTTGCTGGTCCTAAATTTAGTGGCAATCAATTTCATGGGATGACCTCTGGTTCTAGTGTTATGGGAAAGGGAGAAGAATTTCTCTCTATCCACTTTCTCCACACCATGCATGATTTTATAGACCTCTATCATGTCTCCCCACAGTCGTCTTTTTTCTAAACTAAATAGCCCCAGGTGTTGTAGCCTTGCCTCATAAGGAACTGGTGGCCCCTGATCATCTTGGTTGCCCTCTTTTGCACCTTTTCCAGTTCTACAATGTCCTTTTTTAGATTTGGTGACCAGAATTGTACGCAGTACTCCAGGTGTGGCCGCACCATAGTTTTATATAAGGGCATGATAGTATTAGCAGTTTTATTTTCAGTCCCCTTCCTAATGAAATTGACCTTTTTCACAGCTGCATCACTTTGAGTCGACACTTTCAACGAGCTGTCCACCACGACCCCAGGATCCCTCTCCTGGCACTGGCAGCTCAGATTCCATCAACATATACTTGAAGTCGCCAACATTGAACTGCATTCGCCATTTTGTTGCCCACTCACCTAGTTTGGAGAGATCCTTTTGGAGCTCCTCACAATCTGTTTTGGATTTCACTACTCAAAAGAGTTTGGTATCATCTGCAAATCTGGCCACCTCACTGCTTACCCCTGCTTCTAGATCATTTATGAATAAATTAAAAAGCACCAGTCCCAGTACAGATCCCTGGGGAACCCCACTTCTTACTTCCTTCCATTGTGAAAACTCTCCATTTATACCTACCCTCTGTTTCCTGTCCTTCAACCAGTTTTCTGGTTGAAGGACAGGAAACAGAGGGTAGGTATAAATAGCAATCCGCACATGTACTTTTTCTCAGGAGTCTTTGATGAGGAACTCTGTGAAAAGCTTTTTGGAAGTCCAGGTATACTATGTCAACTGGATCACCCTTATCCACACACTTGTTGACACTCTCAAAGAACTCCAAAAAGGTTTGCAGAAGCCATGCTGGTTCTCTCCCAGCAGGGCCTGTTCTTCGTTGTGCTCTACAATTTTATCCCTGAGGATGCTTTCCATAAATGTGCCTGGAACAGACGTTAAGCTAACCAGCCTGTCTTATTATGAGTTGTTGGGCTAGTGCACAAAGTATCATCCGGACCAGCCCTAGATTTAGACACTGGAATATCTTATTTGGTTTTCTTGGTATTACTTGCAATCTCTTTTTTTAAACTTCTCACTATATTAAACTAATCTGGGAAAGCTTTGCTCTGGGAGCTAAAGCCATTAAGTTGATGGATGCACAGAGCAGGGCCTTTCTGGTGGTGGCTTTATTTCTGTGAAGTTCTTTTTCCAGGGAAGCTTGTTAGTTAAGCCTGTTATCCTTTAAGCAGCTGGTTAAGACCTACCTACTTCAGTAGGCCTTTGAAGTGGTGGGCAGACATGGTTTCTATCCACTGCTGTTTTTAGTTGCCTTTTGTTGAATATAGCTGTTTTGTTTTGTTTTGTTGGTTTTATTCTGGATTGGAATCTGTTTTGTCCTTGGAATATTTGAAAGCAGCCTGACAGGCCCTGCTGAAGCCATATGGTAGGTCTAGCAGACTTGAGCCATTTTTGGAAGGGTGGTATAGAAATTGAATTTAATAATAATAGTGCTCCAGAATTTCAGTGTGCTGGTCACCCATAAAAGCACTATGACAACTAGAGAAAGCTAACATTGGGAAGCACATTTCATATTTGATTTTCTTTAGAGCAACAGAAAGGTGGAGTTGAATGCCTGGGATCTGGATATCGGCTATAGATGATGAACTAGAACATTTGGCATCATGCATGATGTTGCCAATTGTGTTTGCCAGTAATGTGCTGAGGAGAGGCAGGGGAACACTTTTAAAGAAGAAATGGCATGTGGGAGGAGGACGGCTTCTCTGCCTGCTGCTTTTCCTTGGCCATCGCTCCCTCTCCCCAGCTACTTTCCCCCACTTGATCAGCAGGCATCTCTCAGAAATCTGGATGGAGGAAAAGTGGATTGGAAGGCTGGACTGCAGAGAAGAAGCAATGGGAAGGGTAAGTACCCCCCACACATTCATGCACGTGTATGCACATGCATACACTTCAACTTCTCCGCTGCAACTTCCCTCTACCACCACTTTGCATTTGGGTGGCAAACACCTGATTGGGAATCCCCATGTCTGTTGCCCAACATGCAGTTGCACCCTAAGTTTTCAAGTTTTGTGAGACTGTGCACCACACTTCAACAGTAGGACTACACAGCCCAGCCAACGTATCTGGATGAAAGCTATCCTGATCCTTCCCAACCTGGAAGATACCTGAACCCAAAGTTTTAGGAGCACTCTCAGATCTGAAGTCTTCGATCAGACCAGAGTGTCATATTTTGTTTTGTAAATAAAAAGCTTTAATTTATGTCAGATAAAAATAAGCATAGATTACAAATCTGTATGTGCCTTCAGATATTTCATTTTCATTCCACATAAAATCCTTAAGAATTACACTGGTAAAAAGATTTTCAGCTGCTTTCAAATGAAATTTGAGGAGAAGAACAATACATACGAATACATTTACATCACTCATCATTGTGCCCTATTTTTCTTTCCTGAAAATTCTTTTAAAATGCTAATCTGTGACTTGGTAATCCACACCTTTGGTTAAAAAGGAATAAAGGTAGTTCATTGGTGCTTCTTACTGCTTCCAAGCTGATATGGAAAGGATTTAATTACTGAGGCTTGGTGGTTGTTAAAAAAGAATCAGAAAAAAGATGATTTAATGAAGTTATTCCTCTTATTTGTATTCATAGGCACCCTGCATGCAGATAGTATGAGATACAGTAAATTAAAATGAAGTGTGGTGCAATAATTACCAGTGTTGTAATTCTGTTTGAGGAGTTTGTACTAAAATGGTTTAGTTTCCAACTGAAATCAGACTTTAAGATTCAGCCTCTACCTGGAGGATGCATGTGGCATTTGAAGACTGTAGATATTCTTCTTACTGAAAGACTCCATCATGATCTATTCTAGACCTATCAAATATTGTCATTAGAATTTTTTTTTTTTTAACCAGATCCTGCTGCCCACCATTTAGACATCTGAGCCAAGATATCTTAGGCTGGGTTCCTATGAAACCGTAGCAAGTATGTAGGGAGGAGAGCTAGTCTTGTGGTAGCTAACATGAATTGTCCCCTTTGCTAGCAGGGCCTACCCAGGTTTGCATTTGGATGGGTGACAATACCTGAGCACTGTCTGCTGTAAGATATTCCCCTTAGGGGATTGGTAAAGCATCTACCACAGATGCTCAGTGGTAGAGCATCTGCTTGCACGCAGAAGGTCTCAAGTTCACTCCCTGGCATTTCCAGGTAGGGCTGGGAGGGACTCCTACCTGGAACCCTGGAGAGCCACTACTAGTCAGTGTAGCCAATACTGTGCTAGATGGACCAATGGTATATATAGTATAAAGCAGCTTCTCATGTACAGGAGAATTGCCAGTACCTATTGGGCATGCACTCCCACTACTGCTGCCTTTTCTGTGTTGTCCAAACTTAGAAATGTTGGGTGGAGAATGTCTTGTACCCACCTCAGCCCAACATTGCCAGACCAACTTCAAATTTTAGGGTTGGCTGTTGGGCGGAGGTGGGTACCGGATATTCTCTGCCCAACATTTCTGTGTTCTGATAACACTGAAACAGTGGCAGTAGTGCAAGTGTGCACCCTGGGGTTCTCCTGTACTGCTGCCATGTTGTGGGAACCCAACCTTAGATTTGGAATGGAACTCTGGGCAACTGGGCTTCCAGAAACCCACCTTTCAGCAACAGCAGCAGTAAATCTTTAGGTAAATATATCTTTGGGAATATAAATGTATGAATCTTCTTTACACTGAGTCAGTCTAAGTATTCAGTATTGTCTACGATGACTGGCAATAGCTTTCTAAGGTTTCGGACAGGTATCTTTCCCAGCCTTACTTGGAGATGCCACGAATTGAACCTAAGACCTTCTGCATGCAAAGCATATGCTCTAGCATCGAGCTATGCCCCTCATTGAAGATAAAATTTGGGCTTAAAATCAAATTTATAGCAAATTTGTAGAGAAAGAAGCTAAAGTTTGTAAATAGTGCCCAAAAATCAATTCCAAAATTTGTTACTATAAATTGCCAGATTTTCCAAATTACTATACAGTGTGAACAAGTTGTTACAACCCTAACTTGAAGTTCATCTCTTCAAAGAAAACAATCTGCTTTCTGTTCCCGACACATAAAATCCTATGTGAATACATGTAAGGGAGAAAAGAAAAATTGGCTTAATTTTGCTTCCTTCTTCTCTGATTGAACTCTTTCATTTAAAAGAAGATTCCATTTTCAGTGTAATATAAATATTTCAGTCCTGACCATTAATTGCAAAGGAGACGAAAGGGCCTTGAATAAAAAGGAATAATTAACCGCATAGCAAGAGATCCCTCATCTTGGCAATAATATGGTGCATTCCAGCTAGAACTGGAAAGGCTGGCTTCCAGAAAGCCCAGAAACTTGTGAATTTGTGTTTTTTAAAAAACACAACACCTGAAAAACATTATTTGAGAAACATGAGAAAGGGCTCACTTAATACCTTTGTGAATTCACAGCAACCCACAGGTCATTCCTTCATGCAAGTGAAGAGTGTAGTTTAGCTTTATTCACAGCTTCCTTGGACATAGCATGAAGAAAATAATAAAGTACTGTTTTCTGGGTTGCTGTGCAACTTTACTTTAGATCACAGATCTGAGCACCAAAACCTACTCCTAGAACAAATCTAGAGGTTCACTTCAGCCAGCTTTCAACCTCTCTCTGTCCTCCACAGGGGCAGTTCACCCATGAGGCAAGGTGAGGTGACTGCTTCAGGCAGGGAGTTCACCCTAAGACAGTAAATGTGGGGATGCCGCCCCCACCCCATGGGCATCACCCACCTGCCTGGGGCCGCTGCCCCAGCCTCACCTCCACCCCTGCCCCTGCCAACAAAGATGCACATTGCTTGCTCCTCCTTGTTGTATCAGGAAGGTTGTGCTGCCTCTCTTTCCTCTAGCCTGCTGCTCATTCCTCACTGGTGAGCGGGGCTACTCAGCACCAGGCTCACCCAGGGGGCAGGATATTGCCAGTCATGTTTGCATGCAGATGGTCACGGGTTCAACTCTAGCATCTCCAAGCAGGGCTGGGGAAAACCACCTGTGCCTGAAGCCCTGAGAGCTGCTGCTTGACAGTGTAGACCAGGGATGTTCAATGTTGGGGCCCCAGATGTTATTGGACTTCAACTCCCACAATCCCCAGCCCGTTGTCTCTGGTTGGGTATTATGGGAGCTGAAGTCCAATAACATCTGGGGACACAATGTTAAGAATCCCTGGTGTAAATACTGAGCTAGATGGTTTAATGCATTGGAAGGCAGCTTCATATGTACCCCTGTGACTGTACTATGTACATATTTGCATTTCCCACAGTAAAAATAACTTCCACTTGAAAACAAGCATGGTTGCACTGATAGTTTAGTCTCCGATATGGTGGTGGCAGAATCTTCAGAAAAGCTTTGAGGGAATAGGGGAGGGCTGGTGAAGGCATCAGACCATATACCAGCTCCTATGGTCTACTGGCATATTTGTGTTTAAGTGTCTGAATACACCTGTAGAAAAGACCCAAATATGAATAAAGGTCCTTGTGCACAGCCCTACCAGTTTATGCATAAGTTATTTTCTGAGCACCAGAATATCGGCTGGGGTTTAACCAGCCAGTAAATTTCAGCTGAAAATGTTACATAACCAAATGCCAGGCTGACTGGCATTTTTCTGTACCTCCAAATGTTTGATGCATATACATTGTGATGTCCTGGCATTACCTCTCTACTGTCTTGGCATCACCACATGCCATAAGTTAAATGTGACGGACTATGACCATGGGCTAGTTCTCTTGCTGTCAGCCAGCAGTGTCACATGCAGAGGCACACGTGGGCAAGTTGAAAGCTCATGAACTCTGCTTGCACATTTTTTTGCATGCTTTTGAGAACCCCCAGCAAGCTTCTCTCTCAGTGGAAAGCTAAAAATCCATTTATACAGAGTTCTGAACATGTCACTGGCCTGTGCACAACTGCCTCCATGTTTGGCACCTGGAGCTGGGAGTCAGAGCAAGCAGGAACTGCCACACAGAGGGTCCACTGAAGTCATCAGAGATAGCTGGGCACAGGGACTGAAAGGCTTTTGGTCACTATATTGCGTTGAGTATGCTGTGACTTATGGAGAGGAATCACCAGTAATAAATGTTGTTCTCAGTCATGACCTGTGAGCAGGGTGAGGAGAGCATGGGGGGGGGGAGGCAGGAACAATACTACCTTCCCCTCAGATGATCCATGTAGGGTTCCTGGCAGCGCTGCTCACACCCCCAAATGAGTAGTGCTGCCAGTAGAAGTGTGGTGTTCTGGAGACCAGGAGAATGCAGTCAGGCCTCCAGAAATCCCACAATGCACCACACAAGGAGTGTGGTGTAATGGGGGATTCCCTTGCAAGCCGGGAGCTCTAGGCACCTGGCTCTGTGTCTGCTAGGGCTGCCTACAGCCCAAGCAGACACGCAACCAGGTAACTGTATAGAAGGGTGCACTTGTGCCCTTTTACCTAGGTAACATCCTGGGGGGAACCTCGGGTTACTCGGGATCAGCCCCGATCCCTGTGCTCCTTATGAGCAGCCCTATCCAGGTAGGGCTATGCAAGCCTGGGTAGGGCTGCTTGTGTGAAGAGTCTCAGTGTCTCTTCATTTAATTCTGCAAGAAATGAAGAATTAAAAAATGGAGTGGCCATTTCTGCTCCTGTATTGCTCCCATGGTGAGATGAAGGTGGCCAGCCATGAGGCAGGAGGAGAAGCCAACAGAGTTGAGAGGGCAATTGACCCTGCCCCCTTGGAGCAACAGACAACTGCCCATCTGAGAGCCCATTTGCTGGTCTCGGGGTGGGGGGTGAGGAACCAGGCCTGGCCTGGCCTGGCCTTCCCAGCAGGTAGCAAGAAGCTGCCTAGTGGCAGGGATACTGACTCGCAGAGAGACTTTTTGCCTTCTAGCCTCTGCTCCACTGTTGCTGTTGTGGTGAAGTGAGAGAGACCAGCCAGGAACAGAACATCCTACTGTATTAAGGTATATTTTCTATTTAATTGTACTTTCATTCTAATTGTAAGATGCCTTGGGCACTTTCTGAGTGGGAAGGTATGACAAAATTCCCGTGATAAATAAATAAGGAGAGAGAGAGAAAAGCCATAATTGGAAATTAGCAAGGCTGTTAATAGTGACCAAACAAGGTGGGTGGTGTTCTTTTCATTGTAATCAGAGAAATAAAGAAGGACAGCACAGATCCTTAGGAAAAAGTAATATAAATATGTTCGTCAAAATATGTGTCCAATTTGTAAAGCAAAATATCCAAAGCGCTGTTCTCATGACCCTAAACAGGATTGGAGGAGTGCCCAGACAGCAGACAGGAGAGTTATGTGTGCTTCCGATCGGAGATTGTGTGTTTGCAAAGAGCAGGGTAGGAAGAGGGGAGAGTGATCATGTGGGAGCCAGGAACTGGGTAAGATGGGTGTGGCCAACCCATATTATGTGGGAGCCATCCTATCCAGCTCCCACATGGTCACTCTCTCCTCCTACTTGATTGTTGCAAGCACACAATTGCCAATACGGAGCACACATGGCTTCCCTACCCTGTTTGGGCGCGTCTCCAAGCCTGTTTAGGGTCACGTGAACAGCCCTAATTACTTAAATACTTGATCTTGAATGCTGGTTTTAAATAATGTAATTTTGTAAAGATTGTACTTGGAAATTGCTGAAAACAAATTCATTTTGTGTAAGATGGATTGCCTTTTTTCCTTAGCGACCAATTTCAGGAACTGGTGAAAGTAAGTGACATGAGGGGGAAAGACTTTGTACCCTAATTTATATCATCTGAAATATAATATCCCTTATGACTTCTGCCTTGCCCCGGAAGCCTTAATCACAGACTCATACATTTTGCTGATAGCTTTCTTGTTCAGATTGGTGTTATAAGTCAATATAGAATGCCAAAGAACTTAATTATTGTTCAAGGTAGCTGTTTTTCTTCCTTTGGGACAATATAAGAAGTAGGTATTGGAAAACTATTCTTAGATGTAATGCACTGCTTGAAATGAGTAAAAATGAGACCCTGTTGTTCATTGTACCATGAACATTGTGGCAGGAAATAGCTCACCTTTCTGAAGAGAAATCTTCTTTCACTTATCTAGGTAAGATTGTGTTTACTTATTTATTTATTCTGTGTACTCAGTGCTTTGCTTAGTAACTTATGCAAAATACTACTCCAAGGACCTTGCCATCTAAATGTTGCTGACAGAAAGGGAAATTTTGCCATGCAAGGAGGGGAAACAAAAGGGTAGTAGCAGATTAATGTGAGCAGATTCAATTACATTGACTTGTGCTTTGTTTCAGTTGGAGATGAGGAGTTAAGCTGAAGACTTCAAGGAAGAGGTAAGTTCTGAACTATACATTTTTTAACCAGTTAAATTAAAAGATCTCTCATTCATTATTCTAGGATTAACAGTAGATTAACAGTAGCACGGCCACTACAACTATGTCAGGTTAAAGGATCAGGCTTCTAGAACAAGACAGCCTCTTCATTTTAGCCATGAATTACATAGGAGCTGCCTTCTACCAAGTCGAACCACCTATCTAAGTATTGTCTACACAGACTGGCAGCAGCTTCTCCAAAGTTGCAGGCAGGAGTTTCTCTCCACCCTGTCTTGGAGATGCCAGGGAGGGAACCTGGAACCTTCTGTGTTGTCACACCTCCCCTTGGGGTCATGGCTCACGTTCGGGGTTTGGGGAAGTCCAGATGGGCCACAGAGCTCTTTGAAGGCAGGCGCTCCCTCCTGGGGAAAGGGCTTGTTTCCCTCACAAGTCCCTTAGGGAGGTGCTGCCCCAGGCCTTACTCTGAGTCTCAGGGCTCTTGCCAGTTTGAACCCTCCTCAAGAACTGGCCCCTCATCATTGGTCTGCAATCATTTATATAAGTCCTGGCTCTCTGAGCAATCCTCATGAGATCTTGGGCCGAAATCTCATGAAACTTCCCCAAGCTCTTGCAAGATGCTTCCAAGTCCCCACGAGCACAAGCTGGCAACCAGCTCTGGCTCATCATTTTCCTGTGGGGGCCAGCGCTAGGAGCAACAGGCAGGCGATCCCTGCTTCGGGCTACGGCCTGATCCTCCTGTTTTTCCTGCCCTGATCCTTGGAGTCCCTCACATGCATGCAGCATGGGTATGTGCTTCTCAGAGCGGCCCCATCCCCTAAGGGGAATCTCTTACAGTGCTCACGCATACAGTCTCCCATTCAAATGCAAACCAGGGTAGACCTTGCTTAACAAAGGGAACACTTCATGCTTGCTATCACAAAACCAGCTCTCCTCCCCACTATGACCAATTCTTCACTGAACCTCAACAACTGACTGATTGGCTATAGGTGAGTTTGCATGACCACTTGTAAATACTTGCAAAGTAGGTATGAGAGGAACTGGAGGTTCCAGAGAAGAGCACACCCCCAACAGATGTGTCATGAAACTGCCCACCTCCAATTCTTGAACTTCCACCTTGGATTTTGTCAACTTTCTGTGTGCACTTAAAACCAGGACATTGTAAGATGAAGTTGGTAAACTCTTGACAAGGTTGGTAAAATCTAAGGTGGAAGTGGGTAACTGGGGTCAGGAACTGGAGGTGGGTGAGTTCAGATGACACAACTCTCAGGAGTGGAGCTTCAGCTCCAACTGACACTTCTCCAACTGATTTCTAACTGTCCTCCATTTCCCTCCCCTCCACCAAGGGCTTCCTGCGATGGCAGCCAGTGATGGTGGCGCTGGCCAGAGGTGCATTTAAATTAAATTAAATTGCTTACTAGTGGTACCACTGGCACTTGCATGTTGCCATGAGCACCAGCACTCTGCCTGGGTGCTTTCCATATTGCATGCTACCACAGTGTCATGACGTGTCGCTTAAGTGTGGTTCCAAACTACCTGTGTTTCAATATCGCAGTCCCTGCACGGTTGGCAAGGTGCCATTCACATTTCCAATGCCTTCTTTCAGGTTTTATCACTGCATTACAGCCCTTAACGTCATGTGCGACACCAAAAAGAAAGCTGTATTTTGATTTTCACGTTGTAGGAGGCTTGCCCTGTCATTTGTGCGTTGCAGGGTAGTGTAGTATGGATGGTTCAAATCGCAGCATGATGATTTGTTGATTTCTAGAGCCCCTTTTCCTTCATAATCCCCCCGCCACTCAGGTTCTTGCCCAATGGTGCAAACTGATTTTGATTTGCTATCTGCTTTTGTTTTTGATCACATTTATTTTTTGGAGGGCTGTTTCCCTGTTCTAGTGCAGTGTGGTGGTCTCATTCCTCAGGTTGAGGAGGTGTTGATATGTAAAGCCCCTTTCTGCGTATTATTCCCCCCCGCCACTCACTGGGGTTCTTCTGCAATCCCCTTTTGATTTGCTACTTTGGCCAGAGACTCATACTAGTGCGGCAGGGAAGACAGTTGTCTGTGGGCCCATTGCCTTGCCCCCCCCAAGGCAAGTCACATGACTGACTCCCCCAGCTGCACACCAGCCCGGACTTCCTTCAGCTGTGTTCATCCTCCAAAATTGATGTTAGTGCTAAGACCTGGAGCTACCAGAACAGCATGTCTTTCTCTAGTACCATTAAATGACTTGCATTGTCCACAATTTATAAAACCTTTTAAAAATAATTTAGGATGATGTTCTATTGTGGCACATAGGTGTTATACACACACACAATTTTACTATGCCTTTTGTTACCACCATTCAGCCTCATTTAAGATTTCTTTACTTCATGAGCTGAGCTTCAGTGGGGGGGGGGCATTTTAAAATCCTGTCTCTGGACCCACTCCAACCTTGCTACGCCCCTGTTCTGAATCCAGGCTTCACTCTTTCTCTTTCACTTTTGCTGAAGAGGAAGCCTATCAAACTAAATCATTTACTTCTGTGCAATCCCATTTGTTTACTGCAAGGCAACGGACTTCCTCCCCCACCTTGTTTACTGCAAGGAAGCCTAGTGAAATGAATCATTTACCAGCAAGCCTGCAAACTGTTCTCAATGTGATATAGAGGGCTCATTCCACAGGTCAATGATTTACTGATATCTAAAGCCCCTTTCCGGATATGCATTTTTATTTTATTTTTTTGCTCTGGTTCTTGCACAACGGCACAATACCCTTCCTATTTCCTTAATATAGAGAGGCAATCAAGGAATTGTAGTTTGCACCATGGTGTTCCCCCTGGTGGTGGTTTTGCCTAGAGAATTTTTTTAAAAAAAAATTAAAAACCTCGTCACGTCATCCCCCTCTGCAACCCTATTGGCCAAAATGGGGCAGGAGGAGGGAGCAGAGAACACATTTTAAACAGAATATATGAACAATCCCTCCTGAGAAGACACGTTGCCATGGATGGCAGTGTATGAACGGCTGCCAGCTTACCACAGACCATTAACATGATTTTGACTGTGGTTTGAATACAGCACCACAAGTCATTGCAGCTTACACCACTTCCTGCCGGTATAAAGCTCACCATCTGGAAAGCGCCCTGGCATCCTGTGCAGCGGTGCCACAGCTCCAGCACTCACCTGGTCTCTGTGCATATGCGGAGGCAATTTGCATGGTCAGCATGGTGTTGCTCACCACACAAATGGCCTCCATGCATGTGCAGAGATCAAGTGAGTGTTGGAGCTGTGGTGCTGCAGCATGGGATACCAGGCGGAGCACTGGTGCTTGGAGCAGCTTGCAGGTGCCGGTGGTACTACTGGAAAACATGTTCTAATTTAATGTTAAGGCTGCCTCCCCATCGCCACCCTCACCGGCCACCACTGGCTTCCCGGACTCAGCTACTGGGCTTTAAACCCTTCATATCTGGACAACTATTTACACTCCAGTCTAATTTCATCACAGGGATCATAGCTCAGTGGTGCAGAACATGATAGAACCTTTCTTCCAGACTGCTGTTTTTCTTTGAGAAGGGAGTTTGTTTGTATGAAACAGTAAGAGCATTCAGCCATGTAATCATTGCATTCTGCATGATGATACAGCCCAGACTTGACCACCTGAGTGAGAACTGAGAAAGCTCTACGTGGCTTGGGGCCAAGGTACCTGTTGAACCACATTCACCCATATAAACCTGCCAGGGCCCTCCGCTCATTGTCTCAGGCCCTGCTCATAGCCCCGCCACTAACAGAGATCTGGTTGGTGGGGACTAGAGACAGGGCCTTTTTGGTTGTGGCCACTCGGCTCTAGAACGCCTTCCCTGAAGAGCTTCACCATGCTCCCTCCCTCAGTGTTTTTAAAGAACAACTAAAAACACATATTTTTAGAGTCTTTTTAATGCTCCATCTTTGGTTATATCTGGTAGGTTCTTTGGTTTTTAGTTTTTATAATTCTCAATTTTTAGCTTTTAAAATAACTTTTAATGTGACATTTAATACTGATTGTGGTTTTTAACATTTACTTAATATGGTTAATTTTATTACTTTTATTGTATATTGTATCTATTTAATTATTGTGAGCCGCCATGAGCAGTGGTGTACCGGGGGGGCGGGGTATAAATATTTTAAATAAACAAACTGGAACTCATAGAGGATGACTGGGGAAGGCCTCCATCCAAGAGAGCCACTCCCTGTCAAAAGACCAAACTAGAAGTTACTTTGGAGAACTGTGACTGAATCTCCCTATTCTTCTAAAAATAACTGCAGCCCCCATTCCCATTTGGATCAGAACTCTAAGGCAGAAGGAATATAACCCTGTCTCCCTGTGCTGATTTCCCCATGCTAATTGTCTCCCCTGAACAGAGGCGGCCCAAGGTGTTGTGGCACCTGAGGTGAGGAGCCAAATTCTGCCTTGCCCCACGCACTTGGTGTGGACCAGCCCCCTTTCAGAATTGACCTTTGCGAGCTTTGAAAGTGATGTGGGGGATAGGGATGTGCGAGCTGGCTCGATTAGAACTGTGGTTTGAATCAAATCAGCCTGATTCAGGTGGTTCGAGTTCAAATCGGCTCGGTCCCTCAAAGGGGCTTGCCAGTTCAAGTTTGAACCAGACCGGCCCCAGTTCTAAGAACCAGTTTGGAGATATACTTGTAAAGGGGAATCTGGTGAGGATTCCCCTTTACAAGTAAAGGGTATTCCCCATAGAAATATGGCTGGAGGAGAGAAATGCTACTTTTAAACGTTAATTTTGAGGCAGCAGGGATGATGGAGGTGGCCATGGTGGAGACACCAGTGGCGGTAGTAGCTCCTCCATCCCCCCCGCCAGCCTCCCAAAGAGCAGCCTGGGCCAGCTGCAGCCCGCTTTGGGCCTCTGTTCTCACACGGAGGCCACTTTTGTGAGCTCTGCACATGTGCAGAGGCCCAAACTGGGCCACAGCAGGCCCGGGCTGCTCTTTGGGAGGCCGGCGGGGGGCTGGAGGAATGCTGCTGCCGCTGATGTCTCCGCCCCCTCTGCTGTTCCTGCCACTTAAAATTTAAAAGTCAAAAATACCCTTTCTTCCCCTCTCACCGCTTTACTATAGGAATCCGGCAAAGATTCCCCTTTACAAGTATACCCCCACAAACCGGCCTGCAAACTGGTTCAGCCAGACCCAAGATTGGACCAGGTCGGTTCGAAGCTAATCCAGATTAGAACTGAACTGGCCAAATGGGTGGCTCGCACATCCCTAGTGGGGGACAGGTAGGAGGGAAGGTTACCAGCACCCCTCTTCTTTCTTTGTGCTTCTTGCAAGCTTTGCAGGAAGTGTGATGAGAACACTGTTCCCTCTAAGGTGCACACTTGCAAAAAAAAAAAAAAACCCCAGGCCCCCACACAGCAGTTTCTGCTGTGCCAGTTGCTGCCGCCCAACTGCCTGGCACGCCGTTTTCCCCTCTCCCTGGCTGGGAAGCATTGCTCCATTTCTCACTCTCCCTAGCTGGGCTGCCGCCTCCCCGCTCCCTCCCTGGCTGGGCACAGTGGGCTTTGCCTTGAAGGAAAGCCGGAAACGGGCTGCAGACAGCAGAGCCCTTACATTCACTTGAGAGGAGTGGAGGTGGAAGGCACTCACTGGCCCCCATCCCACCACACTGCACAGCAGCGGGCTCTCAGATATTTAAGAAGGGTGCACTTTCCCCTCCTTGCCCCCCCCCACCAGCCAGCCACCACACCCCATCCCATTGCTGGCAGCGGCAATCTTTAGGGGGCAAAAGGGGGAACTTTCCTCTCACACACCCCTCCCCGCAGCTTCTGCTACCGTGGCTTTTTAAAATAATAATTAAAACCTGTCGAAGTGGGGGCCTGGAGGAGATTAAAAAAAAAAATTCTCTGTGTGTGACAGTGAGAGTGAGAGAGTGAGAGAGAGTGTTATGTACACATACTGCCTTGATACTGCCACTCAGAATAAAATTCTTTCCACTCAGTGATGATAAAAATTAGAGGGAAAACAGGATGAGAAGTGCTCCTTGCAAGGGACAGACTGGTCCCGAAAAGCTGATGAGCCCCCTGTCACTCTGCTGATGCCCCTATGAATACCCCGGCTTGTCTGGGCTCATTCTTCTAAGGGCAACTTCTTCTAAATTTGTAGTACAGAGGGAGCAAGGCTCAGCCTTGATACAAATTGCCCCTTAGCTGTTGTTTATTTATCAAGTTTGTACACCACCCCAAACTTTCATCTCTGGGCCGTTAACAATAGCATAACACAAGTTAAAACATATACAAAAACTTAAAACAATTTAACAATTTAAATATCAACCACAGATTAAAACCTAAAAATTTAAAAAGCTGAAAAAGCTTGGGTGAAGAGGTGGGTTTCCAAATGCCTTTTAAAAGCTGTCAGAGATATTAGCAATAGCAATAGCACTTACATTTATATACCGCTCTATAGCCAGAGCTCTCTAAGCGGTTTACAATGATTTAGCATATTGCCCCCAACATTCTGGGTACTCATTTTACCGACCTCGGAAGGATGGAAGGCTGAGTCAACCTTGAGCCCCTGGTCAGGGTTGAACTTGTAACCTTCTGGTTACAGGACGGCAGTTTTACCACTGCACCACCAGGGGCTCATTAGTCACAGAGAGAGGGGAAAGAGGCTCTCTGTTGTGCTGGTATGTTTTCCCTCTTTGGCTAAAAGCAACTTCATGGGTGGTGGGGAGGATTAAGCCCTCTGTACTACAAATTTAGGTTGCTTTTAGAAGAAAACATGTTATATGGGGTGATCCAATCACAGATTGTCCACATAGCTTCTCATTCAGCCCAGACATGTCAGTGCTGGGCCAGATGAACCAGGGGATTCAGGAAGCTTCTCATATTTGCATATGTCTTTTAAAAATTACTAAAGTTATGGCATCAACATATTTAAAAACAGCTTTTAAGAGTCAAATAGTTATTTATATAAGACACAGTACCCAAAGGGAGGAACGGGTTCAATCAGAGTTCTTCCTCTGCTGGAGGCATTTCTGATAAAGCTTAATTAGCAGTAATTGGTAAAACTGTAACAATAACTTGATTTTTATGCATGTTGTTGGTGAATCTCAGTTATGGTTATATCCTTGTCTCTTATGTGATAATGATTAACTGATTAGAACAGAATGCACCATCTATTTTTCATTCAATGCATTTGGCAAGATAGAAGAAGCAGAATACACACTTATTATCCAAATGATATTGGACCAGTTTAGACAATACGCTGACTGGCATTGGGGAGCAACACGGGTTTGCACATCTCCCCCAAGCATGCTATTACCTAATTGCATGCGAGTGGGAGAATTTTGGAACAACTGCTCCCTGTTTGATTAGATGATGGCATGCTGGATGGTTGTGTGTGGTCGGAGGTGGAGACATGCATGCTCACACTTGTCCCCCATACACTAAATGGTCTGGCTGACATCGTCTGAATTGTCCCATTATCTTCCATCAGAGAGAGATGCCAGCACTAAAAGCACAGTTTTATTCATTCATTCATTTTTATCCTGCCCTACCTTACCCATTAGCTCGAGGTAGCTTACAAGTGCAGTAAAGCCTATTAAGATAAATATGTGATCAAGCCAAAACCACCAAGATAGAACTCTAATTTCAGTTTGAGCCAACTGAAGAAAAAGAAACATTATAAAATATCTTTGCAGGTTTCCCCCTAACTCTTCATAGGGCCAGTTGCCTATGGTAAGCTAACCATGATGTCCCACTATGACAAAAAGCACTGGAAAGCCATTAGGTAATGCATACCCTCCCCTTTCTTCTGCATACAGAAGGAGGGCAGTGAATGTGTTTGATTTATGCAGCCACCTAATGGCGCAGTGGGGAAATCACTTGACTAGCAAGCCAGAGTTGCCAGTTCAAATCCTCACTGGTATGTTTCCCAGATTGTGGGAAACACCTATACCGGGCAGCAGTGATATAGAAAGATGCTAAAAGGCATCATCTCATTCTGTGAGGGAGATGGCAGTGATAAACCCCTCCTGTATTCTACCAAAGACAACAAATACAAATTTGTACAAATACTTCGTATCAAGTCGTAGGTGGATCTCCAGAAAGACAGTAGATTGCAGTTCCAAAGTGCCTTTCATCAGAATTCATATCTTCTTGTCTCCTCTTGATGCTGTCTCCCACCCTTTCCTTGTCCCCTTCTCCTGAGGTTGCTCTTGCCCATCCTTGGCTGCAGCTGCCTGCTTGGAGCAAAGATGCTTGGTTGGTTTCATAGGAGAGTCTTCCTTGGAAGATGTCTCTATCGCATCATTCACACTCCAGCTGCAGCCATCTCCAGCTGTTAGATGATACCCTACAACAGCCCTGCTGGATCAGGCCCAAGGCCCTGTGTTACACAGTCACCAAGCATGTGCCTCTGGGAAGTTCACAGGCAAGAGCTAAAGGCATGCCCTTTCTCCTGCTGTTGCTCCCCTGCAACTAGTATTTAGAGGCATCTTGCCTCTTGGGCTGCAGGTGGCCTATAGCCCTCAGACTAGTAGCCATTGGTAGACTTGTCATGAAGCCATCCAGGCTGTTGGCTGTCACCACATCTTGTGGCAGATAATTCCATAGGTCAATTATGTGTTGTATGAAAAAGAACTTCTTTTTGTCAGTCCTAAATTTCTTGGCAATCATGGAATGACCCCTGGTTCTAGTGTTATGAGAGAGGGAGAAAAATGTATTTCTCTCCATACCATACATAATTTTATAGACCTCTGCCATGTTGCCCCTCATTCGTCTTTTTTCTAAACTATAAAGCCCCAAGCCTTGCCTCATAAGGAAGGTGCTCTAGGTCCCAGATCATCTTGGTTGCCCTCTTCTGCACCTTCTCCAGTTCTATAATGTCCTTTTTGAGGTATGGTGGCCAGAACTGTACACAGTACTCCAAATGTAGCCATACCAGAGATTTGTATAAAAGCATTATATTAGCAATTTTATTTTCAACTCTTTCCCTAACGATTCCAAGCATGGAATTGGCCTTTTTCCCAGCTGCCACACATTGAGCTGACACTTGTTGGATTACAACTCCCATCATCTCTATTGGCTACTGTGGCTGGGGATAATGGGAGCTGTAGTCCAGCAATAGCTGGAGGGCTGAATTTATGCAGCCCTGATTTAGAATATTCATATATCACTTTTCAACAACAAAAGTTCTCAAAATGGATAACATAGCAAAATAAGATAGTTCTTCCTTGTCCCAAAGGGGGGCGGGGGGGGGGGAAGAGACACAAGGGACATGTTAACCACTGAAAAAGATGCTATGCTGTGATGAATAGGGACAGTTGCTCTCCTCCTGCTAAGTATATGAAAACCACCACTTTGAAAGGTGCATCTTGGCCCAGTTGAAGGGAATTGTTCCCTGTTCTGGTTTCATGAGTGACTTTTTATGAGAGATCTACACAATTTATGCTGCAAGGAAGAATGTAATGTTAACTTTGCCTCAATTCTGGGACCAGAATTAAGTCTGCTCAAGTTTCTCCCAAATGGGAAAGCACGAAGTCTGGAGTACTTCAACATGCATTGAGTAATGCATGCTTAACCTGGACCATCCGTCAGGTCACTGTATTCTGCTCTTGCTGAGCTATGAAGTGTTCTGATCCTTTTATACTGGCAAATTGCACACTTAGTCCACATAATTAGATTGCATTGCTGATCTATTATACAATCAATGAACTTGATTTTCTTTGCCATGGTTCCATGTTCATTTGAGAACATTAAATACTTGTTAAAACCACACATTTCATTCCAAACCTGAAACTGTAAAGAAATCAACAAATTTAATAAAACAAATACTTGAAAACCAAATGAACTATTATTAACCTATTATTAATATGCAGTCAACGCCTACTATCAATATGCTCTGCTAACTGGGCAAAGAGGCACCTTTCAAAGTGGTAATTCTCTTTATATTAAGCAGGGAAATAGCAACTGGGATTATTCAGCCCAGCACAGGGTGTCTTCAGGGGCTGTTGCTGGCATCTGCCTTTGTGTTGCTTGATTTTTAGACTGTGACCCCCTTAGGGGACAAGGAATGATATGATTAATTATAACACTAGTAATAATATAGAAAACTTCTTGTTGTTGAAAAGCAGTATATAAATAACAGTAGTAGCAGTAAAAGTAGGATTGGCTCCATCAGTGGGTTATCAGCTGCCAAAATACTGCATTTGGACCAAATTCCTATAGACTCTGCTCATTGCAAATTAACCTCCACCCACCATGTGCCCGAGTCTGAGATGGTGTCTTGGAAGACTGTTTACAAAAACTGTACAAACTGATCACCAGAAGTGGCATTCATGATATTTTACTGGGTTTTTTTTAATGCAGCCATACAAGCATTTTAAAAAGATCTTTAAATCTGAGTATTTTTGGAAAAAGTATGTCCCAACCCAGCTGTGCACTTTCTACAGTCACGTCATAAGATGAGTTTACCTGCATTGTGAAAGAATGGAAATAGCACTTCTAGTGGCCTTCTCCAGTAAGCCAGCCGCCTAATGGCATAGAAGGAAATGACTTGCCTAGCAAGCATGAGGTTGCTGGTTCGAATACCCGCTGGTACCTATATCGGGCAGCAGCAATATAGGAAGATGCTGAAATGCATCACCTTCTACTGCGTGGGAGGAGGCAATGGTAAACCCCTCCACAGAGCTCTGTGGTCGCCAGGAGTCGACGGCACACTTTACATATGTAAGCCTCTATATCTAATCTGCCACTTAATAACACAGCAAGGAATTAACTTGCCTAGGGAGCAAGAAGTTGCTGGTTCGAATTACTGCTGGTATGTTTCCAGACTATGGGAAACACCTATATTGGGCAGCAGCGATATAGGAAGATGCTGAAAGGCATAATCTCATACTGCATGGGAGATGGCAATCGTAAAACCCTCCTGTATTCTACCAAAGATGGCTCTAGGTGGTTCATACATTGAATTCACATTGTGATGATTGTGAACTGCCCAGGGTCTAGCATATGGAGCAGTGTTAAAATGTGTTATATATATATATATAAAATTTAAAATGGTTTAAAAACAAAATAAATAACCCATTAAAAATAAAAATTATAACAGGTTAAAACAATTTAAAAATCACTAAAGGCTAGGCGAAAAAGGCTGTGGTTTTAGGTCCAGGGAGCAAGAGGTTGCTGGTTTGAATCACTGTTGGTATGTTTCCCAAACTATGGGAAACACCTATATCGGGCAGTGGTGATATAGAGAGATGCTGAAAGGAATAATCTCTTACTGTGCGGGAGGAGGCAATGGTAAACCCCTCCTGTATTCTACCCAATAAAACCACAGGGCTCTGTGGTCGCCAGGAGTCTATACCGACTTGATGGCACAACTTTACCTTTACACCCCTAAAGATGGGATGTAGGGCATAGCATTGCAGCACTTACAGCTTTCTCTGTATTATCACCTACTCCCAAATGCTTAGGGTAAAATTTGCATTCTTTGCACAAAAGAAAGGGTGAACCCTTATGGTAAGGGTACTCTCTCCATGGAGTAATCTCTGGAGAACATTCCTGCCAATTTCCATCCCTCCAACAATACTAACAACATTTTATAGCAGCTTTTGTGCTTTTAAAGCTTTTCAAAGCTTTTAAAAACACCAATGCAAATTTGGCCACTGCAGGCCCCATAATCAGGACAATAAAAACAGGCTAGCACACCTTGAGCCACCTTAAGTGGCGCAGCGGGGAAATGCTTCACTCACAAGCAGAAGGTTGCCGGTTCAAATCCCCACTGGTACTATATCAGGCAGCAGCAATATGGGAAGATGCTGAAAGGCATCATCTCATACTGTGAGGGAGGAGGCAATGGTAGACACCTCCTGTATTCTGCTAAAGAAAACCAGAAGTCAAAATCGACTTGACAGCACACTTTACTAGCACACTGAAAGCACTGCAATGCTATTGCCTCATTTCCATCTCTAGGAGCAGACCTTGTCAAAAATCGCAATGAGCAGCATTTGTCCCCCAGATGGTACTGACTGCCCCAGCTGGCTCATGTAGTAGTGGACCTGGGCACAGAACATCTGTGCCTCTAGTTGGGCCTAGCCGTACCCCTGCATGCCGCCACCGCGTCTCACCGGGGTGGGGCAGGGCCAGGCCATCCCACCGTTGCTGCCTCCCTCTGCCTCGCCGTCCTCCTCGGGGTGGCGGAGCTTCGCCCGCCTCCTGTCCTCCTCCCACCACCCATCGTTCTCTCGCCCTCCTCCTCAGGGAGGCAGGGCTTCGCTCGCCACCCCAACCGCCTGCTGGTGCGCACTGCCCCAACCAGCTCCTGGTACGTGCTCTTCCCTCCAACCCTTGCATGTGTTGCCCCCTCTGGGGGCGGAGCTTGCCACATCCCCACGCATCCCCTCTAGCTGCAGGAATTACTCTTTCTGCAGGAATTAAGATAGATGATGATAATGATAATGATAATGATAATAATAATAATAATAATAAATAATGCCATCCACCACCTGCAGCTATTTTGGAAAATGGCTGCTACTGTCAAAGGAGGTTCACGTACCCTGTTTTGATCAACTCGGCAAACACGACATTTACCCGATCTGATTCCATCCGTTTTCTCCCAAACAGGCGCGCACACACACACACACACAGGCGCGTGGGCCCCCCCGCCCCGCGTAAGGGGGAGGGATAGAGCGGCTAGGCGCCTCCTTCTCATGCCTGCCGCTCTTGCAGCGGTCGCGAAGGACTTGGTGGTGGCAGCCTCGTTCTGAAGCGACCCTGCTTCGGGCACAGCATGGTTTTGCAGCTGCCACCTCTGTTCGCTCCTGCCGCGCGCATCCTTCCTCGGGAAACAGAGCGCGACTCGTGCTCTCTGTGCAAGACGGAGGACTTCCTCCCCATCATCCCCAGGAGCCGCGTGGAAGGCGGCTCGTGCACTAAGCAGGTGCACGCTCAGCCTCCTCATTGGCAGCAGCTGGAGCAGCCGGCGCCGGAGCCTCGCGGGTGTTCTGCTCGTCCCTCCCCCCATCGCCCCTGCAGACAGGTAGGATGAGCGCGACCAGGGGCGCGCGCCGTGTCTCTCTCTCAGCCCTCCTCCTCCTCTGACAGCCGAGAGGAGTGCGGCGTTGGCAGTGGCAGGAACGGGTCGCGTGCCCAGCTGGGAGCTTGACTGGGGGGGGGGAAGGAAGGCGGTTCCATGCAGGCGGGCAGCTCTCAGGTAAGGGCGCACTGCGCAGCTGACTTCGGGCGGGGAGGAGGCGGGAAAAGCCTAGCAGACAGAAATGCTTGCCCCAGAGGTTGGCGAGCGTTGCGGAAGGGGAGAAGAACTTCAGAGCCTCCCCCAGTCTGCACCCGAACGCAAATAGCTCGCGGGCGCGGGTATTGCGCACCGCATTCCAACCGCCCCCAAGTGGGCAAGAGCCCGCTGCCCGTGGGTCGCTGAAGAGAGACCTGAGGTGGCCATGAGTGAGAGACTTTATCATGGAGGAAGGAGGCGCAAAAGAGCGGCTTGGCATGTGTTGTCGCCTACGGGGCGAGGGAAGAGAGAGTTCAGCTCTGCCTCTGCGCGGGGCTTTTCTGCGTGTGTGTTGGGAAAGGGCTGCGTTTGGGGGGAAGGGCACGTCACTCCGAGAATGGCCGGTGTTTTAACAGAGCGTTTTTATTAAGTAATAATGCGGAGCAATGATTTTAGCAATGCATTTATATTTCTCATCCCGCCACTAGAGAGCACACCAGTGGTGCTTGGGCAACCGGGGGGACCTGCTGGGATAGGTTTCGTTGGCACGGCGGTGGCCAGAAAGCGCTTGCCCCTGATTAAGCCGGAGTGCCTTCTCTAAAGGGGGAAAGGTGTGCGCAGGAAATCGCCGGCGCGCTAAAAGCTGCATGCATCCCTGTTCCGTTTGCAGACCATTGCAATCCGGATGCCCTTTGCGGATAAAAGATGTATCATGGAATGAACCCGAACAGCGGAGATCCGTTCTTAGAGAAGCAGGAGCAGCAGCAGCTCTCTCCACCGCAGCATCAGCAGCGTTCCCAGTCAAGGCTCTCCCTGGTGGTCTTGTGGTTCCAGCTGGCTCTGTGCTTTGGCCCTGCACAGATCACAGGCGGTGAGTGAGTGACGAACTCATGTGACAAGCCGTAGCGGAGTGCCCAGTGCGCGGGGTGGGGGTGGGGGAGACTGTCAGGGTGCTGACGGGTAGGGTTCCCCTTCACGCTGGAGGAGACAGCCTCTGGCTACTGATCTCATATGCACAAAATGTTAAAAGAGGAAAACATCCTCCCACTGTCTTGCCTGGCTGCCTCTCAGATTCATGCATGCTGAGCAACATCCAGCCACCCTTTATCAAGGCTGAAGACACTCAATATTTTTCTCCCCTTTCCCCAGTGCAAGGATCTCTTAAACAATCGCATATGTTAAAAAGGAGGATTTGTCTCCAAAGATGCAGAAAAATCTGCTTCCTTTCCATTTAGTACTGATGCTTCATAGATGCAGGATCCTTCTGTGCCCCCCCTCCCCCCAGATGATATTCTGCCAGGAAATCACACAGTCATCCCTCCAGACTTCTCATACTCTGTTCCATGCTAACAGGAGAATCATTCTGTTCCTTCATTGCAAGAAAGAGAGCCCACACATGGATATTAATAGGAGGAACTCCCACCACCCTTACTCTCTCAGATTTCCACATAAAAAGGCTGCACACAAATGCTGACAGGGAAGAGTTCTCCTTTTCTCACACCCACACAGATGAAAAATCCTTTTCCAGTGATATAAGGCATCTACCCTCACACTGTTAGGAATCCCTCTGGGATATATCTGGCATGTATAGATGATCCTGACAGTAGATAATCCTGTCACATTCTGCCCATACATAAGAGGCTGGTATGGAGGCACCAGTTCTTTGCCTTTCTCTAATGGAGGCCAAACAAACAAACAAGTTTAGGGATCAGCAAATCTGACCCACTTCAAGTAAGCTCCCACAGCTCCCTTCTCCCTGCAGTCAACCTTCAGTCAAGAAAGGAACAAGTGATAGAGTAGCAATGGGACCCAGTTTGTATGTAAGTAATTAGAAAGGGGCAATAGATCCACTTTGTGAAATGGAGAGTCCCTGAATCCACTGGTCAGCGTGGCCTTCCTATGAAAGCAGTTGCTGACTGGGACACTAGGAACCAATTGTGAATTGTATGACTCTACCTCAAGCGCAGTGCATTCTAATGTTCTAAAAAGAAAAAAAATCTTTTCTGTGAGATAGTCTTCAACTTTTGGAATCTATAGCAGAAAAAACTACCTTGCTGTTCTTTTTGATGAAAGCGGTCTCACCTGGGAATAATATAGGAAACTTTCAAATTTGATTTCTTCCATATACTCTGAAAACATTTCATATTGTGTGTTTAGGCTTTGGCTATTGGTTTTGGGGCTGTTGGTTTTTTTGCTGTTTTATGGAGGACTTGAAGTGTATTAAACTGTTACATTTGATTGTCAAGAACTCTTTGAAATTAAGTTTTCCTCAATCCTAATTCTAATTGGAGAAATCTTCAAGTAGATAGTGTTTGCTGCAAAAGGACACCTGGTGGAGCATCTCTTATTACCCACCCCATTATAAGCCACTTTCTGATTGGATCACATTATTTAAGGGAAACTATGCCAGTGAATGAATTGCCTGGGTTTCTCATTGATTTAAAATGATTTCCAAAGGGTGTATCCATGTTTGCTTCTTAACAAAAGAGCCTTGTGGCACCTGCACACCTCACATTTATTGTAGCATATGTGTTCATGGACTACAGTCCATTTCCAGGAAAGTTTATGCTACGATCAATTTGTTAGTCTTTAAGGTGATTAAAAGTAGGTATCTTTTTAAAGTTAAGTGCCAAATGGGAAATCAAATGGCTGGCAATGACTCGTGGTTTTGAATTGCAGCCCCGGGGTTCTCTGTAGTCATGAAGACTAGCCGCTTTCTATTGCTGTTGGTAGGCAACCAGTTTAATATGTTTTTATCTGCATTCAGACCTTATGTGCTCTGCTCCTTTATACTGATAAAAGTTGAACAAGGCTGCTTGATCCTTGAGGAGGAGCTCTCAAGGAAATTATCAAAACCACTCAACACAGAGTTAAGGAACTATTATAAGGAACATAGGAAGCTGCCTTATACTGAGTCAGACTATTGGTCCATTTAGCTCAGTATTGTCTACACTGACTGACAGCTGCTCTCCAAGGTTTCAGATAGGGAGTCTCTCCCAGCCCTACCTAGAGATGCCAGGGAGTGAACTTGGAACCTTCTGCATACAAAGCAGATGTTCTACCACTCAACTGTGGTCCCATACCCTAAGGAAAATATTTTACAGCACTCACATAGAGTCATCAATCCAAATGCAAACCAAGGCAGACCCTGCTTAGCAAAAGGGACGTGCTCGCTACCATAAGACCAGCTCTCCTGGTTTTTACTGCTACAACAACAACAAACTTTATATACAGCTCTTCAATAAAGGTTCTCAAAACAGGGAAATAGGTTTCCTGTCTCAAGAGCTCACAATCTAAAACAAAACAAAAAAAACACAAGGCAGACACCCAGTGGTGTAGTGCTGCAGGGATGGGCAGGGTCTGGCAGGGATGCAGAGCCCTCAGCTTTCTACATGGAAATAATGTGCTATTCCAACCATTTATTACCGTTATTCCTGTCTTAGGAACATAGGAAGCTGCCTTATACTGAGTCAGACCCTTGATCCATTTAGCTCAGTATTGTTTACACCAGGCCTGCAACTTAGCCCCCACAGCTGTTTTTGGACTACAGTTTCCCATAATCCCCAGACACAGTGGCCAATAGCCAGGGATTATGTAAATTGAAGGCCAACATCTGCAGAAAGGCTGAAGTTGAGCAGCCCTGCTTTACACTGATTGGCAGTAGCTCTTCGCGGTTTCACGCAGGAGTCTTTCCTGGCCCTTCCTGGAGATGCTGCCAGGGACTGGAGCTGGGACGTTCAGCATGCAAGTCCTATGGTGAACTAGTGTCGAGGGATCCTGAAACAAATGTTGGGGAACGTACACTGAAATGCACTGGTTCCTTCCAAATGGCCATGGGATGTATTGAATTTCTGAATGCATTTGGAAGGAACTAGTGCATTTCAGTGGGCATTCCTTGTCATTCATTCTAGTACATTCCCTGAAATTGACATGATTCTTGTAACTGAACCCCCCCAAATTACTGCATTTATCTAAGTTAGGAGTGTGGCCATGGGGCGTGACTGCCAGGGTGGGTGTGGCTATGGGGGCTGTCATGGAAAATGCCTGCACTTCTGAGTTTGCGACTACATAATTGAAGACACCAGAAACAACCACTGAAAGGATGTGCTGCAGTTAGGAAGGAACAGTTGCTCTCCCCCTGCTAAACATAAAAGAACTGCTACTTTAAAAGACACCTCTTTTCTCAGTTAGCAGGACTCTATTCTTCTTCTTTGAAAACAAAGGGCATATGTCAACAACTCTGTGTTGGACTGCAGTCTGCAGAAATGGTATGGTATTTTAGTAGTCGGTGATCCCAATAAAATTACCAGGTTGGTGTGTAAAAGTTGTATGGGTGTCTCATTCATATGGATAATAAAAGCTAGGTATACACCAATGGGATTCCTGTGCTGTAGGCTAGTCATCCATGTAACTCTGCTGTGTGTGGGCCAGGTACTATGAATATTTATATACTGCTTTTATAATGGCAGACAAATGGGGCAGGTCACCATAGAGATGTGTTGTGTATGCGTGTAGAGCTGCTCCCCATCTGTGTTTCGCTCTTGCCCCATATATGCTTTCAACCAGTGCAGGGCTATGTGTGTGAGATCTTACTCCTTTCTTATCCTTGTGGTTGCAATAAACCACAATATACTGCTTTGAGACCTTTGTATGAGGTGGTATATAAACATAATAAATAAATAGGTGGCTCTATTCCCTGACTTGGTCGTTGCATTGTAGTGCATTAGTCTGTATCTCAGGCAGCACTGGCACTTGGTTAGTTAGGATGTCAGCCACTGTTGCTAGGTTGCATTGTGTCTTTGGTTTTGTTCAGGTTGCAAGCAATGTTCCCTCTAATTTTTTTTCATCTGCGTGCAGAATGAGTTTTATTCTGGGTGGCAATATCAAGGTTGTGTGTGTGCACACATGTGCATTCAGAGTGGGTCCTTCCTGTTTCAATCTGAGCAGGATCTAAAATTAACTGAACAGACATCAAAAAATGTGTGTGTGCGTGCACATGCGCACACCTTAGAGGGAACACTGGTTGCAATATTAAGTGTTTTTCTTTGCATATGAGTTCTGTCGAAATTGGTGGAACTTAAATCCAAGAAAATGAGTCCAGGGTTAGAACATGTTGCTTTTACACTTACTGTAAATATGGTAAACTAGATTCGGTTATTTTATGGGATGTAATGCTTTCCTCTGTTACCTGCACAAACTACTGGACAGTGTTACATGTGGCCATTCCAAATTTCATTTGGAAATAATACTACTACTACACTTTATTGGTTTGCTGCCCCATAACAAATTGTTCTCTGGGTGGCTCACAACACAGCATTAAAACATCACTTTTAATGAAATCACTTTCATTCTTCAGAGTGAATTGAAAGAAATTATAATTATGTAAGTTATCACTGTGATGAGTTTCTTAAGAGGAAGTTTCATCTTAAGGATAAGGTATGTTTGTTTACTCTGTTAAATGATCATCTTGATTAAACGGATCTTGTGGAAAATATTGATCTGTATGCCAAATTAGTATTTTTACTGTACAGTGGTAATAATTCTTATATGCTGTTTACTTCTGCTACATATGTTCATTCTGTATGTGCAGCTTCTTCTAATGCATGTCTGTGGAAATTTGAAGTTAGAGTAATGGAAGTGCTGCAGAACCAGAAGATGTTTAACAGCCTCAGAGGCAGTTTTGGTGTAATTTTTACCACTTGAAAATAAGCTAACAAAGTTAATGATCTTGAATCCATAGTGGATATTTACACATTTTTGTACTCGGCCAGATAAAGCTGTCTGGTTAATGTCAAGGAGAGGACATTGGAACTGTGAATGTGCATATGAGAATTCATAATGTTCCTGCTTATACATCCTCCTCCTAACTTTCACATAGGGCCAGTACTCCACACATTGGCTTGCCTGCTTCAGGTGTATATTTTAAATCACTAGTACACGACATCATCACTATCTTTAATTCACTGTCTTGAATTTTGCAACTACCCCGTTCTGAGTGGTTTGACTTCTGAAGTTTTGTCTGTCATTTAGTTCAACAATTTCTTGCCCTTGTGGTGGGGTTAAGAGTACCCGTTACAAGCCCCAGAAGGGAAGCTTCCATCGGTACCAATAGAAACTCCTGTGGGGGGTTTCTAGTGTTGTTGTTTACACAGTCAAACAGGTGCTATTGACTGGTTTGTTTTATCCAGACATTGAGTCCTTCCCAAGGACCTGGGATGGCTGCATTTTATTATCAATATTGTTGTTATTATTACAGATATTGTTGCAAAATATAGGCTGTTCCCAGTAAAGTTGTTTTTTGTAGTTGGCTGATGGTGATTTCTGTGGCCCCTATGGTGTTGAGGTGCTCTTCAAGGTGTTTTGGAATTGCACCTAGGGTGCCAATTACTACTGGGATTATTTTAGTCTTCTTCTGCCATAGCCTTTCAATTTCAATTTGTAGATCTTCGTATTTTGTTGTTTTTTTCTATTTCTTTTTCTTCTATTCTGCTATCCCCTGGTATTGCTATGTCGATTATTTTGACTTGTTTTTCTTTCTTCTCCACTACAGTGATATCTGGTGTATTGTGTGGCAGATGTTTGTCTGTTTGTAGTCGGAAGTCCCATAATATTTTTGCATCTTCGTTTTCTACCACTTTTTCAACTTTGTTCCCACCAATTTTTGGCTACAGGTAGCTTGTATTTTTTGCAGATGTTCCAGTGTATCATCCCTGCTACCTTGTCATGCCTTTGTTTGTAGTCAGTCTGTGTGCTCTTTTTACAACAGCTGCTTAGGTGGTCCACTGTTTCATCTGCTTCTTTACAAAGGCGGCACTTGCTGTTTGTTGTTGACTTTTCGACTTTTGCTCTTATTGCATTTGTTCTTAGTGCCTGTTCTTTTGCAGCCAGTTTTAAACCCTCTGTTTCTTTCTTCAAGTTGCCATTCTTAAGCCACTGCCAGGTCTTGGTGATGTCTGATTTTCCACTTATATTGTGCAAATATTCACCATATTATTATTTATTGAATTTATATACCGCCTAGTATAAAAATCTCTATAGCAGCTTGAGGGAAGTTAAATGCTTCTTCCACACCTTGCTGCTGTCTGGATGCTGATTGGGCTGTCCAGTAGCTGCTTTTTTTTTTTTAAATGGAAAGACTAATAATGCTTCCGCCATCATGTCTGTTTTAACTAAAAGGCACACAACAAAATCATCCAATAATTAGAAAATAGGCTTTGTTTTTATATTACATCTAGTTCCTATATGTTTATAATACACTAATGTAGAGAACATGAAGACCTATTTTTTACTCTTTTGAATGTTTCCCATTAAAAATGATTTTGTTTAGACATATATCCCTAGATATATATGTGAAGACACATTTCTACCAATCACAACATCCCTTTATGTTTATAAAAACAATATGCTACTATGTATATTTAAAAAGTAAAGAAGGGTCCACAATGCATCACAAAAGGTAAACAAATTTTCTAAGCCCCATTGACCTTAGTAGGACAGTTGAGTGCTTATCATGCTTGCTCCTCTCCCACTGAAATCAATAGGACTGAAAATGTGCACTTATTTGGCCATTTAGATGTTCAGTCTGTAAAGATAGGACTGCTATAATAATCTTGTATTCATTATTTGTAATGGTATAAAGTGTAGATAATACAACTCATAATGAAGAATATAGACTTTGTTGTATAGTAATAGGTTCAGTTTAGTCTTATTGCTGTCAGCTATTGCAAAAAGTAAAATTAGCAAACAAAATTAAAGCAGTCAATCCAAGGCCAATTTTACAAATATTTGTAGCAGTCATTTAACAGCCAAATGCCTATGTTTTCCTCTGTTGAAGAGCAAAAGGAAGATGCCATTAAAACCATAAATGGTATTTCCAAAATATTATTGCTGCAGAAGAAAAACAGGCTCATTATCTTCAA
Organism: Hemicordylus capensis; assembly: GCF_027244095.1. Classification (NCBI taxonomy): domain Eukaryota; kingdom Metazoa; phylum Chordata; class Lepidosauria; order Squamata; family Cordylidae; genus Hemicordylus; species Hemicordylus capensis. The sequence continues at coordinate 411,242,759 of NC_069657.1, forward strand.
AACAATTATACCATTGTGTAGAATGATGACCTCCTTTGCAACTCTGAATGTTGAAAAGAAAGTAAAATAATTTAAACTATTCCATGTAGTAATGGAATTACTCTGTAGTTTTAATTTTTGCTTCTTTGATAGAATGGCATGGCAGATGACAGAATTTAGCCTAAGTAATAGTCTTGAAGTGACTTGTATTACTTCTTTCATTTTATAATTGACTGGTCTGTAAACTGTATTGATAGCAAGGTTCTGCTACTTCACTCCAAATCGATACGACATATAAATCTTTCCTTTTCTTGTCACTAACTCTGTAATGAATAATTCTGCCTTATATGTTTCTTTTTATCACTCATAGAGAGTCCTGGAGAAATATAAGAGAAAATTTCTCTCCACCAGTGAATTTAAATGGAAACCCCTGCTAACTTGGCAAAGAGGCACCTCTTAACGTGGTGATTATCTTTATTTAGCAGGGGGAGAGTAACTGGCCCTATGCACCCCCAGCACAGTACCTCCAGTGGCTGTTGCTGGTGTCTATCTGATGTTACTTTTTAGATTGTGAGGCCTTAGGGGACAGGGTTCCATCTTATTTGTTTGTTATTTCTATGTGTAAACCGCCCTGAGCCATTTTTGGAAGGGCAGAATAGAAATAAAATAAATAAAATAATAATAATAATAATAATAATACCATCAGCCAATTACAAAAAGCAGCCTTACTGGGAACAGCCTATATTCTGCGACGATATCTATAACAACAGCAACAACATTGACAATAAAATTCTGGCATCCCTGGTCCTTGGGAAGGACTCGATGTCTGGATAAAACAAACCAGTCAATTTTATTCTTTAATTTGCAGTTTTGCATCAGGGCTGTATATATGTGTTTCTATGGTGAATTAACACACTTTCTGGGTGTGCGTGCCCCTGTGTGTGTGTGTGTGTGTGCGTGCACGCTTGCACATATACATACACACCATGCTTAGGGCAGTTTGGGAATGACCTCTAAAGCTACCAAATTTTAAATAGTTAAAAAAATGGCTTCAAAACCTGAATGTCTGTAATACATAACAATTACTAGCCTTTGCTCTTTCTACATATGCAGATGTTTCCTGCATGCAACTCTACATGTACAGTAGAGTGGGGAATCCCAGAGGAGCTCTGTGGATTTTTCTGTGGAGTGATGTATGTGTAGCTGGCGAGCTCATGCAGATGGAACTCTGTGCCCAGTGGAAACATCCAGTTCCCTTTAATGGCACCAGTTTGTCTGCTGAAAATGTTTTACCCAAAAGCCGTGTAAATATATCTATTCTTTTTCCCAAGTGGAATAATGAAGACTCAGATAAGTGATTTAACTTGCTACCTATCTCTGAGAGAGATAAATTAATCAGGGGCGTATCTAGGGTGGGGCAGGCAGGGCACATGCCCCAGGCGCCACTTGAAGGGGGGTGCAATTTTGCCTCCATGTGTTTCAAGCCAGACAATGTGCCATGTTGGTGTGTGTGCGTGTGTGTAAGTTAATCGTTTAGGCTTATGTCTGTTACGTAATGTGTCTATAAATGATTCCCAGATACACTCTGCCTCTTTTCAGAACAACATATTTTAATGAGGCAGCTTGACAGTGCATGGAGGAGGTTACATATAAAGTTGAACTTTGGTACAATAGTGCAGGACTGGTAAAATCGTTTATATTCATGTTTAAATTCAGCATTGCTATAACTGTCTTGTGTTTGTTTGGTGAAGATAATAATGAAACATAACAAAAAGAGTGTGATGCAGTTACATTCAAGCACTGTAAGTATCCTGTTGAGATCAAGGGTAGCTTTTGTACTTAACTTTGGCTGGATTTTGCCCCTCTTCAATTTGTATTTCCAACCTGGGCTCTGGATGAGTAGCAGTTATTCAAATCCACTAGAACTTCAGTAAGTCTTTAAACCCAGCAACCCAGCTGTTGGGATCATCCCGGTCAAACCAGCCGAAATACCTTTTGGCCATATACCTTTTGTGCTCTCATCATGAAATTGAAGTTTTGAAGTGCAGCTTTTTGCATGACAGCCAGTGGTGAACCAAGACTGGGTTTGCTTAGATCTGGGCTGTGCTACTTTAGCCCTCCTGCAGATGATAGGCTGCAGCGCCCATAATTCCTGACTGTTGGTCACTGTGGCTGAGGATGGTGGGAGTTGTAGTACAAAAAATGTGCAGATCTATAGAGCTCCTCTGGGATTCCCCACTATACATGTAGAGAACACGGACTGCCTGTGCCCTTCCCACACCACTGCTTCCATCTGTGCAAACCTGGAAATATTAGGTGGAGAATGCTGGCTTTCTTCCACAGCCCAATATTCTCCGCCCAGCTTCCAGTGTTGGTTATGGATGTTGGACGAATGTTGAGTGGCAGAGGAAAGCTGAAATTCTCCACTTGATATTTCCAGGTTTGCACAACATGGAAAGGGTCAGAGGTACTAGTATGCACTGTGAGTGTGCACTTGCTGAGAAGCTCTGGTTTCCTCCAGCTTACTTGCAGTAAGTCATCTGAACCCAACCTCAGAAACAGTCATGCATATAAACCTTTCTTACATTAATGTTTAGTCATAGTAATAACTTGCCACTGCATACAAACAAGCTTCTAGAAGCCACTGGATATGAGGAGGATAGAATGCACCATAGGGGTTGCCTGTCATTGATCCAGTGATGCTGAGGAATATTTATTTACCACTTTATTTATTCACCATATTTTTTACCATATCTCTTAATCAAACACACCCATGGCACCATTTATAATATTTAAAACCATAATAAATAGATCAGTAACATTGACAATGTGAGGGTCGAATTTGTAGTAGTGCTAAAATGATCACTTGGGGAGTTAACAGAATAAATAATTCAAAATTGTACTCTTTTGCCGACTCCTACTAGCATGCTGTCTGTGAAACGATGTGTTGGGTGCAATACAAAACGTTGTTGTAACTCTAACAATTAGTATTCAAGCAGCATAAGTACTTATGAGAGAGGCAGACATTTTTCTCTGCATCACATCACACAAACAATGCTGCAATATTTTAAGTTGTATGTGCAATGTACAATTGAATAGAATCAACCCACTCCAAAAGACAAATACTGTAGTAATTAGTGTTTGTTAGCATAAGTTGAAATTGTAAGTACCCTTTGAAAACAGCATAATTGGGACTAATTGCTTTATTACCCTCAACCACAACAACCTGGGGATATAAGGACAGGTGAGATAAAATAATGACTATCATTATAGAGGAAGTTTACAGTGACTGAAGCTGGATTGGACAGAAAGCACAGTTGATTCCCCTCTTGGGATCACTCACTGGGCAGTGTTGTTTTAAATATGTGCTGCTTTGTACTGTCTTTATGTGTGTTTGGAAAAATTTCTACAAAGCAAATGGATATCAAAATAGAGAATTGAAACACTACTCATCAGAGGGAGAGAAAGGAGAAAGCTATGACAAGTTCTTGAAACTGATTAGAAGGGAACTTAGGACTGACAAAATGAAGTACTTTTTCATACAGCACATAATCTATGGAATTCTCTGCCATGTGTTGTGATGATGGCCACCAGCTTGGATGCCCTTAAAAGGGATTTGGACAAGTTTATGGAGGACAGGTCTATCAATAGCTATAGCTACCTCCTGCTTCACAGGCAGGATGCCTCTGAATACTAGTTGCAGGGAACAACAGCTGGAAAGAGGGCATGCCTTCATCTCCTGCTTGTGGGCTTCCCAGAGGTATCTGGTGGGCCACTGTGGGAAGCAGAATGCTGGACTAGATAGATCTTGGGCCTGATCCAGCAGGACTGTTCTTAGGTTCTTATGTAAGTTGTGGTGGAACTCACTTTTAGGAATCTGTTTCATTGAAAGTAACATCTGGATGGGAAGGAGCTCTGAGAACCACCTAGAAAGTCTGCATTGGGAGTCTGTGGTCTCAGTATTATGGCTAAATCAACTCACAAGAATGTTTACTTGAATCTAAAGTCCAGGCCATCATTACAGTCTGCAGTAGGACAGGTGAAGTCAAAAGACAAAAGCAGAAAGTGGATACTGCTTGTGGGGTAAGATGGATATGATATGGAACTGGTTGCACATTAAGAAATGGGGAACTGACAGATGAATGAAACCAACTCACATCTAATCAGCCTCGTAAATAAAGACTGAGAAATGATTGTCCTCTGCACTGTTTGCTACTGCATTTGGTTTTTCTTCTCTTCTGGAAAATATGAGCGAAGGAGAAAGAGAGCATGTGCAATAGCCATAATGCTCCACTGTGTGTCCTGTGGATTCTCTGTCTGCTGGCAGAAAAGAGAGAGTGAGTGGATGCATGAGCAGTAGTTGCAGTGATGTATGCACTATCACTTAAGGGGAAGAGGAAATGGGTACCATATGGTCAGGAATGGCAACAATCAGGTGGGTGATGGCAGGGGAATAGGCAAGCAGTTGCACATGTCATTCATCGGAGAGCAACTACTACTTATACCAATTGAGTAGGAGTTGCATGGCTGTCCTAATGGGCCAACAGTGTGATGTTTTCAAGAGCTCTGAAGTAGAGTATTTTCCAGGGGAGTCTAGCAATAGCTGCTCTGTGGGTCATAGTCAAGCTTTCTAGATCAAATTGTAGTGATATGTAATGTGGTGATTCTTTTTCAAACTTCTTCCTGGGTGCCCTTCTCATCTTGTTTATGTGACCAGGGATACCAAAGATCATTTTGGAGATGGGACTGTGTTCTTGCTTGGTTTGGTTCAGCCTCTGATTAACCACTTCAGTTTAAGCAGGCTCTCTAAGTTGGTGTTTCATCTCAGGCTTCTATTTGTTTTTGAGGGCAACCTTCCTTTAAAAAAAGTGGCACACTTCTTACATTTGCTGAACCCCCTGTTTGTCTGTTTACTATAGGTCAGGAGACTGATGAATAGCTTAGGTTGCTGTGTTGCTAATAGGGTGCTCTTTCTGTTCCTCTGAGCATTTCTGATGCTCTGAGCCGAGAAGGTTAGACTTAATTATTGGCAGCCTGATAATAGTTTGGGTTTTTTCTCCACTGTGGGCTTGCATGTGAATATTTTCTTTTCTAGGATCTTATCACATTACAAGATAAACTTTAATCCAGTCCTTGATGCTTCTTGCAGCAAATAGACATGACAGTGTACACAGCCTTTCCTCTAAACTAGACCCTTGTAAGGAAAAGATGTGAAGTAGTTTTAAGGTAGGTTCTAGCAGATTTGTCCAGATTCATGACACTTTTTAGACAAAAAGACATAAAACCCCTTGACTGTGTCCTCCCTTACCTTTTCACATACAAAACAGAATGGAATGAAGTAGATAGGAGGTTAATAGTGTTAATAGTTTAGATGAATTTATATGGATGTGGAATGGACGATAACAAGTGGGGAAGGACATAGTTAAAGAACTACTATATTTTTTTGGTTTAACAGCCTGAGTCAACAGGCTGACCAAAGCTGCTAGAACCTATTTGAAAACTACTTCACATATTATATGCTGAATAAAGGAATTTAGGTTTCATATGACTCTGGGAACTCCAGCCAAATGTTAAATCTAGTCCACTTCTAGTATCTCATCTGAATCTGAAATGCCACTTTCTCCTTGACATCCAGGTTACAATAGGAATAGATCTTATTCAAAATAACATATATTTCCACAATAACCATGCTAGGGAAACATTGAATGCTGTTTTACATCTACAGCTCCTCAAGCTGCGAAAGCAATACCAAGATCAACAAGATTGCCTTCTGGATATGGATTTAAAGTAATATGCTGAGACAGATAAAGTGGGGAAGCAAAGATGTCCTCCTAGTTAAATAAGTCTGCTTAAGTCTCTTAAAGACACTTTCCTTCCCTGTTCTCTTTTGGAAATGAGTTTTCAATTAGTCATTATTTTCTAAAGGCTTGACTTGTGTTTCAAACAAGACCAAAACTATAATATTTACACAGGCAAACTCTCAGTGTTTTATCATACATTTCAGTATAATTTATTACCCTCTTTAAAAGTCAACCAGATTAAAAGCTCTACATTCTACCTACTCTTCCTGACACAATGTTCCACTTCAGGCAATGGTAATATTTTGTCACAATCAAAGTTTTGATAGAATTTAGAACATGGGTTTCAGCATCTTCAGTCTGTACTTGAAATTCTCTTGGTGATTTCATAACAAGCTTGGTTCTTCTTTATGCACTTGATGATAAAAACCATGGCAAATAATAATACTGGTTAAAAAGCTATGTATGTGACGTGCTTTGTTTGAAAACATTTAAATTTATGTGGAGTGTGTATGTGTGTGTTACTGTTTGTTTTTTAAACACAGGGAGAATTTTGGGGCACCCAGTGACTAGCACATTTATTGTTGCATAAGCTGCCAAGGTCCAGAGTCCGTTTTGTCATATGCATGAAATTGTTATTTACAGGTGAAACTCGAAAAATTAGAATATCGTGCAAAAGTTCATTAATTTCAGTAATGCAAATTAAAAGGTGAAACTGATATATGAGATAGACGCATTACATGCAAAGCGAGATAAGTCAAGCCTTAATTTGTTATAATTGTGATGATCATGGCGTACAGCTCATTAGAACCCCAAATCCACAATCCCAGAAAATTAGAATATTACATGAAACCAATAAAACAAGGATTGTCAATAGAACAATATCGGACCTCGGAAAAGTATAAGGATGCATATGTATTCAGTACTTGGTTTGGGCCCCTTTTGCAGCAATTACTGCCTCAATGCGGCGTGGCATGGATGCTATCAGCCTGTGGCACTGCTGAGGTGTTATGGAAGACCAGGATGCTTCAATAGCGGCCTTCAGCTCTTCTGCATTGTTTGGTCTCATGTCTCTCATCCTTCTCTTGGCAATGCCCCATAGATTCTCTATGGGGTTCAGGTCAGGCGAGTTTGCTGGCCAATCAAGCACAGTAATCCCATGGTCATTGAACCAGGTTTTGGTACTTTTGGCAGTGTGGGCAGGTGCCAAGTCCTGCTGGAAAATGAAGTCAGCATCCCCATACAGCTCGTCTGCGGAAGGAAGCATGAAGTGCTCCAAGATCTCCTGATAGACGGCTGCGTTGACCCTGGACTTAATGAAGCACAGTGGACCAACACCAGCAGATGACATGGCTCCCCAAATCAACACAGACTGTGGAAACTTCACACTGGACTTCAAGCACCTTGCATTGTGTGCCTCTCCATTCTTCCTCCAGACTCTGAGTCCTTGGTTTCCAAATGAGATGCAAAAGTTGCTCTCATCAGAAAAGAGGACTTTGGACCACTGAGCAACAGACCAGTTCTTTTTTTCTTGAGCCCAGGTAAGACGCTTCTGACGTTGTTTGTTGTTCAGGAGCGGCTTGACAAGAGGAATACGACATTTAAAGCCCATGTCCAGGATCCGTCTGTGTGTGGTGGCACTTGATGCACTAACTCCAGCCTCAGTCCACTCCTTGTGAAAGTCCCCAACACTTTTGAATGGCCTTTTCCTGACAATCCTCTCCAGGCTGCGGTCATCCCTGCTGCTTGTGCACCTTTTTCTTCCACACTTTTCGCTTCCGCATAACTTTCTATTAATGTGCTTTGATACAGCACTTTGGGAACATCCAACTTCTTTTGCAATTACCTTTTGAGGCTTTCCCTCCTTATGGAGGGTGTCAATTATGGTTTTCTGCACAACTGTCAAGTCAGCAGTCTTTCCCATGATTGTGATTCCTAATGAACCAGACTGAGAGACCATTTAAAGGCTCAGGAACCCTTTGCAGGTGTTATGGATTGATTAGCTGATTGGAGTGGGACACCTGGAGCCTAGACTGTTGAACCTTTTCACAATATTCTAATTTTCTGGGATTGTGGATTTGGGGTTCTCATGAGCTGTACGCCATGATTATCACAATTATAACAAATTAAGGCTTGACTTATCTCGCTTTGCATGTAATGCGTCTATCTCATATATCAGTTTCACCTTTTAATTTGCATTACTGAAATTAATGAACTTTTGCACGATATTCTAGTTTTTCGAGTTTCACCTGTAAGTGGGTGGGTGTGTATCCATTGTTGCTAGCAAAGCTTTTCTGTCAGACTCTCAGAAGCCTCCCTGCCTATGTTCAAGTCCCTAGGCTTGGAGGTCACACTCTTATATTATCAGGAGCCTCACAGCAATCATGAGCCCTCCGTTTGTACATATGGGCAATGGTTTGTACACATGGGCTCTTAGTGGCAATGGGCTAGTCAACCCTAGATTTGGCTACAACAGAGTGAATTGGAATGGGGAACAGATTCACACCTTCCCTATGAGGGAACCTCCCTAAGTAGACTCCAGAAGTAACTCAAAGGAGTTAACCCTCTGTCAAAGCCATCCCTAGCTCAGGGTAAATGAACCTGGCTTTCTCCCTCACACAAAAAGATAGCAGTGAGCCAATGTGCTAATTGGCTCAGTAGGAAGAGATAGATAAGCATGCAAAGGTAAATTCCCCTCTCCCTTCACACAGGAGGTTGAGCAAGCAAGGAACCTAAGAGATGCACCTATCAGAAGTACGGATTAGATTACCAGGCTTCTCTTTATGCAGATTCCCTTCCGTGCGTCTATACACTCTATTTCTCATGACAAAAAGTTTTGGCATGCCTTGGGGATTCACACATTGCCACACTCAGGAAGAGCGATCAGCAACAATGCATTCCATACAGGTCCATCCTGGCGCACCTAATCAGAAGGAAAGGGCAAGAGGAATTTGCCCCCAAGGCATGTTTTGGGATATAAGTATGATTCCATGATTCCATTCCATGAGCTAGTGTGCTCCTGCTCCTACTCTCACTCATTGGATCCTATCTACACCACATACTTCGGAGCAGTTTGGGTGATCTGCTGCACACCCGCCATTGCAATTGGGGGTGTCCAGTTTTTGTGTCACTTCTCAGGTCAGTCCTCTTACCGATACATCCAGCTTGCCTAGCTGCCACAGGAAGCTGTCCCCAAGGGGGTATACTCCTTGTGGGCTCCTCTCCCTCTAATAATCCCTGTAACTCTCCTGCTTCCAATCACATTGTTTCAGAGGAATGAGATTCTGCAGCCCTCTTCGGAGTCCTGAGGCCCCATTGTCTAGATTAGGTGAAGGTGAACATTTGTCCTGCAAATGGGCCCTCTCTATCCCTTTAATAGATCTAACCTATTCCCATCTCTCTTTCAGAAGCCTCTTTCTCTTGCCCGCTTGGGGACTTACACAATTAGGACTCTGAACTAAAACACCTCATTACAGTTAAATGTATTTTTGATAGTAATATTGCCTTAACCATATAATTCTCTTTTCTGTACCCCCCTTACAATAAATATCATCATCTTTTTATTTCAAAACGTAAATCTTGTCTCAGTCCAGTCATTTCTTGAGTCCAACCATTTGCTCGAATTAAAACTGATATGGAGCTGACCCCCTTTAAGAGCTAATTCCCCCACAAAGCCCGAACATTGGGGTGCTGACTAAACACCCCAGGGCAGTTCCATTAACACTATGGAGAGAAAAGGAGTACAGAGAGAAAAAGAAAAACAATGTTCTTTACAAAGCGAGTCTAATAGATGAAGCAATACAAGCGAGTCTAGTAGATTTGTTACAGTACCATGCAGCGGACAAATGAATACAGAATCCAATCAAATGAATAATATCCAATCGGTGTGAGTTGACAGATTCATCAGTAACAACGGTTGGGTGATGAAAAGCGTAGCGAGATCAATATAGTAAACAAACATTTAAAGAGGGCTGCTTGTTTTTTTGTAGTGAACTGTGAATCTAAAGATCTACTGAGACCAAATTCAATATGGAGAGGAGAGCTGTCTTGTGGTAGCAAGCATGACTTGTCCCCTTAGCTAAGCAGGGTCCACCCTGGTTGCATATGAATGGGAGACTAGAAGTGTGAACACTGTAAGATATTCTCTTCAGGGGATGGAGCTGCCCTGGGAAGAGCAGAAGGTTCCAAGTTCCCTCCCTGGCAGCATCTCCAAGTTAGGGCTGAGAGATATTCCTGCCTGCAGCCTTGGAGAAGCCACTGCCAGTCTGTGTCCAGATTGTCCATATTAAGACAATACTGGGCTAGATGAACCAGTGATCTGACTCAGTATATGGCAGTTTCCTATGTTCCTAATACTGGCAAATTTGGTATAACATCTGACAATATGGAAGATTTGTATTGGAGTCTTCCTTTGAACCTTTTTTGTTGGAATACAGCAACATGAAGGTCTGCTGCAGAATGTCCTAAGAGATTGTAATGGTACACTGTTTCTGAATACTACAATTATTAGTATGATGTATGCATGCATGCCCATTTATCCTCTGATCTGAAATTGATCTTTTTGGCCTTTATGATTGACAGAAAGGCATTGTTGTCAGATGGCATTGATCATATTGGAAGATGTTAAAGGCTGATGGGATATATGACCTGTGAAAATAACAAAGGCCTTTTGAGGGTTCACTAAAATATTATAACCATCCACAAAGCACCCTGCACTCACTCGAGAAACTTCTAATCAAATATATGGAATGACAGTATTGCTAAAAAACATATTAACTCATTTAATATAATATAATAACTTGTCATAAAACCATTGCTCTGTAGGCCCATGTTAAAATAAGCTTATCTCAGTTAAATCTGAGATTAATGTACTCATAAATTATATATTATAATAAATAATAAAATTCCATACAAAAATGTAAATAAAATGTACAAGGGGACTACAGTCATAAATGTCCAAAGCTGAAAAAGAATAATCCAGATAAGTTGCTTGTATATTTCTCATAGAACTCAAAATGTCCAGTGATGTCATAATGTGCATATAATTATAAAGCCCCGTTTATAAAATAGTAGTTGAAGGAGATAATTCATCAATGTTTCACGAAAGCCATATGCTTTTCAACCCACTAGAGGTTTTCTTGGGTATCAACAATAAAGAATATTTGACTCCTTGCAAATAATCTTCTGCACAATAGCCACACATAATACAGCAATGCCCTGATATCTCCTACTTTTCTCATGAGGAACTCTGGATTTGTTGTTTGGAATTCTAGAATTTTTTATTATATATAATTTATGATTACATTAATGCATTATAGATTTTATTGAGATAAGCTTCTTTTAATCATGGGACTGTAGAGCAATGGTTTTATGATGTTATGATAAATGACTAAACATAATGGTTTTGAAACCACCTGTTTCAAACTAGATGCAGAACATTTTTTTTATTGTTCTACAGTTTTGCTTCTTCGCGTTTAGGTTTTGTATATGGTATATTTCCAATCTGTGGCCCTCCAGATGTTGCTGAACTACAACTCAAAGCATCCCCAACCACAGTACACTGTAGCAGGGAATGTTGGGAGTTGCAGTTCAGCAACATTTCTAGGACTACTGGTTGGAAACCTCCAGGTTTATAATAGAATCTTTTAAAAAGTAAATAAAAGAAGATGACTTGTGGGTGAACAAGCCCTTGATGGTATGGCTGATGTTAGATCCTCTGGTGTTGCCTGAATATATATATGGACAGAGTTTGCATTTGCACTGGGTTTGTTTTGGGAATTAACTCCTAGGGTTCTATATGTATTTGTTCCTGGGTTTGTATCGTGATCAGAGCATTTGACTTGCATCGTCTCAGTAATCCTTACAAAAACCTTGTAAAACAGGCCAGTGCTGTTATCCCAGAATTATGGGTAGGCATGTGCATGAACCTGTTATGAGCCTCTGGACAGGTTTGAAAGACTGGCAGTTCGACCAGTTCGAAGGTGGGGATGGGGATGGGGATACCTTTAAGGACTGGGGAGAGTGCTATTAGCCCCCACCCCGGGCCATGTTTCCTCCACCTGCACTGCTGTTTAAAAGGGTCCGGCGGGGTGGCCGCATTACCTCCCTTCCACCCTATTGCCTCCTTGAACCGGAAGTACCTGGTGTGCATGCAGTGCACATTGTGCTCAGATGCATGGGCGGGCGCCCAATAGTGTGGACCTCCTGACTAAATTTACTTGAGGAATTTGCATTGGAATTAAAAGAACAAGTTAGGTATTTCTTTAACTTGTCCTTTTAATTTCAGTGGGACTTCCTCAAATACATTTAGTCAGGTCAGGAGGCCAGCCACTGTGCCTGTTTGTTTAGGGTGTGGGTGTGTGGCTAGCACTATGTATTCTGAGTGTTCTACCCTATCCATTCCTTCTGAACCTTCATATAACTTTTACAAAATAGAAAGGAAATATTTTCACATAGGCATTATAAGGTTTCAAAGTACTATTCCTGAATGAAACTGACCCCATGAAAGACTAACCCAAGTTTTTTGGGAAATAGTGGCAGATTTTGTAATGGAGAAGGAGGAATGGGGAAATGGAAGACAATATATAAACAGGAAACTTCCAAGTCTGAGAAGGCAAGGTGCTGGTATTACTTAAAAGGATTCATGTGTGCACATTAACAGCTTTGATCCTCTGTATTTTAACTTAACTCAGCCTTGAAATGGCTGATAACCCATATCAATGCTGACCTTGACTACTGAAGAATAGGATGACTGTTCCTGAACAGTTTCTTCTGCAGTTCATTAAACACTGAGCATTCTTCCAGCATTGGCTATGATGACCTGATTTATTTACAGGCAAACAGAGTGGCTGCAAATAATGTATGGGTAATTTAGTCTCTGGGTTTGAACTCCATTGCTTAAAACCTCAGGGCACTTCTGCATTAGTGCTTCTTATCTCTCATTTTCTCTCTCTCCCCCCCCCCCAACTTAGAGTTACTGCTGTAATATAGTTTTGTGGCCACAAGATGTTTCAAATTATTTTTCCATTGCCTGGAGCATAAATCACTGTGAGTGCGCACCTGTGTTTTTGTTTTTGTTGTGCAAGAGTTCAGTTATTGTGTGCACATATACTTTACGTGAGTAGTTTTCAAGAATTGGAAGTGGCAGTCTTAAGCACATCTGCACCAGGAGGTGACATTGAATCAGTTCATCCAAAACTGTATTTGAGCCTTCTCTTCACTGAAGTGTGCTTGCTGCCTGTTAGTGAGAGGTACAGTAAATCAGCAGCTAAATATGCATGTGGGTCCATGAGTATTACTTGTTGCCTCAATTTTGGGTCTTTATGAGAAAATAATGTGGTAGGAGTAGAACTTGCAAGATCTCTGTGTGATGGATCACAACACACAATCTCATTACTCCAGAGCTCAGATGTTGTTTGAAGTCCATGCTAGGGTGACCACATCATATGAACCACTCTGCTAGATCAGACCAAAGGTCCATCAAGACCTTTCTGTTTTTTTGTTTATTTATTTATTTTTATTTTTACATTTATTTCCCGCTCTTCCTCCAAGGAGCCCAGAGCGGTGTACTACACACTTGAGTTTCTCTTTCAAAACAACCCTGTGAAGTAGGTTAGGCTGAGAGAGAAGTGACTGGCCCACAGTCACCCAGCTATTATCTTGGCTGAATGAGGATTTGAACTTGGGTCTCCCCGCTCCTAGTCCAGCACTCTAACCACTACTACCCACAGCTGGGCTACCAGGTGTCTCTGGGAAGGCATGAAAACAATAGCACTACTCTGCTGTTGCCTCTCCCACCACCCCACAACAACTGATGTTCTGAGTTATACTGCCACTTGAGGTTCACATAGCCATCATCACTAGTAATCAGTAATCGATTCCATAAATGTGACTTGTTCCCTTTTAATGCCATCTAGTTCTAGTGGCCATCACCATATCCTACAAAAGTAAATTCCATACATTGTTCTTTTGTATGCCCTTCTTCATTTAACCTTTTTTGATTGATTAAATGCCGTCAAGTCGGTGTTGACTCTTAGTGACCACATAGATAGATTCTCTCCAGGATGATCTGTCTTCAACTTGGCTTTTAAGGTCTCTCAGTGGTGCATTCATTGCTGTCGTAATCAAGTCCATCAACCTTGATGCTGGTCACCCTCTTTCCCCTCTTTCCCCCCTCTCCCCCCTCCCCCTTACTTCAGTGGGGAGCATATTCCAAAGCCCCAGGGCAGCCACAGAGAAAACCCAGTACCAGGTCACCACCAAATGAGCTGGCGGCAATCATACACGGACCTCTCCAGAAGATTGTAACAGGTGGCAGGGTTCATGACAAAGAAGGCACTCTCTTAGATACACTGGACCCAAGTCATTAAAGGGCTTGTAGGCTGCACTTTGTATTTCACACTGAAACATATTGGCAGCCAGTGCAGTTCTTTTAAAATCAGTGTTACGTGGTACCTTTGTGTTGTCCCAGAGACCAATCTGGCTGCCACATTCTGTACCAATTGTAGTTTCTGGACTATGTACAAAGGCAGCCCCACATAGAGTGCATTATAGTAGTCAAGCCTGGAGGTTACTAGCATATGTACCACTGTTTTAAGGTCATTTGCCTCCAGAAATGGACATAGCTGACATATCAGCCGAAGCTGATAAAAAGCACTCCTGGCCACAGCCTCAACCTGAGAAATCAGGGAGTGCTTTGGATCCAGGAGCATTCCGAAGCTATGTACCTGATCTTTCAGGGGAGTGTAAACCCATCCAGAACAGGCAGATCTAAACCATCTCTTACAGTATCTTATGTTGCTGTAAACTCCTCAGAGATTGAGGCTTGGGGCAGTGTACAAATATAGATAGATACTTTATCAAAAACTTTCTGGAAGTCCTGCTATACAATGGCTACAAAATACAATGCAATCATAATATGATTTGTGTATTATTTATTGGATCAATCTTTTTAAAAATTGAAGAGATAAAGTCAGTCTCTTCTGGGTGCATGAGCAGTACTAAAGTATAGATCCTCTGCTTGGTATCTACTCCATAGGACTTGCAAGGTGCTGAGTTAGATGCAGTTGCAACGTGCACACATGCCAAGCTGCCCATCTGTTCTCATTACTTTCTCTGATTCTCACAGTGCAAAACTATCATGCTGTTCTGTCTCCTTTATTTTAGTACCTGGCTTGTTTTCTGAGCTACTGAGAAATGTATACATTATAGCGGGACTTGAGAAACGGGGTGTGGTGCACCGTTCCTATCTTCCACCTGTCTGGACTCCAGTTGGAGATTAAATTTTTAATGTTCTGTGTTTGCTCTGTATCAAAGAGATAGCTAAAAACAAGCCTTTATGTGTTAAGCCTTCATTGCCTGCCTTGTGAGGCATTTTAAACTGAAAGGCAGGATATCGGGCTGTAAATAATACAGCAGCCACCACAGGTTGAGCATAGGCGAAGAGCAGGTGCATTTCCTACAAAGAAAATAATTTAAGATGCCAATCTAGACATGTCCATTCACGGTGGAAGGGGGAAGAGAAGAATTGCCCACTAGACAAACTGATCCCTGTTGTACTGTTGATCCCTGAGTACTAGATCCAGTCTAAGTGAAAGTGTTGGTAACTTAATTGATTTATTTCCAAGATTATATACAGCTCCTGTACTAGAGGAGTTTCTCCTAATCTAAGGGATGAAAGAGATTAGGGAGACTGTGGACAAGGAGACAGTGCACAGTTATAGTTTGTGATCAAGCTGAATTAAATTACATCTAAACTTATATCCTGTCCTCCTTCCAAGGAGGAGGAGTAGTAGTAGTAGTAGTAGTAGTAGTAGTAGTTTACATTTATATCCCGCTGTTCCTCCAAGGAGCCCTGAGCGGTGTACTACATAAGTTTCTCCTCACAACAACCCTGTGAAGTAGGTTAGGCTGAGAGAGACGTGACTGGCCCAGAGTCACCCAGCAAGTATCATGGCTGAATGGGGATTTGAACTCGGGTCTTCCTGGTCCTAGTCCAGCACTCCAACAACCACTACACCACACTCCCCATCCCCACCCCTGCTAGTCTTTGCAGCAAACCTGTGAGGTATGTTAGACTGAGAGAGAGCAACTGACAGGTCATCCAGTGATCTTCATGGCTGAGGGGATTTGAACCCTCAGCATTCTAACCACTCCACTACACCACACTCTGCAGTGCACCTTTATTTCCAGAAGAGTCATATGGTAACTGCCAGGCTTGGTGTATATACAAATATTTACATACCACTCTTCAACAAGGTTCTCAAAGCAGTTTACATAGACAAATAAATAATACATAAATAAGATGGTCCCCAGTACCCACAAGGCTCACAATCTAAAAAGAATCATAAGGCAACAACAGCCACTGGAGAGATGCTGTGCTGGAGTTGGATAGTGCCACTTGCTCTCCCCCTGCTAAATATAAGAGAATTAAGTTCTCCTTCCATTACACTGACATTGCAGTGCTGCAAATATAGTTCCAGATATCTACAATTCAGCTTAGCCATTTGTCATTTGCCTGGCTACTTGGGGTGTTAAATAAGACACAAGAACCTGGAAGATTCAGGCTCACAGTTCGGGAGTATTCCCTGAGCTGGAGCAGTACCTCAATGCTCAGATGGCAGGTGTGACTCAGCTTAGGCTGGTGTGCCCACTTGTTGGTTCCTTGAGACGTCAAAGCTGACCATAGTGGCATCTTTTAACCACCTTTATACTGGACAACTGCAATGCATTTTACATGGGGCTGTCTTTGAAAAGCATCTGGGAGCTTAGCTGCTGAGTGAAAGCAGTTACCACAGATAGGAGGTCAAAGTAATTACCTCAGAATTCCCACCAGAGTAATTACATCCAAGTAGGATGTAATTTCTCTGAGGGATGTGGGAGAGGTTTATGGGCAAACATATAGTTACAAAATATTTCACCTGATTTCTTGGTTCGCTTTTTCTAATTCAGGTCTATCTTTTCAAAAGATGTGCTTCTCTACTGAATGTTCTTTATGTAGCGATAATAAGCTAATATATTCCCTATCTGAAATTACTGTATGCAAATATAAAAACATCGAGTGCTGTAACTAGAGATGTGCACGGAACTGGGCTGGGGAGGCATGAAGGTGGGGCAGGGTTTCTGCTTTAAGGGTGGAGGAGGGTGCACTTACCCCTCCCTCTCCTCTCCCCTCCCTCCACTTTCCCCCCCACTGGTGCTCTGTGTTTTAAAATGCACCAGGGCGGCTACATACCTCCCTGCCACACCGTTGCCACCTTTACTAGAAGTAGGCAGAAGTACCCGACATGCCTGTGTGCTGTGGGCATGTGCATGTCACACACATGCGTCCAATGTGCGTGCCCGCTACGTCCCTACACACACATCTGGCACGTGCAGGCACGTCTTATACTTCTGCCTACGTACAGTAAAGGCAGCAACAGGGCGGCAGGGAGGTACGTTGCCACCCCGGTGGACTTTTAGTAGTAGTACTTTATTACAGCCAGTGGCCTCGCAATACAACAAAACCACACACAAAAACTACACGTCACTTCAGAAACATCAAAAGAAACTGCAATAGAAACAGTACAGTAAGAGTATCATACATGAAGAATTTTGTCTAGATAAAATCTGTGGACTTTTAAAACGTGGGGTGCTGGCAGGGGGAAAGTGGAGGGAGAGGTAAGTGCACCCTCCCCCATCCTTAAGGCAGAACCCCCCTCCCCCTTTGAACTGTTGGACCCGCCTGCCGTTCGAACTGGTTCGGAGGCCATAAAAGGTCTCTGGACCGGTTCCGTGCACTTCCCTAGCTGTAACACCAAAGCATGAAGTAATATGCTTTTAAGTCATTTTAGGGCTTTACTCCAATTGCTAGACTGTTGTGATGGCTGCTTGAACCACTTTCTCAATGTAGAGTTTCTATTCTTATTTTTGGGAGATTCTCATACTAATGTTGGACTCTTGCATGAAACTGAAGTTTGGCATTTGAAAACTAGAAAAGCAAAAAAGAAATGTGATTGCGATCAAGATCCTATGTATGTTTGGGGTGGTGTTTATTAGTAAATTAACTGGAGTGCAGAGCATCTGTGACTCTGCCTGGCCCGTCCACCGCTGCTGTCTTTTTTTATCCCCCTCCCGCCAGCCCACTTCTCCCTCGCCCACTTCTTGGCCCCTCCATAGTTTCTGGCACTTCCTTCCCACCTGCCCGCCAACTCCCGGCAGTGGCCGCCTCCTCCCACCAGCTGGGCCACCTGTTGCTGCCTCCCGCTATCGGCCACCTCCCACCAGCCAGTATCCCTATTTTCTCCCCATCACTATCCTATCCGCAGCTGCTTGCGAATTCTCGCAAGAGCTGCCACACATGGGATTAGCGATGGGTACGTCTAGAATTAAATATATGGATAATTATCTAAAATATAAAATAGCAATTCACTTAATGTAAATTATCATAACAATAACACCCACTTATTACATGTGCACATATATAAATGTAACATATATACATCAGGGGAAATGTTTGTATATGAAAAAACATATTTGTTTCTATATGACTTTGGGTTGATTCACAGTCAAATTCTCTTATACACAATATTTAATGGCTTAAGGAATGTATATCCTGCTTTCTGCCTAAATAGGCTCATAAACTATCCCAATAAAAATATTTTAATAATCTGAAAACACCAAATTTATTGAGGACAATCTTTGTTAAAAACCAGATTGGATCTTGGTCATCCAGTGGAAACTCAATGAGAAGTGAGTCTCTCTGGGAAGCAAGTACACCACCCTGTGTAATAACTGAGGATCCAGTCATTGGGGAATGTAACATGTGACCTAACCCATCAACTAGTAAAGCTAGAATGTAGGGATGTGCAAAACATTTTGTGCTCGAAATGGGCCTTTTCTAGTGTTTCAATATTGAAACAAAATACCCTTAAAATCAAGGGCCTGTTTCAAGCTTGAAATGTTCCAAGCACCTTTTTGGTGGGCTGTTTCCCTTGCTGATTGGTTTTCTGGCACTGGCTTCTGATTGGCTTGATGTCTCCTTGCTGATTGGTTGGCTTTTAAACATATAGATTATTTATTTATTTATTTATTTATTTATTCATTCAATGTCTATACCGCCCTTCCAAAAATGGCTCAGGGTGGTTTACACAGAGAAATAATAAGATGGATGGATCCCTGTCCCTAAAGGGCTCACAATCTAAAAGAAACACCAGCAACAGTCACTGGAGGTACTGTGCTGAGGGTGGATAGGGCCAGTTACTCTCCCCCTGCTAAATAAAGAGAATCACCAAATTAAAAAAGGTGCCTCTTTGCCAAGTTAGCAGGGGACAAGTGTTGGATCAAGTGTTATCATCGGCAACTGTGCCCCCATTGACTGGGGGGAGGAAGGAGGCAGGGGAAACACAAAAAGAGGGAATTTCAAAATTTATTCAAAGGGTCTGGGAGGCAGAGAAAGCCCTTAGTGTGCCCTTTAAGAAAATATATCAGGAGAGGAGGAAGGAAGAAATCAAGGAAAGTTTGATTTTGCGGTTTTCTTTTCTCAGCACTGAGTGAGTATAATGTCCTGTGCTATTGGTGCTATATTAACTGTCAGATTGACAAAGGCAGAACTTGAGTGCTTGCCTTGCAACTATCTGTTCTTCACTCACTGCTCTGGTCTGCTCTGCAGTCTGCATTGCAAGGTGTACTGAGTCAAACTGTGGCTCAGGATATTGTTCTAGTTGAGCTTGTGTCTGTGCTTGCTGCTAAGGGTGCTGCCATGGCAGCTGTTGCAATGCTGAAGTAAGGAGGAGTCTGTGTGTGTGTGTGTGTGTGTGTGTGTGTGTGTGTGTGTGTGTGTGTGAGAGAGAGAGAGAGAGAGAGAGAGAGAGCATGAAAGCACATTGCTGGCTCCTATTAGCCAAGCTGCAGTCCCCTATCCCCAGAGACCTCCCCAACTGAGCCCTACTCCTGCTCCTCCCCACAGGAGCAGCAGCAGTGGTTGACTGGGCCCTTCCTCACTGCTACCACCGCCATGGCTGCTGGCACTACTTGCTGCTGACAGACACAGGCCCGTCCCTTGCCTGCCTGCCTCCCTCTGACAATGGCCTTGGTAGCCCCAAACAGCAGCAGTGGTTGACTGGACCCTTCCTTGCTCCTGGTGCCCCACGGCTGCTCATTCTCCTTGGGCTGCTGACAGGCTCAGACCTGTCCCTCATCCTTCCTTCTGTCTCCCCCTCCCGTCTTTTTCTCTTTCTCTCTCCTCCACTCACTTTTCCCCATTCTTTCTTCCCCCTCCCTTCATGTCCCCCCCCCCCTGAGTTAACAGATCTTGTTCATCTTGTTTCCTCATCTAAGTCACACAGTGACAGCCTCCTTCTCCTGAAGGGGCTCTTTCCTCCCTCAAGACCCCTCTCTTCGCAGACCCCTGCCTGCTATCCCCTATATCAGGGTTTCTGAACCTTGAGCCCCCAGATGTTGTTGGACTACAACTCCCAGAATCCCCAGCCACAAAGGCCATGTCTGGGGATTCTGGGAGTTGTAGTCCAACAACATCTGGGGGCCCAAGGTTCAGAACCCTGCTCTCTCTGTATATTCCTCTCTTCAACAATCAAGAACATCTTCCGACCAGTAACAGTTGCATTCCAACTGACCTTAACCATCACAGGCTCCTCCTCCTTATCTGCGTATGGAATCCCCACTGTCCAATCACCATGGTGCCACAGGCTCCTCCTCCCTATCTGCATATGGAATCCCCACTGCCCAATCACAATGGTGTTTCTGCTCTCACAAGCTCCTTCTCTCTATCTGTATATGGAATCCCCACTGCTCAATCAGGTGGCAGGTGGTTCTACTTGCAAACTCTCACAAGAGCTGCCATGCACAGGATTAGCCACGGTTATGCCTTAGAGGTAACTGTGACTGTAAAAATTGCATGGTCACTTGGCTGGATCTGGAAACAGGATGACTTTTGATCTAACATATTAAAAAGTTCATTATTTGTGAGGTTCTGGGGGCCAGTTATAGTCCACTATAGTACCCTGCCTTTTGAGTGTGGTTTATCTGGTAGACGTTTCTTAGTCTTCATTGAACTTTTATGCATGCTGCCACCAGGAAAAAATAAATTATAAAGCCTCCATAATACTTCAGGCTCATTTGAGTCTCTCACTGTGTTTGATAAATGTAGCTTTGCTTAGTGTGAGTAGGGAAGTGACAGAATTCACACAGACCAGAGGTTCAAAACAAACAAGAACAAAGTTTATTTTTCACCATATGTTTCTGAGGTATTGTTTATCTATACAAGGCCGTAGAGTATTACACAGTTTCACTTTACTTTGTTGCAAGGTATTCCTAAAGCTTTAAATAAAAATCTAAACCAGGTACTTTCTCAGAAACCCACCCCTTATTTCAGGCTGTCTTATTCTTTGAGTCAAAGAACATCTCCTTTTTGAGACTGTCCCTAACCAGACCCCAACCCCCAACTGACTTTTCTGTCCACACCAACTCACCCTTTTGATTGAAGCTCCACAAGGTTCCAAACACATTTGCATAAAAATACAGAGAATTAGTTCCTCCAATACAATTTCATTGCATTATTTGTTTTGTATCTTGAGCAATTTTCTTCTCATATTACTACTTTATCTGCTAACTATCGTGTTACCTTTGTTTTGCTCAAGTTCTTATTCCTTTCATTTCTCTTCCCCATTTTGGGCAAGACTGCTTTGAGCAAAAGGGGATGCCTTGTGCTTTCTAGAATCCCTGATTCTGATACTTAACCATCCTGGCATTCTCTTTGACTGGTTTGTTTCAAGGTTACAAACCTTGTCTTGTCTTGCTAGCCAAATTGGTTGGTGGTTTTTTGCCACTTATCCTGTCCTCCCTCTAGTGTTCTGCATAGAGGGTGTAGGTGAGAAACAGGATCTTTGTTCTGCATTTCCACTGCTCTTCAGAAACACAGAGACTTAAGTTGGAGATGAGCCTCCTCTCTTGCCCAAGTTCCAAGCTCAGAGAGAGGTGGGATCAATTCTGGATACTCTAGAATGACCCTACTTCTCTTCTGGGCTTGGAACTTGGGCAAGAGATGAGTTCCCATCTCTGACTTTCACCTGAGTTCCAGGCTAATTTCTGACCTGGGACATGAAATGCATTTCTAAGTAGCGTGCCGAAGGCTGACCACATTGCTTAACAAAAAGCTGCCATGCCCTCCCCAAACTAGATTGGCACTATTGTGCAGGATCATAGGTGTGTGAACCATTTGCTTCGAGTGTTCTAAGCGTAGAGGGGAGGGATGCTCCCTGGCAGCGGGGAAGGCTTTGCTGTCATGAGTGCATTAATGAACCCTTTTAATGCTTTTTGTAACTTCTTTTTCACTTTTGTTCTAGTGGTTTCAGTTTCCTGAAGGAATAAGATTGCCTGCCTTTCCTTTTCAATCTCCTTTCTACTAATCTCTTCAGTTCTGAGAAATTCTCTCTTGACATTCTACTACTATGACGACGAATATTTATATACCACTCTTCAAACAAAGTTCTCAAAGTGATTTACATAGAAAAAACAAAGTAATACATAAATAAGATGGTCCCCTGTCCAAAAAGGGCTCACAATCTAAAAAGAAACATAAGACAGATACTAGCAAAAACCACTGAAGGGATGCTGTGCTGAGGCCGGATAGGACCAGTTGCTCTTCCCCTGCTAAATATAAGAGAATCACCACTTTAAAAGGTGTGTCTTTGCTCAGTTAGCAGGGGTTTAACTACAATGTTGCCCATTGGCAAAAAGGCTGTTGCAGCACCAAAATAAAACAAAACAACCCCCCACACACACTGCTTAGCTACAGGGGCAAGGGGCGAGAGGAGCATTCCCCCCCCCTTTATTTTTTTTAAAAGCTGTGGCAGTAGCTGCAGGGAAGGGTGGACCGGGTGAGGGGGAAGTCCCCCCTTTTGCCCCCTAAAGTAAGATGGCCACTGGTGGCAGTGGTGGGATGGGGTGCGACGCGGCTGGCTCTAGGGAGGGGGGCGAAGAGGGGAGAGTGCACCTTTTTTAACCTGTGAAAGCCTGCTGTGCAGCTGGGTGGCAGAGAGCTCCTCCCTCCTCCCCTTTTCCCAAGTGACTGCCCATGGGCTCTGCTCTCTGTAGCACATTTCTGGCTTTCCTTCCACATGGAAGGGAAAAGCCAGAAATGGGCTACAGATATTACAGACAATGTAAAGTGGGGGAGTCATATCTCCCCCGCCACCCCAGCTACTTTCTGGGGAAAGGGAGTGATAATATGGAAGTAGTGGCAGGAGTAGAGGGAAGAGAAGAAAGGAAAGAGAAGAGGGTGAAACCCTGCCCCCTAAAAACCTGGTAATTTTGATAGTACTTCAAAATCTTGGGTTTGCCTAGTGACACAAGTTTAGAGTGAGTGGACACACAGAGAGACATGAATAGAGACTGGGCTTGATCCTTGTATGTTCCTGGTCCATGAGTTTCCCTACTCCAATAAAGATTTTAATAATCCAATTTATGGTCTTTGATCCAGGGCCTGGTGGGTCTCTCTGGAAAGAAAATTCTCACACATATCATAACTGAGGATCCATCCATGTGGATAATGTAACCTGTGACCTGGTAAATCCAGAGTGATCTAGAAATAAATCCCATGAGTACAGCACCTTGAAAAGGCATATCTATGACTGTAAACATTGCTACCAGATCACTGTGTCTAGATCTGGAGAAAAGATAACCTGAGATGGATCCTTCTTCAAGGATGTATCAATTCCATCCAGTGCATGAGATGAAGGTATATTCAATTTCTACATCTTTTTCAAAATGAAAATGGCTAATGAATAGATCTATTAACTTAAATAAATAGTCATGAATATAATAATCACTTGGAAGTGATAGTTCAAAAATGTGAACAATTGAATATTTAGGGGAAGAGAGCTAGCCTTGTGATCAGAGGCATATCTAGGGGAAATAGCGCCTAGGGCAAGCACTGAAATTGTGCCCCCTGTCCAAACATCTGACACCCATCTTTCAGATAACTTTACCATAATATCAGCTGAAAAATACAAGTCAAGCTGTTAATCTTTTAATATTTCAAAAACTATTTAGCAGTGGACGTAGCCAGACCAAAAAATGCTGGGAAACTACAAATTTCAGTATGCTGGGGCTCATGAAATACCCAAAAACTCTGTGGAGGTGTACTTGGAAAACTAAACAGAAGTGCCTGTCTAATTCTCTGCTATGCATTGTAGCATCACTATTATATAAATTTTAAAAATAAATGGAGAATTGGACATTTCCCAGATACTCTGAAAATAATTAAAGTAAACTGTGTCACTGCTTGGAATATATTCTAGTCTTTCAGAAAGACAGTTAAAATGAGAGAAAGAGAGCAAGAAACTCCCAGTGGGCCTTAATACTAAGGATTTCACACTGATTCAAAGACAAACTCACCATTAATAGCCATATTATTAAGATATCACATTTAACTCACTTATCACAAGAAGCAAAGTAAGAGCAAATGAATACAATCCTAGCTCATAAGCTTCAGCTCAGTATTCACAAGCCCTGATTCTCTGTACTTAGTGCCAAACTAAATATGTGTACAGTGACATACTATATATTTTTAAAAGAAATTACCTGCAGCCCCTTCAGGGGGTCTTCCTAAAGGCCATGTGTAGGGGGTCTGCAAAGGTCCCCCCTCCCCCTGCTGGCCTCTAGGGCCTCGCAGGGACCATTTGATTATGTGCGGTGGCCGTTTTAAAATTTTTTTAAAAAATGGCCACTGAAAACAAAATGGCCACTGCGCATGCTCAAATGGCATGGTCAAATGCTCAAATGGCCACTGCGCATGCTCAAATGGCCTGGCATGGCCTAGGGCCTCACAGAGCCCATTTGAGCATGCATGGTGGCCATTTTGTTTTCAGCAGCCATTTTTAATTTTTTTTAAAAAAAAATTAAGAATGGCAACCCCCTTCAAGTGGCGCCCGGGGCACATGCCCTGCCTGCCCCACCTAGATACTCCCCTGCTTGTGATAGCAAGCATGATTTGTCATCTTTGCGAAGCAGGGTCTGCCCTGGTTTGCATTTGAATGAAATAATATATGTGAGCACTGTAAGATATTTCCCTTAGGGGGTGGGGCTGCTCTGGGAAGAGCACTGGCATATTTGCATGCAGAAGGTCTCATGTTTCCTCTCTGGCATCTTCAGATAGGACTGAGAGAACTCCTGCCTGTAACCTTGGAGAAGCCATTGCCAGTCTGTGTAGACCATTCTGAGCTAGAAGTTCCAAGGGTCTGACTTGGTAGAAAGCAGCTTCCTATGTTCCTGATAGAATGAGTGAAAGGGATGAGATGTAGAGAGGGTTACAGACTCTAAGGGTCTCAGTGGCAATTCTCTGAAGGTCCTTTTCCATATATTTTCTATAGACCAAGAAGTCAAATACAGTACTCTTCCAAATTTAAACACTGGTCACTTAGTGAAACCTTACTTTTATCAAGTTTCTTAACATTTCCCCTTGTTTTGGGGAAGGGGAATACTGGGTTGAAGATTAAGTGAACATCAAGCCTCCTTCCATCCTGGTTCTTGGTATCAATTATTTTATTTATTAGGTCACTGTTGCAACAGAAAGGAGTGTAGAAATGCAGTCAGTCAAATTTATTTGCATGCTGCCTTTCCACAAACTTCTGGCTAAGGCAGCTCATAACAAATCAAATTTGTTTGTTTGTTTGTTGTGAACTGCCCTACTACCTTGGGTTAGGGCGGTATTAAAATGTGCTAAATAAATAAATATTAAATTTATTCCCCGCCCAAACGTACGTCTCTGGCTGGCTAACAATTAAAACACACATAAAAGATAAAACAATTCAACATATATCAACACATAAAAGTTAAAACAATACAATAATTAAAAACCATAAAATTAAACAGTATTTTTAATTAAAAACCTGAGAAGGCTTGGGTAAAAAAAAGGTTTTCAAATGTTTTTTTTAAAAATAGCCAGTGAATAAAAATCACAATCATAAAGATAATACACAGAAAATACCTACATAATTTGAACCACTGTTTGAATCATTTTCTATTTTTCTAAAAGCTTTTGTTACTCCACGTATTTTGGACTTCAAATTATCAGCATAGACACGAATTTTATTCCATTAATGGAGGTGAGATATAAATGTTTGAAATCACTTAATTCTGAGCATTAGGAAAGCAATAGTTCAGCTTTCAATAATTATATTGGATAAAAGGACTATGCAAACATGAGAGGCTACTGTCTACAAAGCATGGATCTTGGAAGTAGAGCATACTGTGATGGGATGGACTTGTAATGTTTATACTGTTGATTGGATTAGTCGTCAATGTGTCTGATGCTTTTGAAGATGGTCTATTTAACATTTTTAATACTTATAGTGAACACACTTTTTAAATCTCTGTATACATGTGGCGGGGAGGAATCCTGAGACAACATCATTGCAATCTGTTGTGTCAGTTCTGGCCTTATAATTATATAGTTTGCAATTATGTAGTCTTCATTTAGAAAAAAAGATGCAATTTGTTTTGGTTTAGCAGAACATTTTGACCTCTAATAATGCATTTTAAAGTACCTGCGAACACCAAACATACAAAGCTGAAATAAAATTCAGATAGGAAAACTGTTGAAAATACATTAAGGAGTAAACAACTTTCTCTGTAATTATTCCACCACCATAAAAGCGAGACTTACAGAAGATCTATAAAATTGTTGCCACAAGGAATGTTTCTCAGAATACAAATGAACTTTGAAATTCATTCCACATTCATTCAGAATCATGAAGATCACATCCGCAGTGGTTATACTTTTAGGTAGGTAGGCTTAATTGCTAGCTCTGTATAGTTATGATGTACAGTTAGCAGCAAAATAAGTCTGGTAAGGAGAATGGGGAGCTTCCATAGGCTTCTACAATGGGGAAAGAAGCTGAAACTGGGATAATATTTACTGGCAAGTGTCTGGTCTTCAGCCTTCCTGTCACAATCAAAATCTTCCTGTCGTGATCAGCCACCCCTCCTCCAAAAGAGTTAGCCAGAAGTGAACCCTGTCCTGACTGACAGGCTGGTGAACTCCAGTGATCAGCCAGTCATCACACCAGGAGTGTGGGACCTAGAGAGCCAGTGGGAGGAAGGAAAGGCTCTTTGTTAGAAAAAGCTAGGCTGGAGGTGAGAGAAGCATGGGTGGAAAGGCTTAGTAAGGAGCAATGGAGTTTTGCTCCCTCATGGTCAAATCTAGCCTGGAGATTTCTCTCATGGAATGACCTCTGCAGGTTCCTGGGAGGGCAGGAAACTTGAATTCTCATCCAGGATTTGGTGAAGGAAGTCAGGGCTTTGACTTCAGGAAGTTTTGTCTAGGGAGAGTTTTAGTCAGATTTCGCGTTAGACTTTTCAGTTTCTTGTGTGTGTGTGGTGTGTGTGTGTGTGTTTGGTATATTCCTGAATCAGGAATATACCAAACACACACACACACACACACGAAACTGAAAAGTTTCCTGATACTGGTCTATTATTGTTCGTCTGCAACATAATTAAGCTAAGAAATACTAGCCTATGCCTATCCAGCCAGGATAGTTGTAAAATACTCCGTAAGTTTTAATTGTGCTTTTGTATTTCCTACAAACCTGTTCCTTGCAACTGGGTAACCACGATTTTTAAAGCATGCTGCCCCAACTTCATCTGGGGTGTTTTTTGAAGTATTCTTGTAACCTATTGAGTATTTTTACTTGTAACTAAAAGCTAGGAAAGCCTCAGATGGAAGCAGTCTATGGCATTTGAATAAAATTGATTTTCTTTTTGTTCTTTTCTTTTATAAGCCTCATCTGAATGGATTTTTAACTCAGGAGAAAGTTGGACTTGAAAGGGGGCTTTTTATCTGGTGCAAAACATGCCTCAGTTGGTCAACGGCTATCAATTTTGCTCACCACATATAAGTTTGCACGTGGAAGGGTTTTTTTTGTACTTTTCCAATAGCAAAAGGATTTCCACCCCAAGGCCAGGGAGGGTCAAGCGCTGTAACAGAGAGGGGTGGCGGCTGCAGCCATTTTTGAACCTACCAAAAGTAAAGAAGAATTGTAGGAGTAGCCTTTGCCAGAAAGCACTTCAGGGATAAGTCAGGATTTCTCTCACATGAGCTTGCTCTGAGACAAAGGCTATAGTCTGCTACACCTCCATATTCAGAGGAAATATCACAGACCTGACAGAAGGGAGGTTGCTGGGAAAAGAGAAATGCAGAGCATTCGAGAGAGGCTGGTTCAGGGAACTGGCCCAATTCAAGCCCCCACTCAGACCCAAAGGAGGAAAAAGCACATTAAAAAACAACGGCCAGCCACGGTACCATTCCTACCACTGTTCAAAAACACTATGGTGGCAGAATGGAACACCCCTGTCTCTTCCAGACCTTCCACATAATTCCCTAAAAAAATATTTAACCTCTTCCCTGATATAATGGACCTTATCTTCGTCCCCAAGGAGATGCACCAGTGGCCCAGGTAGTCTTAGGGCAATCACGCACAAAGAAGGGGAGGATCAGTTTTAAAAAAAGTCCAGAGGACAAAAAGTGTGATTCTCTCCTAAGAAACGCTCATGAGGCATCAGCTACAGTAATTAGAGCATCCACTACCACTTCAGTCTTTGCACATGCCTCCATGCCATGGGCAAAAGAATTAGTACAATACATTCCTTCAGAAAACAAGAAGTTATGCCAGGGCTTTAATGAACTAACCGAGGCCACCGCACTCAAGGCTGATTCCAGCTGGGATTCTATCCAACATGCATCCAGGGCTATGGCTTTGGGATGGAAGTGCATAGTAGCCTCTGGCTAAAACACTATAATGCAGATGCTAAATCCAAACTCAACCTAGCAGCCCTCCCCTTCACGGGGACCAAGATATTTGGCAAATCTCTAGAGCCCATCATAGTCGAGAGACTAGGGATTTTTTAAAAAGCTATCCCCCTAGGGCACCGAGATTCACAGAAGCCCTTTCATTTCAATAATAGTTCCTTTTATCTCAACAGAACATTTCCTAGAAATACAGGATCCTCCTTCAGAGATCAGAGACCCACAACCAACTAACCTGATTGGTGTCTCCTGTGGCAGCAATGCACAAGGGGATCTTCCAGACTACGTCAGTTGAGACGATTCCCCTCCACCCCCAGTTACCAAATGCATAAACAATGACTCCGTTCCAGTCTGGGGCAGACTTGCCCTACGCTCATGAGCCTGGTGGGCCTCCACTACCAACCAGTGGGTGTTGGACACAATCCAAAACGGCTATGCATTAGAGTTTGAGACACCTCCACCTGACCACTTTCTTACCCACACCCATTCCCAAAAACCAGTCCAAACTACCACCAATGTATCTGGCCATTCTTCAACTGCTGGAGATCAAGACAATAGAACCAGTACCATCAACAGAATTATGAAAAATCATATTTTCCATATTGTTTTTGGTACTCAAGATGATGAAAGGTGTAATCTCATACTGTGTGAGAGATGGCAACGGTAGACTCCTCCTGTATTCTACCAAAGACAACCACAAGGCTTTGTGGTCGTCAGGAGTCAACATCAACTTGATAGCACAATTTTAACCCAAGACAGATGGGTCCTGGAGGGCAGTCCTAGACCTCAAATGCCTGAACCGGTTTATAAAAAAAGAAGCCATTCCACATGGGATCTCTGCGATCCATCAAGGAAGCTGTGCGATCCTAGGAATTCCTCACCTCCATAGACTTCTCAGAGGCCTACCTATACATCCTGATATGCACTCATTACTGCAGATTGCTTACAACAATCCCATTTCAATTCAGGGCAATGCCCTTCAGCCTCTCATTGGCCCCACAGGTGTTTTTCGAAGCTGATGGCAACCCTCGTGGCTTACGCGTGCAACCCACTCATACCCACCCTTTTTTTTTTTTTGGTTGATATGCTCATCAGATCTCAGACCCATCAATGGGCCTACAAGGACATTCAACAGACCACACAAACGCTCTTGAACCATGGATTTGTCATCAGTGATCAGAAAAGTCAACTGTCGTTCTCCCAATCCCTGTAATACTTGGAAGCCCTCATCAGCACTCAAAATGCGACAGTGGCTCTAGCTTCTGAATGCAAAGACAAGTTGAGATCACTAATTCATCATCTCCTGTGTCAACGGTCAGCAGACCTGATGCTCCTGGCACAAATCCTAGGCTTAATGATCTCTTGCATAGAATGTGTCCCTTGGACAAGATGGCATTCAAGAACACTCTTGTGGCACATCAGGAGGCCATCATGGAATGCAGGCAGGTGCAGCTCCCCCTGATGAACAAACTTCTCTGGTCACTCGAATGGTGGCTCTTAACAAGTTACTTTCACTCACAATCTCCACAGACAACCATCACCACAGATGCAAGCCTTTCTGGCTGGGGAGCTCATTGCCAGAACCATTATGCACAGGGCAAATGGTCTCTCACCAAACTTCATCACAATATCAACTGGCTGGAACTCCGTGCAATCTGCCTTACACTAATTCACTTCTTGCCACAGATCACGAGCACCCATGTGCTCATCCAGACAGACAACATCCCTTCAAATTCCCAGGTCAACCACCAAGGGGGAACAAGGTCAGGAGCAATCATGGTGGAATCCAATCTCTTCACTGGGGCGGAAAATCACCTCCTATCCATATTGGCAGAACACCTCAGTGGGATGGGAAATGTACATGTGGATTGGCTAGGTCATCGGACAATATATCCCACAGAATGGTCAATTCACACGGACGTGTTCCATCTGATGACCAAGGTACTAGGCCTTCCTGAAGTGGACCTATTTTCATCAACAAGCAACCATGGACCCCATGCTTCTTCACAAGGTTCCAGTTCCCCCAAGCGGAAGCCATGGATGCATTAATGGCATCATGCCCCTGCCCCACGGCCTTCTAGATGCATCTCCCCCGATGGCCATTATTTGGAGAGTCATTTGAAAAGCACTGTTAGAAAGGGCAGACCCACCTTATTGGTCCTGGAGGCAGAGGCGTAACTAGGGAAAACGGCGCCCGGGGCAAGCACTGAAATTGCGCCCCCTGCCGCGCCCTACCGCCGCCGCCCCCAACATAATCTGACTGACACACATGTGTTTTTTCCTCACAACAACCCTGTGGAGTTGGCTTGTATCTCAAACATTAGCTGTTTTAGAAAGGGCTGTGAAGACGTTCCATCTTGCTTTGGATGCTTGATTCCTGACTTTTAATGTTGGTTTCATTTTCAACATTATCTTATTTGGACTTATCTTGCTGAAAATTGTCTGCTGTTTTATGTTGCTTTGCTTTGGGACAAGTGATATCATGAGTAACTTGTCCTATTAATTTCAATGGGACTTCCCTTCAGTAATTTAGTCAGGATATCAGCCATAGTTATTATGTATTCAACCATGTTGTGAATTGCTTTGTGAAAAACCAGCATAAGAACATAAGAACAGCCCTGTTGGATCAGGCTCAAGGCCCATCTAGTCCAGTATCCTGTTTCGCACAGTGGCCCACCAGATGCCGCTGGAAGCCACAGACAGGAGTTGAGGGCGTGCCCTCTCTCCTGCCATTACTCCCCTGTAACTGGTACTCAGAGGCACCCTGCCCTTGAGGCTGGAGGTGGCCCACAGCCCTCTGACTAGTAGCCATTGATAGACCTCTCCTCCATGAAGTCATCCAAACCCCTCTTAAAGCCATCCAGGTTGTTGGCCGTCACCACATCCTGTGGCAGAGAGTTCCACAAGTGGATCACACGTTGTGTGAAAAAGTACTTCCGTTTGTTGGTCCTAGACCTCCTGGCAATCAATTTCATGGAGAGACCCCTTGTTCTAGTGTTGTGTGAGAGGGAAAAGAATCTCTCTCTCTCCACTTTCTCCACGCCATGCATGATTTTATAGACCTCTATCATGTCTCCCCGCAGTCGTCTTTTTTCTAAACTAAAAAGCCCCAGGTATTGTAGTCTTGCCTCATAAGAAAGGTGCTCTAGGCCCCTGATCATCTTGGTTGCCCTCTTCTGTACCTTCTCCAGTTCAGCAATGTCCTTTTTAAGATGTGGTGACCAGAATTGTATGCAGTACTCCAAGTGTGTTTGCACCATAGTTTTGTATAAGGGCATTATAATGTTAGCCGTTTTATTTTCAATTCCCTTCCTAATGATCCCTAGCATGGAATTTGCCTTTTTCACAGCTGCCGCACACTGAATTGACACTTTCAACGAGCTGTCAACCACAACCCCAAGATCCCTCTCCTGGTCCGTCACCGACAGCTCGGATCCCATAAGCATATACTTGAAGTTGGGTTTTTTTGTCCCAATGTGCATCACTTTACACTTGCTAACATTGAACCGCATTTACCATTTTGTCGCCCACTCCCCCAATTTGGAGAGATCCTTTTGAGCTGCTCACAATCCGTTTTGGATTTCACTACCCGGAAGAGTTTGGTATCATCTGCAAATTTGGCCACATCGCTGCTTACCCCTGCTTCTAGATCATTTATGAATAAATTAAAAAGCACCGGTCCCAGTACAGATCCCTGGGGGACCCCACTTCTTACTTCCCTCCATTGTGAAAACTCTCCATTTATACCTACCCTCTGTTTTCTGTCTTTCAACCAGTTAGCAATCCACACATGTACTTGTCCCTTTATCCCATGACAGCTAAGTTTCCTCAGGAGTCTTTGATGAGGAACTTTGTCAAAAGCTTTTTGGAAGTCCAGGTAGACTATGTCAACTGGATCACCTTTATCCACATACTTTTTGACACTCTCAAAGAAGTCCAAAAGGTTGGTGAGGCAAGATTTACCTTTGCGGAAGCCATGCTGGCTCACTCCCAGCAGGGCCTGTTCTTCGAGGTGCTTTACAATTTTATCCTTGAGGATGCTTTCCATCAATTTGCCTGGAACGGACGTTAGGCTAACCGGCCTGTAATTTCCCGGATCGCCCCTGGATCCCTTTTTGAAAATCGGTGTTACATTTGCTACTCTCCAGTCCTCTGGTACAGAGCCCGATTTCAGGGATAAGTTAAATATTTTAGCATAGAAATAAGGAAAGGAGTTAAAGGGGAGATTGTTGGTAAGGGAGGAGAAAGAGAGAAAAAGAAGATTGTTTGTGGGAGAGCTTGTTCAAGAAATGGGCTTTAAAGAGGAAAGCCAGCAATATAAAATATTATATATATTTATATTTATATTTATATTTATATTTATATTTATATTTATATATTTTAAAGGCTGCTATTTTTCTTTTAAGGGCTGGTTTTTTGCACTCTCTGATTTTTAGCTTTATGGCAAACCTTTTTCCTTCTTCCCTCCACAGAGTTGGTGCCATGTTCTTTATGACTACCAACCAGTGTTTCAGCAGCATCTCTGCTTGAACTTTTTGTTGTGAAAAAGAAGATATTTATTCCCCACCCACGGAAGCTCTTGCTAGGGCAGTGTCTGTGCGTTCATTGCTAGAGTTGTCCTGCCCATTGTATTTGTTTTATATTTTTTCTTTGTGCACCACTTTGGAATAAGGCACAATTTTTAAAAACAGAATTATATCTACATGACCAAATCAGGGAGTTAAAGTTAAGAAAAGCTATTTTTCAAGTAATGCTAAATAATGAAATAACATCTTTCAGAATACAGATTTATCCATTTCATACATAAAATAAAATTTGAGCTTCTTTCAGAAAGCAGTTAGCATAATAAAAGTTTCAGCCTTCAACACTGTATCCTCTCAATCTTTATTAAAAACGCTTCCCAGGTTCAGATGAAGTTTTCATTCCTCAAAATTTTGGTATAAGTTTCCTCTTTACCACTCCAGTATTTTCAGTTTCGTTTCTCCTGAACACAGATTTGTTCTCTTAGGTTTCCTGGAACAGAGAACATTCCTGACAGCCTAACCATGCTGCAATATCTGAGCTGAATCAAAATCACAGTATCTTAGTAAGGATCAAGGATAAATCACAAAAAACTTTGAGCTAGTTTTTGAATATCATAGAAAGAACTCTTCCTCAAGTGTGGATGCTAGAGAAAAAATAAAGGGGAAGGGATAAAGGGTATATTAAACATTTTGTTTACAACCCATAGTCTTGAAATAGTGATTTAGGAAACTCTTTACAGGCTAATTAAGTTAGTTGTTTCTAGTGCAAGAGAGCAGCTTACACGAAAACATACTGGGAGAAAGCAGCAACAGCAATTATTAAAATCTGTCTCAAACACAAATAGAACTCAAGGGTATGCTTGAAACCAAGCAGAGAGAAGGGGAATGCATTTCACCATTCTTCTGGGCTCCATAACACAGTAATACAGACGTCTGTATAGGAAAAAGCCCAGAGGATAAGGAAGGAAGTGGCACCGCAGATTGAAGTGGCGGGGATTGATAAGAACGAAGAATAAGATTAAGGCACAATAAGAGAGACACACACACCTTTTCGAGTCATGAGTGCACGCTTTAATTAATCCAGCTTCCAGCCGAATCCTTCTACTTGTTGTCTGTCCGTGCCTGCCGCCCGCTGCGCCTGGCTCCAGCCCCAGCAACGCTCTCCTCCGCCGCGCGCCACCACATGCAGAAGGGGAGCCAAGCTGGGAGGACGCCGACGTGACGGATGCACGCATGCACAGCGCGCCAACTCGGCACGCTGGCCGAGTCGCGCGTGCGCTAAAGACCCAGCTAGGAGAGCCCAGCCGAGAGAGAGAGAACGCCGCCGAGCGCCTTAAGAAGCAGCTTCTGCTGTGCGCAGCCACCAAGATGGCCAACAGGTCGCCCCCTAAAGTGCGGCGGCGGGAACCAAAAAAAGCAAAGGAAACTAGTCAACGGGGGGGGGAGGGCGCGGCGTCGGAAGGGACCGCTCGTGGGGGAGGGGGAGCTGAAATTTTTATTAATTTTTTTTTTTTTTTTA
Organism: Hemicordylus capensis; assembly: GCF_027244095.1. NCBI lineage: Eukaryota > Metazoa > Chordata > Lepidosauria > Squamata > Cordylidae > Hemicordylus > Hemicordylus capensis. Next base: position 411,277,382 of record NC_069657.1, read on the forward strand.
AAAATTGTGATTGGCGGGGGTCGTGGCGGCGCCCCCCATGTGACCCGCAAGGATGGCGCTGGGGGCATGTGCCCCCCTGCCCCCCCATCCCCCTATCATTACGCCCATGCCTGGAGGCCATGCTTTTCTGACCTACTGGATCTCTCAGTTCGCCCCCCTTAGCATCTTCCTCCACAACAAGACCTTCTGTCTCAGGGCCCCATTCTCCACCCAGATGCTCAATGGCTCCTACTCCCTGCATGGAGGTTGAGTGCTCAAAGGGCCCCATCTAGAAGATCATCCACCAGTAGGATTTACCAGTCTACTTGGTCAGCTTTCTCATCATGGGTGTGCCGGAAGCACATATCTCTGTTGACTGCAGGGGTCGCCAATGTACTGTTTTTCTTACAATCTGGTTTGGAACTTAAACTACGACTTAGTATGCTGAGACGTCAAACTTCATCCCTCGCCTCAGTGCTCAAATGGTCTGACCCAGATGCTCCCTCTTTACTCCATTCTCACCTTTCAAGGTTCCTTAGTGGGGCCGTCAACACGCCCCCCCCGCACCTCAATAATGTTCTTAATGCACGCACTAGAGCTCCGTTCGACCTGCTCAGAACCATTTTAAAACTCTTCTCATTCCAGGTGCTCTTCCTGGTTGGAATTACTTCAGCACAAAGAGTATCTGAATTGGATGTGCCTCCAGTTGTAAGGAGCTGTGCACATTACATCAGGATGCAGTGGTGCTAAGATTAGACCCTACCTTCCTTCCAAAGGTTAATTCTACCCTCCCCAAATGCAGGAGGTCATCCTTCTGCCCTTCTCTGACACATCCCAAAGAAAAATTATGGTGCAACTCTAGATGTGTACAGGGCACTCAGAATTTACCTAAGACATACTGCCATGTTACGCCAAACAAACTCCCTTTTTGTGTCATTTCTTCCTTCATCTCTGGGTAACAGGGTATCCCAAGTCACCATATCCCAATGGATATGGGGCAACTATCACATTAGCATACGAATCTCTGGAGCTTGCCCATTCCAAAGGGCATTACAGCTCATTCCACTCATTATGCTTCTACTTCAGCCGCCTTTTCCACAAATGTCCCTCTCACTGGAATTTGTAGAGCAGCCACCTGAGCTTCTGTTTCTCCATTCATTAAACACTATAAGATCTTTTCATTCCATGCAACCCAGGCGGTGTTAGGTCGCAGTACTGCAAAACATGGTGTAGACCATCTGTTCCCTCCCTTTTTTTTACTTAGCAGGCTTGGGTATGTCCCATACTAAGCTGATGACCTTCGTCCTCCGTAAAGAAAAATAAACATTGGTCTTACCATGAAGGGCTCTTTTTCTTAGGTGGACAAAGGTCATCAGACCTACCTGTGGCTACAAACTTGATGGTTGGGGTGCCAGTTTTGGATGTAGGGTAGCAACCCTCAGGGACAATTGAGTTGTCCACCCACTATTCTGTCTTTATAGTATTTTCTTTCTTACTATGGTTAGCTACTTTGCCTCTGTTTTTTCTATCTTATATGGTAGCTTTCTATGCTACAGGCCCGGAACTGGGTTTCTAACACCACCTACTGCCTAACAGGAAGCTAGCCTGCACAAAAAATTAACCCTGTCAAAACATGGCTGTCTTGAGCCATGTGATGACTGATAAACCCATACTAAGCTGATCACCTTTGTCCACCTAACAAAAAGAACCCTTCATGGTAAGACCAATGTTTCTTTCTCAAAGGGGGATTGAGGAGAATAAAATAGAGCCTCATGTGCCTCCTTGTATGTAGGGGATTGTTTTGGCTTGCAAGTCACCTGTACCGCACAAATTCCTCTGGGACTTGACTCAGATACCATCATAGTAGGCAGCTGGTGATGGTAACTGGTTGTTGGTGGGGAGAGTAGGCTGGCCCTAGTCTGAATCAAGGGTGGGATCTGCTGGATTATGGACAGCTTTAAGGGTAATTGGCAGCTTGCTCTTGTGAACTGCAGAACCTATCGAATCCTTTATCTAGGATCCAAGGTGCAGTGGAGAGTGAAAAGGTCTTAAGGGTGCAACACTCCTGGAGCCTTAACCTCTCACAGCACTCTGTAGCTTTTTAAGCTGGTCTGATGCATCATGAAAGGAGTTATGGGGATATGTGGGGCCTTGGGCTATTGGTGATTGATGTGCTAGAAAGCTTGATCTTTTCACTCAGGTGGTGCATTACTGATTTCAGGATCTGGAACAAACAGCGGGTTGGCTTGCATGATTTGATGCTCTTTGAGTTTATATTTACATTTCTTTTGAGGTGCTTGAGTTTCTTGACTTTGCCTCTTGTGAATCATGTATGGGACCAGGAACACAAGTTCATATGTAATAAATAAATCTTGTTCATAATTCAACAAGGGTGATATCAGCTTAAGGCCAGTCAGTATGACTGATCTTGTGAGCAAATCTCAGTTAAGTTTCATGAATAGTTCACAAAATTATTCTCCACTGGGAGAATAAGTTCACAAAATGTGGCAGGCAGATATATCTAATCCTTTGTCAGGTTGATTTTTATGGAGATCTGTGTGATATTACTGAGGTGTTGGGAATGGCCCTTTATCTGTTAGTTGCCCACATTGTTCAGGAGTGGTGGATGACAGCAGGATAATGGAAAAGAAAAATGGCTACTTCAGATTTTGTGGGCTTCAGCAAGTGTTTATCATAATTATCATAATGATATGATAAAGTCATATGATAAAGTATCATAATGATATGATAAAGTCATATGATAAAGTGTTTATCATAATGAGAGCCAGTGTGGTGTAGTGGTTAGAGTGCTGGACTAGGACTGGGGAGACCCGAGTTCAAATCCCCATTCAGCCATGAAACTAGCTGGGTGACTCTGGGCCAGTCACTTCTCTCTCAGCCTAACCTACTTCCCAGGGTTGTTGTGAAAGAGAAACTTAAGTATGTAGTACACTGCTCTGGGCTCCTTGGAGGAAGAGCGGGATATAAATGTAATAATAATAATGATTACAGCTTTCACAGTTGTCTATATGATATGGCCTAGCAACAATGCATAAAGTATGGATTTTGCATACTGCATATGTGCCTTTTGCAAACACACAACAGGACCACACATATTACCTTAGCATAAATAGGACCATACTGACAAGAAGGGCATTGTTCGTACTCTTTGCTATCCTTGATTCGTTTGTTAAAACAGATGGTGTGACGGGGGTATGTTTCAGCTTGGGGTATGTGTGTGTGTAGTGTACAATAGTACAAAATGAAGATTGCTGCTTATTTCTGTTGGCTTTTTAATCTGTTCTCAAGAATACTTTTTTACTTCAACATATGTTTGAATGCAATAATTAGGGTTAACAGTCTGGGTTTGCATGGAGGTACAAAAAAGAGTGCTTTTAAAATGACTGTAATTTCTCTTCTTTCTACATTTTTGAGACTTTGCTGTATTCTGACTATATAGAGTGATCATTACCTTTAGTACAGTAAATTACTGATGTGTTGATGTTGCTAAGCTTAGATTATTGTTGTAATTGTTTTGTTTTTTCATTGGGCTAATGGATAATAAGACAGTGGAATGACTCACTTCTTCCTGATGGGCATTTGATGGTCCATTGTGGGCAAAAGGCAATGCATGTCCCAAGTTGATTTTCATTATAATGTTACCTACATAATGTTACCTTTTAATTTATTCATAAATGATCTAGAAGCAGGGGTAAGCAGCGATGTGGCCAAATTTGCAGATGATACCAAACTCTTCCGGGTAGTGAAATCCGAAATGGATTGTGAGCAGCTCCAAAAGGATCTCTCCAAACTGGGGGAGTGGGCGACAAAATGGCAAATGCGGTTCAATGTTAGCAAGTGTAAATTCAATGCTAGGGATCATTAGAAAGGGGATTGAAAATAAAACGGCTAACATTATAATGCCCTTAGACAAAACTATGGTGCGACCACACTTGGAGTACTGCGTACAATTCTGGTCACCACATCTTAAAAAGGACATTGTTGAACTGGAGAAGGTACAGAAGAGGGCAACCAAGATGATAAGGGGCCTCGAGCACCTTTCTTATGAGACAAGACTACAACACCTGGGGCTTTTTAGTTTAGAAAAAAGACGACTGCGGGGAGACATGATAGAGGTCTATAAAATCATGCATGGCATGGAGAAAGTGGAGAGAGAGAGATTCTTTTCCCTCTCACACAACACTAGAACAAGGGGTCTCTCCATGAAATTGATTGCCAGGAGGTCTAGGACCAACAAACGGAAGTACTTTTTCACACAACGTGTGATCCACTTGTGGAACTCTCTGCCACAGGATGTGGTGACGGCCAACAACCTGGATGGCTTTAAGAGGGGTTTGGATGACTTCATGGAGGAGAGGTCTATCAATGGCTACTAGTCGGAGGGCTGTGGGCCACCTCCAGCCTCAAGGGCAGGGTGCCTCTGAGTACCAGTTACAGGGGAGTAATGGCAGGAGAGAGGGCACGCCCTCAACTCCTGTCTGTGGCTTCCAGCGGCATCTGGTGGGCCACTGTGCGAAACAGGATACTGGACTAGATGGGCCGTGGGCCTGATACAGCAGGGCTGTTCTTATGTACATAAACTACCTAATGGCGCAGCGGGGAAATGACTTGATTAGCAAGCCAAAGGTTGCTGGTCTGAATCCCCGCTGGTATGTTTCCTCTATGGGAAACACCTTTTTGGGGCAGCAGCTATATAGGAAAGATACTTAAAGGTATCCTCGATGGCAATGGTAAACCCCTCCTGTGTTCTACCAAAGACAACCATAGGGCTCTGTGGTCGCCAGGAGTTGACACTGACTTGACGGCACACTTTACCCGTACATGGTGATAACCATGTTTTGCCTTTTTAGGAGTCTCAGTAAGGGGACAAAACTGGAGTAGAATAGCTGAAGGTTATGTTTTTCCCTAGAAGGAATTCCACTATTTAAGCATTGCTTCAGGCACTTCGACTAAAAGCTGTGTGTTTCATTTCATGCATGCTATGCCTTAGTATTTCTGTTACCATGTGAACGTAGTTGGATGCAGACTAAAAGCAAGGACATTTGCTGTGCATCAGTATATGCAAGGAATTGATCCTTGTAACTGAAATATTAATCTGGCAGTGTATACACTTAGTAAGCTTTAAGGATATACATTTCTAGCTCTCAAATATAAGTGGAAATATATCTATAGATGGTCATATCCAAAAGAAAGTCTTGGGTTAACAGTGTTGTACTTGTAAGTAATTGTGTGGAGTGGAAAAGTTGTGAAGGGTGTAGGGAATGTTAGTCATAAGTCACCAAGGCATGTTCTTACTATGCTCTAACATTATGTTACCTATGCTGTTACCACCAGCCTTATTAACAATAATGGTAGGTGATATACCCATGCAAATCATCCGCGCTGGGAAGGCAGTCTAACCTCAAAACTAAGGAACCACAGCGCAGCCATCTTAATTCTCTCCCAACACTGGAAACTAAGGGGTAATTCCCCCAGCATCTTTCTGCATAAAGAAATAACTTTTGCCTCTTAAGGAGTAAATTTGCTGCAGCTGCTGGTATCTTACTCTTCCTCCTTTAGAGAAACCTAGATAAGAGGCAAGGGATGGGAAACAGAATAAGCTATGAATGTCGGATGTTGGGAAACTGATATGAGTTAAGGGATTGTCCATTGTTTCATCCCAATGTAAGCAAAAGTGGATTTGTGCTGATGATTGGCTTTGGATCTGTGCTGATGATAGGCTTTGCATTCCTTCTAAGACTGTTGTTACACCATGATAAGATGACTAAGCCACACTCTGTATAAATACTTACCTGTAACTGGGGGTCTTCGCTCTCGATTTGGGTGCGCCCTGAAAGCCTTACTTGCTAGCAGTAAACATCCCATAAGCTTTTCCCTGTGTGTGTGTGTGTGTGTATTATTTGGCGTTGTACACCACCCAGACAAGAACCGGCTTTCACAGTTATATCATAGGGAATAAAGACAGTAACCCCATTCTTAATCTGGTAAATAAAGGGCGCGACGAGTTCCCCTCCCCCTTTCCTTAACTAACAAGTGGAGCATGATCTATAGGGTATTCTGGGAGCTTGTTACAGAAACAAGCAAGAGAGGAGCTATCCCAGATCAGATGCAGAAGGATGCCTGCAAATATTTCATTTTATGGGCCTGTGTCTATTTGTTATAGGGACTGTAATCAAGTGGTATCTTCACTACCCTTCAAGCAAATTGCATCCCCCACATTATCTTGGTCAAGGGCATGTGGACTCTTTCCCCCCCTATGGTTTCTCTCTCCATCCCTCCCCCCAAGATTACATATGTATATATGCATCCTTAGAGGTGCTGAAGAGAATTGAGTTTTTTCTTATTAGACTTTTGTATAATTGAGGAGTATGGTATAATAGCAGCAAGATTTCTTTTTATGTTGTATACTTAATCTGGTTTAAAATTGTGTTCTGATTTAAGAAAAGAAAATATTTAATTCCAGTTATGTTGTAATTGTTACTGTATTGATTTCAAAAAGTTGGTTTAGGGAATTGTGCAGCCATGGGTGGGAGTTCCACTGTCCAGTAAGATTCGAACCCTCCTGCTCCTTAAGAGGAGGAGGTTACAACTGCATTGTGGAACATGCGCAAGCCCAAGGTTCTTAAGCCCAACCTTGCTTCTTCAACAGTATGTCTGCCCTGCACTTCTTATGCAGAATGTTGGATTTTTATTTTGTGTTAGACCCAGTGCACATAGGCCTAACACATGTCACAACTTGCTTCCCCCACAAAGCACTGGCATGGAATCTTCTCCTGGAAGCTTGTGACCACACTATGTGTTTCAGCCTTTTCTTGACTTTGGTGAGGCCACAGTTTTTAATTGTTTAGTTGTTTAGTTGTTTTAGTTTTCATTTTTAGTTGTCTTGGGCTGATTTTGAAGTAATGATTCGCATTCATGAAATGGCCAGTGCAGATAAAACACCAAATTTTCATATCATACTGCATCTCCCTACATAATACTTTTCAGATGGATTATTTTATATGGGAGTTGTTGGTTGGTTGATTGATTGATTGATTGATTGACTGATTATTTATTTATTTATTTATTTGATTTCTATACCGCCCTTCCAAAAATGGCTCAGGGTGGTTTACACAGATAAATAATAAACAAATAAGATTAGGCCATCATGTGTAAATTGGCCCTTATTAAAAGGGAGTAATTTCACTAATCTGAAACTAGTACATTTTGCTAATCAGGAATGTAAACCCTCCCCCCCCCATAATGTAGGATAACATATAGGGAAATATTTCCATATCCTTATCGTGAATTTCTTCTCATAACACTCAATCGCTTTGACCTTATCTCTTGCTTATGAATGTAAATAAACGTATTTATGCATGAAATGCATGCTTTCTTACATCAGACAGCTTGCTGTGAATTCATTCTGTCCACTCTCAAAAGTGAGTGGTATAAGCAGAAACGATTGTCATTGTCCTGTCAGTAGTGACGATGTTGTCCAATATTAAGTAGCTTTCTGTAGTAATTGAGAGTAAATTGTTTGTAGAAGTTTGTTCATGTGCAGGTTTTAGATTTAATTTCACAAAATAGATTATTGCATTTATGAATTTCTTCTGTAGCCTTTGCTTGTAAAAAGCCTTGTAAAAGGAAGAATATGAAACTGCATATCTGCACAAACATTCTTTTCTCTTAAATATTTTGACTTTTTAAAAGCATACATTCTTAATTTCTCTGTGTAAGATTTCTACCACTATTTGCTTTCTGTCCAATGAGAACTGATCAGATGTATTGATCCTACATATTCTTGTAACCCTCTTCTTGTTTTTAATAATTGATTTACGCACACTGTACAGTAAGCTTCCCTTTCTCAAAACCGCCAGTTAAAGTAAAATGTAGTTTGAATTAACAGTTGTTGTAACATGGAACTTTATAATTTTGGCTGTAATCCCCCTTTTCTCCTTGTCACTCGAATGATTGATCTTTCTTCTGGTTATTTCATGGGCTCCATCTTGTGGTTCCACTAATACAAATAGATTCTTCAAAAAATTATTAGCATGATTGGCTGGTTTTACTTTTTGAGTTGATAGAGGTAATCTGTGACAGAGGAGAGCTCAAAATCAGATAAAATATGTTGGGCTAGCACTAAAAGTATTCCATGTGCATAAAAATTTGATGGTGGCACCCTGGAATCTGAAATAAATCTGCTCTGTGTCTGCTCATGAGTTATGAATCCATTGTTGGGTGCACTGAGATGACATAGTGTTTCCCCCCGTTATGCAGTAACTTTTTGAGTCACTACTAGTGGGAGTTCTGTGAGACAGGGCATCTAAATGGGATGCATCTGGGCTAGCTTCTGAGGCTGCTACAATAAAAATCTAGTTCACCTGAAACATGTTATCCTGTGATGCTCATGCATTTCCCCCTTTTAAATGACACATTTCCATGGGGATTGTGCTGTGCTGATTGGCTTGCATTGTTAATGTACAACAGGGCAAATATGAGTCATCTGAATCAATTTCTCTGGAAGCAAACTGCCATTTCAGAAATCATAGAGCAGATACAGACAATCATACATGAAAACAGTTGTCTCCAGGGCTGGAAAAAATGGAATGTGTCTGTCTGAACAGGTCTTTAACTTCTGTGCTGGTATCCGTTTGAAAATATATCTTTCAGCTCTGCGCTGGACTGGCAGCAAATCATTTAATGTTGGCTTGTAAAATTTTATTGGTGCCTAGAATTGAAAGTAGTTTTCTAGACTTATTGATCTACATTTGTTAGCAGCCAAAAAAGTTGTTAATGTTTGATTTATTGCCCCACTTTGTTCTTATGGCCATCCTTTCTCACAGATTCCCTTTTGTGCCCCTTCTTAGACTTCCCATGGCTTGCGTTTGCAATTGTTATATACTGCCCAGAGACCTGAGTGTTGGGCGGTATATAAATATGTTAAATAAATAAATGTTTATGATCTAGAAAGACTGTTCTTGGTTGCCTTACATGTTACTGTACCTCTCAAACGCTTCGGGGTGAGTTTTGAAAATTTATAGGCAAATCTAGGTGATCTAGATTTCACTCTGGGGCTTAAGCCACTCTTCCCTTCATCTTTTTTTTTTTTTTAAATATCTTGTTGGGTAAAGAGCTCTTGGAACCCTCTGTGTCCCCACCACATACTGCTGGCTTTTCAACCCATCTTTCCTATAGATTATATGTGAACTGTGTGTTCACAGTCTTTGGCTAAGACTTTGTGATTGGCAAGAAATTAGAACTATCCAGTAAGTAAAACAATAAACCATTTAAAAAAAAAAGACATTTGTGTTCCCAAGTAAAGGTATTATTTTAAGTATATCAAAATTGGTAATCAATCATTCTACTTGCAGCCTTGTTTATGGTGAATAAAAATAGATTTCAAGCGACTGCTATGGGAATCAAACTTCACAATAGTGCTATTGTGAATACATGTCTTCTGTGACAGCATTTCTCAGGGCTACATTAAGAAGCTATTTGGTGCATCGTGGCTGTCACTACTCCCATGCAGCTTTTGATGTTAGAAACGTTGAAAAAAGGGGGCACACTTATTTTACCTCTTATTTATTTTAAAGTTGTATCCCAGCTTTCTTTCAAAGAAACCCAAGATGTTTTACAATAAGGACAACTTTAAAAATCGCAATATAATGTTAACAGAAAATAAAAATTATGTCCTACAATAAAGGGATGGGGGAGGGGTCAGGGGATGAAAGCAGACATCAAACAAAATCTGAGAAAGACAACCAGAAAATGTGGGTCTTTGCCAGCTGCTGAAAACAACCCCAAAGGTGAGGACCTGTCAGATCTCCCACAGCAGGGAGTTCCATACAGCAGGGCAGACACTGAGAAGGCTCTCTCTTGCATGATCACTCAGTATGCCTCTGAGGGAGGACGAAGTGCTACTATTGACCCCAGGTGCCCAGGAAACAGCTGCACAGCCTGACCCTGAGGCTCTACCCAGGAACCCGATCGTATCACCACCAGCCAAGTCTGGAACAAGCAACGGGAGCTCTAGGGATGGACCCCCCACCCCACCCCGCAAGAGACAGAACCACTGTCTGCACAGCCCAGAGGATACTCCCCTGCCCATGTCCTCTGACACAGAGGATGCCCTGGACCCACTTCCAGTGGTTGAAGACTCACCTCCTTGCTGTTGGAGCCTATGTTTACAAAATAGAGTACAGCTCCTTTAAATGGCCACAGGCTCTGGAAGTACGGCTGAATAAGAACTCATTCTTCACTGAGCTGTCTCTGAAGCAATAATGTTGCAAAGCTGCCTTGTCTGATGTTCCTAGCTTGTTCCAACTCCTGGTTTCTGATCTTGTCTTCGTTTGATTATGCTTTTTGCTTGCCCTGCATGACCCTTAGACTGACTTCTAGCCTTTGACCCAAGGCACTGTTCAACTATGCATTTTGTTTGCCCCTCTGTGAACCTTATAGAGACTCCTAGCTTCAGAACGTTGGCTCCATTTGACTATGCTTCTTGCTGTGACTCACTCTGTTGACTCCAGGCCTCAGACCTACAGCACCGTTAGACTATGCCTTGCACCTGCTCCTGCATGACTCTTCCTGGCCCAAGATCACCACCCATGGAGCAAACACGACATCCAGTCCCAAGTTGTTTAGGGCTTTAAAGATTAAGCCCAGCACTTTAAATCATTCCCAGATGTGCAATTGGCCACTATGAGCCGCAGGGGTGTCCTCCAGCGGACTGGAGATGCCCAGATGTTTTTGTGGGTTTTTTTGTATTTTAAAATTTTATTGATTTTAACAATACCTTAACAATCAAGTTACACTTAATTAAGTAAATATTGACTTCCCGCTTACCAGTCTGCGTGGTTCTTGTTAACTATGCATATAAGCCATTACAAAACATATATACTCCATCTTACAATTCGATTTTACCCTACCTAACCTGCTGTAATTACTAAATTTCAAACCCTGCTGAAAGGTCCATGTTAGAAAAATAGTTCTTTAAGGAAAGCAAGAAAGGTTCCCTATCTTCTTTGAAACATTCCAAGTTTTCATCCCTTATAAGTGTTGAAAGTTTTGCCATCTCTGCATATTCCACAATTTTTATCAACCAGTCTTCTTTTGAAGGCATTTTATTGTCTTTCCATTTCTGCGCGTATACTATTCTAGCCGCCATGGTTGCATACATTTAAAAAGTTAAGTTTCTTCTCGAGAACTTTTGTTGAATTATTCCCAGCAAGGAGGATTCTGGCCTCTTAGGAAATGTCATTTAAAATTTTTTCTTCAACTCATTATATATCATATCCCAAAAGGCCTTTGCCTTCCTGCATGACCACCACATATGAAAGAAAGTTCCTTCACATTGTCCACATTTCCAACATTTATTTGAAACATTTTTATACATTAATGCTAATTTTTTTGGTGTCAGATACCACCTGTACATCATCTTATAACAATTTTCTTGTAAAGTATAACAGGCAGTGAACTTTAAATCAGTTTTCCACAATTTTTCCCAAGCTGCCATCTATATTATGACCCACATCTTGAGCCCATTTTATCATAGTCATTTTAACAACTTCATCTCTTGTCTCCTCCAAAAGCAACAACTTAAACATCTTAGAGAGTAATTTTTCATCATTTTCACACAATTCCTTCTCAAATTTCGACATCTGATCCTCAAATCCAGCTTTAAGATCCTTCTTGTAAAGGAGATGCCCAGATGTAACAAGCCATGCATCACCTGAAGAAACATTGCTAGATGACAATGTAGATGCAGAGGTAGCAGCACTCTTTACTGCAATGAAATAGTCCAGATACTGGGCTCTAGTCTCTGTGTGGTTGAATTCATCATGAGTTTTCCTCCAATATTACTCCTGTTGTCTTCACAAATGCTTCATTGCCAGCAGCTCCTCAGAGAACCATGGGACCATCCCAGCTTTGTGGCAGCGAAGAGGACACTTTGGGATATGATAGGAGAGCTGGTCTTTTGGTAGCAAGCATTAATTGTCCCCTTTGCTAAGTAGGATCTGCCCTGGTTTTCATTTGAATGCGAGATGACATGTGAGCACTGCAAGATATTCCCTTTAGGGGATGGGGCCACTCTGGGTAGAGCGCCTGCATGCAGAAGATTCCAAGTTCCCTCCCTGGCATCTCCAAGATAGGGCTGAGATAGACTCCTGCCTGCAACCTTGGAGAAGCTGCTGCCAGTCTGTGTGGATAATACTGTGTTAGATGGACCAATAGTCTGACTTGGAATAAGGCAGCTTCCTGTGTTTCACTTGTGGTTCAGTAAGCAAGTGTAAAATGATACATATTGGGACAAAAAAACCCAACTTCACATATACATTGATGGGGTCTGAGCTGTCAGAGACGGACCAGGAGAGACCCAGAGAGATCTTGGGGACAGCTCGTTGAAAGTGTCCCATGCTAGGGATCATTAGGATGGGGATTGAAAACATAAATGAAATGCTAAAATTCAATAAAAATGTTAATATTATAATGCCTTTACACAAATCTCCACATTTGCAATACGATGTGCAGTTGTGCTCACTGTATCTTAAGAAGGACATTGTAGAACTGGAAAAGGTGCAGAAGATGATCAGGGGCCTGGAGCACCTTCCTTATGAGACAAGGCTACAGCATCTGGGGCTTTTTAGTTTGGAAAAGAAGCAACTACAGGGAGACATGATAGAGGTCTATAAGATTATTCATGGAGTAGAAAGAGTGGAGCCACCTAATGATGCAGCAGGGAAGTGACTTGCCTAGGGACCAATAGGTTGCTGGTTTGAGTCTCCCCTGGTATGTTTCCCAGATTATGGGAAACACCTATATCGGGCAGCAGCAATATAGGAAGATGCTGAAAGGCATCATCTCGTACTGCGTGGAAAATGGCAATGGTAAATAGGGGTGTGCAAGGAACCGGCTGGCCTGGTCCGGGTGCGAACTGCACCCGAACCTGACTGGGCCAGTTTGGTCTGGCCCACCCCCCCAAACCCTGGCACCCCCCCCCCCCCAGCATCCTGCCGGTCCAATCCTGGAGGGGAGGTTGCGAATTATTTTAAAAACATTTTTTTTAAAGTACCTTAAGTCCCTTCAAGGGGCTTCCTAAAGGCTGCGAGGAGAGGGTCTGCAAAGGTTCCCCCCCCCACCGGCCTCTTAATTAACCACCACAGCCCGCCCCAGGCTGATTTTTGGACCCGTTTGGGCCTGCAGAGATCGGCATGGTGGCCAATTTGGAGGCTGCTGCACATGCTCAAATGGCCTCTGCGAGGCGCAATTCTGAATGATAAAATGTTTATTCACTGATCTGGCATGACATTAACCAATATTGCACTTTTGAATCATGCATCCCCATGACACATTTCTGTATAACATCCAAGACTGGGACTCATGCATCTCTACAGGGAAATGCATGAGGTGGAAATACAACTAAAACGTGCACATGCCCAAGACACTGCTTATATGTAGAAATGTAGAAAGAGGATGGATGAATGAGTCATTCTATTTTTCAGCTCTTCAGGGCAACATCTGTAGCCACATGTGTCACTGTGATGATTAAACCAGCAAGAAGACACTTGTATTCTGTTGGGTGTCAGAGTAAATATACAGAAGAATTTCTTGTAAAACTTATCTTGCTGGTTTGCAATAACTGTGTTTTCAAAAGAAGTTGAGGTTATTGCATTGTTTACACTACTACTTATTGTGAAAAGTGACAGAGCTTTGCCTGGAATCTGAGGTAGTTGAGTTCGCCAGCCTGAAATTGCTGCTTCTTTATAACTGGCACATTTGCCTTTACCAATTCATATGAATCCGAGGCTCCACAGACCCAAGATCTGGAGCATCAGGAAAAGAGGTCAGTTTGGACCAGCTATGACTAAGTAATTAACTAAACTGACATCAGCTGCTACAAATCTCAGTAGGGCTGCTCTGATTCTATTTAAATGAAGGCTTGCTTCAAATGTTAGGATTATCTTACAACACTTTCACTTAGGAAGAAGCATGAAAGTGTGCACCAAAATGCACAAACAGTTAGAGAGATAAATTTCAAGACATTTTGAAGACACTGGAGGGTGGGGTGCATTTTCAAACAATTAAAAAACAATAAATTTAATTTTAAAAACCAATACAGAAACTCAAATATATGCAGTATTTTCTTAGCAGATTTAAACTTCACTACATTAAGATTAAATGTGTGTGTGTGTGTATGTGTGTGTGTGTGTGTATATATATATATATATATATATATATATATATATATATAAAAAACATAGATTGCACTGTGTTATATTTATGAAATATAGAAGTATAAATGCCTTAACCATATTCAAATGATAATCACAAATATCCCCCATATAGTACGAGCAATGGAGCAGCAAGCTGCTGCAGCCAGTTTGCCAGTTGCAAAAGAATGTGGAAAGGTTGAAACTAGAAACTATCAACATTACAGTAAAAAAAAGGAAACTTCTTATTATCTGAACTCAGAAACAGCCTTCTCTCCAGTTCATTTTCAATTATTATTATTATTATTATTATTATTATTATTATTTTACATTTATCTCCCGCTCCTCCTCCAAGGAGCCCAGAGCGGTGTACTACATACTTGAGTTTCTCTTTCACAACAACCCTGTGAAGTAGGTTAGGCTGAGAGAGAAGTGACTGGCCCAGTCACCCAGCAAGTTTCATGGCTGGCTTTCATTTTCAATGGATAACTTTTAGATTCATTAGGAATTTTCATTTAATAAGAAATCAGTGTTACTCCCCTGCTAACTGAGCAAAGAGGCACCTTTTAAAAGTAGTGATTCTTTTAATTTAGCAGGGCAGGGGGAACTGGATTCATCCATCCATCCATCCATCCCCAGCACAGCATCCCTCCAGTGGCTGTTGTTGGTGTCTAGTTTATATTTCTTTTTTAGATTGTGAGCCCTTTGGGGAGAAAGAGCCATTTTACTTGTTTATATCTATATAAACTGCTTTGGGAACTTTTGTTGAAAAACAGTATATAAATATTCATTGTATTTGTAAGTGTTCAGAGCACTTGGTACTGTTTCTTCTCACGTATCAAGATACTTTACTTAACCTTTTTCTATAAATAACATTATACATCAGAACCCTGTTATTTGTGGCGGCCCCATTCTATGTGGGGGCCCGCAGATAACAAGGTCCTCCTGTACTT
This sequence comes from Hemicordylus capensis, assembly GCF_027244095.1. Classification (NCBI taxonomy): domain Eukaryota; kingdom Metazoa; phylum Chordata; class Lepidosauria; order Squamata; family Cordylidae; genus Hemicordylus; species Hemicordylus capensis. The sequence goes on from NC_069657.1 coordinate 411,292,527, forward strand.
TAAAGCCACGTACCTCTTTTAAGTACAAATGGAATTTACCGCTATCTTATTAACCAACTTCATATCCTCCTAGGCACAGAAGTCTTGCACCAATGACAAATCTCTTCAACTTTCCTGTTGTATGAAGTTCTTGGATAATATCGTTATGGCACTAGTTCAATGTGCTGCCTTTCTCCAAGAAAGTGGGCATATGATAGGGGAGTATTGGGTGGAGGATGACAGTTTCATTCTCAGTAACATTTGACAGTCTTCTGTAGGCAGCCCATTGTTGACATGTGCCATGATACATGACATGTCCCAGAGGCTTTGGGCCAGCATGCATATAATTTGTGGGTTTGCAGGGAGATCTGCAGGTTTTAAAAGTGGTGATTCTCTGTATTTAGCAGGGGGAGAGCAACTGGGGATTGGTGTGTTGTAGGTACATTTTCTGGCAAACCTAGAGGGTATCTTTAAAGTACCAACCATATGTTCTCTTACTTGACCCTGCCAAATACCATCTTCTGCCTTTCACGTAATGGAGGAGGTGCTGTTTCTTCAATTCAAGTCACCATTTCAGAGAAGTATGCAGCTGAAAAGCAAAACTATCTTACTGGCTTGGAAAACTTCTCTAGAGAGTAACTACCCAGTGAGGCTTACTCCCATGCAAGCATGCCTAGCATTGCAGCCTGAGAGCAACAACAATTTAGGAAGAGGAGAAGACTTGGCATTTGTTTGGGGCTGGCATGCCATGCACTCCAGGGGCCCCACTGATTGATCAGGGACAGGACCTATTCTCTGGCCACTATCCTTGGTTGAAACTGTGAGTCCATTGACAGGGAAAATAGAGCCACAAGTAGCTTATAATATTTAATTATAATGTCATAATGTGCTAAAAATTTGACCTCGGCCCCTGCACACCAAGTTGTGGATGGTTCTGGCCCACTAGGGCATTTGAGTTGTGCAGCCCTGCTATAAACGTTAAGATGAGGCTTGTCAGGAAGTTATTCAGACATGGCTTCATGCCGCGAGGTATCTGAAGAGCGAATCTGCTTTGCAGCTGATTCACATATGTTTAATTTGGGGGATTAAATGGACCATTTACATAGGGTCAGTTCCTCTCTGCAATCCCTGCAGATCTTTTTCCTATGTGCATTCCCACAGCTTTCTCTGGGTTTTTTCTCCAACCAATCACACCCTAGAGGAGGCGGCGAGAGACCTGTTGTTGTTGTTGTTGTTAGTTTGACAGTTGGTTATGGAAAACCAATGAGACAAGTTGCCAAGCAGTCAGATCAAACAGCAGAACACTTAATCCGAACTGCCGAATCTGACCCTAATCTTTGATTTTTTATAATGAACTTGCCTTTGTGACTGCCTTCATCACCTCATGTCTCCCCACCCCAAACCATTTAAGAGGCCATGGAAGTTTAAAGAAGAAATAATTGCTTTCTCTCTGTGATGAAGGAAAATGCAGCCATATGCACAAAAGGGCCCAGGTTACATTGGCTTCCAGGCATGCTCCAACAACATCTGCATATGTAAAGTCTATGTTCCTATGGTGACCAGTGCAAGTTTTGAAACAAGCCAAACAAGTCATTACTGGCAATGACCCCTACACATATCAAGGGAGAAGTGGCGGGGCATACTAGAAAGCTCAGACTTTTTTTTTTTAAGCTGCCGCAAATAGATAATTTTTTTTACCCCAGACATAATTGGAGCCAATCTAGAATGTACAGCATTAATTCGGGGTAAAGCAGAATCTTGGTCCCTGATTTGGGGTAAATCCAGCTGATATGTGGACTCACAGCTCCATTCAGAAGGGAATGTGAGCTAAAAGCCATGTGTGTAAAGTTCCCAGGTGAGTAATTGGAAGGAACTTGATGGAAGAGCAGAAAAATGAGTGGTATAAAGATGATCAAATGGATACACTTGTAATACAAAGCCAGTGAGGCCTTTAGATGACAAAGATGATTTGATTAAATGGAATTGTGCTATAAGATATACTATTGAAGCTGAGATAAATTGACATACCTGCTTATTGACTAGATGAGAAGGAGTGAAGATAAGATTCATTTAGGGCCTATTGAAATCTTTGGTAAACTTGGCCAAGAGGCAAACTACTAATTAGTAGTGGTGACTCTTCCTGGAGCTTTGGAAACCTGAGGGGCTTTCTAGAGGTTCCAGAGTACTTACATGTTCCGTTGTTTTCATACACATCTCTCACACAAAATCCAGTCGCCTCCTAGGAGAGTCTTAGGTACTCCAACTGTGAGTATCTTCATACAGAGAAGGGTATGTCAAGTGAAATTCTTGGTCTTTGTTGAAGTGCCAGAGTTTGAACCTTTTCCAGAAAATACCTTTAAAAAACAACAACAACGAGCTACCTAATCTTAGAGGCAGTATTGAGGGAAATCTCAGGCAATCTTGGAGGAAACTGATTATCTAGACTCATTTCAGACCAGTTTCGGGGTGGGCTATGAGGTGGAGACTGCCTTGGTCAGCCTGACGGATAATCTCCAGTTAGGAATTGACAAAGGAAGTGTGACTTTGTTGGTCTTTTTGGACCTCTTGGTGGCTTTTGATGCTATAAACCACAGCTTCTCAACCACCGGTCCCTGGACCGGTGTCGGTCCGCGACAGGTTGAGTGCCGGTCCGTGTCTTGGGGAGTTAATACCTGCATTGTCCCTGGCCAAACTTGGTTCTCAGGCAAGAGAACAGCCCCATGAATCTACTGCTGGTGCCATTTTGCCCGATGGCTTAAGCCAGCCCTGAGAAGAATGCCATAGAAACTGCTGGCCGGTGCTACCATCAAGCAGAGATCATCAGGAAACTGTTAGTGAGACGAGCGCTGCCCTGGCTTGAGCGCACCATTTCCTTGTACAGATCAAGCACTCGCTCACTCTGCCCCTTCGGATTTTGCTCTTTGGTGTCCACTGCTGTGGGTTTGCAAATTGCAAGCTTCCTCATGAGAAGGCAGCAGCACGAACTCTGCGGCAAAATGCCGATGGAGCAGCAGAAATGCGTCAGCAGCTTAGCGCTCCATTTCTTACTCAGTGGAACGAAGAAGCACTCCATTTCTTATGCAGTTGTGCGAAGTGCTAACACAGACCCAGCGGGGCTGAGGTTGGCGCCAAAATTGAAGCCTTAGACAGGACCCAGTAAGTCTGTGGAGAGCACCTGCTGCGCTGCCTTTCGTGCTGCTGCTTCTCTTCTTTTTGGTGGCACGTCTTGTGACTCTCTTGCCACGTGTGTGTGCTGCTGAAGAGCATCTGGCACCCCGATATGGGACAGGAGAGGCGGCACTACAGAGAAGAGCGAGACAAGCAGAAGTAGTCCAAGAAGCCCCCCCTTCCCCAAAGAATCTGCACTGATTGATTACAAGCTGTGGTAGGGACTGAGTGGGTGGCTCCAGCTGGGTGGGGGCTCTGGTATCCGCTGGTGGTGTGTGTGTGTGTGTGTGTATAAGGACTACTGGCTCACCCCCCCCCGCAAGCCATTCCTTGGCCACGCGGCAGCTGGTATTTGAAGACTATATTTTTTAACTAACAAGGAGGTTTGCAGGGGGGGTAGGGTAGAAGGACTACTGGCTCACCCCCCCACCTGGCAGCCATCCCCTCAGCACTGGAATTTTTAAAAATGCACAGAGGTTCCCAGCAGGGGAAGGCAAGTGGCAAGCAGAGCAAGGTGCTGCATGGTGGGGTGGTTCTTTCCATCAGTTTTGTTTTAAACTTTCTCTCCCTCCCTCAAGCCAAACCTGCCTATCCTCTTTCCATCTCTTTCTTTTCTAGCTTTTTCTCTTTCTTTCTCTCCATTCAAGCCTGCTCCATCCCCCTTTTCCTTTTTCTATCCCTCTGTCTCTCTTTCAAGCCACGCGTGCCCCATTCTCTTTCTTGAGCCAAGCCTGCCCTATTCTTTCCCCATCTCGCTTCTCTCTTTCCTTCTTAAAAGCCTGTGTGGTGAAGGATTAAAGTTTAATCTTCTTAACCAAAATTATGAAAAAACTTCTCTAATTTTTTTCCTTAGAAGTGCTCCATGGTAACTGTGATGATTTGGCAGAAGTGGAAAGGAAGAACAATGCATTTTATTGTTATGTATTTTGTACAAATTGTACTGTATTTATTTTATTAGAATTTTTAATTCAATTTTTTATTTTAATTTAAATTAATCTTGGCCTGCCAGAACTTCAAAAGTTAAATTTTGATGAAATTCATTTTAATTAATTTCACATTAATTTGATATAATTAATTGATTGATATTAAGTGTTACTTTAATAATCAGCACCCTAAAAATTGACCTCGGCCCCCATGAGGCAAGTCACGGTCAGTTTTGGCCCATCAGGTCATTTGAGTTGTGCACGCCTATAGTATAGTACTAATAGATAAACTTGAAACGCCTTTACTAACTGATGGTCCAGGAAACTGCACACCAAGAATGTAGTGGTCCTTGAAACTCAGCACGAAGAATTTACTGGTCCTTCACCCCAAAAAGTTGAGAAACACTAAACCATAGTTTCCTTCTGGAGTGTCTGAAGGGGTTGGGGGTGGGAGGCTCTGCTTCGCAGTGGTTCCGCTCCTACCTCTTGGGCAAATTCCAGGTGTCCCTTGGAGACTATTGTTCTTCAAAACCTGAACTTTTGTATGGTGTCCCTCAGGGCTCCATATTGTCTCAATTGTTGTTTAACATTTACATGAAATTGCTGGGAGAGATAATCAGGAGATTTGGTGCAAGTTGTTATCAGTATACTGATGACACCCAAATCTATTTCTCCCTGTCTATATCATCAGGAGAAGGGATGACCTTCCTAAATGCCTGCTGGGAAGCGGTGATAGTCTGGATGAGGGATAACAAACTGAAACTGAATCCAAATAAACAGCTTAGGCCCTGGGTATTTAGGAGAACATCTTATTCACCATGAACCCCACTGCCCACTGAGATAATCAGGAGAGGTTCATCTGCAGTTGCCACCACCTTGACTGGTGGTTACTCAGGGATGGGCCTTCTCCGTTGCTGCCCTGAGAGACTGGAATGCGCTCCCTGCTGAAATAAGGTAAAGATAAAGTGTGCCATCAAGTTGTTTTTGACTCTTGGCGCCTTGGTAGAATACAGGAGAGGTTTACCATTGCCTCCTCCCATGCAGTATGAGATGATGTCTTTCAGTATCTTCCTATATCGCTGTTGCCTGATATAGTACTAGCGGGGATTCAAACCGGCAACCTTCTGCTTGTTAGTCGAGCATTTCCCTTCTGCGCCACTTAAGGTGACTGCTGAAATAAGAGTTGCCTCATAACTGACAAAAAGGCAATCAAGACACATTTGCTCACTCAGGCTATTAATTAGATATTTTAATAAGGTTTTTTTTTAAAAAAAAAAATAAAGTTTTTTTACATTTTGTGATTTACAAACATCTTTCCCAGTCCCCCCTCTGTCTCACCCCTAAGTCCGACCTTACCTCCCTGAGTCAGCACTGCCTGTGGGGAGAGGAGAAAAGAAAGGAGAGAGAGAAGGAGAAGGAGAGCAGAAGGGGAGGGAAGGAAGAAAAGAGATACACACCGTTGTACCAATAGATGTGGGTAGATCAGAGGGGTTTTTCTTCTAAGAATAGTTCAAGGAAGTTGTCCCAGATTTCTGACCATTTATCTGATTTATTTACTTTTATGAGGGCCAATTTTTCATGTGCTGCTTTCTAACATTGTTTTAAATTTTAAGTTATTGTAATGTGTTAATCTTTGTTTTTGTTGTAATTTGCATATTATTGTAAACCACCCAGAGATGCATGTTTTGGGTTGTATACAAATATGTCAAATAAATAAATAAATGCTGTTTTTAAAATAAAATCTAAATCACCTTTCTACTCTCACCAGTTGCCCAAGGCAATAAGTGTAGCACAAAAAAATACACAGTAAAAACCAATTAACAGCAAGATCCTAACTTTGGAGCATGATCCCCACTGCACGGTAAGGTCATCTGAGGAGGTCTGTCTCCAGTTACCATCGGTTCAGAGGCGGGCCTTCTCTGTAGCTGTTCTGGGCTATGGAATGCACTCCCGGCAGAGATCTGTAATTTGAGTTCATTATTGTCTTGCAGGAGAGCCCTTAAAACATATCTGTTTGGCCTAGCCTTCCAGGGTTTTAAAATTATTGTAAACTTTTAAATTGTGTTAAATGTTTGCCCTGTTTTTCCAGAGTTTTTAACTGCATGAATGTTAAATTGGCTTTATTCTGTTTTTATAGTTTCGATTTTAATTAACTGGTTTTAATTGTTTTTATTTTGTTGTAAACTGCCCTCAGCCAGTTTTGGAAGGACGGTATATACATTGAATGAATTAATTAATAAAGCAAAAACTCCTTTTTATTGGGTTATGATTAAGTAATATGGGATAGTTTCCATGTGATGGCTGTAAAGCACAGTTTGTATGAGGTTGGTTTCATTAGTCCTGTGCAGATGATATAAAGAAGAGAGTAAATCTCTGGGGTGTGGCCCCATGTCTGACCTCTGCAAGAGGTACTATGCAAAAGGCCAGATGAATACATGAAGGCTGGGGCCAGCAATGATGATCTCCAACCTCCTTCCATGCATCATTTGCCAGACACGTTGGCTGCCTGGGGCTTCTATGCTTTGTAACCGTACCCAAACCCATGGTACATGGTGAACAGAAAATGTAGAAAGAGATAGGATGGGGAAGTACACACACACAGCACTTCGCCAAAGGCAAATTATTACAGCCCCACAGTTCCTCAAGTGCAATGTCGGTATGATTTTTCTGTTCTGGCAGTTGCACTATCTCAGCCTAATTCTGAAATGCTTCTCCTGGCTTATGTATATAATTACCCTGCTATCTATTTCATCAAGTAGAAATCCTTACATTTTTGTCTTCTCTAAATTTGGCTTGTTAGTATAGGGGAAGCTAAAGACATTTATATGGTAGGCAGGTCACTAGCCTAATTCTAGCTGCTTTTGTCCCTTTCATTTTATGTGTTTCTCCTTTTCCAAGAAAAACCAAACTAACAATAAAGACAAAAAACAGTGTCCAAATAGTCATAATAAGAATATAACTAAATAAGAACAATTCAGTGCAGGCAGGCAGGCAGTCTGTCTGTCATTCCTGTTTGAGCACACCCAGCAGGAAGAAGACTGAGTGGTTGTCTGGGACTGAGCTCTCTGTGTTCAGCTGCTGCCTGCATCTTTAAGCCAGCAGCAATGCTCACAATCGCCCTTCCACTGGCTTCCTTTCCCAGGTGGGAAAGGGAACCAATGGGAAGGGAGGAAGAGCTGCCACTTGCTTAAAGGCACAGGCAGCAGCTGGTGACAGAGAGTCAGCACCTGACAGCTACTTCAAGCATTCTCTCATGCAGTCTGCAGATAGTGAAGATGTGAGTGGTGCCTGGGCAGTGGGGTGGGGATGGGCTGAGGCCAGCAAAAGTTGGAGCAGAGTGAGTGAGTGTTGAGGAGTGACACCAGCAACTGGGCTTGCAGCGGTGGGAAGTGGGCCTTCTGCCACTCCCCAAAGGCTCTGCATGAAGCAATTGCCTTAGTTTGCCACATGGGGAGTCACCCCCTCATGCAATTCAAAAAGGGCAGGTAGATGTATTCCAGAATGTTAACAATTAATTAATTACATTACATTTATTTGCTGCCCCATCCAAACAGATAGATCTTAAGGGCTCTCCTGAAAACCAACATTTAACTCAAATTACGGTTTTCTGCCAGGAGTGCATTCCACAGCTCAGTGGCAGCTACAGAGAAGGCCAGACAAACTGGTGGTAACTGGAGACTAACCTCCTCAGATGACCTCAACATGTGGTGGGGATCATGCTGAAGAAGGCACTCTCTAAGGTAACCCAGAACTAAGCCGTTTAGCATTTTAAATGTAGGCAGGCATTAGGGAATTAATGCCATTTCCTGATGATGGAGATGACAAGGAGAAATAGATATGGGTGTCATCAGCATACTAATAACTCCCAGCACCAAATCTCCTGATGACCTCACCCAGCGGTTTCATGTAGATATTAAAAATCATTGGTGACAGAATGGACCCCTGAGGTACTCCAGATAACAGCTCCTGTTTTGAGGAGCAACTGTCACCAAGCTTCACCATCTGGAATCTACCTGAGAGATAGGAGCGGAACCGCTGCAAAGCAGTGCCTCCTATCCCCAACTCCCCCAGGCGATCCAGAAGGATACCATGGTCAATGATATCGAATGCCACCGAGAGATCCAAAAGAACCAGCAGAGTCACACACCCTCTGTTGATTCTCCGGGAAAGGTAGGCCAACCAAGGCTGTCTCAACCATCTCTAAAGCCAGTTTGAAATGGATCTAGATAATCAGTTTCCTCCAAAACTGCCTGAAGCTGGTCAGCCACCACCCTCTCAATCACCTTGCCCAGTCAAGGGAGATTGGAGACTAGCCTATAACTATCCATTGCTAAGGGATCCAGAGAAAGCTTCTTAAGAATCGGTCTAACCATTGCCTCCTTCAAACCAGGAGGCACCCTATCCTCCCTCAGTGATGCATTTATGATATTAACAAGGCCATCTCCAACAATCTCCCTGTTAGATGGAAGCAGCCAAGTTGGGCAAGGATCCAGAGAACAAGTGGTAGGCTGTACTGCCCCAAGCAGCTTGTCCACATCCTTAGGAATCACAGATTGAAACGGATCCATTCTAACACAGCAAGAGAGATTGCTGGACACCCCCTTCATAGACATTGCAGAAATAGTGGAGTCCATGGTGGCCCGAACACAGGAGATTTTGTCTGCAAAGAAATAAAGTAAAAGGTAAAGTGTGTCGTCGAGTTGGTGTCGACTCCTGGCAACCACAGAGCCCTGTGGTTGTCTTTGGTAGAATGCAGGAGGGGATTACCATTGCCATCTCCTGTGCAGCATCTTCCTATATCGCTGTTGCCCAATATAGGTGTTTCCCATAGTCTGGGAAACATACCAGCAGGGATTCTAACTGGCAACCTCTGGCTTGCTAGTCAAGTCATTTCCCAGCTGCACCACTAGGTGGCTCTGCAAAGAACTACGTATAACAAAAAGCTGCCAAAGTTGTTAAATTCTGGTTATTCAGAAATGGCAAAAAATACATTGAATGTATTAGATCTGACCCATGTCACACCATTATAGGATTTGTAGGGATTACAGTTTCTCAATAAAATGCATCATCAATTCAACATGCATTTACTTGCAACTGGTATTTGAAATCATGGTACTTTACAAATTTAGCTGCATTCATATTTGGTTCTCGAAATAGATAAATACACTTGCTGTGAGATGGTTCAGAAAAAAAGAACTGGTGGAATTACTCATAGATATGTGCAATTGTGCCTAAAAAATAAACGATCTTGAACTGTGTACAGGGTAACTTTATAGTGGGTACCATGTCAATACTATGATTCCATGCAACCTAAGATTAAGTGTTTGATTCTTGAGCCTTGAAAAAAGCAGGGCCTCCACTGAATGGGATAAGTGGCATTTCATTACTCTAGATTTGCTTTGATGTATACTTGTTGGCCTAGAAAAAATGTTACTAGCTGATGCTTAATTTCTGATGCTGCATTGCTATCTTTGCAAAAGGAGGATACTTGCACTGTATAGTGTAAAACTACTTAACCTTCATCTGGAGTCATCATTTTTTAAACATGAGTAGGACTTCCTACTCCTCTGTCACTAGTCCCATTTGGGTACATTGGGTGCCCCTCAATTTTTTCAGGCCTCTCACTGGAGCACCCAGAACCCACCTCAGCACTATTCACCTCATTGCTGATCTGCACATTCCTAAACACCTCTAAACACACATTCCTAAACACCTCTAAACACACATCCCTTCAAAGGTCTCCTACTTTCTCTATTTCCTGTCTCCATTCCTGTCCTTCCCTGATAAATCTCCTTGCCCACCCTCATTTCGATGTTTCCCAAGCTTAGCTCCTCATATCCCAGGCCATCTCAGGTGGCAGAAGCCCTACCTCATTATCATTGTGCATTAGGGATGTGCACAAAGTTTCTTTGGCACCAGCGGGGGTAGTCCTTTAAGGGCGGGGGGAGGGTGCACTCATCCCTCCCACCGCATATCCCCTGCCGGCGCTCCGTTACTTTTAAGCCCCTTGGGGCGGCAGCGTTCCTCCCTGCCGCCCCATTTTTGTCATCGGCCAGAAGTAGTAACCGCGTGTGTGCCCGTCGTGTGCGCACACCCGCATGGCAGACGGGTGCATGCACGCCCGCAACGGGTGCACGCGCGCTTGCTTCTTCTGGCCACTTCTGGCCGATGACAAAAACGGGGCGGCAGGGAGGAACACTGCCGCCCCAATGGGCTTAAAAGTAACGAGCGCCGGCGGGGGATATGCGGCGGGAGGGGTGAGTGCACCCTCCCCCACCCTTAAAGGACTACCCCCGCCGGTGCCGAAGCACCGAAATGGCCCCTGGAGCCGAAATGTTTCAGAGGCCTTCATAATGGTCTCCGAAACATTTCAGGCACAAGCCTATTGTGCATGCCAGCTGCTACACCAGTGTCGTCTACCCTTGCGGTTGCCCGGCTCCCTTCCATCACTTGACCAGTACCATTTACTCTGGTCAGGCCTTACATAGGAACTTAGGAAACTGCCATATACTGAGTCAGACCATTGGTCTATCTAGCTAGTATTGTCTTCACAGACTGGCAGCGGCTTCTCCAAGGTTGCAGGCAGGAATCTTTCTCAGCCCTATCTTGGAGAAGCCAGGGAGGGAACTTGAAACCTTCTGCTCTTCCCAGAGGAGCTCCATCCCCCGAGGGGAATCTCTTCCAGTGCTCACATATCAAGTCTCCCATTCATATGCAACCAGGGCAGACCCTGCTTAGCTATGGGGACAAGTCATGCTTGCTACCACAAGACCAGCTCTCCTCTCCTCAGACCAGCTCTCCTCTCCTAACATCTCCTTGTGGCATCAGGGGCGTAACTATAATAGGGCAAGGGGAGACAGTTATCTGGGGGCCCACTGCCTTGGGCCCCCCCCCCCAGAGGCAAGCCACATGACTGACTCTCCCAGCCACGCACCCGCCCGGGCTTCCTTCAGTTATATTCATTCTCCAAAACTGATGTGAGTGTTAAGACCTGGAGCTACCAGAACAGCATGTCTTTCTCCAGTACCATTAAATGACCCGCATCGTCCACAATTTTCAAAACCTTAAAAAAATAATTTAGGATGATGTTCTGTTGTGGCAGCTGAGCTTCAGTGAAGGTGGGGGGCCCATTTTAAAATCTTGTCTCTGGGCCCACTACAACCTTGCTACGTCCCTGTGTAGCATGTTAGGACCCCTCACCACTCTGATGTCTCCCAATGTTGCATCCCCATTTCTGGGTGAGTAAGGCACAGGATGTGGTGTGAGGGACTGGCAGTGTCTCTGTTCCACATGCTATCCCTGTATGCTCACATATGATGTACTGTATGCACTGGGCCTGTGATGGACTGATTTTAGACCACCTTTTGCCATTTCTGCTTGTCACATAATCCATTATCTCATTACCTTCACTGGCAGGTGAACAGTCAACAGACTGTTCAGTGCCACGTATCCCACCTCTACATCCTCCTCACTCCACCTGGAACCAAGTTCCAACCCCCCCTTTTGGGCTGTATCCCACTAGAAGAAATGGGGAAAGACCAGAGATGTACTGTGGATGGTTGATCCATTAATGTCCAGGCTTACTGAAACTGACATGTTGTGGTTCCTGCTGTTGTGATCCTTTTTGGCTTTGTTCTTCTGGCTAAAATCCATGCTTCCGTGGGGTCAGATGCTTCTGAATGATTTACTTGTTCCAAATACTAGGTTTGCCATTGTGGGAGGGAGTGGTTTCATCTTTCCAAGCTCAGCACAGAATTATGCAGTGCCCCAGAGTATTTTTTCAGACACTTATCGTCTTCCAAGGTCAATTGAGCCTGTAAGGGGAAGCAAAATTGAAGTTTTCAAAGGGAAGCAGAGTATTCTCCCCCATTACAAATGGCTTAAATTGGGCATGGGATAGAAACCACCCCACCATAGGGATTCCATTTATTTCTGGGTTGATTTTTCTCCCAATTGACTTATAATGGGAATGGGATAGAAACCGCCCCACCATAGAAAGCCCATTTATTTTGGGGTGGATTTTACCCTGTCATGTTTTTATTAATAATATATCACATCATATTTCTATACCACTATATTCATCTCATAACTGGTGAGGAGCCATACTTGTGGTTATATTTGTGCCAGAGTCCAGGTAAGAGTTTGACAAGAAGAGCATAGCTAGGAATGCAGTGGTTTGCTTATTTATGCACCTTTACGCAGCGGGGAGTGGAAATATACCCCCAAATCTGAATGAGAGTTAAATTAATAAATGGTGATGGTAATAAATTTCCCCAGATGTGCCCCAAAATGTGACACCCACAGCTGCATTGCTTTGATTCTTCAAATGAATACTGAATACACATTCTGAACAAGGGCATAGCAAGATTGGCGCTGGCTCTGGTACAAGGGAAGATGGGCCACCACCCTCTATCACAATGTGATATGTATTTAAAACAACAACAACAACAACAACAATACCATGTATGTTTTTATTGCTGGCATGGTGTACATAATCTGAACCTGTTTATAGACCCGCAGGCCTGTTTGCTTGTATCTGAAATTTTAGCAAATTCCCAGTGAAACCCAGGAGCAATAGTGTACAAAATCTCTCCATACCGTAAACCAGGTTTGACAGTTGTCGCACTCTCTTCATACAAAAACAGAAACTGTGCTAGTAAGAGCTAAATGCTCTGAGAGAAGCTCTGGCAGATTTACTTTGTAAATTTTTGTCATTGGTTTAAGACACTTAATTCGTAGAATTTCTGAGTAGAACATTACACCTATTTCACAGGGAAACATAAATTATGCAGCTGGACCTGTCTTGTTTCTTTAAATGGATGGAAGCGTTAAATTCATCTTGTGTGTATGAATAACAGGGTCCAAGGCCAATATGCAATACTCCTGCAACCTGGGCTTATTTTCCATTTGTGGTAGCTTTGTTTTATTAGCCCAGACTATTGAAGAGGTCAAATGCCATGTTAATTGTGGGGTTTGACTTGGTGTGCTGGTTAATTTTATCTGTTTTAAATCTCCATATAGAAATCAGTGGGTGTGGTGTTATCCCATTCACTCTGTTAGATCTTTCTGTACTCTTTGATACCATTGATCATACAACATGCAGACTGGGTGCATTTACAGAATGCTTCAATGGGAGTAGCATGGCTCATATCCCTGTGACCTTACCTGTGGGTACAGAGTTGAAAAGAACTTTTGGAGGTTTTCTAGTCTAGCCCCCTGCTCGGTACAGGATTCTGCAGAAGCAGTTCAACCCTGTGCTTTCTGAGTCAAATTTCAGTGCTAAATGAGGGCTGATTCTTATGTTGGTTTTGGTACTAGGGGACACGCATACAAGAGTATAAAATGGATAAGTCTGAACTCTGGTGTGCAGAAAGAATCGAGTTACTGCTGTTGAATCTGCCTAATTCTTTGCATTTGACAGAGTATGAGCAGTTGTGCCAGTATAGTTAAGATGAGTGTTTTCAACATTCTGCCATGATAAGCCCTGAACATCCTATTGCTTATAAAATCAAGAGTATCTACCCGATCCCCTTGAAACTGTGCACATATCACCTAGGGGACAAGACACACTGCTCCTCTGAATTGGTGCTAATCTGTTGCAAAATGGCTGAGCTATGGCAGTCTAGGTTTTTAACTCCTAAAAAGAGATTTCAAAGTGTTGGTCATGTTTTCCACCACATATAATATTTTTTTAAAAAAAGTTTAATATCTTTTTAGCATTCCCCCAAAATTTTGGTCTATTCTGGACTGGTGCCTTTTGCTGGTTTGAAAAACATCAGTCTAGTGATTTTTGAGTAATTACTGTTCAAAATCCTCATAATCTCCAGGAAAATAACTAAGGAAAAGTTAGCTAAGGGCATAACCAAGTTGATGCACCGAGAATTCTGAAGCCAAAGCTAGGAGGAGCAAGTCCTGGCAATTTCTGGCAAGTGACTTGCTGGTTCTGAATATAGGTGTCTGATAAGGACAGTCAGGCAGCAGCGATATAGGAAGGTGCTGGAGGTGGGTGCTCACTTCAGTGACAACAGCAAAGGCATAATTTCATACTGCGCGGGAGAAAGGCAATCGTAAACCACTTCTGTATTCTACCAAGAAAACCACATGGCTCTGTGGTCGCCAGGAGTCAACGCTGACTTGACAGGACAGTCTTTTTTCCCTATGAGCACTCTGTCACTTGTATAGTTAAACAACCATTTCTTTCCCTCCCTTTCATGGGCATTTGTTTTCTCCCTCTGCCGCCTTGCTCTCATTCCCACCAAAGTGGGGAAGCAGAGCAAAGCTTGGAATAAATTACTAGAAAGTAAGTCAATTGATTCCATTGGAGCTTATTTCTGAGTAAAAACACATAGGAATCGGGACCAGCAGAGATCCTAGGCAAGTATGTGGGTTCTCGGCCAGCGAGAAGTCCCGAAGGCTTGGAGCAGCCACATCCTCGGGTGGGTCTGTGCTACTGCCTCAATCGTGGTGGTTTGAAAAGCTGTGCCAGGAGTAAAATGTAACACTTTGGCGGGAAAACCTCAGGTCTTGACAGTGAACTTTAGAGATAACCGAAGGTTCGATTTGGAGTTTGGCAAGGCGAACTGGAGGTCTCTTTCTGTCCGTAACTGCGGTTTTGCACATTCAGGCATACTGGAGTTCCAGCCTCGGCCACGTTTAACTTTTCTTTGCTGTCACGTATGAAACAGACTTAGTAGGCTTCATGGCTGAGCAGGAATTTGAATCTGGGTCTTGCCTTTCCTGTTCTGACACTGACATTGGAAGTTCAAAGCCTGAGTATATTAAGGAAGGTGCAGAGTCCTCTGTCATCTTTCCAAGCCCAGCGTCTTGATGTGGAACATAAAAAAAACCTGCATGTTAGTCGACTAACAATGCCTGACCCCAAGTTTTGCATCCCTGAACCTGCTTGTTTTTGTGTCTCCTTGCGCCATTGTGCCCATTCTTTTGGCTCTATAGCCAGCCCTGCAAATCCTTCACAGTCCTGTCTGCTTTCTGTCCCCTCCCTGGATATCTTCCTCCTTAGTGCCAATGCAGACAAAATGCATGTTACAGATCATTTTCCTACTGCTCGCTAATGCCCCTCACATCCCCTCAAGCCCCTGTTGTATTCTGTCTAGCAGTCCTTCATGTTTTGTTGATTAAAAGTTTGTCCCAGTGGGGATCCTGTAGAGAGTGTATGGGGTGGAGTCAGAAAACATAAGAACAGCCCTGCTGGATCAGGCCCAAGGCCCATCTAGTCCAGCATCCTGTTTCGCACAGTGGCCCACCAGATGCTGCTGGAAGCCACAGACAGGAGTTGAGGGCGTGCCCTCTCACCTGCCATTACTCCCTTGCAACTGGTACTCAGAAAAGGGAGGGAAAGCAGAAGGAGAAAATGAAGTCTTTTATGAATAAAGTCTTAGTTAAACAAACATAAGATTGCTTTGTATTTACAAGTGAAGCAGCTATAAAACATTTGTTGTTGAGATTTTGAACCAGCTATGTTTGTGAGCCTACAAAGCATATTAAGGTTTCTACATCTTCATTTCATTGCATCACTGGACCTACATTCTTGAACTGCTGCATTTTACTATTACTATTGCTGCTTGTTTCTCCAGCTTCCTGATCTGCACAACCCTTGAAGGTACTCTTTCCTTATCAATCCTGGACTCTGTTGTTCACTGGATGCCCATTGCAGCATGGCTCATAACCCACCACCACCTTTTTTCTTGTCCACCCCAGGAGAACCTGCTCTTCCCTGGAAACAATGGAAAACTTATTTCAGCAATTACAGCCTCACTATACAGACCCCTGATTTTATTCCTGCAAAGCAGAAGGCTATATTGCTTCACTGCCTGAGCCTAGAAGGCCAAATAATATATACTCATTTGCCACTTCCTACCAGCTTGGAAGGGGATGCCAACCCTTATGAAGCTGCTCTTGATGCCTTAGATGATCATTTCAACCCTACTTTGATTATGATTGCTGAACGTTACAAGTTCTATTCTAGATCCCAACTGCCTCGTGATCTATTGATCAATATGTCCCAGCTTTGTGTGCCTTAAATGTAACCTGTGAGTTTGCCAACTTTACTAAACAAATCAATAACAGTTCCTGTGCCAGAGATCTCAAGAATTAGGAGAAGTGGGCATGACTGGAGAACACCTAAAAGAATTCAAGACTTTGTCACCAAATTTCAATCTATTAATTGTTATAAAGGGAAGGGATGTGCAGAGGCGTATCTAGGGTAGGGCAGGCAGGGCATATGCCCTGGGCGCCACTTGAAGGGGGGCGCAATTTTTTAAAATTAAATTTTTTTTAAATGGCTGCCAAAAACAAAATGGCCACCACACATGCTCAAATGGCCTCTGTGAGGCCCTAGGCCATGCCAGGCCTCACAGAGGCCATTTGATCATGCACAGTGGCCATTTTGTTTTCAGCCGCCATTTTAAAAAACACACAATTATTTTAAAAATGGCTACCGCACATGCTCAAATGGTCCCTGCGAGGCCCTAGAGGCCCGTGGGGGGAGGCGTAACCTTCGCAGATCCCCCCGCCATGGCCTATATGAAGCGCCCCAAAGGGGCTACAGGTAAAACATTTTTTAAAAATTTAATATAATATAAATCACTGTACACATATTCAGTTTGGCACTATGTACAGAGAATCAGGGCTTGTGAATACTGAGCTGAAGCTTATGAGCTAGGATTGTATTCATTTGCTCTTACTTTGCTTCTTGTGATAAGTGAGTTAAATGTGATGTCTTAATAATATGGCTACTAATGGTGAGTTTGTCTTTGAATCAGTGTGAAATCCTTAGTATTAAGGCCCACTGGGAGTTTCTTGCTCTCTTTCTCTCATTTTAACTGTCTTTCTGAAATACTAGAATATATTCCAAGTGGTGACACAGTTTACTCTGCATATCCTTTAATTGTTTTCAGAGTATCTGGGAAAAGTCAAATTCTCCATTTATTTTTAAAACGTATGTAATAGTGATGCTACAATGCACAGTAGAGAATTAGACGGGCACTTCTGTTTAGTTTTCCAAGTATACCTCCACATTGTATTTGGGTATTTCATGACCCCCAGCATACTGAAATTTGTAGTTTTCCAGCATTTTTTGGTCTGGTTACGTCAACTGCCAAATAGTTTTTGAAATATTAAAAGATTAACAAGCTTGACTTGTATTTTTGAGCTGATATTATGGTAAAGTTATCTGAAAGATGGGTGTCAGATGTTTGGACAGGGGGCGCAATTTCAGTGCTTGCCCTAGGTGCTATTTTCCCTATATACGCCTCTGGGGGTGTGTTCTATCAAGCAGTCCTTTATATTTTCTTGATCAGAAGTTTGTCCCAGTGGGGATCCTGTAGAAAATGTGGGGGGTGGAGTCAGAATGAAAAAAGGAAGGCAAAGGAGAAGGAGGAAATGGAGTTATTCCTGGAATAAAGTCTTAGTTAAATATAAGATTGCTTTGTATTTGAGGGAAACAGCTAAAAAACAGCCTCCTGACAATGAGGTAAGCAAACTGAATCTTAAACAGGATTGGGGTTTACAGAGTTGCCATATGCCTGGAAGAGCAGTAAGTAGTGAAAGTTGGTAAGGGATAATGGAAGAGAAAATATGTTTGTGTACATGCAATTTCAGGAATTGTTTCTCTGATGAAATGCAAAGCATAGCAATTGGTACCTGAGAAAAGGCTTGCTAATCTGGGCACGTCTGTGGTTTTTCTTGTCATAGCAGTAAGTGGACACTTCAGCTAATGTCCCTAATGAGGAAGGAAAGCAGCCGGAGCCAGAGAGCTCTGCATCTGCATGCTTAAAAGCTGAGGCTCTTAGTATTTGTGATTGTTCAAGGGACTCAACTGGCTCCTTCTCTTCCAATGTGGTGCATTCAGTATATTTGTGCCCCTCTTGGTTTGGTCCCTCTGCAGCATTTTGTTAAAAGTTGATCTGAGGTAACCCTGCAGCTGCAGTGTACACTGTGTGCATATGAGAGGCATGAGCAGAAGGTTGTGTCCTGCTGTCAGCGGCAAAGTCTATCCTCCCTGACACAGCAGAACAACAGAGAAAAGAAAAGGCCAGTCGGAATCAGATGCCCAAAGAATACAAATGCAGGAGATGAAGTGAAACCTGCTTTTAAAAGCAATGAGTTCATCCAAGGAGAGCACTCAAGGGTAGATACAGTATATGGAAAGATGGATGATACTTGGTATTGTACCATTTAGTGTTAAGTACTACAGTGTTGCCCTGGGTTTGCAGTTTGTTCTTCCATATTTTTTTTAAATGGTGAATTTGTTGCCCAGGGCACTGGGTGTGAGTTAGAACTCCTCCATATCAAGTTTCTGGAGACTTGGAGCAGATACAGCATGGCTCTTAGGCATGAGGCAAGCCACCTTTTCCTGTGAGCTTGCATAAAGGGAGTTGAGTGGTGTTTGCACTCCTGGCAAATAATTCATAAATAAATAAATTTGCCATGTACACATGAATACTGACAATCCATTGCAATCATGTGGTTCTGCTCCAAATGTTAAGGAGAAGGAGCTACTTTTGTGTTCCTTAAGAATGATGATTGATTGATTAAGTGTCGTCAAGTCGGTGTCAACTCTTAGGGACCACATTAGATAAATTCTCTCCAGGATGATCTGTCTTCAACTTGGCCTTTAAGAATAGGAAGCAAGATATGGATCTTTCCAGGAATTACCTGTAATCTTCTGGCCCTGCCCAAATTTTACCCGTACTTGATGGGGAAGATCAAAGCACTGTGAAAATGCTCTTTTGACCACCAGATCCATTGTTACTTCTGTTCCCGTTTTCCTCCTTGTCTTTGTTTTCATGCCTAGTATAACCATACTGATTTGTTTCTCAACCTTTATGTTGCTACCTAATAGTCTGGATTTTGGAACCCCAACTGGCTCTGTTATTTAGCCTGAAGAATAGCAAGCATGACAAAATGAAGAGAACTCTGTGGTGGTGCAATAATGCACAGTGATATTGCCCAGGAGCTCAAGAAGGGATGTACCTTTACAGAGGTATCTTTACAGAGGATGTACCTTTACAGAGCAGCAATTGCTATTACTTGTTATGATGTGCAGACTTCTTCAGTGTTATAAGCAGGGGCGTTGCTGTGTACTTGAAAGATCTGGGGCCTGCACTCACAGCCTCCCTTTTGATAATTAAACTCCATATCCATGTTTTAATAGTTTGATGATTTTTAACAGTTTTAACATTTTAAATTTTAAATTGTTGTAATGTTTTAACCTTTTATTCATTTATTTATTTTAATGGTTTGTTGTAAAATGCCCAGAGACTTGTGTTTTGGGCATTATACAAATACGTTAAATAAATAAATAAAATATCCCCCCAAGAATAATGGATATAATATTCTCTATAATGCAGCAGCTATGAAGGTGAAAGCTGTGCAGGTGCCTCCACTGCTTTATTTCCCTTCTGGAAGAGGTCACTGAGGTGGCTGATGCAAGGCTTGCATAGTGAATTTTCTCCTTAGCCTGTCAGATGTTCTTACCCTTTGCAACTGAGAATGCTCATAAAGGAAGCACCTTCCTTTTCTTCTGCCCACAATTCCTGTCAGATTTTATTAGATTCTTCAAAATGGGAGCAAAACAATTCTACAAAAAAGCATCAGATTTTGTTGCTTGTGGTGTTTGAAACCCAAATAACTCTGAAATATAAAGAGGGGGAAACTACAATGGCAGAGGCGTAACTAGGGAAAACGGCGCCCGGGGTAAGCACTGAAATGGCGCCCCCTGCCCCCCTCCCAACATACTACATTATACTTAGGTTTTTCCTCACAAGCGCCCGCCGCCACCGCCAAGCCAGGCCACTGACTGGCCGCCAGGTGCCAGCAAAGCAATGGGGGGGGGGCGCAGGCGGCGTGGAAGGGACCGCTCATGGGGAAGGGGGCACCGACGCGCTTCCTTGACTGCTGCAGCGCTGCTGCACTGAGCAGGAAACATTTGTATTAACAAAAAAATTTTTAAAAAATTGGTCATGGCGGCGCCCCCCACGTGACCAGAAAAGATGGCGCCCGGGGCACGTGCCCCCCCTGCCCCCCTATAGTTACGCCTCTGTACAATGGTGTTGATTAAGGGAAATTTGAAGTACTGTGAAATGCCTGGAGAGTTGGCAAGAAAAGAGAATGTTTGGTCTCCATTTGTAGCCAGTGCCCTTACCCGATACTGAAACCTGACAGACAGATGAAAAATTATAGGCCTGTCCATCAGAAAATGTTACCTATCAGAAAAGCTCACCTCTGTACTGAAATCTAATCCTTTGTTTGCTTTTGACCTCTGGTTTACTGTTGTCCTTTGCTCCTGACTGACTACCCAGCTTGACCTTAGACTCATCTAACTGGTCCTGGTCCCTCAGTCCTGCATCTTCCAGGCTAGCTGCCCATGACCCAGCTATAACAATCCTTCCTTTGCAGAACCAATCCTTCCTATGCAGGAAGACTAAAGTTGTGCAGCCCTGCTTTAGATGAAAATTCTCTGAGCATGGCAGACATATCCTGACCCAAGGATAGATCCAGCTCTTCAGATAAAACACAACATGATTCAGATTCCTGAATCAGATTCCTGCAAGGATCGGACTGTACAGGGGTTCTTGTATGTGCCTGCATCCTGCACTTCCCATTCCTCAAAGCAGCAAGTCCAAAGGCAGCACAACAAGGCTAAGTTTCTTTTGGATGGCAGAGCACTTGAAACTACTGACAACTTTGTCATATGCATTTTATTTACAAATATACAAGTAAAACAAATAGATTCCTAGATCAGGCAGCAAAACCACAGAGTCATCATCAAAGTGCCATAGATCCACAGTGACCTCTACAGCCCCCACATGGCTTCCAGTCTAGCTATTCAGCTCAAAATTTTCAGAATTCTGTGCTTGGTTTCAAACTGCAAGTGTGCATGCATGTTTGCATACATGCATGTGTGTGCTTCCTACTAACTGAAGGTGTCACCTTCCAAAGGTAGGGGAGGGGTTTCCAACTGTCAGACATTAATGCTCTTTTGTTGAGTCTCTGACCATCCTCTGATTATCTGGTAATAGTCCCATTACAGTAACCCAGATGGCTAACTCTACCATTCTCTACAACTTGGAAGGATAGAATGATACATTAGTGCAATGATGCACCAAACATATTAAAGATATAGATAAGAACATATAAGAACAGCCCTGTTGGGTCAGGCTGCAGGCCTATCTAGTCCAGCATCCTGCTTCACAGAGTGACCCACCATATGCCTCTGAGAAGCTCACAGGCATGCCCTCTCTCTTGCTGTTGCTCTCCTGCAACTGGCATTTAAAGGCACCCAAATATGCAATTTAGTATTAAATGATGGTATTTAGATGTGATCACTAAGGTAAAGGACATTAAATCTAAATGTGTACAGCTATTGATTTTGTGGCTATAAAGAGCAGTTGCATTAAGAACAGCCCTGCTGGATCAGGCCCAAGGCCTATCTAGTTCAGCATCCTGTTTCAGACAGTGGACCACCAGATGCCTTTGGGAAGCCAATATAATTGTTGCTCATTTCATATTTATTTTATTCTGAGTTTTGTGATATAGTGCCTAACCTCTGTAGATTGCTACCGATGTAACAGTTGATAAAAACCTTGTGCTGTGTTTTATAGCAACATTTTAAGGGCTCTTACACTTAACATTGTGGATTTCATTCTGCTGGTGGGTCAGAGACTGTTTGATATAACAAGAAAGATTCCAGAAAATAGAATAAAGATTGTATTCTTGTCTGCCATTGTGTAGAGAAATGGATTCAGACCTAGTTCTAAAAACTATTCTTGCCTGGCTGGATATGCCCTTCCCAGAAAGATAAGGCTTTTTAACTGAAACCAACTAGATTGGTTTTCATGCTTATAGAATTTTCATGGTTCTTTTCAAAGGCTTATCTCTTGCCTTGCTCCAAAAATTCTCTTGGCTGGTTTAATCATGTTCTAAAGTGACCAGAGAAAAAGATGTCAAGGCCTTTATTGGGTTAATCTAACATTTTTAATGTGAAAGGGCTGCTCGAGCTTTAACTCCACTGAATGTGTGCATGAACAATCGTCAAAGATTTATGTGTAGTCAGAGAATGGTATTTAATGTCATAACTCTCTCTATTGATTACTTGAAGCACATTTTTATCTGTTACGACTGTGTAGAATTAAATTTAGTTGAGATAGGAACTTTTTGGCAAAAGATGCTATTAAATAAAATGGAAGACCAAAAGTATCAATCAAGAATATCATTGTAGGACATTTTTTGTAATAGGATGCTTGATATATTGAAAATTCAACCTCAACACATGAAATACCCATCTACATTAGATAGCAGCAGTATGGTTGTGAAGCTAATTTATGTTCATCTTTTATCTTATCTAGGGTTCGGTTTACAAATGATATATTTTTCCTGTGCGGAGGTACACTCTATGGAGGATTAGATTCCATATATCTATAGTGTGACATAGGTGTTTGTTTCATTGAGAATATGCAGATTAGGTGCTTACTGATGCATCACCACCTGGTCAGTGGAAACATTGTTATAAGGGGTCCTTGGGGTACACTGGCCCAGGAACATTTGCTCCCAATGTGGCACAGTTTGAGAGGGGTGGAAACTGAGAGCTATTATGTTTAGGCACCTTAATTTGGCCACTATATATTGGCAGTTGAATTTTTAGACAGTCTCCCAGGTAGACTACACTTCTTGTGTATTTTTAATCACAGGGGTCCTGCCCTGGATGGTGGAGGGCAAGTCATTTGGGGAAGTATTTGCTCCCTCATCTCCCACTGAATTGCAGTATGCTGATAACATAGATTATCACAATGTAATCCAGGAGTTATCAAACTTGGGTCCCCAGACATTGGACTACAAGAACAGATGTTGTGAATGGGGGTGATGGGAGTTGTGATGCAACAACATCTGGGGACCCAGTTTGAGAACCCCTGATAGTAATAGACAGGGTTTAAAAACATTCTTGGAATAGGAATTATTAGCTAAGTATTAATAGCTGGGTAGGGATTGCCCCTTGTGGCAAGAGACTCACTGTAGCAGCCCTGGAGTCCTTAGAGATCTAGCTTGGCCCAGCTCAGTGAGGCCTATAATTGACTCTCTTCTTGAACAAGAAGAGTATAAGAACATTTTGTCTGAAACCCATGTTTGTATTTGTTTGCTTGCTCCCTTGCTTACTGTCTGCTCAGTTTGCTCAATCTTCTGCTAACTTTTAGGCACCTTTTAAATGTGTGATTCTCTTTATTTAGCAGGGTGAGAGCAACTGGCCCTATCCAGCCCCTGCACAGCATCCCTCCAGTAGTTGTTGGTGGTGTCTGTTTTATGTTTCTTTTTAGATTATGAGCCCTTTGAGGACAGAGAGCCATCTTATTTATGCATTTCTCTATGTAAACCACTTTTGGAAACTTTTGTTGAAAAGCGGTATATAAATATTTGTTGTAGTAGTACTACCAAAAGAAAACTACAGGGCTCTGTGGGCGCCAGGAGTCAAAATCAACTTGATGGCACACTTTACCTTTACCTGGACTTCTGGCATGTTCCTTAACTTTGGTTACTACTTTGTCCCCTTGTTCCTGACTGACCACCCTGCCAGATCTCTTGTTTGCTTCTGACTTCTGGCTTAGTGTTGTCTTTGACTCCTGACTGACTACCCAGCTTGACCTTTGACTCATCTACCTGGTCTTGATTATAAGAACATAGGAAGCTTCCTACTTGGTCTATCTAGCTCTGTATTTCTACACAGATTGGCAGCGGTTTTTCCAAGGTTTCAGGCAGGAGTCTCTCTCAGCCCTATCTGGAGATGCCAGGAAGGGAACTTAGAACCTTCTGCATACAAGCATGCAGGTGCTCTGCCCAGAGCAGCTCCATCCCCTAAGGGGAATATCTTACAGTGCTCACACATAGTCTTCCATTCAAATGCAAACCAGGGCAGACCCTGCTCATCAAAGGGGACAATTCATGCCTCAGTCCTGCATCCTCTGGGCTAGCTTCCTATGATCCAGCTGTAACAATGATGGGTCATTGTTAATCATTGCCAATCCCCTAAGCCCGTTTTCTGCTTAGACTAGATCCTACCTATATAAATATATATTAAAAAATTGAAATTATTGGGACTTAAGGTGGTCAACAGAATAACTTTTCCCATTTATTTCAATGGTGCTTAGTCATGACTAACTTATGCTGAATCCTGACCATGAGATCATAGCTTTGGAATAGAACAAATGAGTGTCATCCTAATTAACCACCTGACCCAAGGATAGTCTACCTACTCTGTAGGTTAATCCATGCAATGCTAGCCATGTTCATTCGGGAGCACTGTAGTTAGAGGGGAGAATAAATTACTTCAGTTAAACAAAGCTGCCTTATACAGACTATTGTCCCATCTAGCTCCATATCAACTCTGGGTACGGTCTTTCCCAGCCCTACCCAGAGCTGCTAGGGATTGAACCTTGGACCTTCTGTATGCAAAGCAGATGCTCTACCACTGAGCTAAAAGCCCCATACCCTAAGGGAAGTATCTTACGGCAGACATAACTTACATATAGTCACCCATCCAAATGCAAACCAAGGCAAAGCTGCTTAGCACAAGAGAAAATTCATGCTTGCTAGCTCTCCACTCCAATCATCCAGTTGATCCAAGCTAGCCTGCTGAGTAACATAAGGAACTTGTAAGTAACAACTAGGAATTGATAACTATTAAGGAAAGCTTTGTGCTTTCCCAGTTTCTGCCCCTGCACTTTTACCCATTGGTAAAAGACTCCAAGGCCAAACTTTATTTATTTGATTGATTGATATACTGCCCTTCCAAAGTGGCTAGATGCAACTCTAAACATTTCCATGGCCCTTTTAGACTTTCTATAAATAGCACACAACCAACCAAGGATTCAGATCTCAATACAAATTAATGGGGGCAAACTGAATAGTACATGCTCCAAATACTGAATCTGAATACCTAATCAAATATTTCCCTATGTGCACAGGTCCAGCTTACTACCACTGCCATCTGCCTCTGTACTTTTCTTCCCACTGAACAACTTGAGGATGGAAGGGGGAAAACCTGATTCATCTTGAAGTGTCACACAACAGGGCAATGGGTGGTGAACAAGAACAGCCTTGTTGAATCAGGCCCGAGGCCCATTTAGTCCAGCATCCTGTTTCCCACAGTGGCCCATCAGATGTCTCTGGGAAGCTCACAGGCAAGTGGTGAGGGCATTCCCTCTCTCCTGCTGTTGTTCCCCTGCAACTGGTATTCTGAGGCATCCTGTCTCTGACCCTGGAGGCAGCCTATAGCCATCAAGACTAGTAGCCATTGATAGACCTGTCTTCCATGAATTTGTCTAAGCTTCTTTTAAAGCCATCCACGCTGGTGGTCATCCTATGGCAGAAAATTCTGTTGATTGATTATGCTTTGTGTGGAAAAGTACTTCCTTTCATCGGTCCTACACTTCTTGGCAGTCAGTTTCATGGGATGACCCTTTGGTTCTAGGGTTGTGTAAGAGGGAGAAAAACTCTCTCTTTCTCTACTCTCTCTACACCATGCATAATTTTATAGACGTTTATCATGTCTCCCCTCAATTACCTTTTTTCTAAGCTTAAAAAGGCCCAGATATTGTAGCCTTGCCTCATAAGGAAGATAGGCCCCTGATCATCTTGGTTGCCCTCTTCTGCAATGGTAGGGGGGAAGGAGTCCTCCTTCACACTACTGTTGGGATAAGTAAAGGATATGTGGGAGTGGGTTGGAGGGCTGGCAGAAAGAACAAGTGGGTGGAAGCTAACATTTCCAAGTTCAGGCTTGAAAGGGTGCTTTGGGAGAGTGTGTGTGTGTGTGTGTGTGTGTGTGTGTGTGTGTGTGTGTGTGTGTGTTCTACACTGCCATTTGCTTTCTGAAAGCAAGTTGCTGCTATGGAGCATTTGCCAGATACAGTGGAGATTCTGCCTCATACTCTACTGAAGTTGTGTGTTTGATTTGAAATCAGGGGTGTAACTATAATATGGCAAGGGGAGACAGTTGTCTGGGGGCCCACTGCCTTGGGGGGGGACACACTGAGGCAAGTCACATGTCTGACTCCCCCAGCTGCGCACCCGCCTGGGCTTCCTTCAGTTGTATTCATCCTCCGAAATTCATGGTGTTAAGACCTGGAGCTACCAGAACAGCATGTCTTTCTCTAGTACTATTAAATGACTTGCATCGTCCACAATTTACAAAGCCTTTCTAAAAATAATTTAGGATGATGTTCTATTGTGGCACATAGGAGATAGATAGATAGATAGATAGATAGATAGATAGATAGATAGATAGATATTGATATAAATTTTACTATGCTTTTTGTTACCACTATTTCAGCCTCATTTAAGATTTCTTTACTTCATGAGCTGAGCTTCGGTTTTAAAATCTTGTCTCTGGGCCCACTCTAACCTTGCTACGCCCCTGTTTGAAATATAACTGAAGATTTTGTTGTTGCTACTAGAAAT
Source organism: Hemicordylus capensis (assembly GCF_027244095.1). Taxonomy (NCBI): domain Eukaryota; kingdom Metazoa; phylum Chordata; class Lepidosauria; order Squamata; family Cordylidae; genus Hemicordylus; species Hemicordylus capensis. The sequence continues at coordinate 411,319,064 of NC_069657.1, forward strand.
AAATGGTTCCATATCTCTTGCATTTGGGAGCATTTTGGGACTGAAGTTCCACTCTAAGTTATCTCCAGCTTGAGTTTGTTGTTTTTTCTACTTGCATTATGGAATAAAGAGGGGTTTTTTGAAGTGTTGTGTTCTGTGTGCTAAGACACTGATGTTTTTGTTTTTTTAATCCGTGTGTGTCTACAGTGGAAGCACTTGATGCTTAGTGTGCAGAAAATTGTGAGCCCCCAGGATACTTCTCATTCAAAATAAAAACACTAAAGTCTAAATTTAATAGCTTTCAGGTTTTCCAGGCCTCCCTCCCACTGGCATTAATTGCCCTCCTGCTGTTCCAGTTGTGAAGCTGTTTGCTCTCTTAACATTCAGCACGTGTTTGTTTTGACAGCCTGGTTTTCTGGGCTTTTTGTTTGTTTGTTTCCTGTAAAGCTTTTTTGTAAATGGCACTGTATATGTTGAAATTAGCTTTATAAAGCAGCCATTGAGGCTCTACACATGAGCAGTCATTTGTCGCTGGGCGACCAGATAGGGTGCCGAGATGAGCAGCAGCTTCGGTCAGGTGCTCCTGCACCCAGCCGTGGCTCACTGGGGAGCTCCGGGGGTTGGGGGAAGGGGAGCACTGCTGTGTTGTGCTCCGGCCCCCAGAGCCCCAGGAAGGCACCGTTCAAGTGCGCGGTGCCTTCCTGGGGTCTCCCCTCCTCACGCCGTTAACCTCTTTTAATGGGAGGGGTTTTTAGGCAGGCTAGCTGCCATGGAACCACCGGGCTCGCCCGCAAGCCCAGTGGTTCTGATGATCAATAGAAACCAGGCTGGGCTCCCCTAGCCCGGTTTATAGTGATCGTGGGAATATCTTCTTCATTTTATACTGTATTCTATAAAAGCGGTCTCTGGATCATTCATTCTATGTATGCAAATATGAAGTGAAGCTTGACACTGAATCCTGACCTTGGCCCAGTTTGGACATACTCTACCAGATCTCTCTCCTACATGTAGGAGGGAAATGAGTTTTAACTTTCTGTTCCTGCTGACCAGGCACGCTTATCCCACCTCCAAGGCCACAAGACATTCACATATGGCAGGGCTGCACAACTTCGGCCCTGCTGCAGATTTTGAACTACAACTCCCAGTATGCCTCACCATTTTATTTGTTTGTTTGATTGATTGATTTATATACTGCTCTTGATTAAAATAATCTAAAAGCGGTTTACAATATAATTAAAACAATGCAAAATTAAAACAGAAAAGTACAGATTATCTCAGTTTATAGTATAATTTGTAATCTATTAAAAATTTAATAACCCATTAAAAACAATGATACTAAAAACACAAAGCAGCAGTAGTAAAAACAATACTTTCATTTAAAAGCCTGGGTGGAGAGCCATGTCTTTACTTTCCCCCTAGAAACTGTCAAGGAGGTGCATGGTTTAACGCTACATCCAAGATTTGGTTTTTCTTTGTAAACAAGGCCACAAGTTCTATATTTTTGACTCTGAGGTATATCTAAATGTGTAGATATATTATTTAATTGTTACTGAGTTAGAATGAAATGATAAGAGGGGGGAAAGTAGAGTCCAAGTTTATGTATGGTTGTGAGATGTCTTATGTGTGTTCTTTTCTTTTTTCTGTGAGTTGTTTGTTGTGTTTGATTTGTCTGAAATAAATAAAATATCAAAAAAAGAAACTGTCAAGGAGACTTAGGAGTGGATGCCAGCCAGGAGAGCATTCCAGAGCCTGGGGGCAATGACTGAGAAGGCCCTGTCCCGTGTGCTTGAAAACTGAGCCTCTCTCACCGTCGGCATGCAGAGCAGAGCCCCCCCCCCCACACACACCGATGATCTTGTCAAGTGAGCACAAACCCTTGGGAGCAGGCGGTCCTTCAGATATCCAGGGCACAATCCATTAAGGGCTTTAAAGGTCAAAACCAGCATCTTGAATTGGACCTGGAAACAAATTGGTAGCTAGTGCAGCTCTTTCAGAATAGGTGTAATATGATCCCAGCAAGCTCAGTGTTCAGTATTGACCATTGTGGCTGGGAATGATTGGAGTTGTCATCCAAAAACAGCTGGAGGGCTGAAGTTGTGCAGCCCTGACACATGGGCATAATATTTAAATAGGGCTTGCATGCATTAAATCCAATATACCTAGGCCTGAACAGCATGCACCCATATAAAATGTGGGAATCAACCATGTGATCTGGTAGCCTTGGAGGTGGGATAAGCATGCTGCGTGGATGGGGTGGGATGGTATGCACTTGCTCCTTCACCGTGCATGGGGGTGGGGGTGGGGCTCAGAGGAGGTGGTGTATTATCTGAAACAAGCCCTTCTTGTATAGAAAATATGCTGCACTGCATTATAGATTCCATTAACCAATATGAAGACAATTTGCTTTGTACTGTGGGACAGGAACTGATGCTGGTTTTTTATTCTTCCCAGCTCAGTGCTTTTATAAAGATGTCTGTTCTTCCATATAGCAGAGAAACTGAATATGCTGTTGGAATACTAAATTCAGTGTTCTTCCTAACCAAAGCATAGCCTCTAAGGGGGGTGGGGGACACCTCTCGGGTCTGCTTTTGCTAAAGGTTGAACTTTCAAACTAAGATAGTTGTTGCTTTAGTATGGATATGGAAAGTTATTCATAGCTAGTGCTTTGATCATTATTCTATTCTTTTCAGTGTTTCTTGACAGACGGGCGTGTGGGAAATGTTATGAATTCTATGTTTTATCTTCTCCATTTTCCTGGGCTGGCTTATTGCTGAGATGAAATTTGCATCCTGATATTAGGCAGTTGTCCAGATATGAGCTATAATTTAATTGTGTGTTTCACAACTAAGGGGGTTTCTGGACTAGTTCACACAGGGTCAAATCGCATGCATTGTTGTGCTAAATGCACGCACCTACGCATGCACACACCCCAAATACCCTTGCTTATTAGCTTTAGAAGGGAAGCTTCCATAAGCTCCAATGGAAGTTTTCCTTCCAGGATTTCCTTCCTTTTGGAGGAAGGAATTTGGTTGGAACTGCACCGTGGAGAGAAGAAGTTAAATACACCCTCCCTATAGTGGTGGATAGCTTCTGCCTTTTAGGATCAACCGTCAACAGTAAAGGATCCAGCAGTCGAGAAATACGCCACAGACTAGCACTTGCTAGGGTTGCAATGATGGCCTTGGAAAGGATATTTAGATGCCATGACATATCTACACATACAAAGATTAGAATCGTTCGGACAGTGGTTTTCCCCGTAACACTCTATGGATGCGAAAGCTGGACTTTGAAGAAGCAAGATAGAAAAAGTATTAACTCTTTTGAAGGATACCATGGGCAGCCAGGAAAACAAACAAATGGATCATAGAACAAATCAATCCAGAATGTTCACTCGAGGCACAAATGACCAGGCTCAAACTATCATACTTCAGACACATCATGCGAAGATCCAGCTCTAGGCGTGTGTCCGAACCGGTCCGGCGGCCATTCTATAGAATGGCCGAACTGCCGGACCGGTTCTGCCCTGGTTGGTCCGGGTCCGGGGGGGGGGGTATTGCTTTAAGGGCGGGAGGGCTTGTTTACCCTCCCGCGCCTCTTTGCCCCCGCCAGTGGCCGTAATCTACTGTAAAATTGGGGCGCTGGAAACCAGCCGCCCCAGCCGCCGCCGCCGCTTCCGCCGCGCCCCCCCCGCGAGCAAATTAGAGATAAAAAAGGCTACTGCCTACAAGGAAAGGCTACTGCCGCCCTGCCGCCCCCCCACCCGCCACCCCCCCACGAGTGCTCACCAAGTTAGAAGAACTTAGAGAGGAGCTCGCGAACAGAGCTCCTCTCTTATCGAAGCCTCCGGCCCAACTGGGGCCTTGGGCGCGTGCGCACGCGGAAGCCGGGTAGACCGGGCCTCCGATCGCCGGAGGCCCGGTCTACCCGGCTTCTTCCCGGCGGGTAGACCGGGCCTCCGGCAAAAGCTCTATAGGCTAAAGAGCTCTAGTGCGTGTGCGCACGCGCCCAAGGCCCCAGTTGGGCCGGAGGCTTCGATAAGAGAGGAGCTCTGTTCGCGAGCTCCTCTCTAAGTTCTTCTAACTTGGTGAGCACTCGTGGGGGGGTGGCAGGTGGCGGGTGGGGGGGCGGCAGGGCGGCAGTAGCCTTTCCTTGTAGGCAGTAGCCTTTTTTATCTCTAATTTGCTCGCGGGGGGGGGCGCGGCAGAAGCGGCGGCGGCAGCTGGGGCAGCTGGTTTCCAGCGCCCCAATTTTACAGTAGATTACAGCCACTGGCGGGGGCAAAGAGGCGCGGGAGGGGTAAACAAGCCCTCCCCGCCCTAAAAGATAGGCTCCCCTTTGGTGCTGGTCCGGACTGCTCCGGACCATGCACATCACTATCCAGCTCCATTGAGAAGTCCATAATGCTGGGGAAAGTTGAAGGAAAGAGAAGAAGAAGATGACCAGCAGCAAGGTGCATGGACTCGATTACAACTGCAGTGAATGCGCCACTGAGAGACCTTAAAGGCCAAGTTGAAGACAGATCATCCTGGAGAGAATCTATCTATGTGGTCACTAAGAGTCAACATTGACTTGAAGGTACTTAATCAGTCAATCAATATGTCACCTAATGGTGCAGCGGGGAAATGATTTGACTAGGAAGCCAGAGGTTGCCGGTTCGAATCCCTGCTGGTATGTTTCCACAGGGCTCTGTGGTTGCCAGGAGTTGACACCAACTCAACTGCACACTTTACTTTATATGCTATGGACCTGTTCCTGATTGGATCCCATAATGAGTTCTTTTTTTAATCTTTCAAAAGACTTAAGTCCTAAGAACCTATTTTGCATAACATGTGGTGTAGCATAATTTATCTATAGAATTTTCTGCTGTGAGATGTGGTGATGGCCACCAACTTGGATGGCTTTAAGTTAGGCTTAGACAATTCATGGAGGACAAATCTATCAATGGCTACTAGTCTTGATGGCTATGGGCTGCCTCAGAGATGACTATAGGCTGTTCAGAGATGCCTCTGAATACCAGGAGGACAACAGCAGGAGAGGATGTGTGTATTCATCTTGAGCTTGTGGGCTTCCTAGAGGCATCTGCTAGGCCACTATGGGAAACAGTTTGCTGGATTAGATATGCCTTTGACCTGATTCAGCAAGGCTCCTCTTATTGTATGTTCTTGTGTGGTTTGATCCACAATCTGTAGACTACAAGTGCCATATATGTAATTAGAAATTTGGTGTATATGCATCCTTCCTCCACCACACACAATCTAACACTAGTTGCGGGCATACACCAGAGGCATTAAGCTCAAATGGGCTGGAGGACTAAACATCTGCTCAGAAGATGTTCAATGCCACAACCCATATTTTTCACTGCCTATTTGCCACTTTCTACATTTTGTTTCTCCCCAAATTCCTTCACAGAACATTGTTGTTCCCAATTCGCAGCATCTGTTGCCTGGGCCTGAGCACCCCATGTAGTTCATAGTTTCCCACTGTTCATTTTATTTATATCTATATATCTATATCTTATCCTAAGACCTCAGGATGGTTAACAACAATATAAAAATAATTCAATAAAAACAGAACAAATGCTGCTAAAAATTTAAAAAGGCAAGACTAGACAGCTTATTGGCCAAAAGCCTGAATAAAAAGGGCAGTCTTCACTTGCCTCCTGAAGGCTGGGGTAGACGGTCCCTATGGAACCCAGGTCCCAAGCTATTTAGGACTTTAAAAGTTATAACCAGCACCTTGAATTGTACTCAGAAACAGACTAGCAAGACTGGAGTAATATGTGTACTGCAAGCAGTCCCAGAGATCAATCTGGCAGCCACATTCTACAACATCTATAGTTTCTGAATACTTTGCAAGGGCAGCACCACATAGAGCCCATTGCAGTAATCCAAACACAATATCACTAAGGCATGGGTGATAGAGTCCAGGTCAGCCATTCCAAGGAAGGTTGCAGGTCTTAAGTACCACTACTTGTCATAAACCTGTCCCACTAATATGGAGCTATAAATATCAGCTGTCAGAGAGTGAAACAGACAGGGGCAGAAGTCAAACAACAAAGCCAGGCAGTAAGCAGTTTCTTCAAACTATAGTCTAGTCCGGGTCGTAATATCACCAGTCAGTCGAACAGAGTCCAAATCATAATCCACAAACAGAGTCCAAAACGGTCCAAGGTCAAAACACAGGCACAGCAAACAGGAACACAGCCAAGTATCTCAGTAAGAACAACGTTGACACCAGCACAGCGGCTGTGGCAAAGCCGGCTAATATAGGCTGAAACCATGTGCTGTTAATCATGGATCCCTGACTCAGCAGGCCTGCTTTTTAGTCTAGCCGTTCTGCGCATGAGGTCTTTATCTCCTGCTGTCTCTTTGAGCGATGCCTCTCCAATGCTGAGACTGGCTGTCCTTCTTCCATAGGAGCTGCTATGACAGGCTCTAACTCTTTTCCAGCCTCCCGTGGGCTGGCCCCACTCTCCTCTGCAAGTTCTGGACCTTGCACTCCCACCTCTGCTGCTATCCTGTCCATCTCTTCCTCCTCCTCGGAGTCCATCCACGTGCTCATGACACTACTTAAGTCTCCATTCCCCATGCCATTGCTTGATTTCCAAACTCCTCATGCATGCCAAAACAACTCTACCTGCTCCTTCCACCTTGAAAGCAAATAAGGGTAATTTGTATATTGCATATTCCACCTGCTCAAGTGCACTGCGCTCCACTCTTATTCCCTTTACACTTTAATACCTGTGCTGCTAATTTAAAGGGACCAATCAAAAAGGCAGTTGCAAAGGCATGTGATTTTAGCCACTCGCTGAGTCAGCTCCTTTGGGGACAAAGTGCATGTTACACACAGCATGGTTATAAAAGTATAATCCAACTGTGCAATCCTTTAACTCCCTTTTGAAGTGGAAGGATTGTAGGAATTGGTTGTATGTGTACAGTGCTTGTTGTATGATGCAGTGTACACACAGAACCCACATTTTTTTCCACTGCCCCTTCATTTCTATGGTATATCAAGTTCAACAATTGCCAGTTCAGTGGTAGTATTACCTGGCCCTATCTATACATGAACATGAGCTTTCGTTCTACACAGAAGATGGGTTTCCCTTACTCTGGAGTGAGTAGCAACAGGAAAGATACCTGTTTGAGAATGGGGTTTGCTCTTTTCTTTGACTGGAAGTAGTAATGTGGTATTGTTGGTCTTCTCAGGTACCACTAGCTGTTAGGTCATAGCATTTCCCATCTCCTTTAAGCTGGTATTTAAGCTACGTTAGCAGGCTGTTATTGTTGTATTTTTTGGCATTCTGTTGTGTTTATCCCTAAATAAATGTGTGTGCTTTTACTTCACTCTTTTTTTTTCTTTTTCTTTTTTGCCTGTGGTTAACTCAGACCTTTGGCCTGGCAGAAACTCTTATACACAACATGAATATAATATTCCTGAGGAAATAATAAGATTGAAAAGCCCCTAGGGCCAAACAAGGGGAACATGGATAGCCCTGCAGTCTTTTGAGTTTTACAGAAATCATTAGGTCAAAATTTGCTTTGTTAAAAAAAATGTGTACTCTGTCATGGAGAGCAATAAAATAGTAGCAGTTTAGTCTAGATTGGGGCACCAGAGTAGAGTGCCTGCAGGTAATGGTGCCTCTAAGGTGTCGTATGTATGAGGAAAACATAAACATTGACCTCAATGCAGTGGGATGTAATTAGTGACAGACCTTATACAGAACAGAATATGTTGCTAAAAGCTACCTGAACTGGTGGTGGAATAATGTTGCATACAAATTAGAAATTGTATACATATCTGTTGGTCTTATGTGTCCTAGGATAACTACTCTAGGATGCAAGCATGCAATATAGACTTGACTCCATCTGGGGGGTAAAGAAAATAACCACAGTCACATGTACAGTCAGTTGTTTGAGAAATTGGGTACCCTGTGCATTTCAACCTAGCTGTCTCTTTCAGAGACACAGTAATGTTTGGGAAAACTTTAATTCAAAACTCTGTAAGGAAGAACAGGGGAAAAAAAATCCTTGTTGCATATCTGTATGGTCTTTAAGTCAAAAGAATAGAGTGAAGTGAAGCAAAATTAATTCCAGACTCTGTGTGTGTGTGTGTGGTGTGGTTTTATATATGATGTGTTCCTTTTCTATGAGGAGCACCTGATTCTAATTAGTAGCACCCTTGCTAATTATGATCAAGTATTCTTCATAGTTCCCATTTTGGAGGCTCTGGTACTTCCACTGCATCTCTGCTGCCAGAAAAGTAGATTAGAGCAGAGATGCACAGCTTTGGCCCTACAACTCCCATGATGGCCTACAAGTCCCATCATGCCTGACTATTGCCTCCTGTCCTGGTGATGATGGAAGTTGCAGTCCAAAAACTGGAAGACCAAAGTTGTGCATACCAGGTTAGTGTATGACATGTGGGCAACTGCCCCAAATTTTCTCTTTGAAAATGTACGTCTACCTGCAGTCCAAGATAGTGACTTAACTTACTCATGATAGGGCCAACCTTGCTTCAGTGTGCTTTTCAGCAGAAATATTGTCAAGCAAAATATGTCCTTAGACCACCTCTTCTTTGCACCACTTTGTGAAACTAACATCACAATAGCATCTTGGAATCTGTGCCCTGCTTCAATATGGCAGATTCTGGAGGTGGGAAGAATACTATCTAAGCAATTTGACTCAACATAAATGTTTTACCTCTTTGTTGTAGGCTTTGATGATCTTCACGCTTGTGCTGACCCTGGATTCCCCGAGTATGGATATAAGATGCCTGGTGCAGGTGTTTTCTTTGAAAGCTCAGTAGTCCGGTTCCATTGCCAAGAAGGATATAGGCTTAAGGGTCCATCCAAAAAGCTTTGTGTGAGACATTTTAATGGCTCTCTAAGCTGGAAGCCAAGTGATAAACCTGTGTGCCTACAAGAAGGTAAGTCTGGTTTACTGTTATCATATTTTTACTTGTGACAACTCCAGATTTTTCCACATTTCTAATTCATGGGATCATACTTAATTACATTCTTATTTCTGAGGAGATTTTTTTTAAAAAAGATATTAGACTGTTATTCAGCCGACATAGGACCAGTTGAGACAGTTCAACAATCCATGGTCTGTTTGGTTGTGAGAAAGCAACATGAATGAGTTTGGAAGCCTGAACACTGTTCCTCTGCATTATTTCTCCTACCTCATGCACCTGGGAATCCTTGTTCATTTAACCATGACTCAGGGAACAATAATTATGGACTAGAAACTAAAATATGAAACTAGGATTTATTTTCAGTTCCATATGCTTGTTTGTAATCCATAGGTAAACAGCTCCCAGCTATGGAAAACACACTGCTGTGGTTTCATGAAAGAGTATTGTTGTGATGCAGCTGGAGCTGAGGAGTAAAGGGGAGAATAGAAGTGTGCATGAATGGTTCATGCCGAACCGGTTCGCCTCAAACTGGGGCTGTTTTGTTGGTTTGATTGCGGACCAAAGCATGATCAAACCAAACCAAGCCCGGTTCGCCCAAACCAGTTCAGCACGATAAAGATGGGGGTGGGGTGGGGTGGGGCAGCAAGCGAGTAAACTGCTTACCTGGCCAATGCTGCTGCTTGCCCTCCCAGTGGCCCCAAGCAGTGGCATCCCTCCTCTTCTGACAAGCTGGCGGTTCAGTCAAAGAGGGGAAAGTGTGCTGCTTGGGGCCACCGGGAGGGCAAGCAGCAGCAGTAAGCAGCTTGCTTACTTACTTGCTGGCCACCCCTTACCCCTGAAAAGGTCCCTGTAATTGTAAAAGGGAATTCTCACCTGATTCCCCTTTACAAGTATGTCCCCTGAACTGATTTGGCCCTATTCGATGGTCAGACCGGACCCAGTTCAGGCAGACACAGAACCGAACCGGGTTGGGTTGATTCGAATCCGGTTTGGGTTAGAACTGAACCAACCAAACGGGTTCCGTGCACACCGCTAGGGGAGAGGGAGGAGGGAGTGCATGGCCTCAGAACTTCTTATATCCACATTCCCAATCCAGCTAATAATGATTTGTTGAACTGTATGAACTCAGATGTAGCTGAATCGTAGCAATTAATGCAAGATTTCCCTCATTCTGATAAAGAGCATTTTGAATTATTCCTGATCTCCCAGGCAAAATCCACAAGTCCTCCTGGGCAAGCCATCATTGAAATCATAAATATTTCTAAAGAGTGTTGCATACTGGCTAGCTTTGGTGTGTGTTTATGCTTGTGTACGCATTGGGGAATAGCACAGAAAAAGTTTCTGGGGAATTTTGACTCATGTCAACGCACACATTAAAATGTCTGATAATATTGATTGTATTAATTACTCTTCTGCCAACGGAACACTGTTTTAGAACTTTAATGGTCTATTTTGCAGTACACTTATAATTAATTTATAATGACAATAAAAGGCATATATGAGAATATTAAAGCAGTGGCTATTTATTGCTGGGATGCTGAACATTTATTTGGGGATGAAAAGGAGTGACAACCGAAGTCACTCTTTATACACAAGTATAAAATGTAGTAACGAAGCTACATGATTACCCTACCCCCACCCCCACCCCCGAACTTGCTTTCTTATGTATATTTTCTTTTTCAGGGATACCTGACAAAAGCAGGGGAGACAAGCAAATTATTAGCATCAGTTTTAGATAAATCTATGTCCAACAAAATGTTCACCACTTCTTAAACCCAGTATGCTAATATGCCCGCTCTTTTTTTTAATTTGCGGAGTGTTCAGCAATGTTAATAGTACAGCCTGTGTTTTAGTGTTTCTGCACATATGCATGTGTGCTGCACAGGTAAAAGTATATGAAAACGTTCAGGTACCATTCTTCTAGAACTATTCTCCTGTATATTATAAATTAAAATATTGTTTTAATAGTGTTGGGCAGGCCCTTGCATGAAGCATGAGAGGATTTGTGTGAAATTGTACCAGCAAAGCATATGGCCTGACCTGGAGTGATGTAGAATGAAATCAGTTTTTCTCTGCTCTGACCCTCAAGCCTTAACTTGTTTTATGGTTAATCTTCCTTATGTTGCAGTTGGCAGTCAAGGTGTTCTTGGCTTAATTGGGGAAAAAGAAATGTAACATTTATTTCATAATTTGTCTTCCCCAACAGAACAATAAAAATACTTTTTAGGATGTTAGTGAAGTTCCAAAGAGGTGAAAGACCGGCTATCAGTCGTGTCAATTAATTATGCAAAGAGTCTATAGAATGATGTATTTAAGGCCTTTGGGAGTCATGTGTGGTAGCTGTGCTAAGAGCTAATAAATCTAAAGGTAAATCTAGAGGTAAAGTCCTCTACTGTGTTTCTAACAGTTGAATAATATGTCAAAACCAATAGCTTTTGTAGGATTAAAATGGAGGTATCCATTCTAGACCATTGTTGCTACCTGCAAGGCAGTAATGCTATATTTGAGATTTCTTCCACTTGGCAGTGTATCTGTTTTTGTTACAGGAAGCAAATATGTGCATGCTAACTTTGTTTTTCTTAAATTACTGCATTCTGTTGGCAAAACCAGAGCACTTTCCAAATTACATGCTGCAACAGGGGTAAAATGTTTCGGCTTGGCAGGATCAAATTGAAAACGATTCCCTGAATCTCAAACTCCTACAACAGGAAAATTTAGCTATTTTTCTGCAACGGACTTGCAACGTTGTAGCACTATAACGCAAAGATAAAATCCAAAACAAGGCATCGGAAATGTGAATGGCACTTTGCTGTCAGCACAGGAACTGCAGTGTCGCAGCATAGGAAGTATAGAAGCACACTTAGCAGATCTGTAGTGACACTGTTGTCGGTTTAATCTTGAAAGCTCCCAGAGGGGAGAACCAGCAGCTTCTGGGATAACTGAATATATTTTTCCTATGTTTGTTATAGATATTTGTCAAAAGGACAATTACTGTGTGTGTTCATTTTATACCGTAGCAAAAAGCTTCTGAAAAGTATTTTGTGTTGATCCTCTTTGTTTTCTTCACTGTCATTTTGGACATTTATTTTGGTGCAAATAACGGCCACATTAAAGAAAACCTCTCTCACACTTGAATCTTTATTTTTACCTACATAAGGACAGCCCTGCTGGATCAGGCCCAAGGCCCATCTAGTCCGGCATCCTGTTTCGCACAGTGGCCCACCAGATGCCGCTGGAAGCCACAGGCAGGAGTTGAGGGTGTGCCCTCTCTCCTGCCATTACTCCCCTGCAACTGGTACTCGGAGGCACCCTGCCCTTGAGGCTGGAGGTGGCCCACAGCCCTCTGACTAGTAGCCATTGATAGACCTCTCCTCCATGAAGTCATCCAAACCCCTCTTAAAGCCATCCAGGTTGTTGGCCGTCACCACATCCTGTGGCAGAGAGTTCCACAAGTGGATCACACGTTGTGTGAAAAAGTACTTCCGTTTGTTGGTCCTAGACCTCCTGGCAATCAATTTCATGGAGTGACCCCTGGTTCTAGTGTTATGTGAGAGGAAAAAGAATTTCTCTCTCTCCAAATTCTCCAAACCATGAATGATTTTGTAAACCTCTATCAGGTCTCCCTGCAGTCGTCTTTTTTCTAAGCTAAAAAGCCCCAGGTGTTGTAGTCTTGCCTCATAAGAAAGGTGCTCGAGGCCCCTGATCATCTTGGTTTCCCTCTTCTGTACCTTTTCCAGTTCAACAATATACTTTTTAAGATGTGGTGACCAGAATTGTACGTAGTACTCCAAGTGTGGTCGCACCATAGTTTTGTCTAAGGGCATTATAATGTTATCTGTTTTATTTTCAATCCCCTTTCTAATGATCCCTAGCATTGAATTTGCCTTTTTCACAGCTGCCGCACATTGAGTTGACACTTTCAACGAGCTGTCCACCACAACCCCAAGATCCCTCTCCTGGTCCGTCACCGACAGCTCGGATCTCATCAGCATATACTTGGTTGGGGTTTTTCGTCCCAATATGCATTACTTTACACTTGCTAACATTGAACCGCATTTGCCATTTTGTCGCCCACTCCCCCAGTTTAGAGAGATCCTTTTGGAGCTGCTCACAATCTGCTTTGAATTTCACTACCCGGAAGAGTTTGGTATCATCTGCAAATTCGGCCACCTCGTTACTTACCCCTGCTTCTAGATCATTTATGAATAAATTAAAAAGCACCGGTCCCAGTACAGATCCCTGGGGGACCCCACTTCTTACTTCCCTCCATTTTGAAAACTCTCCATTGATACCTACCCTCTGTTTCCTGTCTTTCAGCCAGTTAGCAATCCACACATGTACCTGTTCCCTTATCCCATGACTGCTAAGTTTCCTCAGGAGTCGTTGATGAGGAACTTTGTCAAAAGCTTTTTGGAAGTCCAGGTATACTATGTCAACTGGATCACCTTGATCCACACACTCGTTGACACCCTCAAAGAAGTCCAACAGGTTGGTGAGGCAAGATTTAGCTTTGCAGAAGCCATGCTGGCTCATTCCCAGCAGGGCCTGTTCTTCTAGGTGCTTTACAATTTTATCCTTGAGGATGCTTTCCATCAATTTGCCTGGAACGGACGTTAGGCTAACTGGCCTGTAATTTCCCGGATCGCCCCGGGTCCCTTTTTGAAAATCAGTGTTACATTTGCTACTCTCCAGTCCTCTGGTACAGAGCCCGATTTCAGGAATAAGTTGAAAATTTTAGCAAGGAGGTTGGCAATTTCACATTTGAGTTCTTTGAGGACTCTTGGATGGATGCCATCCGGCCCTGGTGATTTGTTAGCTTTCAGTTTTTCCAGACAGTTTAGTACATCTTCTCTTGTCACTACTATCTGATTCAGCTCTCTAGCCTCCATCTCTAAAAAGCCTGGTTCAGGAACAGGTATATGCTCAGTATCCTCTGCCATGAAGACAGATGCAAAGAACTCATTTAGCTTCTCTGCAACCTCCATATCCTCCTTAATAATCCCTTTCACTCCGTCATTGTCTAATGGCCCAACCGCCTCCCTGGCAGGTTTCCTGCTTCTGATGTACTTAAAGAAGTTTTTGTTATTCCCCTTGATACTTTTGGCTAAATGTTCCTCAAACTCTCTTTTTGCCTCCCTCATTGTCACCTTGCATTTCTTTTGCCAGAGTTTGTGTTCCTTTCTGTTCTCTTCATTTGGACAGGCCTTCCAGTTTTGGAAGGAAGTCTTCTTCCCTTTTATGGCTTCTTTGACGGTACCCGTTAGCCATGCTGGCATCCTCCTGGACTTAATGATATCTTTCCTCCTTTTGGGTATACAATCTAACTAGGCTTCTAGTATTGTGGTTTTGAGTAAACTCCATGCACTCTGGAGCGAAGTGTCTCTCCTGGATTTCCTTTTCAGCTTTCTTTTGACCATACTCCTCATTTGGGAGAAGTTTCCTCTTCTGAAATTCAAAATGCCCGTGTTAGACATCCTTGGTGATTCTCTCCCCGCATGTATGCTGAATGTGATGGCACTGTGGTCACTGTTCCCTAAAGGGTCGATGACACTGAAATCACGCACCAGGCCCTGGGTGTCACTCAGAATTAGGTCCAAGGTCGCCTTTTCTCTGGTCGGTTCCATGACCAACTGTTCTAGGGCACAGTCATTTAGTGTATCTAGAAATTTGACCATTTTGTCTTGACCTGACTGTGAATTTACCCAGTCTATGTGTGGGTAATTGAAGTCACCCATAATTACAGCCCTGCCTCTCTTTGACGCCTCCCTGGTTTCTTCCTGCAACTCCCAGTCACTGTTGGCGTTTTGATCCGGAGGGCGATAGCACATCCCCAGTAGCATGTTTCCTTTCCAACCTTGTATAGTCACCCACAGGGTTTCTGTGGAGGACTCCAGTCCACCTAGATTTTCAAGCTTGTTAGATTTTATGGCTTCTTTAACATACAGTGCTACTCCACCTCCAAGGCACCCCTCCCTGTCCTTTCTGTAGAGTTTATAACCAGGGATGACTGTGTCCCACTGGTTCCACCATGTTTCTGTTATGCCCACTATATCTATTTCTGCGTTAGCCACCAAGCACTCCAGCTCACCCATCTTGGCTTGGAGGCTTCTGGCATTAGCATATAAGCACCTGTATTCTGAATCTCTCCCCTGATGTATGCTATTCTTATGACTCTTTGACCTGCTGGCACAGGCTCCTGTCTGCTATTTATGCGGTTCTGCACTGTCCCCTTCTGTTTTATCTGAATTCATTGCACCCTCACACTTTAAGGGATGGCTTTTGACAAACGGGATACTGCCCAGCTCTCGTCGGCTGTTCCCCAGGTGTCATTTTAAAAGCTGCTCTGCAACCTTTTTTATTTTAAGCGCCAGCAGTCTGGTTCCATCTTGGTCCAAGTGCAGCCCGTCCCTTTTGTACAGGCCTTGCTTGCCCCAAAATGTATCCCAGTGCCTAACAAATCTAAACCCCTCCTCATCCACGCATTGAAACCCCTCAGCAATGCCTGTCTCACTGTACCTGTGCATGGAACAGGTAGCATTTCTGAGAATGCTACCTTGGAGGTCCTGGACTTCAATACACTACCTATAAGCCTAAATTTAGCTTCCAGGACCTCCCGACTGCATTTCCCCACATCGTTGGTGCCAACGTGCACCATGACAGCTGTCTCCTCCCCAGCACTGCCTAGGAGCCTGTCTAGATGCTGCGTGATGTCCGCAACCTTCGCACCAGACAGGTAAGTCACCGTGCGGTCAACACGCGGGTCACAAACCCATCTCTCTATACCTCTAATGATCGAATCACCCACTACAAGGAGGCCCCACCCCCCAGAGGAGTGCGAGGGGATATGGGCTCATCATCCACGGAAAGGGTCCCTTCTAAAGGAGCATTTCCCTCTTCCTCAGACTGATGTCCTCCTTGCCCAAGACCTTCATTCTCCCTGACAGCAGAGGAGCTACCAGCCCTGGAGTGGGATGCCTCTATCACATCCCTGAAGGTCTCGTCCACATGCCTCTCTGTCTCTCTGAGCTTCTCCAGATCTGCCACCTTGGTCTCAAGGGAATGGATTTGTTTCCTGAGGGCCAGGAGCTCCTTGCATCGAGCACACACCCATGACTTCTGCCCATGGGGCAAATAGTCATACATGTGGCACTCTGTGCAATTCACTGGGAAGTGCCCCTTCCCCTGGTTGACTTTCTATCTTCATACTGTCTTGTTGGCTGTTTACTGTCTTGTTGGCTTGTTGAACCTGAAAACGGTACTGGGTTTCTTTCCAAATCAACTGAGTAAAAGGCAGTAGCAATATATGTGCATATACTTTAAATGAGATTTATTATTTGCAATGTGGGGAATTGATACCCAAATAACTGATAGACTTATAGTTACAACCAGAGGTACACCTTGGTAATTTTCGAGCCTGGACCTAAAGGCCTTTGGAGGCGTCCTCCCCCTGCAAATTAAGCATCATCATGCTCAGCTGGGCAACCACAGCACCTGGGACAGACTAAAGATGATTTGGGGGCCCCCGGGGGCTTTGGAGGCCCTGGACTTTGGCCCCTAAATCCAGGGATAAGAGCACCTCTGGTTACAACTTATGTCGATCCTTGCCTTGCTACCTCCGTATGTGGACATGCACTGCCTCTTTTTCTCTGAAGAAAACACACAGAGGTGACTGCAGTGCTTTCCTGCATCCCCAGTGCTGGAGTAGCGGTGGTTGATGAAACTGCATGTGGGTGTTCTCTCTTCTGCTTGGGGAAAGGGAGAGAAAATGCATGATGGAAGTATGGCAGCTTTATCTGTTACTTGTGAACATTCACTCCTACTCTTGCACACAACTGTAACAGAACATCCAGTCTTACAAAGTCATAAACCCACAAACTAAAGCACCATAATTCAAACTAAAATAATTCCACCAAAACATAGCAGTTTGAAAACCAAAGCAATTCCAAAGGAATGCTCTAATACAAATATACGTTCCAATAGAGCAAAAACATGATTCCAAATATTCATGAAGGCCTTTTAACATTTTTCTTTTCTCTTCCCTCTCTGGATTCAATTAGATGAGTCATCTAGAACCATATAGAATGTGAGTTTCCCTCTGTGTAGTAATTACATTTGCTAATAAATTCTTGATTGCCTTTGCCTACATAATTTTATGAAACAGAACAGAGAAGTGAATGAGTTAGGAGCAGCATTCCCTCTAAGGCATGCACATTTGCACACACACAAAAGTTTTTTTATGGCCACTCAGTTAATTGTAGATCCTGCTCAGGTTGAAATGGGAAGGCTCCATTCTGAATGCACATGCGTGCTGGAGGCAGCCTATAGCCACCTGATTAGTAGCCATTGATAGACCTGTCCTCCATGAATTTCTCCAACCCCTTTTAAAGCCATCCAAGCTACTGGCCATCACCGCTTCCTGTGGCAGAGAATTCCACAGGTTAATTACATGCTGTGGGAAAGGTACTTCATTTTATTAGTCCTAAAATTCCTGGCCTTCCGTTTCATGGGATGACCCCTGGTTCTAGTGTTGTGAGAGAGGGAGAAAAAAATTATCTCTATGCATTCTCTCTACTCCATGCATAAATTTATACACATCTATCATGTGTGTCTCATCTTAGTCACTTCTTTTCCAAACTAAAAAGCCCCAGATGCTGGCATACAATGGTTATCCAAAAGTATATATCTCCACAAATAAACCAAATCAACAGTCACCACTGGTGGGGGCGGTGGCAGGGGAAGAAGCTGGTTCCCCAAGAAGGAATGTAAGGGGGTTCTGTTCACTAGGCCTTACTTTAGAGAAAGAAATTTTATCATCTTCATTTTGTCTTTATCATGTACACAACATCTGCTCTATTCTCCTACAGAGTCTTCTTTCTTTAATTGAGATTCAAATCATCACCGCTACTACTACTATGGAAAGATTTCTAACAAAAATGCGAAAAATATGTACTGAGGGTTTTGCGGCTAATACCACTGGTGATGGTGAGAGTTCCACTCTCAGTTCCACTGGACGTAAAACATCCCCTCATGTTTTACATGGACATAAAGAGATAGTTCAGGAAATGAATCTTAACATTATAGCTAATGAGCTCATCCAGGTAGCACCAATCAGAAAAAAATACATTCAACATGGAAGAATTCTAGTAGTGCATAGACTGAATGCATTTCTTCTCATTGGTACTCTCTGAAGTTATTTATTTTATTTATTTTATTTTATTTATTTTTGCATTTATATACCGCCTTTCGTTAAAAAGATAACCCCAAGGCGGTATAGTTAGCTATTCTTCATTGCGTTGTCTATAATAAATTTGTTATAATTAATGTAAAAGGTTTCTTGATTTTTATTTTATATTGAGGGTTTCAATTTACAGAGTGAAAAAGTGTATTCCATTTCTTTTAAACTATGTGATCAGTTGTTGATGAAGAGTGATTTCTAGAAATATAAATAATAAATACATATAGGCAAAGACTCCTGTCCCAGGTTTAGCCATAGGAACATAGGAAGGTGCCTTATACCGATTCAGACCATTGGTCCAGCTAGCTCAGTATCGTCCACACAGACTGGCAGCAGCTTCTCCAAGGCTGCAGGCAGAAGTTTCTCTCAGCCCTATTTTTGAGATGCCAGGGAAGGAACTTGGACTGCATGCAAGCATGCAGGTGCTCTGCCTAGAGTGGCCCCAACCCCTAAGGGGCATATCTTACAGTGCTCACATGTAGTCTCCCATTCAAATGCAAATTAGGGTGGGCCCTGCTTAGCACAGGGGCGAATTCATGCTTGCTACCACAAGAAGTCTATGTCCCTGCCTCTTTTAGAAATAACTCTTCAATAATCCAGCATTGTATTTTCTACACACATGCATTCACACAAGTGTAATGCTATTTTAGATAATATATGTATATGTCAGTTTGTATGTGTTCCTCATTTAGAGAAAAGCAAGAGGTTACACAAAAATGCAGTGCGATATTATTCCTTAAAAGGATGCCAAGTTCTACAGGCATCTTCAATTTTATCTGCAATCTAATAGTGCCTGTGTTCCATCTTGCTAGGAGTGGGTGCCTTCACTTTAAAGGGAATATCTATATTTAGATATTTTGGCTGGTATATTTTACTTGTTCTTAGTAATAGAGGAGCAAATAAGAGCAAACAAAAATACCTTCAGACATTTCCTAAAATAGTTGTCAGGAACTGCTAGAGCTTAAGCGAGGAACCCACACATTTTGCAGTACTGTTCCATGTGGTTAAGCTGCCAGACCTTTAGGAGGAGAATTCTCTGGGAAGTAAATGGTTCCTAAGCTCTGGAGTGATTCCTCCTATATAGGATGGCCATTGACCACCACCTTCCTGCAACCAGGAAAGGCTATAATGCTTCTTCAAACCTTCACAGCAACAGCTGTCTCTGACTCCTAAATCATTATTTTAAGCCTGGTTCTTGGCTATTATTCACCAATAGTCAGCAAAATTTTCTATACGTGCACATAGTGTAATCCTACTTTAAATAATGTCAGTTTATATATTTTCCTCATTTGAAAATCAAGTACAACAGCAGTTCATTAGCAAATTGATTCATTTTAGTAAGCTTTTAATTTTGTATTGAGAGAGGGCCGTCAGTGTCAACATGATGACAAATTACATAGCATGGCAGGCCTCTGTGTGATATACGCACTTGCCAATTAACCTATTTACTGATGACTATGGAATACAGTATGTTATGCCTATAACTCTCAGCAGTGCCATTGGGGTTAATATGCAGTACTTAAGTTCCATTGCACCAGCATTTCAACAGTAGAAATAATATTGCTATCGAACTGCACTGTTTAAACTCTAAATTGGAAGGGAGGTGCAGGGGTGTGTGTGTGTGTGTGCGCCATCTTTTGAGAAAAATGGAAGTTGTGTGTCTGTCTCTTTCCAGAAAAGAAGGGGCACTACATTGAGAAGCCCTGGCATGGAACTGGTCACCCTTAACAAGCCTGGTGTTTAGGATTAGTGGGACAGAATTAAGTTTGTCGCTTTGTTTTTAAAATACCATGCACAAATTCTGGGAGGCAGTTGCACTGTCACACATTTGTCATCCAGAACTAGAAAAACACTTTTGAAGATTTCCCCAGTACCTACCTGTTCTGTTGGGGGAACACGTTTTAAATGCTAAATTTGATGCTTTGGTGGTGAGGGAAAGGTTAAGGTTAGCATGTATCTTATCCTTGGCTTTCCAAGTTAGAGATGAAAATTGCTTAGTGTCTTAGCTCTCAAACACTGCGAAACAAGAAAAGTGCTACTACATGCCCCCTTATTTCTTGTTGTTTGTAAATAAATTCCTATTATATCCATCTGAAACAAATTTCATCTATACTCCCTGATTATAATCCTTGTTGCTTTAAACCAGGCCTGTTCAACTTAGGCCCACCAGCTGTTTTTCAACTACAACTCCCATAATCCCAAGCCACAGTGACCAATAGCCAGGGATTATGGGAGTTGCAGGCCAACATCTGCAGGAGGGCTGAAGTTGAGCAGCCGTGCTTTAAACTGTGACACCTTTAGCCCATGAGAGTTGCATAATAACCTAATTCTGCCTTCTCAAATTTTTGGAGCTTGACAGGGGAGTGCATTCCTGTTGGTTCTGCTGGACCTCTCAGCGGCATTCGATACCATGGTCGATGGTATCCTTCTGGACCACCACTTCAGTATGGGGATTGGAGGCACTCCTTTGGAGTGGCTTCAGTCCTTTCTTGGGGGGCAGGGCCCAGAAGGTGTTGCTGGGAGACTACTGCTTGGCCCCTTGGCTATTAGCTTGTGTGATCCCGCAGGGTTCAGTTTTATCCCCCATACTGTTTAACATCTACATAAAACTGCTGAGAGAGGTCGTCTGGGGACTTGGACTGAATGGTCAGCAATATGCAGATGATATTCAGCTCTATCTCTCCTTACACCTGATCCTAGGGAGGCAGTGGATGATTTGAATGGGGCCTTGTGAGCTGCGATGGGCTGGATGTAGGCTAGTAAACAGAGATTGAATGTGGACAAGACAGAGATGCTGTTGGTCAAAAGGAGAGCCAACCGGAATGAAAGGATTCGACTGGTTCTCAATGGGGTTTCATTTGGCTTGAAAGAGCAAGTGTGCAGCTTGGGAGTACTGCTAGACCTGGCTCTACTTTTGGATGCTTAGGTGGAGTTGGTGGACAGAAGCGCTTTTGCACAGCTTCGGTTAGTGCACCAGCTGTATCCCTTTCTCAAGAAAGCAGGCCACAGTTACTCATGCCTTGGTCATGTCGCAGCTGGATTACTGTAAAACACTCTAAATGGGGCTGCTCTTGAAGAATATTTCAAAACTGCAGCTAGTGCAAAATGCAGTGGCTAAGATTTTATCTTGAGCTGCCTGTTGGGATCATATTACACCCATTCTGAAAGAGCTGCACTGGCTACCAATTTGTTTCCAGGTCCAATTCAAGTTGGTTGTTTTGACCTTTACAGCACTTTACGGTGTAGGCCCTGGATAACTGAAGAACTGCCTGCCCCCAATGGTTTCTGCCTGCTTGACAAGATCATTGGAGGGGGCTCTGCTCCATGTGCTAATGGTGAGAGAGGCTCAGCTGTTGAGCATGTGGGACAGGGCCTTCTCAGTCATTGCCCCCAGACTTTGGAATGCTTTCCTGGCTGGCATCCACTCCTCAGCCTCCATCACAGTTTTTAGAAAACAAGTAAAGATGTGGCTCTTCACCCAGACTTTTATGAGGGTGCAGTTTTTATTACTACTGTTTTGTGTTTTGTGTATTACTGTTTTATATAGATTTTTAAAATACTTTTAAATAGAGATATATAATTTTATATTTAATATCTGTATTTTTTGTATTTTAATTGTGCATTCTTTTAATTATATTGTACACTTTGGGATTATTTTAATGAAAAGCAGTATAGAAATCAATCATCTCTCTCTCTCTCTCTGTACTCATTGTAGATGGACATATTACTCAGCAAGTTCAGCTGTCTCCTTGTCCCAAAGGGCAGGGCTAGAGACTGACAAACTTTGACTTGATTTGTATTTCTGCTCAGATAATATTATTTATTATTATTACTTATCATATTTGTATACCACCTGATATATACATCTCTAAATGGTGTACAAATTTTAATATTAAAAATCACAGATTAAAATACATAAAACACAATAAAAACAATATAAAACAAGTTATTGAAATTATTAAAATTAATTCTAATCAAAACCTTGCGAGAATAGGAAAGCCTTGAGGGTCTTCCTGAAAACAAACAGATAAGGAGATGCTCTTATTTCAGCAGGGAGCATATTCCAGAGCATATTCCATATGAGCCATTTGTGCATAAAATAAAAAAAATAGCTTTCCCCCACCCACCCCCGCCAAGCCTGGTTCTGAAATTGTGTTCCCAATAAATGGCCCTTCACCCCTTGAGCCCTCTCCCACTGTCTCTTTACTTCACCCAAAACGTACCTAGTGGTGTTGGTGGTGACTAGACAGCCTCTTTACAAGGCCTCTATTTCTTCCTGATGCTTGGAATGCTGAAACTATAGTACCTTGCATTCTCTACTAAAGTCTTCTAGGTGTCCTGGAAAACTATGTGTCTCAGCACTCCTTGTACCTAGGATATGGCTGGCCATACTCATGACATAGTCCCAGGTACGAGGTGCTCTAGAACAAGGATTCTCGATGTTGGGTCGTCAGATGTTTTTGGACTTCAACTCTCATAATCCCCAACCAAAGGCCACTGGGACTGGGGATTATGGGAGTTGAAGTCCAAAAACATCTGGAGATCCAACATTGAGAATCCCTGCTCTAAAATATGTAGTTTCTGGAGCACGTAATGTTCTTACTGAATACTAAGTGCCCTTGAGAACTACATATCTCAGAGCATCTTGCTTGTGCTTAGAAGCTTAAATACATTCTAAGATGGATAATGCACTCTGGAATGGAGTCGAATCTCTATTTCGGTCATTGGCCAGATGTACTCTATTTGTAATGCAGCCAAACATCTGAATGACTACCTGTTCCCATATGAACCTGCCTACTCTGGGATGCCCCATTGCATATTGACAAGCTAGAACTGGGCTTAGTGTCTTTCCTTTAATTTTTACTTATTTTGTGTACAGATATATTTTAAAGTAAATATTTTTTTAGAAAATCATGTCAATATTCTTTTCACTTCCACTTGGAGATGACTTTTGCAGAAAATGAGTTTCAGACTTGCTGTGGCTTTATTGAAGCAATACAGCAACTTAACACATTTTTCTGGAATGGAGTTTTGAAATTTCTATTTTAACTCTAAGCTGTTTCCATATGGAATGTATATCTTTTAATCTAGTTGCTGGAGGGGAAGTTTGCTTCATGGATTTTAGATTCATGAAATTAAACAACATGCACTCTGCCTCTAAGCTGTTATAAGAATCCAGAGGACCTTCCTGTATGAATCCAGGGGCGTAACTATAATAGGGCAAGGGCGTAACTATAATAGGGCAAATAGTTGTCTGGGGGCCCACTGCCTTGGGGGGCCCCCCAGAGGCAAGCCTCATGACATACTCCCCCAGCCACACACCCGCTCGGGCTTCCTTCAGTTGTATTCATCCTCCGAAACTGATGTGAGTGTTAAGACCTGGAGCTACCAGAACAGCATGTCTTTCTCTAGTACCATCAAATGACTTGCATCGTCCACATGAGCTGAGCTTCAGTGAGTGGGGGGGGGGGAGGACTTTAAAATCTTGTCTCTGGGCCCACTCCAGCCTTGCTACGCCCCTGTATGAATCAGTATTATTATGGGTATGCCGACAACTGAAATTGAGTTTTATAATATAAGCTTGTTGCAGAGTACTAGTAGCTCACTGAGCAACTGTGTGTCTGGCTAGCCTCTACACAGTTAGAATGGTTCAGTCTACAGCCATCATCTGAGATAAATGAGAATTAAGTCATTGTAACAGGATCAATATTTCCTACTTGGAAAATGAAAATCTCATATTTCACCTTCAGTTATGTTGTGTATCTATTTGTGAAACAGCAAGACACCAAGAAAACAGTAAGTCTCGTTGATGTATTCATTGACGTTTTCACTTACTCAGTCCATATATGTCAGTCAAAACCAGGAAACCTGTAATTTCATGCCCAAAGTACCTCTGTGCTTGAATCCATTTTGCTTCATCTTTGATTTGTTTTTATTCTTTCTTGATTTCCCATCTTAACTTTCTCCCCCCCCCTCCCTGTTTTGGCACTTCTTTCTTACACACTTGCATGGGGTATATGTGTGGTATATTTTGCATAACCCCCCCCACACCCATTTCCTTATACATGTGAACTCTTTAAACCTTTTTCATTGGTGTCTCCTCATATTTAATATGCCCATGAATACAACTGTTGTACCATATTGCCATGGAAAGTGTATTGTGTTTGGATGTGGAAAGCTCTGACACATAATTGCCTTGGTTTTGTTTTTAATCTCTCTACCTACAACCCCTTTCAGAGTTGTTGTAGCCTTAGTGTGGATGCTCTGGCTCCATGCTAATCAGTGGCAGCCCAGGAAACTGATGCTTGAGACTAGGTTGACCTCTGCCCTGCCTTGCCCATCCAGTGCTATCTCCAGTGCTGCTCTATACTACAGGTTGCTCCTCACCACCGATGGCTCACTGGTGGCCGCACATGAAGAGCCACTCTGCTCCCCAGGAGGAAAGCTATCATGGACACTAGGGCCAGCCCGTCCATGAGGTTATCCCAGGCAGTTGTCTTAGGAGGCAGGATCTCGGGCAGAGGATGTTTGCTCTCCACCTGTATAACTACCCCTCACCAGTACCACCACCTCCTGGCTTGGCTATGCATGAAGACCTGCTCTGTTCCTCTCCTTGCTGAGCACCCTTCTGTTTGAAAAGGAAGGAGGAACAGAGTGGCACAAAAAGAATTGTGGAGCTGAGAAAGGCAATGGCCTAGAGCAGGGATCCTCAACGTTGGGCCCCCAGATGTTCTTGGACTTCAACTCCCATAATCCCCAGCCAAAGGCCACTGGGCCTGGGGATTATGGGAGTTGAAGTCCAAGAACATCTGGGGGCCCAACGTTGAGGACCCCTGGCCTAGAGCATCCTCGGGGAGGAGAGCTGGTCTTGTGATAGCAAGCCTGAATTGTCCCCTTTGCTCAGCAGGGTCTGCCCTGGTTTGTATTTGGGTGGATGGCTATGTATAAACTGTGTTAAGGTCCTCCTGGGGGATGAGACTATAACTCAGTAGAAGAGCATCTGTTTGCATGCAGAAAGTCACAGGTAGGACCAGGAGAGACTCCTCCCTGAAACCTTGGAGAGCTGCGGAGACCAGGGTTGCACAACCTTGGCCCTCCTGCAGATGGACTACAGCTCTCATAATACTTGGCAATTGGCTACAGTGGCTGGAGATGATGTAGTCCAAAAACAGCTGGATGGCCAAAGTTGTACAGTCCTGGTGTAGGCAATACTGAGCTAGATGGACCAATAATCTGACTTGGTTTAAGACAGATTCCTATGTCCCTATACCCCAGGGGATGCTTGAGGCCAGGGGTAGACAAATATGGCCCTCCAGTTGTTGAACTACAGTCCCCATCATACCCATCCACAATTTATTGTGGCTGGAGATGATGGAGGTTGTAGTTCAACAGTAGCTGGAGTGCCATTCTTGCTCACCCCTGCTCTAGGCCAACACCCTCTTCCCACCCACCTTTTCTCTTCTGCAACCCTGTTCCCTCTTACTTTTCAGATAGAAGTGCACTAAACATGCAGGAGGGAATGGAATGGCTCTTCATGCACAGCCAAGTCAAGAGGAGGTGGCAGTGATGGTGGGTGGTTGTACATGTCAGAGGCAAGCATCCGCTCCCTGAGATTCTGCCTCCTACAACAACCGTCTGAGATAATGGACATTAATGTCCCTAATATCACCCCTCCCTCGTGCAACGAAAAACCCTGGCACATTGGTGGATGGTTAGTCTGGATGTCAGCCATTGTGTTCTGTGATCTTGTGAGGCCTGAGGATTGTGAAGTATAATAGTTCTACTTTAGGAAAATGATCTTCAGAAAAATGGCTCCCCCCCCCCGTGTAAGAGCTCATCAGATAGGGTTGCATACTGAGCATGCTCGAGAAAGAACTGGATCATGTGACTTAATTTCCTGCCAAAGGCACCTCCCAGCCCCAGTTCCAGTTCTATCTTGCTCGAGATAGGATGTTAGTGGAGAGAGCTCTTTCTACCTTTGGCATTTTTTGGCTATTCCTTGCTCCCTACTTTGCTCTGCTGCACTTGGTGCTTTATTTCTCCTCCTCTCGCTTTTTTAGATTGTGCAACGGTGGGAGGAGAGCTGTTCTCAATTTGGCTAATCTAAAACTTCAGAATTGTCCTACCTTTTTCTATTCTAATTTGGGTAATTAGAAGAAGCAAAGGATTATTTTTCTTTCTGTGTTTTTGTTTGGGCACATTCTAATGGAGCTGCATCACGCTGAGGAGCTCCTGCAGGGCTCCCTTTCAGAGGGGTCCCAGCTGCCGCAGGACCTGGGCAGCTCGGTGCATACAGCCCCCGCTTGCACGTTGCAAGCAGCGTCAGCTTCCTCCGCTCCTGCCGTGGTTGCTATTCCGGAGGCAAAGACTTCAGAGCAGCTCTTCTCTAAGGCTCTCAAAAAGTCTAAACATTGTGGGGGCTAGCCCTCTCCGAAGAAAAAGAAGCGGCACAAGGAGCAGATCTCCAAAGCGGAAAGCTTATGACTGAGCGAGAGGCTCTTAATTAAAGCGGTCTGCAAGAGGTCAGAAATGAAAGTGTGACATCACAAACCGCTGCCTCCTGACGGGGATGACCAGCACCCTTCGGGTGATCACCTGGCATCCTTCACCTTGCCCGGTATGGGCCCAGTACCTGAGGAGGCACCGGCTGGCCCACGCATTCCCTCCCCACTGCCCAGGTGATCTCTTCCGCCTGTCGTTCCTTCCGACATGTCTCCTACATCTCCAGCACCTGTGAGTACTCCAGCCCCTCCCTTCTCCCCGAGGGTTACCCACTGGTTGAGAGAGTTTTTTTAGGAAGGAGCTTCTACCTGATTGCCCTGCCACTGAACCACCTGAGGCTCTGCTTAATGAGCCACCTGCAGCTCCGATTAGCCTCCCACCAGCGGGCCCCTCTCATGAGGCACCTGTGGCTCCAATTTCTGTGTCAGCAGTCCTGGCTCCTCTGGCACCTGGCCCTAGATGACGCTGGCTACCTTTCAGAAAGGGCAGTGACTGGCTAACCTCATCCTCCCCAGATTCTAGCCCACACAGGCAAGCCATCCCAATTTCAGAGCAGTGACTATTCACGCCCAGAAAATTACCTCCAAGGCGCAAAAAGAGGCCTAGACAATCCTCCTCCTCCTCTCTGGAAGATAGGAGGCCTAAACGACCCAAGCAGCCCCCCCCCATCCCTCTCCCTGTACTGGTCCCTATGGTACCTACCCTGCCTCCTCACCCCTCCCCTGCTCCAGCTCCACAACCCGCTCCCTCCGACCGTCCCCGCTGCTGTTCCAGTCAGACCAGCACTCCCACCTATGCCTCTGATTCCTTGCACTCAGAACTGGCAGAACCTGTGGAACCGACTGGCTCCAACAAGGAGGATGAAGAACTCTCAGATAAGGAGGTAGTGCCCCCTATCCCTAACTAATCTAGGCTTTTTTCTTCAGTAGATTTTGACATTCTTTTATCCAAGGCAAAGAGAACTATTATTGATGTGGCACCTTCTGAATCCACTGAATCATCAAACACCTTAGATCAGAATGCCTTTTCCTCAAATACCTCCGTTTCCACAGCGGTGCCGTTACCACCTCTTTTTCGTAAGGTTATGTGCACTGAGTGGCAACAGCCAGTGTCTTCCAAGCCAACTGGCAATCTCCCAAAAAAGCACTACCATCTCTCACAAGAGGTGATGACCCTACTGGCCACCCCCAAAATAGACCCTCCAGTAGCCCAACAAGTTTCAGGCTCTGTTCTGCATATGGAAGGCCAAGAGCAGCTAAAGTCACAAGAGGACAGGAGGTGTGACACTCTCTTAAGAAAAGTCCATGACAGCCATGGCCATCAAAGCGGCTATCACCAATTCCATTTTTGCACGGGCCTTCGTGCTCTAGGCTAAGGAGCTTGTGGCCCTGGTTCCTCCCGAAAACACCAAGCTCTGTCAGGGCATTAACAAAATGGCCAAAGCCAAGGCCCTTATGTCAGATTCCCGCTTGGACTGTATTCAGTAGTCCTCTAGGGCTTGTCATGGCCCAGACTTCTGTGTCAGAAGAGTCAGAGGAGCAGCAGGAGGATTTGGCTCTGAGAACAGACCCTGAAGCTGAGTGGAACGTTAGCAGACAGGGGAATCTGAACAGCTGGCAGAGATAAGGGCTGAGGAGACTGATCAGGAGGAAGCTGGAATTTCACCTGTGTTAAGAAGATGTCTCAAGAGAAAGGCTCAGTGGAAGACACGTAGGTGTAAGATCTCGCGGGAGAGGGAATAGAAATGCTGAGTCAGGACAGCCTGATTGGCTGCAGCTTATCTTGAGCCCTCTATCAAGCAAACGCTGTTCCTGAGATGGTACTGTCAGCAACGTTGCCTACTGCAGACAGTGTTCCTCGTGCTTATAATTGCTCATCCTTTCTTGTTTCAGCCTGTCTGTGTTGTGTTCCTTCCTTGCTCCTTTATTTCAGTTATTGCTCAGATATCATATGGGGGGGGGGGGTACCTAGCTTAGTTTCAAGGGGACTTTATTTTGTTTCTACTACTTTATCTTTGAGAGTCATCCTTCACTTTCGTCCCTGCAGCTAAGCTGCTACTTTCTTATCTACAGAATTTCTATCTTGACTCACAGAAGTGGATCTGGAGGGACCATAAATCCTGCCGGGTCAGCCGTGCCAACAACAAGACTATTGTTGCAGGAGTGGCAGTACGCAGGTCCTTGTGGCTCAAAAGTTGGAACGTGGACTCTAAGTCCAAGCTTGCCTTGACATCAGCGCCTTTCTCGAGTACTAACCTATTCGGTCTGGCACTAGGCCCTATCCTAGTGGAAACTAAGGACAATCCCGATCCCAGTGGACAACAGGTTGTCAGAATTTGCAGTGACCTGGATGTCCACATCCACTGACAACTGGGTCATCGGCACCATATCCAACGGCTACGCCCTGGAACTCCTCTCCTTCCCTTCCCAGCTCTTCCTTTCTTCACCATTCTCCAACAATCTGGCCAAACATCTTCGGATGCTCCAAGCAGTTCACCATCTTCTCCAGATCTGTGTGATAGAAAGTGTTCCATCTACGCAAAAATTTCAAGGCATGTACTCTATCCTCTTCCTTGTTCCCAAGAAGGACGGGTCTTAGAGGACAGTTCTCAACTTGAAGTTCCTCAGCCACTTCAAAAGAAAAAGTTCAGGATGGAATCCCTTCACACAGTCAAGGAGACCATATGCCCAGGGGACTACCTTGCTTCATTAGACCTCTCGGAAGCATACTTGCACATTCCCATTAGGCCAGAGCACCGAGTACTCCTCCATTTTTCATACAACAGTTAATGTTTCCAGTATTACGCCCTTCCATTCGGGCTTTCGTCTGCACCCTGGGTATTCACTAAAATCATGATATCGCTTATTGCGCACTTCCACCTCTGGGTGATACACATCCATCTGTACCTGGACAATCTCCTCATCAGATTTCCGTCTCTATGTCAAGCCCAGGAGAATGTCTGTACAACACTTCTCTGTCTGTAGAAACACGGCTTCGTGGTGAACACAGAAAAGAGTCACCTCATTCCCTCTCTTTTGACACTGCTCGGGACTCCATCCTTCTCCCACTAGAAAGGAGGGAAAAGATCTCCAACCAATTGCACCCCCTTTTCCACAGGAATTCGGCAGACGTCATGGAGCTCTCCCAGGCCCTGGGGTCCATGATCGTGTGTCTGGAATGCACTCCATGGGCCAGATGGTGCTCCTGCCCCCTTCAATGGCTGCTCCTACCCTTTCAGGACATAATCATGGCTTTGACTCATCATGTCATTCCTCTGCCTCTGGCACTAAAGCAGTCTCTACAGTTGTAGCTCTCCCCAGCTCTCCTCAGAGGCCTCCT
The DNA here is from genome assembly GCF_027244095.1 of Hemicordylus capensis. Lineage (NCBI taxonomy): Eukaryota > Metazoa > Chordata > Lepidosauria > Squamata > Cordylidae > Hemicordylus > Hemicordylus capensis. The sequence continues at coordinate 411,349,032 of NC_069657.1, forward strand.
GCTCTCCAAACCCCATTGCCTCGTGGTGACCACAGATGCCAGCCTCTCCAGCTGAGGAGCCCACTGCCTGGACCAACTGGCACAGGCCCAATGGTCACTCAAGGAATTTGGCTGGAATTCCATGCAGCCCACCTCGCTCTCATCCAATTTCAAAATCTCTTTCAAGGTCAGCACGTTCTGATCAGGATGGACAATGTCACCACCAAGGCGCACATCAGTCGAAAGGGCAGCACACGGTCCAAGTCACTGATGAAGAAGTCCGACCTCTTATTCGAATGGGTGGAGACCAATCTCAGATCCATAACTGCAGAACATCTCAAGGGGGAGGAAAACACACAAGCAGACTGGCTTAGTGGAAAATCCCTAGACCCAGCAGAATGGTCTCTTCATTCTGATGTGTTCCTTCAAATCACTCAAATCTTCGGTCACCCACAGATAGATCTGTTCGCCTCTCCCTCCAACCATCTCCTCCCTTGCTTCTTCACAAGGTTCCACTCCCATCAAGTGGAGGCAACGGATGCCCTGCCCATGGCCGAACACTCCTCTACACCTTCCCCCGCCACCATAATCACCAAGGTGCTCAGAAAGCTTGTCCAGGAAAGAATGAAGATTATTCTTGTTGCACCTCATTGGCCTTGCAGACTGTGGTTCCTTGACCTACTAGACCTGTCGGTAAGCCCCCCATGGTGCCTACCCAACCACCCAGTCATGCTCCATCAGGGTCATCTGGTCCACCCCGACTCCGAGTGGCTTACAGCTCTCTGCCTAGAAGTTGAGCTCTCGAGGCTAGCGGCCCAGGGTTACTCCAAATACTATTAAAATACTATTCTAGTCTTTCGAAGACAGTCCACTAACAGGGTCTACCAAGCTACTTGGGCAGCCTTCCTACGCTTGGTTCACACCAACCACAAAGACCCGTTGTCTGCTGGAGTTCCAGAAGTTCTCGCATTCCTACAGGCCGGCTTGGAACTTCATCTCTGTCCTAATACCCTGAGTGTCACGCCCTCGATCTCAGACAGCGAGGAGGAAGGGGAAGCTGTCAACTTTTCAGCCGATGCCGGGGTGTCTGAGGGGCAGAGCCCGGCTGTCAGTTTCCAAGAAACGGTTGAGGCAGATGATTCAGAGCAGGCACAACAACCTGAGACAGCAGAAACCATGACGGACCAATCAGAAGAGGAGCTGTGCAAGCAACCTCCACTGACTCCACAATAGAGGCAGATCACAAGGCGGAGAACTCAGCTTGAAACTATCAGGAGGAGTCAACGCCTCTTGCAGAGGGCTGATAAGCCTTGAATTCCTGCCAGCTGGGAGCTCTCGGCTTGTACTATAAATTACGTCACCAGCTTTCTATTCACTGCTGGAAAGCAACGTTTGTCAACTTCCGTGTCGACAGCTTGCAGCCAAGCCCGATAACGAAGAACTGTGTCCGAGCCGTATCTTGTTTCTGCAGCTCTGTTTGATACTGTGAACTATCCTGCCAGGTGGCCAGACACTGAGGCGCCAAGCTTCGGCACTTGCATCAGTTTTGCAAATCTCCTCTTCCGATGCAGGTTCATCTTCCCTTCACCCGCATATATCCAGGTTCCTCAGAGGGGCCTCCAACCTAGCCCCCCACCTCTCAAGCGTTTTCCCTCATGGAACCTCAACAAGGTTCTCAATGCTCTAATTAAATCCCCCTTTGAACCCCTTTCTTCTATTCCCCTAAAAACCTTAACCTTCAAGGTTCTTTTCTTTGTGGCCATCACCTCAGCCCGCCAGGTATCTGAGCTAGGCACCCTGTCTGTGGGCAGGGAACTTTGTACCTTCCAATCTGACTTGTTAACCTTCAGCTCGACCCTACCTTCCTCCCTAAGGTTAACTCCCCCTTCCATTGTTCCCAAGTCAATGTCCTGCCTTCCTTTTGCCCTTCCCTGGCACATCCCAAGGAAAAACTCTGGCATAAATTGGACATGCGTGTAGAGCATTATGCATTTACATTAGGCACACCAAGGACATTCGCAAAACAGACTTCCTCTTTGTTTCCTTTCATACGCCCACCTTGGGCAAGGCCACTCTTGCCAATTGGATCAAGTCTTGCATTCTCCTAGCCTACGTTTCCCTCAGCCTCCCTCCTCCCGGAGAGGTAACCGCTCACTCCACCAGGAGCGCGGCCACGTCCGCAGCCTTTTCTGCACACAGACCGTTCCCAGAGATTTGCCGGGCAGCTACCTGGTCTTCCATTACACCATTCATTCACCATTACAAGGTGTAATCCTTCTCCACTCCCCAGGCTGCCTTCGGCCGCACGGTCCTTCAACAAGTTGTCTGATATATCCTTCTCTCCCATGTTTCCTTTCTACTAGCTTGGGTATGTTCCTAATGAGCTCCTACACAGGGGGAAAATGAACATTGGCTTACCGTGAAGGGTTCTTTTTCCCTATGTTAGGAGCTTATCAGCCGCACCTGGATGTATGATCCCTTCTGACTTTTTCAGGGAGGAAATTATGCCGCAATCCTTCAGAGGATAGCCCCTATTTGGCAGGGGAGACTGCTCGCAGGGTTACAGTTGCTAGGCTCTGTCTCCTCTCATTTTCTCTTTCTACATACTTTATTAAATTATGTTTTATCAATCCCACGTTACCTGCTCCTTACCAAGTTTTCTAGCTCTCTCCCTGTGCAGATGCCTCCAAATCTCAGCAGCTCACTCTCCACTTGACATCTCCCACTCTTTGCAACAGCCCTGGAACTGGTGCTGGGAGGTGCCTTCGGCAGGAAATTGTCATATGATCCAGTTCTGTCTTGAGCATGCTCAGTATACAACCCTATCTGATGAGCTCCTAAGACAGGGAAAAATAACCCTTCATGGTAAGCCAATGTTCCTTTCCGAATGTTCTAACTTTGACAGACTTGTGGGATTTTGGAGAATCCTTTTAGCAAATGTCATGGCCCAGATTGATGCAGCCCTTGATTACAGTCACAACTCAGAGGCTTGGCCGCGCCCGGCCCCGGATCTTGGCCGCGCCCGGCCCCGGATCTTGGCCACGCCCGGCCCCGGTTCTTGAGTCTTCTGAGGTAGTCTCCTCAGGGCCTGCGCTTTTGGGGAACCACCCTTGGAACCTGAGCCCACTATATAGCTATTCTCTTCTGTACGGTTATATCCTGTGTTATCTGCACACTAATGCCTGCAACAAGCTTGAAAGAAGCCAATAGAGCTAAGTGCCAGAATCTGGACTAGAAGACTCTCCAAGCAGCCAGTAGGTGGACCCAGGAGGGAGAGTCTGAGCTCAGATGTACTTAAGGGCCCAGTTTGCCTCTAGCTAGTGTTGAGTCAACTTGCTCCCTTGGACCTCTTGGAGCAGTGCTGGATCATTGCCATTCACTGCTAGAATGAATGGCAATAAGCCGCTGTGCCCCCACTGCTGGCCTCACCTCTGGATGAGAGTCAGTGCTGTGCTGACTCTATCTCCACCCCCTTGCTGCCCATGCCCCACACTCTTCCTCCTTGCAGCCAGGTGGAGTGTTTGCTAATCTCTCTCTCCTTCCCACCATCATCACGCTGGAGGGAAAGGGAGACAGTGGGGCGTAGCAAGGTTGTAGTGGGCCCAGAGACAAGATTTTAACTCCTCCACACACACTGAAGCTCAGCTCATGAAGTAAATAGGGATGTGCACGGAACCGCGGAGCTGCGGTCCAGCACTGGTGGGGCTCTTTAAGGGTGGGGGAGGGTGTACTTCCCCCCCGCCACGTTTCCCCCGCCGGCGCATTCGTTTCGAAAAGCTTTTGGGGCGGCAGGATACCTCCCTGCCGCCCCTTCTCCCACTTGTCGGCAAAAGGCTTCAAAAAGCAAATTGCACATGCGCACGTCGCGCGCGCACTTCACGTCTCTGTGTCACCTGCACGGGCATCACAGAGACGTAACGTGCGCACGCGCAAAAGGCTTTTTGAAGCCTTTTGCCGATGACTGGGGGAATGGGCGGCAGGGAGGTATCCTGCCACCCCAAAAGCTTTTTGAAACCAACGCACCAGTGGGGGAAACATGGCAGGGGGGTAAGTATACCTTCCCCCGCCCTTAAAGAGCCCCACACACCAGTGCCAGACCGCCGGACCGCCCTCATGTCTGGACCGGTACGGAGGCCTTCAGAATGACTTCCGGACCGGTCCGGGCTCATCCCTAGAAGTAAAGAAATCTTAAATGAGGCTGAATGAATAGTTGTAACAAAAAGTGTGCGCGTGCATGTGTGTGTGTATAACACCTATGTGCCACAATAGAACATCATCTTAAATTAGTTTTTAAAAGGTTTTGTAAATTGTGGATGATGCAAGTCATTTAATGGTACTGGAGAAAGACATACTGTTCTGGTAGCTCCAGGGCTTAACACTCACATCACTTTTGGAGGATGAATACAACTGAAGGAAGCCCGGGCGGGTGCCTCTGGGGGGCCCCCCATGGCAGTGGGCCCCCAGACTACTGTCTCCCCTTGCCTTATTATAGTTACGCCCCTGGGGAGAGAGCTGCTGCCACCAACTTAGTAATTCAGCAGCAATGGGAAGCCTAGGAAGCCACTGTCAATGAAGGCACACTCTACACTGCCTTCCATAGGGCCTGCCCAGCCACTCAACGTGGTGAGAAGAAGGAAGAGGGCAGCACCTCTGTACGGGAGGCAGAGATAACATAAGAACATAACAGCCCTGCTGGGTCAGGCCAAAGACACAGTGACCTACCAGATGCCTCTGAGAAGCCCACAGGCAACAGGTGAGGGCGTGCCGTCTCTCCTGCTGTTGCTCCCCTGCAACTGGTATTGAGAGGCATCTTTCCTCTTAGGCTGAAGATGGCCTATAGCCGCACTAGTAGCCATTGATGGACCTGTTCTCCATGAATTTATCTAAGCTATCTAGCTATCTATTTAGTGCATTTATATACTTCCCCATACAAAAAAGTCCCTGGGCAGTTCTTAAATCCCATCCAGGATAGTGTCTGTCACCACATCCTGTGGCAGATAATTCCATAGATTAATTATGTGTGGTGTGAAAAACTAATTCCCTTTTTTAGTCCTGAATTTCATGGCCTTCAGTTTCCACTAGGCAAGGGATGCTGGAGGAATGTGGAGGCAGTGACAGGCTTCTGCCAGGGGTTGGTGGGGGTGCATTCTGCTATCCCCAAAGGCAGTTGCCTTGGTTGGCTGCATAGGGAAGCTGCCCCTGTCTCTGAGGTTCTGTAGTCCAGCTTAATGTGTGCCTTGTCTTTCTTCACCTTTGCTTTGTGGGCAACTAAGACGGGACAGTAAATTTCTCTTATCACAAGAACACCACCATTCCCTTTATGTTTATAAAGAAAGCAAATCTTTTAGTGGAAACCCAGCATGACCAAAAGGCCTATCAAGTGAACTGAGTTTGTTTTAAATTTCTATATGTATGCATTCATGTTTAGATGTATCAGCTTCACTTCCTGTAAATCACTGCTTTTATACATATGTATGCTTTTTTATATAAGGCATAACAATTTATTTTAGACTGCTCTTCACTATAATGAATATTGGCAGCGTAATCTATCCCATCATTAATCATAGAATATGAAAAGTAGTGAGCTCTTGGTCACAAATTTCTCTTTTGTGTTACAAGTTGTGTTAAACCTCGTGATTGGGCTATGCCACTTTGGCCCTCTAGCTGTTGGACTACAACTCTCATCATCCTTGACTGGTCACTGTGACTGGGGATGATGGGAGTTGTAGTGGAACATCTGGGTGGCTGAAGTTGTGCAGCCCTGCAGTAATATAAATAACAGAAAAAAGTAAAAAGGGAATGAATAAACTGATTTATAGTAATGTGGAGTAGACTGTGAATACCAGCTTCTAAGGAAACAAAAGGCTATGCAAACACTTTCCCTAATACTGGTTTTGATATAAAGAGGGATTTGAAATCTTGATGCTTTACAGGCTTACTTAGGATTGGAGGTAACTGGGGATAGGGATGTGGCTACAGTCTTTTAAGTTATTTATAAATTAATTACCTGATCAAAAGCATGTTGCTTAAAAAGGAAGGTTTATTGTGAGCTTTTAGTCTAATACTATTGCAGGGAAGCATGGTCCATGAGCAATTAACCCTTGACTCAGCACTCAGCTATATCCCTCTAGTGACTAAAATGAGCTTTATAGCCTTTGCTCACTACCTTGCCACTTTTGGGTTCAGAGAAAAAGGGAAAAAATGCCAGGAACATGTAGATTTACTGTGCACAACATGCCCCCGCGTGTTTTCCTATAGGGACAGGCAGCATGCTAAGTTTCAGCCTCAACAGCTTTTCATAAATATGCTGGTAGTGGTGAGCAAGTAAGGAGTGTGGGAATTGGATAGCCTTCCTGTGCCATTCCTATTTCTGTGGGAACCGACTACTGCCCTAATATCATAGGCTAAGATACAGAAGAGTGAGCTCATGTGTTCTACATTTGCACATTTTCCCTGCGTGTGGTCTGAGGGTATGTGATACAGCCACCTTGCTGAAGCTAAGCAGGTCTAGATCTGAATAAGAGCTGAAAGAGTGATTGGCTGGGAATCCCATGTATCCTCTTTTCAACTCCATGATGGAAGAAAGCTGGGATATAAAATAAACTCAATTTTCCATGTTGCCTGTATAGTTTCCTAGATCCACTCCCCTGCAAAGTTGTCCTTTGAATTCCCTGTGTCCCAAAAGCTAACTTGACAAATAGGCATGTGAACTTTTCAGAGGTGAAAAGCCATCTATGCATGCATCGTTACTTATAATATGTATTTTTAAAATATATTTTTTTACATTTCTATACCGCCTTTCGTTAAAAGAAAACCCCAAGGCGGTTTTTACTAATTTGCTCATTAGTAAATCTCTTGTCTCTAATTTTTGAACTTGGACAAGTTTAAAGAATGAACTGAAGTTCTGGGAGATACCTTCTACTAAGTCATCTCTGTAAAATAATTAGGTACCGATAAATACTTTGGAGTATTCTGGCGCCATATCCAGAAAAGTGCATAAGTATAAAACTCCTGCTTTTTATGCCACTTGGGTGGAAATTGTTTTGAAAACCTTGTAAAGCTTGAATGCTTGCTGATATAATACTGCGTAGGTTGATTCAAAATCTCTTTTACATTATCGCATCAATTTTATTTTATTTTTCCTATATAGCAGTATCACTGATGGGAGAGTGTACTTTTTGTGCTGTAAATGTAGTTTAAATTATACATACTGCATAATGGCGAAGTAGGAGAGATTGTTGCTAAGTAGTCTAAGCTTAAACATTTCCCTGAGAGCTTGTAACATTTGGAAGAATGAAACCTTGCTTGCAATGCACCAAAGTCTAGTACTCTGCTCAGTGCTCGAATTGTAGGGGGAAATGTAGGGAACCTTTAATGAAATCCACGTGTCCCACCTTCCATCCCGCATCAATGTTAGCAAATGTTGGCCTTCCTGTAATCATCTAAAAACAGTAGCTAAGGGAGTCATTGCAAAAGGTTGGGATAGGAATCCCTCTGGCCTCCCCTGTAATTCAAGCACTGGTGTAATTGTCTTGATACAAATGGGTAGGAACATGTGATATGAAATTGATTTGGTTGCATATTTTCTAACGATAACTGGTACTGTGAGTTAATAAGATCTTTGCCATTGATTTAGCTGGCCAGTATTTTAAAGCTAAATTAATAATATATAATTTCTTTATGAAGTCACAGATTGCCTTGCTCCATTTGTTGAAGATGCAGAGGTTCATAACAAGACATACAGGACTGGAGATAAGTTAATAATCAGCTGTCTTGAAGGATTCCAGATCCGTTACCCTGATTTAGACAACATGGTTTCAGTTTGTCAAGACGATGGAACGTGGGATAATCTACCCATTTGCCAAGGTTTAGTACATCAGAACATCCTATTTTATAGCTCTTGCACCTTATAGTGTAACTTAATCCTTTTGTGTATGATGGGAGGGGGTATGTTTACAACAGAAGGAGATAAAAGCTACCTTTTTAGTTTTTAGTAAAATAGTACCTTCTGAAAGATGGGCAAAATGCATTCCTGTACCAAAGACCAATTCAAAAACTTATTCAGCCTACAAACAGTTTCCTTTAGTAAGTGACAGAATTCAGTTAGCATTGCTCTTTATTTTTTTCATCCTTTCAGAACCCAGGTAGTTAAGAGGTCTGGGTTACTCTGTCCCTTGTTCATGTACAGAATTGTTCCTCACTAAATTTGGTTTTAATTCTACATCTTGGATATGATTGCCGAGTTATTTTTAAAGGGTCCCCACATTTGAGAATTCTCTGACATAGGAAACTTTATCTGGCCTCACCTGTCTTGGTGCTCTCATTCTAATGATGGTGAAGAAAACCTTTTTGTATCAAAAAAAGCTTTTTTCAGGTTAGAAATCTTGTTGGTGCCTGTGGGCCTTGCTAGACTTTATGGAAGATTCATGCCTTCCATTGACCTGCATCTCCTCTGTTACATCTCATATAAGGAGCAAATGCTGTGGAATCATGTGATTCCTGGCCTGTGCTCCAGATCATTGGTTTTACTTGCAGGGGCTGAGAAAGCACTGAATGTGATGACCTAGTGTCATGCATTTCTGTTTAGTAGGCAATCATTGAGGGAGGTCTTTGGGGAGATGCCAGTTAGTGGCAGCCAATGCATCTCCTGTTGCATTTAGTTAGGCCTGTGGCTTGACTAGATAGTTCCAGTGGGTAGCTGGAATTTTAGTTATGGACTGTTAGAGATTTATTCTAGGATTTGAGGTTGTATTTCTGAATTTTATTTATTTAACATATTTTTATACCACCCCAAACTTGAGTCCTTTTTTTGCTTTTAATGTGTATAGTTTTCATGCTGCAGCTACAAGCTGTTTCATGTGCAGATGTTTAAACAGAAACATTTTATTTTTTAAAAAAATTAAATAAGGGGGCTGGTAGAACAGGAAGGATAACATGTAAGCCCTAATGACTCTCAGTTTCAGGGATATCCATGGGCTCAGAGGTGTAGCAAATGATGAGAGGCACTGGAATAAATGTGATAAGTCTCTCCCTAGGACCCTTTAGTTTCCTGTTGGACATCTGCTGCCACTCCCCTCTGTTTTGGACGAGACAGTGTTGTAGGCAAGAAGGTACTTCTTATTATGCTTGTTCTGGAGGTGCTGTCAGATAGGAAACTGAGGAATATTTCAAATATGTATTCTCACTACGTATTCAGAAACAAAGGATCAGGAACTGGAAGGCTTTAACCATTTTCCCCAAGATGGATACAAAACTATACAGCAGGGGTGCACAACATTGGCCCTCCTGTTGCTGGACTACAACTCCAGTCATCACTCCAATCACGCTGAGAGCCAGCGTGGTGTAGTGGTTAGAGTGCTGGACTAGGACTGGGGAGACCCGAGTTCAAATCCCCATTCAGCCATGAAACTGGCTGGGTGACTCTGGGCCAGTCACTTCTCTCTCAGCCTAACCTACTTCACAGGGTTGTTGTGAAAGAGAAACTCAAGTATGTAGTACACCGCTCTGGGCTCCTTGGAGGAAGAGCGGGATATAAATGTAATAATAATCACAAGCCACAGTGGTCCATTGTCAGGAATGATACGAATATGACAGATATTTATATACCATTTTCCAACAAAAGTCCCCAATATATCCCTGTCCACAAAGGGTTCACAATCTGAAAAAGAAACATAAGACAGCCACCAGCAACAGCCACAGGAGGGATGCTGCACTGGGGATGGATCTGACCAGTTGTTCTTCTCCTGCTAAATAAAGAGATTCACCACTTTGAAAAGGTGCCTCTTTGCTCAGTTAGCAAGGGACTGTATGATGGGAGCTATATTCCAGCAACAGCTGGAGGGCAGAAGTTGTGCAGCCCTGCTGTACAGAAATGGCATATGGATGTGCCATAGAGAATATTTAGTACAAAGACACTAAATTACTTTACCTAAGCTGACTTGCAGTGTGATTTCATTTTCTAGCCATGAATAATGTGTAGCCTGGTCTACCCCAAAAGCTTAGGACTGTTGGTGATACAATAAAACAAATATAAAATGCTGCTTTAAGATTCCAGGTGAAATAACCTGAAAATATAACACATGCAACTCACTGGTTTATCTCAGAAATCAAATGCTAGTCCAATTAGAATAGAATGAAGATGATATCAAAATATTCTTAGAATTAGGCTTTAGTGTGTTTTCAGGAAGAGCAAGTTGCATATTTGTGAGGTAGTCACCAAGAATGCCTCTACATGTCGTACCTGTCCAAATTTGAACAACTGCACATTGGATGTGGTGCTGGTGGAAGAGTACTTTTGATGAGGAATATCATGCGACATAGAGGAAAGAGGTGGTTTTTGAGGTATGTTGGGCCCAAGCTCCTATTTTCACAGGTCAAAACATGTGGCTACTTTCGGGTCCATTACATCATGAAAAACCAGTGCTGATGTTGAATCCTTGCTACCACAGGTCTCTGATTTTCCAGCCCATATCATGAGAGAAACCACAATTTTCTACACTTGCTGAAATTTTCGGGAAGTATGAGTAAATGAGAAGAAACAATCAGCATTAGTTTGACACACGTTGTTCTGCTACTAGAGATAACACAGGAGATGAAAGGCTATGATGACAGGACTTCTGACAGTGGGGGAGAACAGACCCTCTTGTATTGAGCCTGGAGAAAGCAGGGGAGGTGCCACCCCACATGGCTGGGCCCATGCCAACCACTGCCCCCTACCACTCACCATAACTGCTGCAAGGAGGATAGTGCTGGCCTTGAGTGTCTCCGCAGAAACATTCTAGGGCAACACAGCCTCAAAATGCTTCCTTGAGGCCAGTAGAGTGCTGCCCTAGAGTGTCTTCATTTAGGCACTACTGACCTGAATACACTTCTGCTCCAGCTGTCCTTTTCAAAGGAAGAGGGAGAGGCTAGAGCAGAGGATGAGCATGCTACTGGACAATGTATGCCCCCGCAGGGCTGGCAGGCAATTTGGGCTGGGTGGAGTGTGTGAAAAAAGCTGCTTGACATGCTTTATACCCTAAGATGGAGGACAACAGCCCACCACACAGTTCCCAATACAGTGTTTGTGTGTGTGTGGTGGGGGTGGGGGGGAGAGAGATCCACATACAGGGGATTGGGCCCAGCACCCTGAACAGATGACACTGTAATGCTGCCTATACCTTACTCTACAAACAAACACAAACTGATAAATCCTCCTAGTTAGTATCCCTCAATGCAGTTAACACACTGTTGTATGTAGCATTAGGCCAAAGGCACATCAGTCACTAAATCAATGATGATCTGGATCAGGCTGGACCTCACATTTCCCCATAAAATTCCCCATAAATCACATTTTCTTTCACACCACCTAGAGATATGGCAGTATGTGCATATGATACATAAATTTTTACAAATCCTTTTATTGAAATGCTCATGTTGGGGATTCTTTTTTTTAGAGGCAACTGGTATTGGCTAAAAAATCTCCATTTTGTATAGCTGGGAAGCATGGTTTCCTTGACACAGTTTAAGTTACAGTGATTAGCTCATCTAGGAGTAGGCCTATAGAGTGCATGTTATGTGCTTTAGAGCAGTTTATTTCCTCCAGTAGTAGTAATTTGGTCTATTGTTGCCTCACTTACATTGGAGAAGGTTGAAACCAAGAGCCATGTCCAATAGGATGTTCTCATATTCACACTGGGGGATGCACCTGTAGTTCAGTGGAATAGCAAGTTGTTTGCATGCAGAAGCCTTATAGAAATGGATTAGAGTTCACATGAGCATAGGAAGTTGTCTCATGCTGAAACAAACCATTGGTCCATTTAAGTGCAATCCTTGGTGGCATCATCAGCCAGGGCTGGGAAATAGCCTGCTGAGACAATGGCAAGTCAAGGCCAGTCAGTGTAGACTTAGCTGGATGGATAAATGGTCTGTCCTCAGTATAAGACAGCTTCCTATCCTCATATGAGCTCCATTCATAAGGGATGTGCATGAACCTGTTCAAAGGCCCTTTTAAGGACCTCTGAACTGGTTCGATTGACCGACTGGCCGGTTCGAAGGCAGGGGGGCACAACTTTAAGGGTGGGGGAGCTCCATTTAAAAAGTGTCTGGGGCAGCAGCGTACCTCCCTGCCACCCTGTGTCCTCTTCAGCTGGAAGTAACAGGAAGCACCTGGTGTGTGTGTGTGCACTCTGGGTACTTCCTGTTAGTTCCAGCCGAAAAGGACATGGGGTGGCAGGAAGGCATGCTGTTGCCCCGATAGACACTTTTAAAATGGAGCACCAGTGCGGGAAACGCGGTGGGAGGGGGAGGGGCACCATCCCCCACCCTTATTTTATTTATTTATTTATTTATCAATTTTATACCCCGCCCAAACTAACATCTCTGGGCGTCCAAAACCCTTAAAGGTATCCGCCCCCCCCCACCTTTGAGCCACCACCACCCCGCCAGTTCCGTGCACATCCCTACCATTCATTTCTGTAAGGCTTTTGTAGGAAACCTCCTTGAAGGATTTTGTTCAGATATGAGGGCCTTGTTTTTCAGCAGTGCATAGGTAAGTTGGGAAGCTTCTTATTTTAAGCATCCAGAACTATTACCACTAGTTAACATTGGCAATGATCCTATTCCTTTCATATTGTTATGCAGTGATAACTTTTTTTTAAAAAAGGGCATTACACATTTGAAGAGAAGGAATAAGTCCAATTATTGAGAGAGAAGTATCAGTCTACAATCTAGTAACAAAAGATTCAGTGTGAAAAAGAGAATAGCTGTTAAATTAGAAACTGGAGGTGAGAGGCAAAAAACACTACATTATCCTATGCTTAATTTACAGACAGTTTCTTCTGCTTTGCCAAAATTGTATGCTGAGCAATTAGGAATTGTGATCTGGCACAGTGGGGTGCGTGAATTTGAGAGTAAGTCAGACAAGGAACATTAGCTGTGGGAGAGGGAAGGGAATGTGTATTTTAACTTGATAGCTGTAATTAGGATGCTTTAAAAATAAGCCCTTGTAATAAAAGATACCTCCTTCTTTTTCTTAATTTGCAGGTTGCCTGAGGCCATTGGTTCTTCCTCATAGTTACATTAACATATCTGAGTTCGAGTCCTCCTTTCCAGTAGGAACAATGTTATATTTTCAGTGCTTTCCTGGATATAAACTAGAGGGGGCAGAGTTCCTTGAATGCATGTATAACCTTATCTGGTCAGATAGCCCACCTAGGTGCCTTGAAGTGGAAGGTAAAGCATCTTCTCTCTCTCTCTCTCTCTCTCTCTCTCTCTCTCTCTCTCTCTCTCTCTCTCTCTCTCAAATATACAGTATACATATATTTATAACTATGTAAACCACTTTGGGAGCTTTTGTTGAAGAGCAGTATATAAATATTTGTCTTATTCGCATATATATATTATTTTATTCTTTTCAGCTAACTTTCACTTGATTTTCACCTGGGTTAATGACTTTCCACTTCTTCCACCTTAGTCTTGCCTCCAAATATGTAAGCAGTATTTGTTTTGCCCATTGTTTAGATGTGCTACAAACTGTGTAAAGTGTATTAATTACTACAGTTCTTCCAAGCTGTTTGATAATGTATAAGCTGCTTACACTACAGAGTTTGCATGGATTATGAATCTTAAGTTATCATAGCATTGAAGTGTTCAGATCTTAAGCAAACCTTTCATACATGCATGCATGATTTTTGTTTGAGATATCTCACAGCTGTCCAGATGCTTGCTCTTGTCTTGACAAAGCTCAGTTTGCAAAGTGTGAGTTTCCCCAACTGCAGTTCCATCATGCCAGTCATCTTTGCCTAGTCTAAACACAATGATTGCTCCTTGAAAACTATGATTTCCAAACTAGGAGTTAGTCTTGCAAATATGCACCCATCCCTTCTCTGGTAGGCATCCTCACCCTTCCCTTATTGGCCTTTATCAAATATCAGGATCATTTCTATGATTAATGCTAGCCAGGGTTCTCATTTTAACAAAGAGGAATCAGGATTTGAAGTTCATTTGCAAACCTTGTTATGAGGGGGACTGGTTAGCACTTATTATAGAAGGCACCCAGGGGCAAAGCCACCATTGAGCAGACGGGTCCAAAGAAACCAGCTGCGAGCCACAGAAGGACCTCCAGAGTTCATTCCCAGCCAGCATTTGCTAGCTGGGTGCATTTCTTTTCCTCCATGCTCTGGAGAGCTTGCATGGGCCCTCTGGTGATTGGGCCACGCCTACGTGACATCATGTGCAAGGAGTGTCACTGGCACGGGCAGTGAGCACACAGTGGGGCCACCGGGGATGGGGCAGATTGCAGGCCTCGATTCCCTGGTTCTGCCACTGAAGGTACCAGTAGAGATGTGGCACTAAACCATGTTAAACTTTGGTTCAGGCCAATGAGGGAAAAGATAGGAATTTACACCAGAGAGACAGGGAGAGAGAGGGAGGGAGGATATTGTACTCACAATATGTGCTCCTATGCTTTGCAGAGAGATTTATTTCTGTCCTAGATTCTTGAGTCTCAATCAAAGGAAAGACTGTGAATGTCAGCCAAGCTATTTTATACACATCTCAGTTGTTTTCAGTGTAATAAAAGAAAGAAGGAAACCCATAGCTGTGATATGGGTAACCTAGGACTGCTTCTACACCTAGGCTCTCCCCCTGCTCTCCACACATGAACAGCTGATTATAGCTATACTTGGTAGGATTTTGGATAACCTCATTAAAATGTTCAAAAGCAGACCTGAAAAACTGAAATGTTAGAAGTGCTTTAAAGCTTCCATGTATGTACCTAGCATGAAAATGACCATGTAAAGGCAGTAGCAATTTAGCATGTAAAATGTAATAGGGTAGGAATGCGGTGTGGTCTTCGTTTTGTGCATTATGGAATACATCACAGTGGTAGAGGATACAAAAAATTATGTTGGGGATTGTAGCAACATATATTACTGAATGACTCCAGGGCTTGGAAACTGCTATTTAAAGGAGAGAGAGCTCAAAAAGAATGTAAAAGAAATTGTTTTTCTCTTTTACATATAAGGCATCTACTACATTCAGTGACATAAGAATGGCCCTGCTGGATAAGGCCTAACTAGTCCAGCATCCTGTCTCACACAGTGGCTCAACAAGATGTCTCTGGGAAAGCCACAGGCAAGAAAGGAAGGCATGTCCTCTCTCCTGGGTGTTTTTCACACAGCAGGCTTTACTGCGAGTTTGAAGTTGCCCCACCAAATGGACACAAAAAGTGGATTTTTTTAACCTTGCATATAAATCAGGCTACACGCTAACGCTACAGGCTACACGTACAATGAAAAACCCAAATCATGTGTGAAGTGCTTCCCGATAGCTCACAAAGACTTCGGGGTAAATCTGGCTGATA
Organism: Hemicordylus capensis; assembly: GCF_027244095.1. Lineage (NCBI taxonomy): Eukaryota > Metazoa > Chordata > Lepidosauria > Squamata > Cordylidae > Hemicordylus > Hemicordylus capensis. The sequence goes on from NC_069657.1 coordinate 411,364,354, forward strand.
AGTGAACTCACATCCTCCATTCCAGAGGAGATGCAAACTAAAAACCCTGTGTGAAAAGGCTCCTGCTGTTGCTTCCCTACAATTGGTATTCAGAGACATTCTGCCTCTGAACCTAGAAAGCAGCTTATAGCCATCAAGACTAGTAGCTATTGATAGCCCTGCCCTCCATGAATTTTTCTAATTTTGAACGTTTTTTTTTAAGTCATTCAAGCTGGTGACAATCAAAGCATCCCATGGCAGAGAAATCCATAGATTAATAATGCACTATGAGAAAAAGTAGTTCTTTATGTTGGTCCTAAATTTCTTTGCAATCAGTTTCATTGGATGACTTCTGGTTCTGGTGCTGTGAGAGAGGGAGCAAATTTTCTCTCTATCCACTTTCTCCACACCATGCATATTTTTTATAGATCTCTATTATGTCTCCCCTTAGTTAGTTGCCTTTTTTCTAAACTAAACAGACCCAGACCCAGCCTCCTGTAGATACACAAAAACAAAGACTGATAAAACTAATTTTACATTTCCTGAATTCACAGTCTACCGCCTTAACCATAACTTGTCTTTTCATTAACTTTTCATTAATTTGACTGTTCAGTTGCGTTTCACCCCCCCCCCTTTCTTCTTTAAAAGAGATGACTGAATTGTAGTAGATTACTAATTTAACATTACTGTAGTAATTTGTGGGAAAAGCTGTGTTTGCGAAAGTGAAGGGAGGGCAGTTTTCACTAATCTCCCCTTCCTTTTGCAGTTCCCTGCAACTCCCAAAAATCTGCTTCTGAAGTTCTCCCACCCTGGGGACACGGGATTGCAGAGAGAAGGGAAAACAGCAGAAAGGCCCCTTCCCTCCTTGTACAAAAAAAGCTTCTTCAACAAACTACTACTAACATTTATACACTACTTTATATACTACTAACATTTATATACTCCTTTGATGAAGTATATATAGACTTCATTTTAAGTTCCCGAAGTTATTTACATAAAATATATATAATAAGTTGTCACTCTGTCCCAAAACAGTTCACAGTCTTTTAAAAAAAGGATAAGGATACGGAAATTTTTTAAGTGACATTTCTTAAGAGGCCAGAATCCTTCCTGCTGGGAATAACTGAAAGAGAGTTCTCCAGAAGAAATTCAACATTTTTAATGTATGCAACCACAGCAGCCAGGATAGTATATGCGCAAAAATGGAAAGACACTAAAATGCCCTCAAAAGAAGGCTGGTTGATAAAAAATTTGGAATATGCCGAGATGGCAAAGCTTACAGCACTTATAAGAGACGAAAATTTGGAATGTTTTAAAGAAGATTGGGAACCATTTTTGCTTTACTTAAAAAATTATTTTTCTAATATGGACTTTTCAGTAGGGTTTGAAATAAAGTAATAACAGCAGGTTGGGTTGAGCAAAATAGAGTAGTTTTTAAAAAATGGTTTATATGTATGGTTATTGTGAACTGCGCAAATAGGCAAGCGGGAAGTCAATATTTACTTATGTGTAGAATTAGATAAATGAATGCAATTTGAATGTAAAAGCTATCATAAAATCCAATAAAAATTTAAAATGAAAAGGGTAAAAAAGGAAAAGGGTAAACACTGCAACAACCACTGGGGGGATGCTGTGCTGGGCTTGAATAGGGACAATTGCTGCTCCCTTCCTACATACACACAAAGTATAAGAAAATTACCACTTTGAAAGGTGCCTCCTTGCTCAAGATTCAACATTTCCATTCCACAAATAGAAGAAGCTCTTGGGATCCAACCCATGAGGCATTAAACAAACAAAGAACCTTTGCAACAAATGCCATTAAAAATGCTAGCTTTTAAAACTTTTCTTCTTCTTTCCTTTTCCTTTTTTTCTTTTTATAATTTAATTGTGAGTGTGTCAAGGAGCAGAGCTTGTAAAACCTTGCTGACTCCCTCGCCCTTACGTTCATCCCCTACTGAAATGTTGCTCCTGGCTTCAAATATCAACTGTGGAGCCTGTTCAAAAGATTTGTGATGCATTGTATACCTCTTAAACATTTAGTATAGAAACCAATTTTAGGGATTAATCACATACCAGATTCAATCATTCAACAATTTTATATATTTGAGTTTCTTCAGAATACTTGGGTAAATTCTATGTGATCCTGGTGGCCTTGTTATCATTGAACCCATAGATTTTTCTGAAATCTTATCTGTAGATACTTCTATTAGTGATAATGAGGACAGAGCTAAGCAACCAGCTGAAAAGAATTCAGTTGCAACTGTTTCTGTATCATTCACTTTTGAGTAAAGAAACACAGACAGCTATATGCATTGGCATGGTGTTGAATTATATGGTCTTATCTTATCAGTATATATTGTAGTATTCATCTGTTTTCAGTACATTATATAATATGATTTTAGCCTTTTATAGCTATACTAGCTGAACCAGGCGCAGAACATTTGCGCCTCTAGTTCTCTTCTCGGCTTTCCTTTTGCCCTGCCTGCCCATTAGCCACCGTTTCCTTCTCACCCTCCCTGTCTGGTGGCTGCTGCTCGGTCATTCTTCTGGCCAGCAGTTTCTTTTCCTCCACCCGCCCGTCCCTGTCGCTATCCGGCAGCTGCTCGTGAACTCTCGTGAGAACTGCCACACATGAGATTAGCAACTGGCATATTTGACAGATAGATAGATAGATAGATATTTTGGCAATGTCTCCTACTTGTGAGAGTGAATGTTTCTTGCTCTTGGCATATGCCTTTGAGTTGTCCAAAGCCCTATTGTTTTCTCACATCTTTTCTTAACTTTTTGTTGGGAGGGGGGGAATAAACCAATCAAACACCACCACCAGTTGTGCATTATACAGCCATTACCCAGAAAAAGAGAGGTAAACTAAATAAAAGTAAATAAGTTATCTTAATAATAATAGCTTGCATACCACATAAAGAACCATGGAACTAAGAGAGAGGTGCACAGCTGCTGTGATACTCTAAAGCACACCTGTTCTGCTTGCAGAGACTCAGCTGGCTGCTCCATGTCTACTAAGCAGTAAGGTTGTGCACATAACCATTTTCTGCAGACGGGGAGGGTGCGGCGGAAAGGCAATATCAAGCTTACCTTCACACCAAATGATTCTCTTTGACATGTGGGCAGAGGCGTATCTAGTGAAAACAGTGCCTAGGGCAAACACTGAAATTGCGACCCCTGTCCAAACATCTGATACCTATCTTTCAGATAACTTTAGCACTTAGCACTTAGCACTTACATTTATATACCACTTTATAGCCAGAGCTCTCTAAGCGGTTTACAATGATTTAGCATATTGCCCCCAACATTCTGGGTACTCATTTTACCGACCTCGGAAGGATGGAAGGCTGATTCAACCTTGAGCCCCTGGTCAGGATCGAACTTGTAACCTTCTGGTTACAGGGCGGCAGTTTTACCACTGCGCCACCAGGGGCTCTTTACCATAATATCAGCTGAAAAATACAAGTCAAGCTTGTTAATCTTTTAATATTTCAAAAACTATTTAGCAGTGGACATAGCCAGACCAAAAAATGCTGGAAAACTACAAATTTCAGTATGCTGGGGCTCATGAAATACCCAAATACTATGTGGAGGTGTACTTGGAAAACTAAACAGAAGTGCCTGTCTAATTCACTACTATGCATTGTAGCATTACTATTACATAAGTTTTAAAATTAAATGGAGAATTGGACTTTTCCCAGATACTCTGGAAAATAATTAAAGGATGTGCAGAGTAAACTGTGTCACTGCTTGGAATATATTGTAGTCTTTCAGAAAGACAGTTAAAATGAGAGAAAGAGAGCAAGAAACTCCCAGTGGGCCTTAATACTAAGGATTTCACACTGATTCAAAGACAAACTCACCATTAATAGCCATATTATTAAGACATCACATTTAACTCACTTATCACAAGAAGCAAAGAGCAAATGAATACAATCCTAGCTCCTAAGCTTCAGCTCAGTATTCACAATCCCTGATTCCCTGTACATAGTGCCAATCTGAATATGTGTACAGTGTCTTATATTATATTAATATTTTTTTAAAAAAAAAATTACCTGTAGCCCCTTCAGGGGGCTTCCTAAAGGCTGTGGGGGGGGGTCTGCAAGGTTCCCCCTCCCCCCGCTGGCCTCTAGGGCCTCACAGGGACCATTTGAGCATGTGCAGTGGCCATTTTAAAAAATAACCTTTTTTTAAAAAATGGCTGCTGAAAACAAAATGGCCACTGTGCATGCTCAGATGGCCTCTGCAAGGCCTGGCATGTCTGAGGGCCTCACAGAGGCCATTTGACCATGTCCGGTGGCCATTTTGTTTTCGGCAGCCTTTTTTAAAAAAAAATTAATTTTACAAAATGGCGTCCCCCCTTCAAGTGGCACCCAGGGCACGTGCCCTGCCTGCCCTACCCTAGATACACCCCTGCATGTGGGCACCCACACATTCCTTCCAGATCCCAGCAGCGCAGATCTCTGGAGGCCGGGAAAATGAGTCCCAGCCTCCCAGAATCTCTAAATGCACCATGCGAGCAGTACGATGCATTTATGGGTTCCCCCATGAGACAGTGCCCAACTCTGTGTGCACTTGGGCTGTGTGCAACCCAAGCATTCACTCACGACTCTGAGGTTGAGGGCACACTCATACCCTCTAACCCAGGTTAAGAGCCAGGATTAAAAGTCAGGCTTGTGGCAGGGGCAGCACCAGGATCGGCCTCATTCAGGTTGGGCTGCCCATGTGCACAGCCTGAGTGAGTTACCACATTTGTGACAGTACTCCCATTGGGAATGATGGAGTAGTGTTGCAATTAGTTTTATCAGCCCAGTTAGTTGCTGTGATGCACTGCTTAGTTAGTCAGCACAGAGCAGCCCCATTTCTGCAAGCTGCACGAGCATGATTTAGAGTGCATCACAGCAACATGTGTACATATCTCTTAGTTCCACAGTTCTCTGCATGGTATGTAAACCAAGAATAATAAGTAAAACTCCTCTTCCATGAATCAAACAGTGTGTGTGTGTGTGTGTGTGTGTGTGTGTGTGTGTGTGTAGGGGAGGTGGTATCAGAACTCAGAAAAAGTCCCCAAAGTGTTCTCATTCTGAAAATTTGGAAGATCTATATGTTTCTAACTAATACAGTGAACATTCTGTGTGGTGAATATGCAGCGTGACAAAACAGGTAGAGCAAGAATATAGGGGTATGAGTTTCTGCATTTGGTATGGACCCCCTAAGCAGGGGCGTAACAAGGTTGGAGGGGGCCCAGAGACAAGATTTTAAAATGGGCCCCCCCACCTGCCATCACTGCCTACCACAAAGTGGGGACTGGGCGGGCGGGCAGCACAAAGCGGGGAGCGGGCGGGCGGACAGGCGGCACAAAGCGGGGACCAGGCAGGCGGGCAAAGCACGGGCCAGGAGGAGGAAAGCCGGCCCAGCCAGGAACCGCGGCCGTGGAGAGGCAGCCATGCGGGCGGGAAGAAGCAAGGACTCGGGGACCATGCGGGCGGGCGGGGGAGGAAAGCAAGGACCATGTGGGTGGCCAGGGAGGGGAAAGGAGAACGGGGAACCATGCGGGCAGGGAGGGGGAAGGAGAGTGGGGGACCATGCGGGCGGGCGGGCGGAGAACAGGCCGGGAGAAGGGGAGAAGCAGCCGGGCAGGAGGAAAGAAGCGGGGACCATGCGGGGTGGGTGGAGAACAGACGGGGGACGCACGGGCCATAGGGAGATGAACACAATCTTCCTCCTCTTAATAAAAACCAACTGCATTAGCCCCAACGTGCGCCTTTCCTCCTTCCCTCATCACTGTGTCGCTAACTAATCTGAGAAGTCTTCCTGCCGACGCTCCTCCTACATGTCTTAAGAAGTTGTTGTTCTTAAGAGTGCCCAGGGCATAGCTAGCCGTGTGTGCAAGTGGCAATGCATTACTATTTTTATTGCTAGTAAAGTAAAGCACTTCTGGTGAACCTGGAGAGATGCCCAACTACTGCTGCAAAGGAGAGCAACGGGGTCTCTTGATCCCACCCCATCCCCGTCCCGAATGTGCATAACTAACCTTACCTGATTCCTGAGCCTCTTGCCGCTCCATTTTTTTTAATGTAATGGTAGATCCTAGCTTTCTAGCTTGCTTGCTGCTAGATTGATTCGTTGGTGGGCAGCACTAGGAATAATGGAGCGGCAGTGACCTCTTCCTTCCTCGGCAGCACACGCTAGGCAGCAGCAGCAGCTGAGCATGTGCATTTCTCTGCACCAGCAGCAGCCAATGGATGGGGAAAGAGGAGGAGCCCCATTGGCCACAGAACTAGACAAAAGGGTGGAGGGTGGGCGGAGGCAGCAGCAGGCAGGAAATACGGCGCTCCGGAACAAAGGTAGAATTTTTTAAAAACATTTTTTAAAAATACACTTAATCAAGGAAGCTGGGGCCAGCGCTGGTTGGGGGAGGCACGTGACATATCTCTCGGGTGCCCCCTAAGCTGTGGGGCCCCCAGACAACTGTCTCCCCTTGCCCAATCATCGTTACGCGCCTGCCCCTAAGTGTGCAGGAAAACAACCTTATTCTTTTTATTAATAATAATAAAGCATCTCCTGTCCCCAAACAGGAGAAAACCTCAGGTGGTTCACTTCAAGAACTCTGAAACAAGTAACAGCAGATGAGCTCAATGCCCAGGTACAAAGATGGGTAGGCTGAGCAAAAAATGAGAGCAGCAAGCTTGCCGTTCAGGCTGTGGTTCTTGGATTTCTCTGTGTAAGTCAGACTAAAATGGTGATCAGGTCCTAAAATGTAGGTGACTTCTTAAAAAAAGGGAAAATAGACAATATTATTGTGAGTGCAGCGGTCTCTGTTTCTACAGAGAGAGGGATAAATGAAGTTGAGCATATTAAGAAGAAAGGAGTGATAGCTATTCAAAAAGTTATTGCCTGTAACCAGTCTGGCATATTTAGTTTTCTCCACATTCCATCACTGACTGAAATGGCTCATCCATGGATTGGCCAAGCACATGTTAAATCTGCAAGATCTTTGAGCAAATTTTAGAATGCTGGGTTCATGAGAGCTGATTTTAAGGGACAAATCCATTTTAAAAAGCCAACCAGCATAGTTTTTTGACAGAAAAAATGGTTAGAGAATGAATCAGATATCAGCTTGCAATGAAACTGAATATATACATCAGTTCTGTAGAGTAAACAAAAGTGCAGTGGGGGAGAATATACAGAGAAAGCAGGACAAAAATATTAAAGGAACAATGAAAACTAGCTTAACCTGCACAGAGCATCTGTGCACTAGCACTTGATTGCTCCCCTCACTCCCTGCCACAGCCCCCCTCACCTCAGAGATCTCTCCACCCTCACCTGAGTCACACTCCTGCTCCTCCTCCATCTGGTGGCTTCCATCCCCCTCACCCCTCTTGGTCACTCTTCCATCCCTTTACTCCATCCCCTTCACCCCTCTTGGTCATAGCCCATTCATATATATATATATATATATGAATGGGCTATGACCAAGAGGGGTGAAGGGGATGGAGTAAAGGGATGGAAGAGTGACCATCTATATATATATATTCCCCCCCCTCCACTCCTTCCACTACAATCAAGAACGTCTTCCGACCCGTAACAGTTCCATTCCAACTGACCTTAACCATCACAGCTTCCTCCTCCCAATCTGCATATGGAATCCCCACTGCCCAATCACCATGGTGGCACAGGCTCCTCCTCCCTATCTGCATCTGGAATCTCCACTGCCCAATCACCATGGTGCTTCTGCTCGCAAACTCTCATGAGAGCTACCACACACAGGATCAGCCACAGGTACGCCTTAGAGAATTATAGAGAGAGAGATAGAATTTTTATTTACAACAATTAGAATAGATGGAGTGTGTCCAAATTAGGACAACAGCCATTAATTTAATTACTATAGTACAATCACAGCCTGTATGCCTTGCAAAGATTAAAAGGAGGAAAATTGAGAAAGGTTAAATCTTCATATTGCATGTTTAAATCTTAAAATGGCAGCCAAATTCTATGAAAGTTTGCTTGAAATGAAGTTCTTTGGAGTTAAATTAAACTTGCTTTCAAATAAATATCTAGGGAATTGTCATACAGTACAATCCTAAGCATACTTACTTGACAATAACTTCCATTGCTTGGAATGAGACCTCCCGGTCAATGTGCTTAGCAGTGTATCCTTGGACAGGATAGACAGCCCATGACGTCATGGGCTTGTGACAATCTATTCGAACTGCGCAGGTGCACCTCGCAGTTTTCAAAGGCTACTGGGCTGGACGGACAGGCCCAGCAGCTGCTCCACCCACCACCGCTGTTGCCACAGTGCAGGCAGGAGGTCTGCTCAGCTCACACACACACCCTCCCCGGCTGCGCACATAGCGGCTAAAATTACAGAAAAGGTGCGGTGATGCCTCGCGGCGGCAAGGCAGGCCTCACAGCAGCAGCGGAGCTTGCAGCAGTGGGGGTGGTCCGGGTGCCAAAATCACCTAGGTGCACCACTGGGCAACAGGCTTAAATTGAAAGATGGAACTTAATGACCAGAACAATTTATCAAGGAGAATGCTCATGCAAACCTGCAGATTATCAGCACTGCAGGCTTCTAAGATATGGTTATTAGATAATCTGTCAGGAATTATTCAAACATAATTGGTCCTGCCAAAGGGCAGGGGAATGGGTCTAGCTGACCTTTCTTTTGTAATTTTCTCTGAACCTGTGCAATATTGGTAGATCAAATATTAATGAAATTACCCCATTCATGTATTTGGATATCTCTGTTTTCTGAATCTTAATATAGCACCTTTGGCATTTGAGATGGGAACTTTAATTTTATCCACCTAATGGAGGTTTCTTCCTTACCCCATAACATGTAGTATCCCTGCTTGATCCAGACTGGTTTTAAATATTCCCAGGGCTTAGGCCTCTACTTTACCTTCTGAGAATGAGACACTTTTATACCTCTTAACTGGCAATAAATCTAAATAATGAAATAATACTGTAGGATCATCTTCACATACATAAAACAAATTACATTACCAGTTTCTGAGGGCTATTAGCAATATGGGTGCATATAACCATTGCTGATGGGTTATATTTTTTCCTTTCAGCTATTGTAGCTTAGTAAGCATATTACTGTCACAATAAAATAACTGTTTTAAAACATACTATGGTAATTTGATAAAGCCAAGAAAGAAAGCTTCTGGTTAAAAGGAGAATTTGTTGCTTTCTGTCAGTGGGCAGGCTAGTCTCTATATTGGGAGACTGCTATAGTGAGTGATATTTGGATCAGATATGTAGTCATGTTGGGCAGAGGCTACAAAATTATGTACTACAGTACAGTATTAAGCATAAAAAAGCAGTTTGTATTTTTCCTATTGGTGTAATCATTGTAGTTATTGAAGCAATACACAATGCATTGCTAAGAGAGCAAAAGATTGACTTGTAACCCTCTTTTTATGCCCTTTTTTTCAGCTTGATAATAGTGTTGTCAAACTAAATCACTGTTTCATGTGTACTGTCACCTGTATGCTCCCTGAAGGAAACCCTTAGTGCATTTCTAGTTAACCAAATCTCCATGCTCCTTCTTTTTTGAAGCCTAATTTTCTTCCCTAAAGTATTGCATTTTTCAAAAGATGCATATTCCCCTCCTCCACAAAATCTCAAAATGTACTAAAGACTAGTTAGAGCATATCCAGTTTCTCCCCAAGGCCTATCTTATAATGTCAAACTAAATTTTATCTGATGGTGTACTTTTAAAAGGAGAAGTATACTTCCTTGTATCTTATGGAACAGAACTGTAGTATTATGTATCTTGAGCCTTATTTACTGACTCTTATTTCTTCGTTGGATACTACGTCATTTGAGAAATCTTTTGGTTTATGTCCACTTGAAGGTTTTTTTAGTATCTGTTGAAAATTATACTATGTAACAGAAGTTATACTGCCAGTTGCAAGTTAATTTCAAACTTGGCTAATGCAGAAAAGATAAATTAAAATGTAGTATTAAATGTCCTTTTGAATAGTATTCAAATGATGTGGCCTTGGATTTCTCATCATGTGGATAATAGTTACCTGAAACACCTGCCAATCCTGTAGGGATGTGCAGAACGTTTTGACTTGAAACTGGCCAGTTCAAATGTTTCATTCTCGAAGCAGAACACCCTCATTTTAAAAAGGCCTCTTTCAAGCTCAGAGAACAACCCTGTTTCAACTGAAATGTTTCAAGCGCTCTTTTGGAATCCTGTTTTCCCCTTGCTGATTGGTTTTCTGGCACTGGCTTCTGATTGGCTTGTGATCTCCTTGTTTGGCATTTTGTCATGCCAACTGTGCCCCCATTGGCTGAGGGGAGGGAGGGGAAACACAAAAGGGAATTTCAAAATGTATTCAAAGGGACTGGGAGTATAATATGCTGTGTTACTGCTGATATAACTATCTGGTTTTGCTAGACTGACAAAGGCTAGTGCCTGCCTGCCTTGAGTTGTGGTTTGGTTTCTTTGTGAGTTAGTGTTGTGCCGAGTGACAGGGCACGTGGTGTGTGTGTGTGTGTGTGAGAGAGAGAGAGAGAGAGAGAGAGAGCTGTCTGGCCTTGAGACTAACTTGTGCTTCACTCACTGCTCTGGTCTGCTCTGCAATCTGCATTGCAAGGTGTATTCAGTCAAAATGTAGCTGAAGTTGCTCTAGTTGAGCTTATGGCTATGCTTGTGGCTAAGGGTGCTCCTTTGGCACCTGCTGCAATGTTAGGAACGTAAGGAGTCATAATTGTCTGTGAGAGATCAACTTGTGCCAGTTATGTTACTACAGCACAGGCTACTAAGGACACTAAAGTGGGTTTTGTGGTAGGGCATGATGGGTGCTACCTACCGCCCAACCCACAAAAGAAATGGGCAAGCATGCAATTTTTAACAAAAGTTTAACCTTTCCCTAAAACCCCCAAAAGTTAAAAAAAAAAAATGTTTAAAATGTGCTAGCCCTCAACATAACAGAATAGAATGTGGATAGGTCAAGGAAAGCAGGTAGCCTGCTATTTCAACCTAGTTCTTAAAGGAGTGGGGAAACTGGGTACAGAGGATGTAATCCCTGTGTTGTGTGACCTCTGAGCTCAGTCTCTCCCCCCACCCCACAAGGATCCATTCAGCAGCAAAGTAGACTGCTCTTTCACTACTTAAAGTGATTAGATGGAGGGTTTGTGAGAGATGTGAGGAAGCACTGATCAGCAGCTGGTGCTGTAAAAACAGCATGAGGATGGTCCTCCTCATCTGACTGGAGCACCAAAATGTACAAGGAGGGATAATGGGTTTCTTCAGGCACCTGGAGCTTGCTTGAGAGAGCCGGTCCTTAAGAAATGTGGGATCTTTGGTACATATCAAGTGAATCTATATATGTGGTGGGAAAGCCTGCATTTTCACTGATCCCACTTTCTCTTCCCACATATTCTTCTTAGGTTCCAACTTGTTCTTGGTTCACAACAACCTTGCTGCTAGAACCTTTTCATAAGCTTGGAAACACTTCTTGCGAGGCTAATCTGGTACTATTCTATAGGTTGTTAGGAAATTAAGAGAACTATTTCTCACTTTCTTTGTACCTTTTTTAATGAGGCAAAAATTTTGTCAAAGAAGAACTGGGGCTTAATTGATTTGGTTAATAGAAATTGCTCTCCTGTTATGTGTTCAGCCTTCATAAGCATTTTAGTAATAAGTACTCATTAGAGAAGGATCACTACTCTTGTTTTCTGTGTGAAGTCATATCACGTTTGGCTTGTTGAATTCCTCTTTGTTACAAATGTGTGTTAGAGACAACTTCAAGTATTTTAATGAAAAATTTCTCACTCCTAAATATTTTTATATGCTGGGCAGTACAATAAATGGTGTGCAGTAGAACTGAGTTTGAAAACCTTCATATAGCTTGCTTTCACACACATGCATATCTTTCCCTTCTAGTTAACTCCTACAAAAGAACACACGTTATCCTTCATAGGAACCAGGTGAACTTTAATGCTCACAATAAAGTAAAAGTAAAGTTGTACTGTTGAGTCGATGTCGACTACTGGCGACCACAGAGTCATGTGGTTTTCTCTGGTAGAATACAGGAGCGGTTTACCATTGCCATTTCCTCTGCTCTATGAGATGATGCCTTTCAGCATCTTCCTGTATGGCTGCTGCACAATATAGGTGTTTCCCATAGTCTGGGAAACTAGTCTAACCAGCAGGGATTTGAACCAGCAACCTCTTGCTCCTCCCACTGCGCCATTGTAATTTTCAAAAATGGCAGAGTCAGGCTGCTCTTAAAGACAGAGGAGCAAATCTATTAAACAGGTCGAGAAGGTGATGCTGGTGGACTAGTGCTCAGCCCCTTGACCAGTGTCCTGTAAGGCTCTGGGGGGTTTGATCTTGCTTTCCACCCCCTTTACATTTCTTCTGATCCCTTTACAGGAGGAGAAAGGAAAAATGCTCCCCTCAGATCATCAGATAAGCAGAGAAAATATATTCCAGACTACCTACTTGATCTACATACTTTGATACTCTACTGTTCTAAACATGCCCAGAAGTTCAGCAACCTTTTGCAACAGGAGCAGTTATAAATTTCTCTTTCCCCTCACCACACAACAGCCAGCCCCCTCATTTCATCTAAAAATGAGTGAAAAAGGAGAGGGGAGAAAGCAGCTTCCCAGTTTCCCCAGCAGCAACACTCTGCCTATTAGAGTAATGCAGTGGTATCACAGTGCATCAGCCCAGCCTGTAGACTTTGCCCCAGGAATCATGAAATTCCTACTCCAACAATTCAACAGGTTTAGGCATACAAGGCAGGAAGGAATTTCTTGTCTGGCTGGCCGGCCAATCAGTTTGAGAGCAGAGCAAGTGTAGATGTACTCAGATGCAATGTGGACAGGCTCTGTGCAAGGTGAAAGCCACAAGTTTGCTAAAAGGTCTCTGAGAAGGCATTAGAGAGACCCCAAACAATGCTGATATTAAACAAGTTGTCTTTATGTTTGAAATTTTTAAGGTTTACAACAGTTATCACACTCTGGTCTTGAGATGGTTTCTTAACACAGTAATCTTCCTTCCTTCCCTCCCTCCCTCCCTCCCTCCCCAGTCATCTTAGCTGCCACCTCCCAGCATTCCACCCCCTTGGAAATCGTTGCCTAGCACTTGTCTGGACTCACCTTCTGACATTAGTAACAGCTCTGTACAAGCCTGACTTCTGACTCTGCGGAGGGGAGGGAAGAATGTCCAGGCAAATTATACTGGCATGATTGTCAGTGATGTCATTGCACATTCAGAAGTGCAGGTGCTCTCCATGATAGCCCCCATGGCCGTGCCCACCCCAACAGCCAGAGAAGCCAAGAAGTACTGACTCACCGTCGTTGCAAGTTCCCCCTCGACTGACAATTGTGCCAGTATAGTTAAGCCAGCGAGTGTGTTCAACATCCCGCCATTATAAATGCTAAACATTCTATTGCTTTGTCTGATCTGCCTAGCCATCACACATTCACTAGATGGCAAGAGACGCCTTCCCTACAAATTTGGTGAAGATTTGTTTAAAATGGCTTAGATAGAGAAGTTTAAAGTTTTTCTCATTTGAACATTGGTTTAAAGAGTTGGCGACACTTTTTCTGACTGAGGAAGTGCTATTTAAATGATTTTGTAGTCCATGTGCATAGTTTCAGCCTTTAGATTGCATGGCAGGAAAGTGCCTTTTGTATTACCCCCCCCCCGGGACCCAATTGATTTTTGTTTTACAATTGATCATCAAAGTTGGGTTTTAAGAAGCAGAAAAATGCATTTTTAGTGCTAACAGAGTCTGTGCAGTAGCAAGTCTGAGGTTACAGTGCCCACAGTGCTGCCCACACACACAAAAAAATGGCTCACTCACTGCTCCCAACCCTGCCGCCCACTCTGGTCGGCCACTCCGTTCTGGCACTCGCCCTTCACCCATTCGGGCATATGGCTTGCTCCAGCAAGCCAGCTTTCTTGGTAGTGGTCCTATTGTCCTCCATGCTGTGAATGTCTGCTCTTGCGTGGACAAGACCCCGGGGAACCTTCTAGAGCTGATTTAGCATTTTGGCAGTAGCCTTGTCCCCTAGTGACATGTCGCTCACCACAGACATGCCTCCCTCAGTCTTTCTGACTGCCATGACAGCAACATCGAAGGACCTTCTGCCTTGATTTTTTTTCTGAGGCAAGAGCTGTTTAAACAAGTTGTTCTAGTAAGAACTAATCAGCCTACTTTCCTTTCACTGTCACTACATCTGGACTAAATTTTGGTGCAAATCAAGGCCCACAAGTTAGATCTCTTGTGCCTCAAATGTTCATGTGTCCACCATCTTGGATCAGGGTGGATGTCGTCATTACAAACTGCACCATTGAGGTGTCTCTGTGTATCTTTCACTACAGCTGTTCTAAATTTGGTTCAAATTGGTTAAATTGCTCACAAGTTAGTGCACTTACGCCTCCAAGGTTTATGTATCCACCATCTTGAATTGAGGTGAATGACATCATCACAATCTTCGCCATTGAGGTGTCCCTATGTGTCCCTACAGCTGCAGCAAATTTGATTCATATCGGTTTAGCAGTTCGCTGGTGGTCCAAGCTCCTGGAATTTGTTCGAGGGCAGATTGTTTATTCAGCCACCAGCCACGGCAACAATAACACATGCCTCCAATCAAGGTTGGGGTGCGCACTGTGCAAACCACAACATCACTGGACTGTGGAACAAGAGGGAGGGCAATCTGCATATTAACCGGTTAGAGCTCCTAGGCATTTTGAAAGCGATGAAGGCATTCCTTCCAATACTGGGTGGTTCCTCCATCCTAATTATGACAGACAATGTCACATGTCCTACCTGAACCGACAAGGTGGGACACAGTCGCCCTCACTATGACACCTGGCTATGGACATCTGGGCTTGGTGCCTAGATCATAACATCTGGCTGTCAGCCTTACATATTGCAGGGAAGGAAAATGTCTGGGTGGACTCTCTCAGTCATACCCGTCATGCACAATCTCACGAATGGTCTCTGAACAGGGCAGTGGCCTGATCCCTATTCAGCCAATGGGGTATTCCAGAGATAGACTTATTTGCATCAGTGGAAAACAATGCAAAAGCTTTTGCAGCAGGGCACACCATGACCCTGAATCTCTAGGGGATACTTTTTTTCTCTAGGGGAGAGGGGCCTATTCTACCTGTTTCCCTCACTGCCTCTCATCCCAAGGGTGCTACAAAAGATCAGAGAGGACCAAGCCAATTGCATTCTGATTGCCTTCTGGTGGCCTCGCCAGGCTTGGTTCCCCACACTGCTGCTCCTCTCCAACAACCTCTATGTACAGTTGCCCAACTGTCTCACCATGGAGCAAGGATCGGTCTTCCACCCAGATGTTCACAGTCTTCATCTCATGGTGTGGAGGATTGTCCACCAGTGATCATCCACCAGGCAATACTTGATGTCATCTTGGCTGCCAGGAAGCCCTCCACTCAATGTTCTTATTCAGCAAAATGGAAGTGCTTTACAATCTTTGCAACCACTAAGCTTGCAGATGCCAAGGAAGCCTCCTTGGAGTTTATCCTCTCCTACCTGTTGCATTTAAAGAGTTCCGGTCTTTCCGTTAAATTGTTGAAGATTCATCTGGCTGCCATTGCAATGCATACTTCATTTGTCCACATTTTTTTTTAACCTGTTAAGAAGTTCTTTAAAAGTTTGCTTCATTTGTATCCTCCAGCACCGAGACTGGCACCTTCTTGGGACCTTAAGTTAGTCTTGACTGGCCTTATGTGTAAGCCCTTTAAACCCATGGCTACTTGTTGCCTGAAACTCCTGGGCATAAAAGTGGCCCTTTTGCTAGTGATAATGTCAGCCAGACATGTGACATTCAAGAGTTCTCGGAGCAGAACCACCATTTCAATCTTTTCAACAGGATAAAGTGTTGCTGAGGCTTGACACACAATACCTACCTAAGGTCATAACTTGGGACCACGTCTCTCAAGATATTTGTCTCCCAATATTTTCCCCTACGCCCACATTGGATAAAGATAGATCCTGGCACACTCTGGGTGTAAAATGTGCACTCTTCTTCTTCCTCCATCACATATGCCCGTTCCTTCAGTCAAACTCCTTGTTTTTCTGCTACACAGGTCCCAATAAAAGGAAACGGGTTTCCTCTCAGAGACTGTCCGCCTGGATTACATCTGCAATAAAAACAGGCATACCTTTTGGCAAACAAGCAGCCACCACCCTGCATTATAGCCCTCTCCATGGCTTACTTTCATGGAGTTCCCCTGGATGTCATCTGTAGAGTGGCTACTTGGAAAGGATCGTTGTCCTTTGTCCGCCACTACGCCTTGGATACCAAATCACAGGCACATTTGCAGTTCAGAAAAGCGATCCTGGGACCTATCCTGTCGTAGATGCCCATTTCTCCCTCCATCCTGGTGAGTAGCTTGCTAGTCTCTGCAGCATGGAGGACAATAGGACCACTACCAAGAAAGTCAGGTTGCTTACCTGTAACAATAGTTCTTGTAGTGGTCCATTGTCATTCATGCGTCCGTCCCCCCCACCGCCCACTGTAGTAGTTGCCTACCTATTATGTTGATCGCAGCAATAGTAATAACAAATTACTGTTGTTATTGTTCATCGTCTAGAGTCTTTGGAGGAGGCGGTATACAAGAAATTTCAAATAAATAAATAAATAAATAAAAGGATGTGGGAGTTAAGATGGGCAGCTTAACTTGCAATTTCCATTCTTTTTTGGGCACAAGTGAAAATACAAAGCAGCTTAGCTCTCATTTTAAATTGAAGGTTTTTGAATTGCAAGACCGGCATATAATAAAAGTCAGCAATTTAAACAAGGCATCACTATGCTCCCTCCTCTCCCTGTGCATCTCTTAGTTGGCACCTTCTTGGCTCACAGCACCTTTTTGGCACCTTCTTAGCAACCACAGGAGTTTAAATGTGCAAGTGCTGTGCAAGTGCTGAGGCAGCTAGAAAGAGTGGTGCTCTCATTATCTCACATCCATGTTTTGTATGTGTGCAATGGTACCCTGTGAAGTTTGGCACTCCAGGCAGTTGCTTATGCTGCATTGTTGTACAGTTGGCGTTGGCATCTACAGAAATGATTCTTTAGTTAGGGATGATTTAGTAGTTAGCAATACTTAATTTGAGCTATGTGCAAGGGCTTTTCATCTTGCCCTGGCATACCTTCCTGTGAAACAGAAATACATAATGAGTATTCAGATGCAAATCAGAATCCTATTCTGCACTCAAATTGCCTAGACTATAAAACTGTATTTTCATTAGTACATTCCCTTTCATGTCCCTGGTAGCACTTCTCAGTATTGAGATGTGCAAATAAAAGATTGTTCTGCTACTTTATGGTTCATGGTGAATAGCAGCTTGCATGAATAACTTATCTGCCCTTCTAAGTAGTGCAGGAGAAGTATGGTTACAGTGGTGCAACAAGGTCCAAATGGGACTGTGTGCCAAGACTTTTTTTCCCCCCATAGTTCTGCAAAATTTGTGGTGGTGCCCAAGAAATTGGCGGGGGGGGCATTTTCTCCAGTCCTCTCCTGCTCCAGGGACAGCAGGCAAGAGCACTGCCTGAGAGATCCAGGCAGCAGCACTGACTGATGCAGAAGGCAACATCACAATTAAGATTGGAACTAGTTAAAAGAACATGGGTTGTCTGAGTGTTTACAACACTCAGTGGTAGCGCATCTGCTTTGCATGCAGAAGGTCCCAGGTTCCGTCCCTGGCAGCATCTCCAATTAGGGCTAAGAGAGACTCTGGATTGAAACCTTGGAGAACTGTTGCCAGTCAGTGTAGAAAATGATTACTTATACAGAACAAGGGTCAGACTCCATTTGGCAGCTTTATATGTTTACCTAATCTAGCATTTCAGCAATAGGCAGCCAGATGCAGTTTGCAGTGCAGGGCTGAAGGCAAGAGACTTCTCTACACTGTTGCTCCCCAATTCAGAGCCTCTATTTCCCAAGGTAGTATATTTGGAGGCTTCATTTAGCTAACATGACAGTTCAGACCAAAGGGAACTTGGTGGGCTGTGGGGGTTAGTGGGGGGGAAATCCCAGTTACATCCTCATGCCTTCCTTCCTTATGCTGCCAGTTCAAACAGCAATAGCTGCCTCTGCCCAAGGAAAAAGGAAGCTGGCAACTCCAGTGCTTTGCAGGTGGGCAATGAGACTACCATAAAAGAGATTTCCACTCAAATGAAAATGCTCCAACCATGAATAATCAATCTTGGCTCACCATGCAGAGAAGATGCTGCCTGTGCCACCCGCTCACATTCAGACACACAACCCCAGCTCTGGGTCATGGCTGTAAAATGGTTGGGTGAACTTTGAGGGCCGGGAAGATCTACACCTCTGGGTCAATTGCACACACCCAAATACAAACAACCTTTCTTTCAGCAGCAGCAACCACAGTTGCAGCCACCACCTGAGAATCTGAGAGACAGAGGGAGAAAGGAGACAGGAGACCCAGAGGAAGACTCCTAGGGGATTAGGAGGGCAGGGAGAAAGGGGGCATCCTAAAGAAGTAGTGCACGGTGTGGTGGAGCACACTCCTGGGTGGGCGTCCTTACAAGGATGGCAGCACATACCCCTCCAGGCACCCAGCTTTGCACAGGAGAAGTGCACCTGTCCTCCAGATATGCCACTCTCAGCAGGTGCATCCCCCCCCCCGCCCCCCAGCAGGCTGAAGGCTCATGCATGTTATGGAATGTGGATAGTCAGGCTGCTGTAGTTCCAAAGGAGGCAGACAAATGCCATGAATGTGTAGACCAGGCCACCAAACAGAGCACGCCTTGGAGTGGATCTGGAGCAGGGAGCTCAGCTCCAGCAGCAGTGGACCCACCCAGCACTGACCTGCTGTGCACTGGAGGGCACATTCCCCTGTCCTCCGGTGCCAGCCTGGGACTTCCCATGTGGCATGCACTCTGGTCTCTGTTCCTTTCCCAGCCAGCCGGTCCCACTGCCGTTTCCTAGGTCTCCCCTTCCTCCAACCAATAACCAGTGCGAAAAATCCACCTCACTGATTGGCTTTTGGCTGAGGAGGAAGTGCAGACCTAGGGAATGGTAGTGGGACCGGCTGCCTGGGAAAGGTGGGGAGGCGAGCACCATCGGAAACCTAGGGAATGGCAGTGGGACTGGCTGGCTAGGAAAGGAGCGCACACGGTGTGTGGGGAATCCCAGCAACAGAGCAGCCACCTTTGAGCCACACAAGAGGGGAGAGCTGGTCTTGTGCTAGCAAGCATGAACCTTCCCCTTTGTTAAGCAGGGTCCACTCTGGTTTGCATTTGAATGGGAGACTACATGTGTGAGCACTGTAGGATATTCCTCTTAGGGGGTGGGGCTGCTCTGGGAAGAACACCTGCATACTTGCATGCAGAAGGTTCCAAGTTCCCCCTCTGGCATCCCCCAAGATAGGACTGAGAGAAAAACTCTTACCTGCAACTTTGGAGAAGCCGCTGCCAGTCTAGGTAATCATTACTGAACTAGATGGGCCAATGGTCTGACTCTGTATAAGGCAGCTTCCTTTGTTCCATCTAGTGCCCATCGAGGGCCAAACATGATTGATTTTGCATGTAGGATGCATGCATTGGCCCAATTACAGTTCTGCCCCTCTATGATTAGCAATACATTCCAGAATACCAATATTTTCATGTGTCTTTGCTTCTAACAAATTAAGTCTTCCACTTTCATTTTTGAGAAGTAAGTTTTAAAATCTTATTTTAAGGCTCCCTGCTGCATATAAACTCTATAGGATAGTTACTAGGTCATTTACAATCATAATTCTTAGTGAAATATTCTGGGAAAATTCTATTTCTACAAGCCTACAAAATATTTCCGATCCCTAGGTACTGTATCCAAATGATTTATTCTGCATTTTTATGATGCAAAGGTTCCTGTTTTTCACTTGTGAAATATATTTGTAAAGTGTGTTATGGCACACACTTTACATGTGTTGCTAAATATGGTATATATTTACTTGTTCTTCACCTGAAAAAGAGTCTGTCCTTGGTTTCCATTTTCTCTACAGTGTTGTGCAAAAAAACCAACAACTACTAGTGAGCAGTTGCCTTGCTATATAGGATTGTACAAGAATTTTTGTTGGAGCTTGACCAGAGAGAACAAACAGAATGGGAAAGAAGAGTCCAAAATTATGCTCATAAACTTACTAATGGCAAGCAGTGTTTTGTGTGCCAAAGAACTTCACATTTAAAGAGTACATGTCCTAACAGAGAATAGAAAAACAGTTTTCAAGACAAAAAGAAAGATAAGGTGATAGATTAGGCAGGGTTTGTACTGAGCAGCACTATATAATTTCCAGAGTGTATTGAACAGTAGTGTTCCAGTTTATTGTAATACAGCAGCTAATCTGGGTCTGAGAGGAATGTAATGCCTTTTTATTCAAAGTCTCTAAAACCTTTTTGAAGCGTGATAAGCTCTAAGGGAAAAGCACATATGTTTTAAGGAGCTGGGGCTCCTGCATATTTCTACCTCTGATAAAATGGAGAGAGATTATCTGGCTACTTTCAAACCAATGTGAACTGGTTATTATGAACTTGAATTGCTTTTTTCGTTGCCATCTGCTTCCCTTGTATTGTAGAGGGAGTAGGCTTTTGGCTCACAGTACTTGAATAAATGTGTAGCCCATTCTCTCCTGGATGCTTCTCTCAGGAATGTAACAATCCCTTTATTCAGAGAAATAGATTAGGAAGGGCCTTTACTAAGTAGCACACTTTGATACAAGGTAAATTAATAACCAGCATCATTTTAATTGGTCTGACTTTTTGAGTTCTGCATAGCAATAGCACTTACATTTAGCACTTACATTGACTCAGAAACGCATGACTCAGAAACGCTACCTGTTCAACGCGCAGGTACACTGAGACAGGCAGAGCTGAGGGGTTTCAATGCGTGGATGAAACGTTGGTGCCATGAGGAGGGGGTTTAGATTTGTTAGGCAATGGGATACATTTTGGGGCAAGCAAGGCCTGTACAAAAGGGATGGACTGCACTTGAACCAAGATGGAACCAGACTGCTGTTACTTAAAATCAAAAAGGTTGCAGAGCAGCTTTTAAAATTATGCCTGGGGAATAGCCGACAGGAGCTGGCCAGTATCTGGTTTGGCAGATGCCATCCTTTAAAGTGCGAGGGTGCAAAAGATTCAGATAAAACAGAAGGGGACAGAGCAGAAACACATAAAGAGCAGTCAGAAGGCTGTGCCAGCTGGTCAAAGAGTCCAAAGAAAGGTAGCATATACCAGGGAAGAGATTCAGCGAATAGGTGCTCATATGCCAATGCCAGAAGCCTCTGAGCCAAGATGGATAAGCTGGAGTGCTTGGTTGCTAACACAAAAATAGATATCATGGGCATAACAGAAACATGGTGAGAACCTGTGAGACACTGTTCTCCCTGGATATAAACTCTATATAAAGGACAGGGAGGGGCGCCTTGGAGGTGGAACAGCACTGTATGTTAAGGAAGGGATAGAATCTAACAAGGTGGAAAAGCTAGGTGGACCGGAGTCCTTCACAGAAACCCTGTGGGTGACAATACAAGGCCTGAAAGGAAATGTGCTACTGGGATGTGCTATCACCCTCCGGATCAAAACGCTGACAGTGACTGGGAGTTGCAGGAGGAAATCAGGGATGCGTCAAGGAGAGGCAGGGCAGTAATAATTGGTGACTACAATTACCCACACATATACTGGGTAAATTCACAGTCAGGTCATGACAAATAGGTCAGATTTCTAGATACACTGAATGACTGTGCCCTAGAACAGTTGGTCTTGGAACCAACCAGAGAGAAGATGACCTTGGACTTAATCTTGAGTGGCACCCAGGACCTGGTGCATGATGTCAGTGTCATTGACCCTTTAGGGAACAGTGACCATGGTGCCATCAAATTCAGCATACACGTGGGGAGAGAATCACCAAGGGAGTCTAACACAGACATTTTGAATTTCAGAAGAGGAAACTTCTCCAAAATGTTGAGTATGGTGAAAAGAAAGCTGAAAGGAGAGTCATTTCACTCCAGAATGCATGGAGTTTACTCAAAACCACAATACTAGAAGCCCAGTTAGATTGTATACCCCAAAGGGGGAAAGTTACCACTAAGTCCAGGAGGATGCCAGCATGGCTAACAGGTAATGTCAAGGAAGCCATAAAAGAGAAGAAGACTTCCTTCCGAAATTGAAAGGCCTGTCCAAATGAAGAGAACAGAAAGGAAGATAAACTCTTGCACACAAATGCAAGGTGACAATAAGGGAGGCGAAAAGAGAGTTTGAGGAACATTTAGTTAAAAGCATCAAGGGGAATAATGAAAACATCTTGCAATACATCAGATGCAGGAAACCTGCCAGGGAGGCAGTTAGGCCATTAGCCAATGAGGGAGTGAAAGGGATTATTAAGGAGGATATGGAGGTTGCAGAGAAGTTCTTTGCGTCTGTCTTCATGGCAGAGGATGCTGAGGATATACCTGTTCCTGAACCAGGCTTTTCGGGGATGGAGGCTAAAGAACTGAGTCAGATAGAAGTGACAAGATATGATGTTCTAAATTGTCTGGAAAAACTGAAAACAAACAAATAACCAGGGCCAGTTGGCATCCATCCAAGAGTCCTCAAAGAACTCAAATGTGAAATTGCCAACCTCCTTCCTAAAATATATAACATCTCTGCAGTCAGGCTCTGTACCAGAGGACTGGAAAGTAGCAAACGTAACACAGATTTTCAAAAAGGGATCCGGGGCGATCCAGGAAATTACAGGCCGGTTAGCTTAAAGTCCATTCCAGGCAAATTGATGGAACAGGCCCTGCTGGGAAAGAACCAACATGGCTTCTGCAAACGTAAATCTTGCCTCACCAACCTTTTGGAGTTCTTTGAGAGTGTCAGTATGTGTGTAGATCAAAGCGATCCAGTTGACATAGTATACCTAGACTTCCAAAAAGCTTTTGACAAAAGCTTTCTCATCAAAGACTCCTGAGAAACCTTAGCAGTCATGGGATAAGGGGACAAGTACACGTGTGGATTGCTAACTGGTTGAAAGACAAGAAACAGAGGGTAGGGGAAAGGGAGAGTTTTCACAATGGAGGGAAGTAAGAAGTGGGGTCCCCCAGGGATCTGTCCTGGGACCAGTGTTTTTTAATTTGTTCATAAATGATCTAGAAGTAGAGGTAAGCAGTGAGGTGGCCAAATTTGCAGATGATACCAAACTCTTTAGGGTAGCGAAATACAAAACGGATTGTGAGGAGCTCCAAAAGGATCTCTCCAAACTAGGGGAGTGGGCAACAAAATGGCAAACGCGTTTCAATGTTGGCAAATGTAAGATGATGCACATTGGGACGAAACGCCCCAACTTCAAGTATACGCTGATGGGATCTGAGCTGTCGGTGACTGAGCAGGAGAGGGATCTTGGGGTCGTGGTGGACAGCTCGTTGAAAGTGTTGACTCAATGTGCAGCAGCTGTGAAAAAGGCCAATTCCGTGCTAGGGATCATTAAGGAAGGGGATTGAAAACAAAACTGCTAATTTTATTATAATGCCTTTATACAAAACTATGGTGCGGCCACATCTGGAGTACTGCATACAGTTCTGGTCACCACATCTGAAAAAGGACATTGTCAAACTGGAAAAGGTGCAGAAGAGGGCAACCAAGATGATCAGGGGCCAACAGCACCTTGCTTATGAGGCAAGGCTACAACACTTGGGGCTTTTTAGTTTAGTAAAAAGACGACTGTGGGGAGACATGATAGAGGTCTATAAAATCATGCATGGTGTGGAGAAAGTGGAGAGAGAGAAATTCTTGTCCCTCTCACATAAAACTAGAACCAGGGGTCATCCTGTGAAATTGATTGCCGGGAAATCTAGGACCAGCAAACGGAGGTGCTTTTTCACACAATGCATAATCAACTTGTGGAATTCTCTGCCACAGGATGTGGTGACAGCCAACAACCTGGATGGCTTTAAGAGGGGTTTGGATAACTTCATGGAGGAGAGGTCTGTCATCAGCTACTAGTCGGAGAGCTATAGGCCACCTCCAACCTCAAAGGCAGGATACCTCTGAGTACCAGTTACACGGGAGTAACAGCAGGAGGGAGGGCATGCCTTCAACTCCTGCCTGTAGTCATCCAGCAGCATCTGGTGGGCCACTGTGCAAAACAAGATGGTGGACTAGATGGGCCTTGGGCCTGATCCAGCAGGGCTGTTCTTATGTTCTTATGACTAGGGGTGTGTCCCAACCAGTCTGGAAGCCATTGTAAAGGCCTCCGGACTTTCCAGACCGGTTCGGATCTGGCTGGTCCGGGTCCGGGTGGGGGGGTTCCTTTAAGGGCGGGGAGGGTTTACTTACCCCCCTGCCACTTGCCCCCGTCCAGCGCGCGTATTTAATGTAATTATTGGGGCAGCAGGATACTTCCCTGCTGCCCCTTGTCCCTCTGCAATGCCGCCAGCTTTGACTCACAGTTTTGAAAATAAATTACTGCTGCCCAGTGCCAATAATGAAGTTGAAGAAGAAGCCGGCCTCCACTTCGGCGCCTCTCCGCCCGGCGGCTCCCCCAGGAGCCGCCGCCGCCTCCCAGCAGCCACTGAGAGCGGCTCTGCCATGGAGGACGCGCCGCGGCAACCCTCACTTCCGGCTACCATGCGACTTTCCCCCACATACAGAGTGGCTGCATTCTGCCACTCTGTATGTGGGGGAAAGTCGCATGGTAGCCGGAAGTGAGGGTTGCCGTGGCGCATCCTCCATGGCAGAGCCGCTCTCAGTGGCTGCTGGGAGGCGGCGGCGGCTCCTGGGGGAGCCGCCGGGCGGAGAGGCGCCGAAGTGGAGGCCGGCTTCTTCTTCAACTTCATTATTGGCACTGGGCAGCAGTAATTTATTTTCAAAACTGTGAGTCAAAGCTGGCGGCATTGCAGAGGGACAAGGGGCAGCAGGGAAGTATCCTGCTGCCCCAATTATTACATTAAATACGCGCGCTGGACGGGGGCAAGTGGCGGGGGGGTAAGTAAACCCTCCCCGCCCTTAAAGGAACCCACCCCACAGTGCCAGACCGCAGCTCTGCGGTTCCGTGCACACCCCTACTTATGACTGTTCTGAAAGTTGGGAGAGATGTGCACATTAGGGATGTGCAATTCAATTCACGGATTTGACCGTTAATTGAATTGCCCCTTAAATGAAGGGGCTAATTTGCTGTCAAATTGAATTGCTCCCAATTCATCATGAACCAATTTGCATGATCCACATCATTAGTGCCTATTTTGTCTCCATGTTTTTCAATTGCTGGTTGGTTTTCTGGTAGTGCCTTCTGACTGGCTTGAGATCTCCTTGCTTCATGGTTGGCTTGTCGTTCAAATCAAGTGTTGGCATAGGCAACTGTACCCCCTTTTGCTGGGGGGAGGGAGGGGGAGGCCAAAGGAGGGGTTTTCAAAATGGCAGCTTCAATTTCAAAACTGGTTGCTTGGAGGCAGAGAGAATCATTGCTTTTGTACTTCAGGAGAGAAGAATCAGAGCAAGAGACTTCAGCAGCACTGAGATCAGACTGATGGTGGTGGTCTGGGCCTGCCTGCCTGGCCCCCAGTGAGTGGAGAGAGAGAGAGAGAGAGAGTGTGTGTGCCTGTTGGGCTTATATTTATTTTTCCTTTAAATAAGCAGTACTAACAACTGCTGTTTTGTTCTACGTTTTTTAAAATTGTTCCAGCTGCACAAGAGGTTTTAATTGGGTGCAGCTTGGAATTTTATTGTATTCTTGCTTGTAGCAACCTCACCCACAGTGGCTTTAATAACTGGGGTTCTGTGTGTGCTGTCCCCACCTCTCCAGGATTTTGTATCAGCAGCCCCAGTGACTTAACTGGGTGCTGTTTGGAATTCTTTTCCTTGTGTGGTCCCTGCTCCACACACAAGCTTATTGCTTTTGGAGTCTCCCCCCTCACACCACCACAAGGTTATTGCTAGTAGCTAGCTAGCTCCCAGTGGCTTTAATAACTGGGGTGCTGTGCTGCCCCCCCCCCACCTTGTAGTACCAAGCAGCTGCACCTCTTCTTTGCTGCTGGACTACATCTCTCTCTCTCTCTCTCTCTCTCTCTCTCTCTCTCTCTCTCTCTGTTTTTTTCTCTTTTACAGGCTGGTGTGCTGTGACTTCTTCCTGGTGCCCAGCCTGCCCAGGCACTCTCTGTTTCCTCACCCCCAGATCTTTTTTCTTTTGATTGGGTGGGAGCATGCCTGACTATATCCCACCTCCCCTCCTTCCAGCTGTTGAGTCCCTAGGTCTGATCCGCGGAGAGTGCTTCAAAGAGCAACATCTGGCAGACTCCAGCCAAAGATGCCGCTGCAAGTTGAGAGCCTCCCTCCAGCCCCCACCTTGGTCAGGTTATTGGAATTTAGAATTCTTTTAAATAGGGCCTAGTTTGGGGAAGGGAAGGATTAGGCGGCAGGACTGTAGGACAGGACAGGTGGGTTAGAGAGAGGCCACAGTAATCCCCTGCCCTTCTTTGCCTTCCCTTCACTTAGACCTGCCCCACTTTTGCTTGGTCCCCTCCAACCCCCCCCAATAAAGTCTGATGGGGGGGTGTTCCTAGCTTTTGTGTGTGCACCACAGTGCTGTAGTGACACACAGACCATAAATAGTCCACCTCCAACCCCACACCCCCTTAAAGGTATCCCCCCCCGCCATCAGTGTTAGGGCTTAACTTTTTTAAAACCCTAAGATGTCCAGGAAGGTGCGAAGCAGACCAAGGCAGAAGGGCAGGCGGAGGGCGGGGTGATGCTGCTGGTCATGGTGGGCAATGGCAAGAGGAGCCTGCTTGCCAAATCATTGCCACTGCCGGTGTGGTTGTGCGCAGGCTCTCCTATCTGGAGGAGCCTGGCCCCACAGCATAGCTGCCTGAGACAGCTGAGATGGAAGTTGCAGGGAAGTCCTCCCCTGTCAAGGAAGAAGCTCCTTTTCTTGTGGCAGCAGAGGAGGGGGTCTCTGTGGATGTCCCTGCTGCTAGTGGCAGCAATAGGCCTGGTGTGTCATCGAGTAGCAGCAAGGCTCCTGCTCCCAAGTCTCATAGTAAGAGATGAGCTCCATGTCTTGCCTTGGACTAATTTGTGCATCACTAACTACTCTGGTCTACTCTGCAATCTGCATTGTAGGGTGTTCTCAGTCAAAATGTAACTGAAGACGTTGCTGTAGTTGATCTTATGGCTATGTTTGCTGGCTGCTAAGTGTGCTGCTGTGGCAGCTGTTGCAAGTGACAATTGAGTCATAATTGTGTGTGAAAGACTAACTTGTGCCAATGATGCTATTGCAGCACAGGCATTGTGGCTGGCAGTGGATTCTGGGTCAGTGATTCTTTTCTGGCCATCTCTGGACTATGTGTTTGGCAAAATGTGTTCTGTGTTGGGAGGGATTTATGTATGCTTCTGTTCTGCAGTGTTTTTGAAGGCAGGGTTGCAAAATGTGTGTACTCTGCTTGTTCCAACCATAGGGAACAATAGGAACTGCCATCACCCCATTGTTCCCTATGGGTAGGTCCTAGGGACACCAAAATGAGTTGGGTGGTATGGCGTGATGGCTGCTACCTACACCCAATCCACAAAAGAAATGGGCAAGCGGGTGATTTATTTTTTTTAACCCAAACCTCCATAGGATCCCATGGGTTTTGTGGGGGAAGTTTTTGTTTTTAAATTAAAATCACTCGGTCTTTGGAATACAACTAGTTAGTTAGTTCTTTTATTGCAGCTGTAGGCTAAACAGAAACAAAAGTGACAATAACACAACCATTCAGAATTACAATAAATAGAGTAAATATAACTATACAGATAAACTAAAAGTACCATAAAAATCAAACCTATAAAAGACCGTGGCGGGATGTCTGTCTCATCGCCCCATAAATAAATTTGGCTACCACTTTGGTGACTACAGATTATTTATCTCGACTTCCACTTCCAGGCCAAGAGCAGATCACAAGAAAGAGGATGGAGTAGTAATTGCACAAATAGCTTCATCCACTCTTGGAGTGATCACGTCTTCTGAATGGAGAGCAGCCCTCAGTGCTGATCAAGTGCTTTCTGAACTATCCAAACATCTTCAACCATACATGCATGTAACAAGTGAGCTGTCTCTTCTCAATGAGCTGGTGCTGAGGACTAATTGTTTGGGGGTGCCAACCTCCTTACAAGCAAAAGTGGTCAAAATTGCTCATGAAGGTCACCTGGGCATGTGCTTGACTAAAAGGCAAATCAGATAAAGTTTCTGGTGGTAAGGGATGGGCAAATACATTGAAGATGGAATCAGACACTATATGGCTTGTGCTGTGTGTGACAAATTGCAGAAGACTTTTACCACCCTCTTGACTCCAGTAGAGTATCCCAGTGGTACCTGGGGGAAAATGTGCTCTGGATATAATGGGGTCTTTTGATGACCAACCCATGAAACAAAGATGGTGGATTACTATTCAAAGTGGCCAGAGGTTTCATTTACTGACAACATTACAAACAAGGTGATCCAGTTTTGTTAGAGAACGTTTTCCCAAAGGACTAGTGACTGACAATGGGACACAGCTTACCTCATTTGAAATGGAGCGATATTTGCATAACCAAGGGATAAAACACAAGACTCTTTCCTTGCACCATCCTTGAGAGAAGGGAATTACTTAGTGGAAAGAATGAACAGATAAGCAAAAGAAAGTTCACAACTGGCTGCTATGCAACCACCACAATGGAAAGAGGAAATCCATGAAATTCTACTTGCTTACTGAACCACTCCTCAGAAAATCACCTTTTGAACTGCTGAAAGGACATTAAAGCTACCACCAAACTTACCCAATGGCAATAAATGATAGGGCTTTCCATGCGATTTCACCCTTAAGGTACAGAGATTCATGGTCGGGTAAGGGAGAAACAACAAAAATATAAATTGTATGTGTTTCACATATGATTCACAGAAACAGGGTGTGAAATGTAAATTTCAAGTGGGGTACTTTGTTCAAGTATGGCTGCCTTATAAAGTGAGAAAGAGATGTTCCCTATATTCTGGACCAAAACAAATAATCAAAATCCCTGGAGGTTCTGTTGGATGATGGAAATAAATGGAACAGTTCGAGAATTTCCAGCATGCATATTATGAGATAAGAGGGAAAGGAGTCTGATCTCAAGAGAGGAACTGTAGACGAATATGATCTTGCCTCTAGTTTTTACCTCACTTGTAAGACTGAGGAAAGTGATGGACAATCCTCTGTACCAAAAAACAAACCATTAACTCCTCCTGTGCCAAGACCCAAGACTTAGGAGAAGTGTGTATGACAGGAGACCACCTAAAAGACTTCAAGACTTCATCACCAAATTTTAATCAATTCAATTCTGTTTGTTATAAAGGGGAGGGGATGTGTTGTATTCTATCTAGCAGTCCTTTATGTTTTGTTGATTAGAAGTTTGTCCCAGCAGTGGTGATCCTGTAGAGAGTGTGGGGTGGAGTCAGAAAGAAAAAGGAGGGGAAGGAGAAAATTGAGTTGTTTCTGGAGTAAAGTCTTAGTTAAACAAACATAAGATTGCTTTGTATTTCTGAAGAAAGCAGCTATAAAACACTGTTCAAAGGAAAAAGTCTAAAATTCTGTACAGCAAACCCTTGATTGTATTTAAAGCAACTCTTTAGATCCTAGACTGTCTCAAATAATTTATAACATTCTCATTTTTCTATATTATTCAACAAGCTAAAATTCTTGGTTTTGTTATTGCTTCTTCCACAGCTGTCAAGTCTGTCCCTGAAACATGCTTTTCATTCTCATTAAATATACTAATATTCTGCCTTCCCTTTTCAGTTTTTTGAAAAGCAAGAAATTTATAATCTAGAATAAGAAACGAATAGAAAAAGAACATTTTATTGGTCCAACTAAGATTCTCAAAACTTCAAAATTATTTTATGGACATGGATGTTCATAAAAACTGTAAAGTCACATAGTTTTGGATTTGCTTTCTACCTTTTGATTGGTGACCATATGGTGTTTTGAGGAGTGTGTCTTCCATTACATGCTGTACTTGGGTTCTAATACCCAAGAATCAATATATACATAAGTGTGTTATCTGTGAAGGTACATTCATAAATGTGCAGTATTTTCTCTCACAAGTTGGACTCTGTACTTTTCTAGTTGCAACTCATGGAAGTTTTCAAGGAAAAAAAATCTGTATGTGTGCTTTGTGACAGACATGACTACGAACATTTTATACTTTTGTGTACTTGATTGTACTTGCATAAAAATATCAGGAAGCAGCTGGACGGGGGATAAGGTGGACAAACTTGATTTCAGTTGTAATTCAGTCAGTCATATCTTTTTTTTATCCCATCCACAAGCAGCTTGAGGCAGTAATTGTAGAGTTGGAAAAAATGTAGAAGAGGCCAACCAGAATAATCAGGAGGCATGAGCACTTCCTTATGAGGAAAGGCTACACATTTGGGGCTTTTTAGTTTGGGGGGAAAATATGAATAATGGGGAGGATATGATTAAGGCTTATAAAATGCATTATAGTCTTCTAGTGATATTATTTCTACAGCATATTTTTAGTTGATTTCTGATCGTCACAGTACAGCTTTGCCCAGGCTTTCCAGCATGTGCTAATCCCACATTGGCAGAACTGAATGAGTGAAGATTGTGCAGGTTATGCAGGCCTATGTTTGATGTGGGCATTCCCTTTCTCTGGTTTAGTGCTATAATGGCATACCAGGAACATGGGAAGCTGCCTATCAAATCTGCCCTTAGTTACTACTGGGGAGCTGTAATCAATAGCTGTCTTCCTAAGACAAAGTTCAAGAGACTCTAGTCTATTTTTAAAGGTTTTGTTGAAGTTCCACTAAAACTGCTCCCCACAACATACAATGTAAATCAGAAAATGATATATAACATCAAAGCACATAGAAATGTACAGCTGTATTGTCCATCTGTCCAAGTAGAGACAAGCAAACAGACCAGGAGCATACAGCTGTAGAAGTGTGTACAAGAACGGCCAGATAATGTATTAGCAGAGTGATAGTCTCAGTTAATTGAGATGTAGACTTCATTTCCAAGCAGAGAGCCATTGCTCAGCTGGCATAATTTTTACTCTGTGCAGCACGTCAGAAACTGCTGTGGCTTCATAAGCATTTATTTCTGCATTGACAGACACCTAAACAACTGCCTAGCAGAACAGTCTTTGTTACATGGAACCACCATCCAAAAGGCTCACATTACAAAGACAATTAATGCAATTAATGATTAACTGAAGTTTTAAAAAATTACAAATACACATTACCCCATACAATAGTCATTAAACTAATACAAAAGACCTATATAAATTGGTTTTTATATTATATTTTGTCCTCATGAAATGAATAAAAGGGAACCGTGCCTTTTTGATATGTCTGTTTCTTGTCATCTCTGAAATGAACATGCTCAATTTTGCCATTTTGGATGGTCTCCCAAGTTTTAGCCAGCCCATGTTTTAGTGCAGAGTTGTTTTTTGTCATCACCATTGGCTCACAACTTCAGACTTTTGCAGCAGTCAAGAGGTACTGGACCATTTCATTAGGCTCATCCAGAAAACCCAACAGGGCAAGCAATGGATTCTTTGGGACGGCATAACAAATGATCAGCCCATTAGAACAAAGAACCATCTTTTAGAAAAGCATGATTTTAAAATATGGGAAATAACCATATTAGGTTGTTTTGTGAACAGTTCCAACATTTATTGCAGCCATCTTTATACATTGTGTTATCAGTCAGGTATTAAAATAAAAAATAACACTTCATAATGGTTTTCTTTAATATTTATACAAGGGGACAGTGTAAGACCGCTTGTAAATATCGGATGCCCTATATTTTTTAGAACACACACCTGCAGTCATAACATTGCAGCACAGAGATTATCTGACTTTTTGTGTGGGCAGAGCTGTCTTTGTCAATTTTGCTGAAACCTATAGGGTTCATAAAACTCTTTTTCAATCATGCTGTCCTTGGTATTTAATATTGCAAAATGGTCCTTACTCCACAAAGAAAAATACAACAAAAACCAACAGTTTTAAAGCAGCAGTTGAAACTATAACCCCAAAAGAGCTTTTTAAAATGTCAAAGCATTGATTTGACAGAAAGTCAGAAGAAGCTACCTCTTATATCTCTACAGGAAGGAAATGAAAGTGTGGCCACCACAATGGAAAAGTTTTACAATGCAATCTATGAGCGACTTTATCAGGGTTGGTTTTTCAGGTTGGTGGCCTAGAGTTAAGAACAGACTGAGCCTGTGAGAGAGAAGTCACTCTCAAGCAAGAAACTGAAGACTTGGGACATAGCTTTATGGGATGGGGTGGAATTCTATTGCCTCCTTATGTCACTTGTATTCGTAGCTGCAATACAATCCCTGACCATCTGCTGTAGTGGCACTGAAGTGCAATAGAGAGCAGTCTAGTTGTTCTTCCTGGTTCTGACAAGTTTTCAAGGTGACTCCTGGATGCCACTGTTGGCGTTTCTGGCTAGAGAACCCTGGCAGCTTGCTGTACTGATTAGTATCAGGACCAAGTGAGATGTGATGAGGCAACTGGCTCAGGTGGAAGATTGGCAGAGGTGGTGCTAGGAACCCCACATCATCCACATCTGTTGGCTGCCTCACTGCCCTCTCCCTTACCTAGTAGCCATGCAGACACTCTCACTTGGATTTTAAGAAGGCAGAGGGAGGAGGATGGGAAGCAGAAAGAAGTGTGGAGGAGTAGAGTGATGTACAGCAGAGTGGCAGCTGCAGTAGCTGGGAAGGGAAGGAAAAGAGGAGGAGGAGGAAGAAGAACGTGCTACCCCCTTTGCCAAAGGGAGGGAGAGGTTCTCTCTACATACTACCCAGAGGTGGGGTGGGGAAGGACTGCCTCGCCATGTTGCCTCAGGCACAGTTGGGGCTTGGGCCAGGCCTGCTTAGTATCACCTATCCAGATCTTTCCATTTTCAAGAGTCCATCTTCAAAATATAGCTCTTAGTGCTGGCGTTGAAATTCATAATATCTTTTAATTGTAAATAATGAATAATGGCTCCATTTTTTTAAATTGTGATTGTTGATGCATGGTGGAGAGAGAGAGAGAGAATTGGGATATGACAGGTTTTTCAGTGCCCAGCACCTTCTTGAAGGAACTAAGAATGTTTAGTCTAGAGGAGAGAATATTTAGAAGAGATACAGTAGCCAGCTTCGAATATCTGAATGGCTATTTCATAGAAAGAGGAGCAGACTTGTTTTCTGTTGCTACTGAGGGCAGGACTAGAACCAGTGCATTGAAATTACATGGAAACAGATGAGCTCCCCTTTTCTGGAGGTTTTCAGAGGCTGGACAACCAACTAAGCAAGAGATTGAACTAGGAGATCTCCAAGGTCTCTTCCACTCAGAGATTTTATGCTTCTGTGGCCTGCCTGATTCAACCATGGCTTTTCAATGCCATTTGAAAAGGCCTGTGTGAACTGGAAGGTTTTCACTGATATTATCAATATCTTCATCTGTGAGCCCAAAGAACAATGTGTGCTCTTCGTGTGTGCGTGCCATTGCCTGTATTAGCATAAAATTCATTAGAGAGTCACGCCTGGAGTGAGGGAAATGGCCTTATTCCCCTGGGCATAACTACAATAAGAATGAAGTACAGTTTTGAATCAAGGATAATTTTGTTTTGAAATCTGCTCCATTATTCTTCCCTATCAGGACAGTGAAAAAGGAACATTATCAGACTACAGTTATATTAAAGAGAAAGGAAGGAGATTATTTTCACTTTACTTTTTAAAATATGAACATGTTTGTTATCTTCCAACAGTTACAATAAAAGAATTCAGCTTGCAATTCATTCCAGTCCCAAAATACACAAATATATTTTGTGTAGATAAGAATATCCCACTGCCTTAGACAAAAACCAAGGTAATGCCTTTGTTCCAATTGTGTAGAATAGAATATGTAGAATACTGTGTGGATATTTCCTTTGTAGTATGTTCCTTGGTCCTCTTTCTGTCACCTAGAGCCATTTACCTTTCTGGAATTAGTGGTATTGGTATGCCCGATCTGTGATTCTGGCACAGCAATACACTGCACTGTATAAGTTGATCTATTAAAATTACTGTTTTGCAGTTAATTCTTTACAAAAGGCTCTGCTTCTATTTCAAGGAAGGTAGCAGCTCTACTGGTGCATATATACACAAAATAAATTCCTTCTGTAGAAATGAAGAGAGCAATGCATGCAAGAGTTTTATCTGTGCATCAGACCATGCCTTGCTTTGAATTGAAGGATTTTAAATAAGAGAAAAACAAGGACACTCCAAACAGTTTTCCCATAGTGAAAACACATTTAAACATCCTCCTTACCCATTTGCTAGTCTTAATCCAAGGTGTCTTGTGCCCATAACAAGATGGCAATGATTTATAACCTTTCACTTGCATCCTCTTGTAACCTTTCCTTCCAGGCATATACTACTAGTTTGTGCTTCCCCTGCCCGCCTGACACACCCTTTTTAAAATGTTAATCTGACTCTGCATTTTGCAGTGGCTGACATCTTGACTAAATTACTCAACATAGGTCCCATTGATATTAATAGGGCATTAATTTAGTTTTGTATTTCATTTAATATTAATGTCAGTGGGTCTTCTGTTGAGTAATTTAGTCAGGATGTCAACCACTGTAAATTGTCATCTGTTAATTGTTTGTGGATTTTTTCAGTGTGTGATGTTTGTGTTTCTAAAAAAAAAGTGTTTTGTGTTTCTAAAAATAATTTGGGATGGTGATTAATGCTATGAAGTAATGTTACCATCTCCTGGGGGAATTTATGCAACTATGATTCTGTGGCACCAAGTTTGGGGTTTTGCATGTGACATGACAAATTAACATAGTCTCAGGAGCCTGTAATTGACCTGAACAGCTCCTGTCCCCATCCCATTACTCTCAACAGCTCACACCCTTCTTCCATATATGCATTAATTATTTTTTTGCTTTAGAGTGCTATGACTTCTAAAAACAGGCTGTGTATAATTGGAGGAGATTTAACCATGATATAAGGCATCAGTTTTTTAATGTAAATCATGCCCCCCCCCCTAAAATTGATTGCCAAAGAACTATCAATGTAAACTGTTTTCATCTTTCTGTGAACTGCCTATTCCAAATATGCAACACTCAAAATATTATAATTGCATGGAGTTAGGAGAATTCATGCACATGTGTAGTTTGTCTAGTTTTCAGTGCTGTGCATAAATGTCTTAAGGAAATCTTACATTTTAATATTTTTATACTTTGCAATATATGGCTATCACTGCTTATAATATATTATGCTACTTTCATGAACAGCTTCAGCTTATGTTTCATTAAAAACAGAGCACATTTATAATGGTTGGAACATACTTTGTTCCTGCTAAGAGGAAATTTCCCATGCTAGGGTCCTGTCACATTTGTATCTCTCATGTATTGTATGGGTTCCTGCAAGGTAAACAATTTTCTGGAAGCTTGTGCAGTATTGTACTTTAGGCTGGCTTTGGTCCCTAATATTTATGCCTATTTTTAAATGGTTTTTTTTAGAATATTATCAAAACCATACAAAGTAATGAAATTGATAATCAAATAACACAAACAAAACATAATCATAAAATCAACAATACCATTAATCTCTACTCTAAAAAGGAATAGGAGGAAGAAAAATAATGCATCTAGATTAAATAAATGTTTCTTATCTTGCATTACTATGTATTACTAAAAAGAAGAAAACACAAACTGGTATTACCCATCTCTAAAGTTATTATTCCAGTACTCTATAAACGAACTCATTTCCCCTCAGAAATCTGGTCTCAAATATTAATAATGTTCTGGGGAGATTTGAATTCCGGGAGAAGCAGCAGGTGTTATTTTAGGAGGCTTGAAATGTCTTCTAAAGCAGTTAATCTCTCTGGTGGAAAAATCTTTTCATGTTGCTTGCTTTTGGATCAGTGCTCTGTATTGGCACATCTCTGACAGCCTGTTATCTATGCCAGGTCCCTGCAATCAACCCTCTTGCAAAGATATTTAGGTAGAAAAGCTGAAGAACGGCTAAAGACAGCAGCTAATAAAGTGTCCCCTAATCACCGTAGA
Source organism: Hemicordylus capensis (assembly GCF_027244095.1). NCBI lineage: Eukaryota > Metazoa > Chordata > Lepidosauria > Squamata > Cordylidae > Hemicordylus > Hemicordylus capensis. The sequence goes on from NC_069657.1 coordinate 411,400,389, forward strand.
TTCTTCTTGTCAGAGGTTTGTTCATTGAGAGAGATTAGTTTGGTGTGTATTGGCAGTCTCCTTCTCTAGGTTCCTTTCCATTTAGAGGAGTTGTTTTAAACCAAACAAGGAAAGCATTTCAGACCTTTTGCTGATTTCCTAATGAATCATTTGGCTTTCCTTTGGGTCAAGTCCAGCTTGCAAAAGATGTAGAATGTTGTTTTTCCTGTATGAATTACGTGCTCTAGTTTCAAGTTATTATAAATTATAAAGCCTTGCCTGGTGAAAATGCAAACAAAGATGTGTCTCTAGGGCATGTGGAACAGACAGTGTTGCACATTACAATCAGCCTCTCTTGAAGGTTTGTTTAATGCTCTGTGTGTGTGTGTGTTTAAATTACTTTTAAAATACATTATTCATACAACTAGATGCATGGGGAGAAGTTACAGAATTGTGATTTCTGTAGAAAATCTACTCCTCTGCATTGGTGTGTACATTATTTATATCTATATAGTAGGTCTACTGCATAATCGAGGTATGAAATAAGCACAAAGGCCTGCAGAGGGGAGCCATGAACTATTTTGCTCCTTTCTTGGAAGGGAAAAGAGTCTGACCCTTCAGCTAACCCAAATTTTTATACCTCCAGCAAACTTGGGCAGCTGGAATTCCTTACCATTAAAGACATATTTTGCAAGTTCATCCACTGAAACAGAAATTCTAATAGCAGAAATACAACATGAAAGCCCCATTACACTACTACTTTGAGCTTTAGAGGGCCAAGATTTTAACTTGCTTCAACCTCACAAGATCACTTACACTGCTAATGTATGGCTGCCTTTGTGACTCTTAATACTTTTCTCTTTAACTTTTGAATGTGTGTGTGTGTGGTTAATGTAACATGTAGCACTGGAAACAACAAATCTTTAATTTTTAAGATAAAAGGTGCCAGGGCTCAGGTCAGCCTCTTGACTTCCATGCAATAGGATGAAGCTTTCTTCTTAATCTGAGAGGCTTGCCTCATGCAATATATTCAGGTTGGGATTACAGTGAAAAGTCTGTGAAAGAGCTGCAAAATTTGAATATTCTGTCAAAAATGATCTAATTCAAACAACTTTAGGAGCTGTAAAATAGGACTGCAATTTTCCTACATCACATGATTGTTGTGATAGTGAATAATCATGGAACACTTTGCCCACTACAAATGCAAATAAAAAGCTGTCCACTTTATTTGGAGCATAGTCCTTACTGAGCTCATAGGATATAATGTATAAATAGTGAATGATTCATGTGTCTGTATACCAGAGAGGTTCTTCTCTTTACATTTATTGGTTTTCATAGCATGTACTGTAAAACTCAGTCTAGATCACTTACACAGAATATTGCTTTGTGTCGCTTTCTGTTCATTCCACATCACTGTTGCAGATATAGAATATAATCAATTAAAAGTGACATTTTTCCAAATTTGAAATCAATGAGATGAGCTCTGAACTGTACACTCCATACCCATTGATTTCAAAGGAAATTGTGTGCCTAGTTTGATCTGAATTATACCCATAATTCATTACTTCCTCTATAGTAGAGAGACATTTAAATGTGATTTAAATGTTAAATAAGGTTCCATGTAGGTTGTTATCCATTAGCATTAAATTTCTGATGTACATCTAAATAATAACCAGGACTGTACAACTTCAGCCCTCCAGATGTTTTTGGACTACAGTTCCTATCAGCCCCAGCCACAGTGGCCAATAGTCAGGGATGATGGGAGTTGCAGACCAATATCTGCAGGAGGGTCAAAGTTATACAGCCTTGTAATAGACAGTAGCTAGTTCCAGCAGGTACCAAAATATTTATTGAAACAAAGGAACTGGTTGATTTGTGTCAAAAAGTTTTTGTGTATCCATTGGAATAGTTTGTTACCTGGGAACTGAAAGTGCTATCCCTTTGTTGCCGGGATGTACAACTAAGAAATCAAAGCTGAATTTTGCATACTCAAGTAGTGTTCTACCATAAAATCCCAGATGTTGCTCTAACCTCCCCCCTGCTGTCATTTATAGCAAACTTTCCCAACCTGCGGCCCTCCAGATGTTGCTGAACTACTATTCCCATCACCCACAGCTACAACTTATTGTGGCTGGGATGATGGGAATTGTAGTTCAGCAACATCTGGAGGGCCGCAGGTTGGGGAAGCCTGATTTATAGTAATAAAATTGGAAAGTCATCTCTGAAGTGTAGCAATGCATGAGTAGTTTGGTCTACAATTGTAGCTTGCTGGTTTATGTAATGTTAGTTATATTACCTGCCATTAAAATAATTATCATTACACAATAAGTAGAAATCATTGCTGGTTAATATATTGGTTTTTGTGGAATTAATATAGTAATGTATACATGCATGTATTTGTGTATTGGGGTGGCAAAATATGGAGCCAAATGCAATGCTGACATGCAGTTTATGTCTATTAATGTTGAGCGTCTAGAAGACACTATTGTAGCTAACTCACTGTTGTTGTTGTTATTTTTGTCCAAGTTTGTCCACTACCTCCTATGGTGACTCATGGAGATTACATTTGCCATCCGCGGCCTTGTGAGCGTTACAACCATGGAACTGTGGTTGAATTCTATTGTGATCCTGGCTACACCCTCAGCAATGATTATAAATATATGACTTGCCAGTATGGAGAATGGTTTCCCATTTCCTATCAAATATATTGTGTCAAAGCAGGTAAAAACCACCACTCAAGAATCCAGTGCTGACATGAAAGTTAATTGTTAAGGCAAATATGACTGGAAAGGTGGGTTGGGGGTAGGGATCTTTTGAATTCCCTTAGAATACCTTATCAAGTATAAAATTGTAATTTGTGTCATTTGTGGTTATATATATATATAACCATATGTATATCTTAATTCATAAATCTTAAAAAGGTATCAGAGATCAAGAAATGTTGACTTAGTTCACTAGGCAAACAAAACTCTGGGTCTCTGGGTCATTGAGGAGAGACCATATTACTCCCGTATTGAAGGAGTTACACTGGCTGCCGATATGTTTCCAGGCAAAATACAAGGTGCTGGTCATAACCTATAAAGCCCTAAACAGCTTGGGCCTTGGGTATTTAAGAGAATGTCTTCTTCGTCATGAACCCCACCGCCCATTGAGATAATCAGGAGAGGTCCGTCTGCTTTTGCCTCCAGCTTGTCTGGTGGCTACTCAGGGACGGGCCTTCTCCGTGGCTGCCCCAAGGCTTTGGAATGCGCTCCCTAGCGAAATAAGAGCCTCCCCATCTTTGACAATTTTTTAAAAGTCTCTAAAGACACATCTGTTCAACCGGACTTTTAACTGATATTGTTTTGTTTTAATATTGTTTTTAAATTGCTGTGTTTTAAGTTTTGTCTTGTTTTGTTTTTAACTAACGTTTTATCTTTGTTTTTATCTGGTTGTGAACCGCCCAGAGACGTAAGTTTTGGGCAGTATAAAAATATGTTAAATAAAAAAATATAAATAAAATAAATAAATAAAACATCTTATTCATCAGATGTTTCCTTGAGCTATGTTGGTACATTACTTGTGAGGAATTTTTCACTCATTGGGCATCATTTTTCACTTGTTCATGGAGCATCGACTTTAGGGACCCATTGGGGCTGCTGTGCAACTTGAAAGGCAGCCCCAGTGGTGTAGGGGCACCTGTGGCAAGACTTAAAACCTGTGGGGCTTTAACAATGGGGCACCTGTGGCATGGCTTAAAACCACACTACTTCCATTGTAATATACTTCCATTATATTCCACTGGAATTTAACAATTGAAGTAGTACTTCAGCTGCTACTTCACTGCACTGTGCAGGTACCCCGTTCCATTACACCATTGGGGCAGACTTTCAAGTTGCACAGCAGCCCCAGTTGTCCCTTAAGGCCAAAGTTCCACTGTATGGCATGTTGGCCATTGTTATATTTGTGTATCCTGTATCTGTACAAATCTGTAGACAGGATCTGGAGCAACTGGGCCCTGATGTTTCTCTGGCACTAATAAAATCTAAATAGTGAAATATTATTCTCTAATGTGCCTGTTTTCTTTGATCTTTGTGTCACAGAACAAGCCTGGCCAAATTCACAGGAGACTCTCCTGACGACATGGAAGATTGTGGCATTCACTGCTACCAGCGTTCTACTGGTGCTTCTGTTAGTTATTCTTGCCAGAATGTTCCAGACCAAATTTAAGACAACCTTCCTGCCAAGGTCAGAACTGCTTTCGTCTGGAGTCTTTCAAACAGTGGGCAGAGCAACAGTGTTGACCCTGTGTCTGGAAGCTTGATCTGGGATTGGAAGAGATTGTGGTCCCCCTCTAACACAAATGATTTTCCCTCTGATTAAGAAGCAGGAAGGAGAAGGAGATTGGTCCAGCCCACACATCTCTAGCTGAAAACAAGGCAGTCCCCCACTCCACTTGTGTTGTGTTTATTAAGGACAGATCTGCATGTTATAAGAAACACAAGGCAGCTCTGTGCCGAGTTCTCCCCTTCTCTTCAGTAGCAAGTAATGAAATGTACCTCATTTCCCTGAACCAATATGTTGAGTGTTTCCCCACAGACAGTGATGTGAGGGTTGGGAAACACACAGTAATAACATCAGGACATGATGTAGATTGTATTACACATTTCAGAGGGTGATGGGGGGTGGGGACTTGACATGGACTCTTGTTTTCAGTAGCAAGTCCATCTTTCTTCCCATGTGTAGTTCTGAGGCTGCCCAAACCATACTCGTAACAGTTTCAAATCTAAGCAGTTTTAGTGCATGTATACAGCTTTTTGAAGCAGAAGAGCATTGTAAGTCCTCGTCTACATACGCATACCTATATGACAAGACTGTTAGTATAAGGGAGTCTAGGTCAGGGGATGATTTAAATATTATATTCCTCACTGCTAACCTTTTGTACAGACCCATGGATGAATGTTTACCTGTGCACATCTGCCATTTTTGCAAGTCAGATGGAAAATCTATAGTTATTTTGCTTGCCTATCCCTGACCTAATATTATTAACACAGTGAAACTCTGTCCTAAAGCTCCATCATTTAGGGGCTATTGTTGTTGTTGTTATGGTTTTTAAAACACTGAAAAGTTTAGCTGTTGTGCTCAACGTTTAAATAACACAGGTCCTTCAGGGTTACAATCTAAAGATTAAAAACAACAGGTTTTGGAGGGAAGGTAGGTCAATCAGGAAAAGCCAGGGTGAGCAGAGGAATTCAAAAAGGTTGCATGTAAAACAGCCCAATGTGACTGGAGGGGAATGCCCATAGTAGGGAGCTGCAAGAAAAAAATGGAATGCAGATAGAGAATAGAGGGGTGGAATCTTAGGCTCAACTAGAAGATTGGTACCTGTAGAGTGAACAGTCCAAGGAGAAATATATGTATATAGAGAAAAGGCCTTTGAAAGTATATCCATGAAGTTTTCTTCAATGAAGTTGAAAAGAGAGTTAGTGTCTTTACAAATGACACGACTTACATAAGTCATGAATGACAAGACTTACATAAGAATAGCCCATCAGGAACAGGCCAAAGGCCTATCTAGTCCAGCATCCTGTTTCACAAAGTGGTCCACCAGATCCCTCTGGGAAGCCCACAGGCAAGAGGTGAGGGGATGCCTTCTTTCTTGCTATTGCTCCCCTGAAACTGGTATTCAGAGGACCTGGTATTCAGGTCACTTCTCAAAGACCTGAGCATAGAGAGAAAATGAAACTGAATATAAAGGATTCAAAACTTGAGAAGAAGGGGTGGGGAAGCAACTAGGGATGTGCACAAACCGGCGCTCGGCCAGTTCGGTAATGGCGGGGGCTTACCTTTAAGGAGCAGGGAGGGTGCTCATCCTGCCCTCCTGGCCATGTTTCCTCCACCAGCACTGTCTCAAAAACCTTGCCGCCCCAGTCAGTGTCAGACTGGAAGTGCCCAGTGCGTGTGCGGAAAGGACTACCAGACCGGTTCGTGCACATCCCTACAAGCAACATTATCAAGAACGAGAAATAGTGTTAAGCAAAACTGTGAAGCAGGAAAAAAACTCAGTTTCCTATCACAAAAGCTCAATTTACATTGCAGACTTAAAGTAGGATTTTCCACTCTAACTTGTGTGCCCAGGATACTGGGATCTTACTGCAGAGTGAGGAATACAAAAAGCTTGTTATCTATGCCACTCAGATGCTTCTTTTCCTTCTCTAATCTGTTCCTTGCTTTGCTAGAGTTATTTACCCCATTGTGATAAATTGCTCAGACTGATAGTCATGTGTAGACTCCTGCATATCTTTGAAGCAAATATTAATGAAGCACTAGCTGAATTTCAGGTGATCAAAAACTGATATAGCCAGGGAACTTGTCTGTTGCCAGAAGCAATTCATTATGCCTGAACTAACTAACTCTCTCTCTCTCTCTCTCTCTCTCTCTCCATGTAGAGGTGCCCAGGAAAGTTGTAACAGCGCCCCTGACTTTGTGGTAGTAGATGGTGTTCCTGTTATGCTGCCAACCTACGATGAAGCTGTGAGCAGCGGCTTGAATGCCTTGGCACCAGGATATGTGTCCCCTGCAGGCCAGGGATATATTTTACAGGAAGATGATCAGAACCCTCCAGCTTATCCAGGGCCAGAGGATTTGGACAGGTTGCCAGCTGAATTTGATACCTGTGATAGCATTTCAGGTTCCTCTGAACTACTTCAAAGTTTATATACATCTTCTGTGTGTCAGATGGGAGCGCATCCTATCTCGGAGAGAACTGATGCTATCAACAGCACCACTGCAGAAGTAGCATCCACCAGCCCAAGCATTGACATTGCAGATGGTAATTTTGATTTTTGAACATTACATAGGCTCACTTTAGCATCAGGGGGGTTTTTTTATAGGAAGAAGCCGTGGGATTGTGCTTGGGAGAAGGAAGCTAGCTCCTGACATTCTCTCTTTTTCTGTATTTTGGCCTATGTCTGTTTTGCTCCTGACTTTAAATATATATATATATATATATAATTTACCATCCTAAGTTTAATCACCACTTCACATCAGATTCCACCAAGCATTTGTGTCTAACAATTCTGTAATAGCAGGAGATGGGTAGGTGTATGCTTTTACTGCCCACACAGAGCCACTAGGCAACAGTCCTTCAAGTGAGAATCTGTGAGATCTGACTGGGCATCTGCCAAGCAGAAGCAGGTTGGAGCTGCAGAACCCTGGAGAGCTCCAAGTGAACAACTTGTTCTTACAAGGGCCACAGATGGACTAAAGCCTTAAATTCCTCTAGGCTCCTACTACACCATCTCCCTGCATGAAGAGTAGAGAACTGCCATGTGGCCTGGAGTTCTGCACTCCTTCACTTCATCACATCCCTCCTGGCCCACTGCCGGTACTGGTGTGCAGGCTCAGAAGAGTGTGGGTTTCTTGGCGAGGAAGAGGCTGGTTCTTAATGGGACCTGATCACTTGGCTGGTAGAGCCAGACTTCAGCCTGGGTCAATCACCTGTCCTTCTGACCTGACTGATCTGATCCCATGACACACAGTGCACAAACTGATTCTTCCACCCTTCATGTTTGATCATACTGCCAAACTGAATGTTTACTAACAATGACTTCTGCCTCTTGTAGCAAAGATACATTACAAAACAAGGTGCAACTAAAGTCCATCAAAAAGGGAAAGACAAACTTTTTTCCTATGGGCAAAACATACTTAAGGCTCTACAACAACCACCTACAATCAACCATATTAATTAACCAGTATTACATTTCTCCCTTTACAAACTGAACACTTGTTGCAGGTCTGCTTGGCTTGTTTTTTCAGACACTCAGGGAATGGCACATCTGTAAAAACATTTACAGATGAGGAATTTGGGGTGCATTCTGAATATGGAGGGTGAAGGCTGCGTAAATACACATGTCCCATTTCATCAGCCCCTGCACTATTTGGTAAAAAAAAGAAGTAAGGAACAAACACTGAATCACAATAACAATATCCATTACCCTATCAAAAACCCTTGTCGTAATAATTACCTTGTCATAATATTGATTTTCCCATTGTTGGATCATGCATTTAATGTGCTGTGACTGACTACAGTTTGCTTTTATGGTCAGTCTGTCTACAGAGTCTGAAAAGATAGTCAGCTGGTGTTAGTTTCCATTATAAATAAGAACAGATTTGCATGATCTTGAATCCGAAACATGGTACCCCCCTAACTCATTTTAGTCTTGGAATCTTTGACGTAGCTGAACTGAAAGGAAAGAGCATCAAGATTCCTTTTAGAATCCAACATGTTTTGGACTGCAAAGTCAATTGCTTTGCTGATTTCAGAAAGCCTTAAAAATACGGCTTGATGAAGTTTGGTGGTTTCTTAACCTATAGCACACTAGACTGCTCTATACCACATGTTAATTCATATGAACCCTAAATTAGTCCTGAATGTGTGCCAATCTTCAGCAAATGAGCTCAAAAGAGAGAAAAATATGAATCCTTACTGCTGAACATTGATCTGGCATTAGACGGGGTTAGAAGACTGCTTCTTGACACTGGCACCTTTTTAAGGTGCTTGGAAGCCATCAGACTGATTTGATCTGTGGGCAGCATACAGACATCTGGCAGAGTGGTGCTCAATCATTGGAATCTCCTTTTGCTGGCAGAAGTACTGATACAAGGATGCCTTCACCTGTAGAAGGGGCCCTTTGTGTGAGTGCAGTTCTCCTGTTGGTGGAAGGAGCTTCCAATCACACCATGCTGCTGAGCCAAAGATTTGGATGCTATGCTGTGAAAAATGGATTGCCTAAATCCATGCATAGTCAAGTGCCTTAGCAACAATGGCCCTTTTGATAGCCTGTTATAACTAAATAAAAATGCAGGTCCAACCTTGCAGGAGCACACAATTGAAGCCCAATTAACTCTTTCTTTTATTTTCTAGAAATCCCATTGATGGATGAAGACCCTTAATCTGCACAAATCTTGTTGATTACCTGCTCATGCCTTTGTGGCAGGGTGGGGGGAAAGAATCATGCACATATGTATACATACATACCTATATATCTATATAAATCTCTATATAAAGACTGCTTAAAGATTTGGGGGAGGGTATTTTTTGTTTTTATAAATCTTCCACATGATGTCACCAGATTTTGTGCACATATCTTAATCAACTTTGGGGGTTGAGAGCATCAGCTATTCAACAGCAGCTTTACTAAATGAATCCTGAGGATTTGATGAGACTAGTCACTGCAAAAGAACTATAGATTCATGGAATAGTGGTGAGTGTATCTGCATCGCAGGAAGTCCTAACTCTTTAGAAACACCAGTGAGAGTGATACAGGTACAAACTGCTTAGTGAAACCATGTCAGAAGGTGTAAATTTTGCTTTATTGAAGCTGCTTCATATTTATGATGGACCACAATTTACAAAGGAATCCTAACTTATTGGAGGGGAAATAAACAGTGTTGAAATTAAAATCAGAGAGAGGAATGGTCTGTGCTGAGCAAGCTTGTGAAAGAAAACTCTTGTTTGGCTCATGGTGGTGTCCGTTTAAAGAGGTGGTTGCAGCAAACAAATCACCTAAGTCCAAGAAAAAGCTTTATTATTCTGTGTGACATATTAATAGGAAAGAAAAAAATAGCCCAGTTATGATCTAAAGAGAAGTTTAAAGTCATTAAGATTGTATCTGCCAGAGGTGGCCAGTTGAGGCTCTCTAGCTGCTGTGGGATTACAGCCTCCATTGAATTGTGTCTAGGGGTGATGGGAGATGTAGTCCCACAACCATTGGCGATACTCAGATTGGCCACTTCTGGTACAGAATGTTCAAAATAAAGTACTTCTATATTTAAGAAACCTGACCATTAATACACTACATTTGTCCTGGTTGTTTAATGTCTCCAAGTTCTTCTATATACAATATGCTTTATTCTACCACGCTCACTCAGAACATGTATGAATAACTTATTTGGACCAGTATTCTAGAATAAAAGTCTTGTGAATTTTGAAGGCAGTGGGCCACCTGGAGTTGAACTTGATGGTTAATCCAGCATTGTCATCTCATATTCCAGTCCTATGATCTGATTAATGGAATTATAGATTTACATGTGTGGCTGCAGCTGTGTTTTTAATATTTCAGGGGCATTCCACCTAGGTTCTCTTAGTCATCCTTACACAAGACAGATCAATAGAGAGGGGTGTGTGTGTGTGTGTGTGTGTGTGTGTGTGTGTGTGTGTGTGTGTGTTGGACCTCATTTATAAGACAATAGTATGTCTCAAGCCATCAGTGGCTTAGTATAGTTCATGGCTTAGCTGGATAAGTGAATGGGGAGCTTCCTGTCCCAAACCTAGCCACTACACAAAACAGGTAATAACAGAACCATAAACCTACAAATAGGTAAAAATGCTAGATAAAACAACCAGAGAGAGGAAAAAAACCAAAATTAGCCAGTAGTGGAACCTTTTTAATTAAAAATGTTGGAGACTAAACCTGAGATCTTAAACCCACAAAGCAGCAGCAGCAGCAGCAACAAATATTTATATACTGCTTTTCAACAAAAGTTTCCAAAGTAGTTTACAGAAACAACTTAATTATTATTATTAAGAAATAATAAATAAGATGGATCCCTGTCCCCAAAGGGCTCACAATCTAAAAAGAAATGTAAGATAGACACCAGCAACAGTCACTGGAGGTACTGTGCTGGGGGTGTTTAGGGCCAGTTACTCTCCCCCTGCTAAATAAAGAGAATCACCAAAAGCAAATGGTATATAGGTGGGTTTCGAGCAGGATAAACTCTCACCCCCTGCTTAACTGAGCAAAGAGATACCTTTTAAAAGTGGTGATTCTCTTTATTTAGCAGGGGGAAAGCAATTGGCCCTATCCATCCCCAGCATAGCATCCCTTCAGTGGCAGTTGCTGGTGTCTATCGTATGTTTCTTTGTGAGCCCTTTGGTGACAGGGAACCTATTTTATTTTATTTTATTTTATTTTATTTTATTTTATTTTCTCTATTGTCCAGCTGCATGTCCCTGTTTCCTCTTCCCAGCCTGGCTAGGCTTATTGGGACCGGCCTCAGAGCAGGAACAGGGAGGGGGTTGAGCATCGCCCTTTGCCCTCTCTGTCCCAGGGTGCTTGTTCCTTGTGTCTGCCCCTCTCTGGGGGGCCTCTGGGGGGCCTCTCCCATAAGCCTCCTTCTCATCCCTGGCCGGCTCCTTATATGCCTCCTCACAGGCTATGCATCGCCCGCCCCCAATTATGGGGCCAATGCCCCTCTTTATTACCTGTAATTGATTACCCCTTACAGCTGTTGCCAAAGCCTCTCCCCCTTCTCCTTGCTCCTGCTCAGACCTCCTCCCTTCGGGAGGCATGCTGCTGATGTTATCCTCGCATGCCTCCCCTTTGGTCTTATCAGGGCTCAGCTCCTCCTCCACTGAGGATTCCATGCCGGCTGGCAGTCTTTCCTTAGTCTCTCCCTGGCCACCACTCATCCCTGTCGCCTTGGGCCCTCTCCCCACTTCATCCTTGGAGGTCAGGACAGCCAGCCTTGCCGGACATCTATGTAAACCGCTTTGGGAACTTTTATTGAAAAGCGGTATATAGATAATATTGATCATAGGAGGAGGAAGAGGAGGAGATTTTGCTTTGATGCTAGACCCAATCTTAGTTTATAGACCCATCTTGGATGCTAAACCCAATCTTAACACTAGCACATCAGCAGTCAGCAGCACTGTTATCTCAGTGTATCCCCTGTGCAGCATGGCTCTTCTGCGGGAGAACAGATTTCTCCACTAGTTGGCTGACGTTGTGCAAGGCAACACAGTTAGTTCTGAACTGCCCTTGCCGCTGCAGGTATCTAGAGTAATGCCTGCAGTGTTGCAGAACAGGGTTCATCTACTACAACTTAATATTGTGTGATCTCACTTCCACAACATTATTATTTCCAATGGACGTGGTGCTGTAGGAGTGCAATCACATAATTTTAAGGGGTAGTGGATGAGCCCTGTTCCACAGCACTGCAGTGGCATGAGCAGTTTAGACTTGAGTGTGTTGCCTTGTGCAGCATGCCGGTGGCCAGTATGTATAGACTATTGCTTCATTACCTACTGCAGTAGCTGAAGGGAACCCGTATAGGGCCACTTTATTTCATGCTAAAGCATTTTTTAAAAGCACAAACATTCTCTTCCAAGGCAGAATCACATTTTGGATAAGCTAGGTAAAGTAGCACATGGGGCAATATAGGAGTCTTCCCAATCATGTGGTATTTGTTTACCTCTTATGCTTCTCTGTTATACAGTGTATGTGATTCTGAGAATATATTTTCTTATCGTTTAATGTTGCTTGCTTAGTTTAAGCAGTTTTCTTATTTCTAATTTCAGACGACAAATGCAATTTATTTATTAGTTAGTTTGAATCCTTCAAAGAGCTCAGAATGGCATATAGCCTCACAGCAACCTTGCAAGGTAGGTTAGGTAGCAAGAGAGTAACTACTGAAAGGGCAAACACTGAGCTTCATAAGATCGGAGTTTCCCACATGCAAACCAATGTCATCTCTAGCCACTGAACCACACTGGTCTAACTTTTGCAATATGAGTGCGTGCTATAAACAATTGTAAAGAAAATGCAAATAGATTAAGCTTTAAATTTTGATTTTTTTTTAAAAGGGGGACAGTCTTTTGCTACCAACTGTATTGAAGTACACAAGTGTCCGTGTCCCCCCCCCATAATGCTGTTGCAATAGCACTTAAATCTCTGATTTCATCTTCTTTTCAGTCTAGGCTTTTGGTATAAACACCCACATACACAATGAAAGGATAATCCTTGCTCTAAAGAGCTCCTGTTATCTGCACAGTGGCACAACAAACAAATACAATAGGCACATGGGAGGAAGGGCTTGTGTAGGTTGGCAGTGGAGCAATTGTGCTTATACCTTCAATTTAATGGCTCATAATACTGAAAGCATGTAATGCTAAAAATAAACACCAAAAAGCTCTGGAAATGTATTTGCAATGGAACAGCATTTAGGCCAATTACAATTGTCTAAAAGCAACTGCTGTTTAATAATCATGTACTAAACAACCATGTACAGCCATCCAAGGGAAAACTGTGAAGTCGTTGAATGGTAAGAGCATGCTTACAAAATGGTCCCAGTGTTTGTTGCAGGGCTTAGGTAAAAGGTATCATACTTAATATATCCATATGCTACAAATGTTTAGACTTGATGTCTAGAAAGTGGAGGACAAACAGTTCTGATGGATCCATTTCAGGTGGCTTATTCTTCAGTATTGCTCTCAGTAATGTGAGACTTGCTTCAGTCATCTCTCCCTTTTGGTATTTCATACTCATGCTGTGTAACTGAAAACAGTTTCCACTTAGTTTCCTGTTAGGCAAGTCCTGGGGCCAGCCTAAAGACTGAAAGCAATGTGATCTAAAAAATCATGTGTAGTAGAAAACTTAAGAGAGTCAGAAAAATGATTTGCAGCTTGTTTGAGATTATACCTCTTTGGACCGCAGGTGGGCAATTGCACATTTCCTCCCCCACTTAAAAAAAGTATATAGCAAAAACTAGTACATCATGGAGAGAGGTAGGTTAGCATACATCTGTCCACCTGTCATATTTGTGTACTGCCCCACACATCCATCTCTGGGTGGTTTACAAGAAAATAAAACAAGTTAAAACAGAAATTAAAAAAAACTTAAAACAAATTTAAAACCACAGTATAGTTAAAAAGCTTAAGTAAAAAAACAACTTTAAATATCTCTTAAAAGTTGTCAGAGATAGGAAGGCTCTTATTCCAGCAAGGAGCAGAGTCTCAGGGTAGCAATAGAGAACACCGCTCCACCCACCCACCCCCGCTATGTAGCCACCGGCTGAGCTGATGGACTGGAGATGAACTTCTCTGATCATAATGGGCGATGGGGCTCACGACAAAGAAGATATTCTCTTAAATACCCAGGGCTTAAGCTGTTTAGTGCTTCATGTGTTATAATAGGTAGGTAGCCTAACCTACTTCACAGGGTTGTTGTGCAGAGAAACTTAAGTATGTAGTACACTGCTCTGGGCTCCTTAGAGGAAGAGTGGGATATAAAATGTAAATAATAATAAATAATAATAATCTGCACCTTGTATTTTGTGGGTAGCCATTGTAGTTCTTTTAATATAGGAGTAATATGATCTCTTCAAGATGACCCAGAGACCACTTTCTGTACCAACTGCAGTTTTTGGACTAGTACAAAGGCAGCCCTGCCTAGAGCACATTGCGGTAGTCAGGTCTGGCAGTTACCAGCATATGTACTATGGTTCTGAGGTGGTTTATCTCAACACTTCTCCCAGATGTGCTTTTTCCCCCTCTGGATGAGTGAGTAAAATCTGGAGCAGCCTTTACACATGCAGTCCCCCACCTGCATTCCCAATAGGACTGCACCATGTAATTATTCTGAATGTGTAGATCAGATTCCGCTGTTTGCAGTATCACAGCCATTAAGACTTCTGTCTCCATCAGACTTGACGTATAACTAGATTCTGAACAGATATTACGATCTGGTAACCACAGTTTGCAGGAAGATTGTAACAGAAAGCTGCTTTCTGCTATTGGTCCATCCAACTCAGTACTGTCTACACCAGTGTTTCTCAAACTTTTTGGAGTCAAGGACCGCTAAATTCTTCGTGCAGAGTTTCAAGGACCGCTACATTCTTCATGCACAGTTTCCCAGACCAGCAGTTAGTAAAGGGGTTTCAAGTCTGTCTATCTATCTATCTATCTATCTATCTATCTATCTATCTATCTATCAGACTTCTCTACTGCCCAAAACTTGCATCTCTGGGCAGTTTAGAATGAAAATAATATAAGCATTAAAATAATTAAATTTGGAATCTTTTGCAAACATGGAATATTAGGGGTTCTTAACCTTGGGTCCCTCAGTTAAACTTCCATAACCCCCAACAACAATGGCATTTGGCCATTATGGGTGGAGATTATGGGAGTAGAAGTCCACCAACATCTGGGTACCCAAGGTTGAGAACCCCTGAATCTAAAAGCCTGGGTGAACAAATTTGTCTCCAGTATGTCTTCAGTATGTGCAGGGTGGGGGTGGAGGTGCTTGTGATTACTCAATGGAGAGGGGATGTTGGGCCATTAGAAAAATCCAAAAGCTACATGGGGCCAATGAAAACAACATACAAGCAAGCCCCACTGATGCAAGAGAGAAACAGCGTTCCCTCTCAAGGCGCCTCGATCACAACAGGCAGCTGGGTTTCAACCAACCAACCTTTGGCTGCAAACAATGAGCATGCAAGAACCAGCAGCCCTTCAAGTGGCGCCCACTACCATACTTTTTCCTCCATGCCCCCGCACTGCATACAGTTTGAAGCTGTAAAGATAGGGAATAAGATAGCTGTAGGAAGATCTCAGCAGCACGTGGAGGCAAGGCACAAGAAGGGTCCCATGTCTCCGTGATACTCTTGCTCTTCCGTACCATGTGCAAAATTGAGGAAGTGAGTGCCTTGATTTCAGTTGGGGTGGGGGGTGGGGTTGACTCCCAGTCAGGGACCAGCACTCAACCCTTCGGGGACCGGCAGCGGTCCAAGGACCAGTGGTTGAGAAACACTGGTCTACACAGTCTCCCAGTGGCTCTCCAAGGCTTCAAAGTGGGTCGGAGAGGATGCTTAGGAGCAATCGTGTCCACTGTTCTACCTGGAGATGCAGAGAATGAACTATGGGTGTTCTGCATGCAAGCAGATGCACTGAGTTATGGGCCCCATCCCTAAAGGGGGCAGTGCTCACAGCAGACAGCAGTCACACGTAGTCACTCATCCAAATGCAAACCAATGAGACTTCTGCTTAGCAAAGGGGACAATTCAGGTCTGCTCCTGCAAGACCAGCTCCATCATGATTGTCTGGACTTGTCTCAAAGGATCTGGTGTTTCAGACCACTGGTGAGAAAAACATAAGACAACTATCCCAGGGAGGAGCTGATCAGGAAAACTCCTTAAGCCACAGGTGTCTGTCACCTGTTAGGAGTCTGTACAGTAGTTTAACTGCATAAGAAAAAAAAATGAATGTTTCAACTGGCTACCCCTTTGAACTTGTCATGGTTACTGAATCTTCAGCCATTGCTTTACAACAGGAAAACCTTGTCTCAGATTGGTGCTAAAAAGTAAAACTTTTAAAAAATGGAATTTGTAAACCAACCTATTAAGCTAGCCTATTTGGAGGAAAAGAAATAAGGAAATAGCAGCTTTGGGATGGGACATCACTATTTTGTTGCATATTCTCAAAACTAGTTTTACATTACCACCTTAGGTTTTAGATCATCTTTTAAAACTATCCTAAACTAATACTTTATCCAGATACTAAAGCAATCAACTTACTCTGCTAATTGGGAGTTTATTTTGCATGCTTTTCTTAAAACAAATGTAATAGTTGTCTTTCCATCTTCCTTCCTATATAGACAGAATTAACCTCTGAGGGATCAGCAAGAGTGGAGATATTTTTAATACAATAATACTTCATACTTTTGTAAACCTCCTTCAGATGCATTATGAAAGGCGGTATAAAGATGGAACAATAAATAAAATAGATAATTGTAAGTGCAAATATTCCCAGTTCTTAGATGAATACATGATATCGGTGGTACTGAATTTACATGGGTGGCAATGGGTTATGACTCACAAGATGTATGTGCAGTCAAATATCTGCATCTTGGTATCTGCAACAGGGCAGTGACTCAAATGTCAAAGCAGAAGTACATTAACTGTGTTGCATGCCTGCTTCACAGCTAATGCTTCTTGTTCCTTTCTCTAGCTGCCACCTCCAAGCAGAGAGGTATCTTCAAGTCTTTTGGATGCATCACTGACGTTCCTAGCAGGAAGGTCCAAATGGATTATCTAGATGGAGAGTGAGTGAATGTGTAACAAATGATTTTTAAAAGGAAACTATAGTGTTGAGTTATTTAGCATTTCTACAGAAATTTTAATATGAAGATCCTTTTAAAAAAAATCAGTTTCACTGCAACCCTTTGGGGGATAGGTCACTCATATACTTTATAGATATGGAACTAAGGCTGAAAGAATAGTTCCCCAAAGCTAGCAAAGAATCCATGAAGGGGCCGATCTGGTATGTATTACAGAGACTTGGCTGGGGGAGGCTGGTGGTCCAGTCGAGTCCCAGCTTCTCCTTCCAGGGTACTTTGTTGAGGAGCAGAAGAGGGAACGAGGGTGCGGAAGGTGGAGTGGCTGTGGTCTATAAGAACAATATCTCCCTTGCCAGGATCCCTGTCAAAGTGTCTGACCATATTGAATGTGTGTACCTAAGTTTGGGGACCAGGGATAGACTGGGACTTCTGTTGGTGTACCGATTCCCCCTCTGCCCAATGGAGTCCCTAACTGAGCTGACGTATATGGTCTCGGGCTTGACATTGGAGTCTCCCAGGATTGTGGTGCTGGGGGAATTCAATGTTCACTTTGGGACCAGTTTGTCCTGGGCGGCTCAGGAGTTCATAGCAGCCATGACAACTATGGGCCTATCCCAGGTGGTCTCGGAACCGACGCATATTGCTGGTCACACACCTGATCTGGTCTTTCACTCTAAACAAGGTAGTGTTCCATGGGTGGGGACTCCTGTGATTTCTTCATTGTCATGGACGGATCACCATCTGGTTAAAGTTGGACTCACAACCATGACCCACCTCCACAGGGGCGGGGGGCCCATTAGGATGGTCTGCCCGAGAAGGTTATTGGATCCAATAGAATTCCAAGAAGCCTTGAAGGGATTTAGTGTTGGCTCTGCTGGTGATCTTGTCAACACTCTGGTGGAGAATTGGAATAATCAACTCACCAGGGCAATGGACACGATTGCTCCTAAGCGTCCTCTCCGACCCACTTTGATACTGGCCTCTTGGTATATGGAAGAACTATGGGGGCTGATGCGGCGAGGTAGATGACTAGAGCACAAGTGGGAAAATACTCTACTCGAATCCAACAGATTACTACACAGAGTGCATTTGAAGATCTATGCTCAGGCAATACGTGTGGCAAAAAAGTTATTCTTTCCTCCCATTTCGTGTCTGCAAGTTCACATCCGGCTGAATTGTTCAGGGTTTTGAAGGGGCTAATGTGTGCCCCTTTCCCCTTGAATCAGTACTTGGAACCAACAATTACTCACTGTGATGTTTTAAATGAGTTTTTGGTGGACAAAATCTCTCGTATTTGGACCGACTTAGATTCAAACTCCACAATTGTTACAGAGTCTGATGCCGAGGTGTCCAGCAGCTCCTCAGTTCCTGTTTGTGACTCATGAGGATGTGAACAAGTTGCTCGGAATGGTACAGCCAACCACCTGTCCTCTTGATCTTTGCTTGACATGGCTAATACTATCTGGCAGGGAGGCTGTTGTAGAGGATCTGGTAGAGATTATAAATGCTTCTCTGAGGGAGGGCAGAATGCCTCCTTGTCTTAAGGAGGCAATCAGACCTCTTCTGAAGAAGCCTGCCTTGGATCCCTCAGAGTTAAGCAACTACAGGCCTGTCTCCAACCTTCCATGGCTGGGCAAGATGATTGAGAAGGTGGTGGCCTCCCAGCTCCAGACAGTCTTGGAGGAAACTGATTATCTAGACATATTTCAAACTGGATGGGCTGGATGAGGGATAACAAACTGAGGCTAAATCCATATAAGAGTGGTACATATACCGGTAACCTCTAGGCTGGATTACTGCAATGCACTCTGTGCGGGACTGCCATTGTACGTAGTCTGGAAACTGCAGTTGGTCCAGAACGTGGTGGCCAGGTTGGTCTCTGGGTCATCTAGGAGAGACCATATTACACCTGTGTTGAAAGAGCTACACTGGCTGATGATACATTTCCAGGCAGAATACAAGGTGCCGGACCGGTTATTACCTATAAAGCCCTAAACAGCTTAGGCCCTGGATATTTAAGAGAATGTCTTCTTCACCATGAGCCCCACCGCCTGTTAAGATCATCTGGAGAGGTTCGTCTGCAGTTGCCGCCAATTCGTTTAGTGGCTACTCGGGAACGGGCCTTCTCCGTTGCTGCCCCTGGACTTTGGAATTTGCTACCTGTTGAAATAAGAACTTCCCCATCCCTGGCAATCTTTTAAAGGCACTGAAGACACATTTATTCATCCAGGCTTTTAATTAGATTTATGGTTTTAATTTTTTAATGTTGGCTTTAAATGATTTTAATGTTAATGATTTTAATTGTTTAATTGATTTAGTTTTTATTTTAATTGTTTTGTTTTTATTTTGTTGTAAACTGACCTGAGCCATTTTTGGAAGGGTGGTATATCAATCAATCAATCAATCAACAGGCACTAGAGCAATTTTTACAGCCAAACTGGACCACGTTCTGCAGGGTCCTGAAAGGTGTGTTGTCTTGCAATCAGACACTTGCACTGATGGCCAGGTTCTATAATAAAGTCAATTTTACTAGGAGCTTCAGAGTTACAACATACATGTATCTGAGCAGGACATTCCCCTCCTCTTATGCAAGGTTGGTTGGTTGGATATTTAATTAATTAATAAGTTAGTTAGTTAATTTTCCTTAGGATTCAAACTGCAGGCTTTTTTTTTTAACCACACCCGGATTAAAATGTTGGTTGGGCCACTAGGGAACCAGGTTTAGTTGCTCTGTGTACTACATTTGTTGAACTGGCCAAAAGTTGGCCATCTTGCACTGGGAGCACCATAGTAATATTTATTTTGTTTTATTTTAACGTACCTGTCGCTAATCCCATGCGTGGCAGCTCTCACGAGAGTTCATGAGTGAGCTGCAGGGGGGGAAGCGAATGTGAAGAAATGGACTGATGGGCAAGAAAGTGGCTCCAAGGAAAGCGAAAAGGCAGCGGCGGGGTGGATGGGTGGGTGAACAAAGCAGCAGTAGGGCAGTGAAGAAAGCGGCGGGGTATGTGAAGAAAGGGGGTGGGCGCAGCTGGAAAAAGTGGTTGGCCAGGTGGCCAGCCAGAGGAAAAAAACATTGGAGGGGGAGGACTGAGAACAAGAGGCTGAGAACTAGAGGTGCAGATGCTCTGCACCCGGCCCAGCTCATAAGTATTAATTCCTCTATACAATCTTACATTATTTGTGCCATTCTGCAAAACTGAAAATGGTCCTGAATGTTGAGTAGCCATTGATTTCATGGAACTTCCAGAATGTTCAAGTGCATGTATAATTGGACCATGCATTTGCTGTGTAATATGCCATGAACTCTGCATCTGCTGCACTCTTTTTTTTTTATTGATTTGATTTGATTTGTATACCGCCATTCCAAAATGGCTCAGGGCGGTTTACAATTAAAACACACCAATAAAACAGTGAAGAGCTCAAACAAATTAAAAAACAATATAACAATTAACAATTTAAATACATTTTAAAACAACAATTAAACAATTACAGTGATTAAAAACCCCGAAATCGGGTTTTGAATTTTAAAATAAACCAGAAATTAAAACCCCCAGAATTTAGGAAGCTGAGAAAGCTTGGGTGAAAAGAAGAGTTTCCAGGTGTTTTTTTAAAAATTGCCAGAGATGGGGAGGATCATATCTCAGCGGGGAGCGCATTCCACAATCTCGGGGCAGCAACTGAGAAGGCTTGTCTCTGTGTAGCCACCAAACAAGTTGGCGGTAACTGGAAACAGACCTCCTCAGATGACCTCAGTGGGCGGTGGGGCTCATAATGAAGAAGACGCTCTCTTAGGTACCCAGGGCCTAAGCCATTTAGGGTTTTGTAGGTTATAACTAGCACTTTGTATTTTGTCCGGAAACCTATTGGCAGCCAGTGTAACTCCATCAGTAAAGGAGTAACATGGTCTCTCCGAGATGACCCAGAGACCAACCTGGCTGCCGCGTTCTGAACCAACTGAAGTTTCCAGACTACATACAAAGGCAGCCCCATGTAGAGCGCATTACAAAAGTCAAGTCTGGAGGTTACCAGCAGAAGTACCACAGTTTTGAGGTCACTGATCTCAAGAAACGGGCACATCTGGCGTATCAGCCAGAGCTGATAGAAAGCACCCCTGGCCACCGCCTCAACCTGAGAAACGAGAGAGAGGTGTGAATCCAGAAGTACTCCCAGACTGCGAACCTGTTCCTTTTGGAGAAGTGTGACCCCATCTAGAACAGGCAGATCAAAATTGTCTCTAGAGTTCTGACCCCGCACATAAGTACTTCGATCTTATCTGGGTTCAGCTTCAGTTTATTCTCCCTCATCCAGCCCATTACTGCTTCCAGGTAGGCATTTAGGGAGGATATGCCAGCTCCTGAAGAAGTTGACATGGAGAAGTAGATCTGGGTGTCATCAGCGTACTGGTAACACCCAGCTCCAAATCCCCTGATGAGCTCTCCCAGCGGTTTCATGTAGATGTTAAAAAGCATTGGAGAAAGTACGGAGCCTTGAGGGACACCATACTTAAGCTCAGATCTTGAAGAGCAACAGTCTCCAATTGACACCATCTAGAATCTATCCTAGAGGTAGGAGCGGAACCACTGTAAAACAGTGCCTCCCACCCCAAACACCCTCAGACGTTCCAGAAGGATACCATGGTAGATAGTATCGAAAGCTGCTGAGAGATCCAAAAGGACTAACAGAGTCACACTTCCTCTGTCAATTGCCAATTGGAGATCATCCATCAAGCCGACCAAGGCAGTCTCCACCCCATAGCCCGCCCGAAAACCAGTTTGAAATGGGTCTAGATAAACAGTTTCCTCCAAGACCGCCTGGAGCTGAGAGGCCACCACCCTCTCAATTACCATGCCCAGCCATGGCAGGTTGGAAACAGGCCTATAATTGCTCAGCTCCGAGGGTTCACCCCTCGGAGGTTCACCCTCTTTTCACGTGCACTAAATTGCCCCAGTTTACAACTGCTAAGGATTTCTAAGTGACTACATCTTAGAAATCCAACTTCTTTCGAAAAGGCAGCCAAACTCTTTGGTTACCTAGCTAGAAACATCTTTAAACACAATCATCTTAGTAACTGGTATTTCAGAACCTTACTGTTGATTTTTCTACCTAGGATTTTGCCACAGAAGAGGGATGCTTTTATACATAAAATGAAATTACTCTTATGGAGTCAGCTCATTGGAAAATCTAGCACATTGGTACATATGCCCCAATACTATTTACCCTGAAAGCGGATCTTCAAAGACTCGGGTTACAGGTCTTTCCCAGGTGTTTTGTGTATACACTATACAAAACCACATGTTTCTCTTCAATGTTTTTCTTTTTTGAACTAAAACTGTTTCCAAAGCTGAGGGTTTCAGCAGTGGAAGGAGCAAACCAAGATCAAATCTAACTCTTTCTCCTCTGGTTGTTTTTCAGTCGCCTTCCTTCTGAGCTGCTGCTCACCCTATGGGGGTGAGCGGGACATTCAGCTGAGGAGAGAAAGCTTTGAGCTGAGAAACAACCTGAAGGGAAAAGATCAAGCAGTCCCCTTCACTTCTCCTCTGAAACTTGCAACCTCAGAAGCTGTGCTCAGTACAAAAAGAACATGCTACTGAAGGCTCATGCAGCTGCATGGAGAGTGAAGTTTGAACTTAAGATCCTTTAACTGGGCAACAGGCAAAATCCAGTCTAGGTTAGCCACGGATAAGTTGTATTAAAATTAATTTTATCTCATTGATTTCAATTGTGTTTAATCTGGATGTTGCCTACTGAATGCAATTGAACTGGTTTAAGAACACCCGTACTGCATCAGGCTACAAGTCCATCTAGCCTAGCATCCTGTTTCCCACAGTGGTCAGCTCCGTGCTTCTAGAAGGCTCAAAAGCAAACTATCCAGACAGAACCTTATTGCTTCCCAGCAACCAGTGTTCAGTGGCATGATGCTTCTGAACATGAACGTTTCATTTAGCCGTCATGGCTAATAGTCATTGATTGACCTGTTCTCCATGCATCCAAACTAGTTGGTGTCATCTGTTGGGAAAATGAATTCCCTGTGTCAGGAGTTTGCAGGCTTGATGTTGGACTACAAGTGGTGTTGGACTACATCCAGATCCCAAGTTTGAGAACCCCTGCTCTGCATCGCTTATGCACTCTGTGAAGATGTACTTTCACACTGTCTGTCTTGAATCTCCTTGGATGACCCTTTCTACCACCAAAAGGAGTTTTTGCTCTGGCCCCCAGAAGTCCACTACCAAGCCAAATTAAGATCTTAAGCCCAAAAGGTCTAGGACTCCCCAAAACAAACTGTCATCAACATCTAAACCAGAAGAGCTCTCTTATGATGTATCTGTCTGAGCACTGTCAAAAACATGGGATGGGACATAGGCCTTAAAGCAGGGGATCCCAACACTGGGTACTAGTAGCCCTGGGGGTACTTGAAGGGCTCCCGTGGGTATTTAGAGCCATGTTGCTTCCCCATGTCCAGCCATGCTATTTGTTCCCCATCTGAGGATCACCAGCTTGAAGCTGATGCATCCTCAGCGATGTGTCCATTGCAGAAGGGGAGGGAGGAGAGTGAAGACCCTCCTCATCTGCTCCTGATTGGCTGGCTACATGTTGAAACTCAGCATAGCCCTCCCTTCAATCTGACTGACAGTCTTCAGAAAATTAGCACAGAGCACTTCCACTGAGGGGTACACTTATTTTAAAAGGGTACTTATTTAAAATGGGCTGGGGATCTCTGCTTTAAAGAATAAAGGATGTATTTAGGACACAGGACACCCGAAGCAAGCAGTCAATAAATAAAGGGAATATTGGCTGACATCCAGACTGCAACTTCATGCAAAGAACAAAGTTGTGCTGCTTCAAGAAGATCGCATAGCTGTTCAAAATCATAGGGATGCTCAAAACTGTCCTATGTCAGAAAGGTTCCCTGCAAAACGTGAGCCCTGCTGCAGGTTGTGCACCTTCTTGTACAAGTGCAAACACATTCGCACTAGTTCAACACTAGTCTGCACCGGAAGCTCCAGACTCAGCACAACTGGGAAAGGCAATAACCTTCATTGATCTGGATGTCAGCCATTGTTTCTAACTAATAAACTATACTGGCTGACAGGGTGAGGAAAATTACTCAGAGTAGTCCCATTGAAACAGGACTACTTTGAGTAATTTTCCTTATGTCCGCCACTACAGCAAGCATTATTCTTATCACTGGTGTAGCCAGAGGAACAGGAGCCATTTTCAACGATGTCTCCACAGCCTTGCCAGGCATGCGCAGTGATGCCCCTTGCATGTGATGTCGTGTGCAAGGGGGCATGGCCAGAGGACCCACGCGAGCCCTTCAGAACGCATTCCTAGCTGGTGTTCACTGGCTGGTGCATCTATTTTCCTTTCTGTCCCTTGCTGTAGGGAGAGAAAGGAAAAAACACCCTGCCAGCAAACACTGGCTGGGAAAGAGCTCTGGAGGGCTCCTGTGGCCTTTCCAGGGCTCTGACCACGTCCCCTTACGTGTGACATCATGTGCAAGGGGGCATCACCAGAGCCCCAGAAAGGCCATGGAAGTCCTCTGTAGCTCATTCCCAGCCAGCATTTACTGGCTGGTGCAAGGTGTTGTTGTTGTTTTTCCCTTCCTCCAGCGAGGGAGAGAAAAGAAAATAGATGCAAATACAGGCTGTAAAATCCTTGGGGCAGGGGAGCCGAAGCAGGCAGCTCCCAGCAGCTGGGTGGCCTGAGTTCTTGAAAGCCATCTGGTCTGTGATAGCTCTGCCCTGATTCTTATATCAGCTTTCCTCCTCACCAGCCTCTAGGTCATCCTTAATCCTTCATTTGCCTTCTCAACTGACACACCCACCTGTCAATCACACTTTCTCTGCCCAGCATTCCATCTCACTCTCCAGCTGTCACTCATCCTTGCCCTCCTTCATCCTTCCATTACAGCTCCAGTGTGCATCACTCTGCACTTACTTACATTAAACTTCATTTGCCATTTGGGTGCTCATCAGGGTCGGTAAAAATTTATTGGTTTTTTAAAATATATTTTAAAATGGATTTTTAAAATTTTAAATTGGTTTTTTAAAAAATTCATAAAGAATCTAGTCAAAGATATCATCATGAATATTAATTGTAATTATATTCTATGTACATGTTAGCAATATATGGGGATGAGAGATAACAGTGTCTGGTGGCTATAAGCCACCTCTAGCTTCAGAGGCAAGATGCCTCTAAATACCTAATGCAGGGGAGCAACAGCA
The DNA here is from genome assembly GCF_027244095.1 of Hemicordylus capensis. Taxonomy (NCBI): domain Eukaryota; kingdom Metazoa; phylum Chordata; class Lepidosauria; order Squamata; family Cordylidae; genus Hemicordylus; species Hemicordylus capensis. The sequence continues at coordinate 411,425,470 of NC_069657.1, forward strand.
GGAGAGAGGGCATGCCCTCAGCTCTTGCCTATGGGCTTCTCAGAGGCATATTTTGGGCCATTGTGTGAAACAGGATGCTGGACTGGATGAGCCTTGGGCGTGATCCAGCAGGGCTGTTCTTATGTTCTTAAGAGATCTGATCAGTCCTACTCTTCAGGTGGTGTACATGCAGCAAACACACACAATCAAGCCCTTGCTCCTCACCCCCAAGTGTAAAGACAAAGAAGGTCAATGAATGAATAGAAGGTTTGGGGGGATGGAGTGGATCTGAGCAAGGAGGAGGAGTCTGGATATAAATGCACAGGATGGGGAGGGGAATAGGAAGTGAAACCAAAAGTGAACGGAACATATTCATGCAGTCCTGAGGAAACGTTTTCTCCGTATGTATCCTCCATTGTAGAAAGGCCACAGGCTATAAAAGAGACCTAATTTGGGAATATTTTAATGAAGTTCCTGTACCTTTGGATAAGAAAGGCATATGTGCAAAACGCAAACAGTGCAATAACAAAATGCAAGGCCTGGTTGCCGAAATGGAACAGCATTATGAGAAGTGTGAACCTATTATAGTGTGTACCTATCTTCTAAAAATGAAACCTACATCTATCTCTATGTATTAAGGTTATATTAGACAAGAAGAATGTACTTTTATAGAAAATTATGATTAAAAAGAGTCTTCCTGAGTAATGATTTAAATTGTGAATTGAATGATTAAAATGGAGTCCCGTGAAGCTATTTAAATCATGAGTTAAATCGATTTGTTTTAAATCAAATCAACCCTGGTGCTCATTCACTCAGCTCCAACAGAGCCTTTTTGAGCTCTTCTCAGTCTACTTGGATTTGCATCATCCCAAATAATTTGCTATCATCCACAAACTTGGATACTTCACTGCTCACCTCTGACTCTACTCCATATCATTAATGAATAGCACTCATCCCAATATAGATTCTTGGGGACCTCACAGCTATCTGCCTTCATTAGTAAAACTGTCTGTGTTAACTTTTACCTGTGTTATAACCAGTTATTGCATCTATTACTAAGATGCTCAAAGGAGTAGTTCTCAAATTATTTTATGTACCTGCAGGAATATTTTTTCTAGTGACATGCAGATATATTGCTGAGCAGCCATTCAACAGCAACCAAATAGATTAGGTTAATATATCAAAATATGTCATAATTAATTTTGTAATGTTCTCTGCCATCCATCCTAAGAGGCTGAGTTGACTCTAAGCTGCTGGAATGTTGCTTTTTCCTTATGCAGGTGCATACATGCCCCTCAACGGGTGCATGATTCATTTGTATGTGTACACACACACACACCTGCTCCATTATTATCTCCTTGGATGCTTTCAGTTCTTGTCTCTTCCTTGTCATATCTCTCTAGAAAGACAGCATTATGTGCATCCATTTATGATCTGATGATTGTCTGGTGCTTTACCTTATCCATTAGTTTTTTTACACACACATTCTTGACAGTCATAGGGATGAATCAAAGGATGCTCTCTTGCATTCTTATTGTACTGGTATGGGCATGCTACCATTCATCAATCTGCAGGGCTAATACACCTGGATTGGACAAGGAACACCAAACTGGCTTGAAAATGTGATGCCTTAGGTGCCAACCATCCCCCTCATCCCACAAATGCTTCTGGTCCTGAAGAGATGTGTATTCACTTGACTGAACAGAAATGGCTGTTTACCATTTCTGGTTAAGTGAACCTGAGGTTCGTTTAAACTCGGCAGGCAATCATGTGCATGATTGCCACCAGGTCAAGAGGCTTCCCCCTCCCCTGGTCCACAGTCATTTCTGGCAGTAAGCTGGGGTGAAGAAGTGGCTGTGCTCATGGTGCATGGCACCCTGGGATGTGGGAAGAGGAAGTCCTCCCAGTCCTCACACAGAGTCCCACTCCCAGCTCTTGCCTTTGCTGTGCTGGCATTCGTGTGGGTGTGCGGCCTAGTGAAAACAAGAACAGCCACTGATGGTCAGGAAGGAAGGCCCAATCCCGCAGCCCTGGGGCATATGTACCAATGTGCTAGATTTTCCAATGAGCTGACTCCATAAGAGTAATTTCATTTTATGTATAAAAGCACCCTCTTCTGTGGCAAAATCCTAGGTAGAAAAATCAACAGTAAGGTTCTGAAATACCAGTTACTAAGATGATTGTGTTTAAAGATGTTTCTAGCTAGGTAACCAAAGAGTTTGGCTGCCTTTTCGAAAGAAGTTGGATTTCTAAGATGTAGTCACTTAGAAATCCTTAGCAGTTGTAAACTGGGGCAATTTAGTGCAAGTGAAAAAAGGGTGAACCTCCGAGGGGTGAACCCTTGGAGTTGAGCAATTATAGGCCTGTTTCCAACCTCCCATGGCTGGGCAAGGTAATTGAGAGGGTGGTGGCCTCTCAGATCCAGGCGGTCTTGGAGGAAACTGATTATCTAGACCCATTTCAAACTGGTTTTCGGGCGGGTAGAGACTGCCTTGGTCGGCTTGATGGATGATCTCCAATTGGCAGTTGACAGAGGAAGTGTGACTCTGTTGGTCCTTTTGGATCTCTCAGCAGCTCATGTGCACGACCTCAGTATATTTCCAGATTGGCTTCACTGCTCTACAGTGTTACTTCTTTCTTCACCCTTATTATGTAAATGATTGGATTAGGGTTGTCACCTTATTTCTTTCCTGCAGAATCTGCTTTTGAAAATGGCATCGTGATTATATGCTATAGTTTATTTTAACAAGTCATTTAAAGAAAACCAAATTAAAACAAATTTGTCTGATGGTCAGTATTGCAGCACTTAGCATGCAGTTCTGTGGACTAATTCTTCAGCGTCAAGGTTGGAATGGAACTTTATTTCCCACCCAGTGGTGGCTGGTATGGGGGGGCCTAGAGGGCAGCAAACGAGCTGCAAGTGTGACTTGTTCAGGCTCCATCCTTGCCCCATCCTAGCTGCCTCTCTGTTTCTCACTTCATCCCACTGTGGTGTTAACTCCAGGCATGCAGGCTGGTATTTGCTGGACTGGGGGTTGCAATCCTCAGCCCAGCAAATACCGGCCTGTGCGGCAAGGTATAAAACCGCCCTGAGCCATTTTGGAAGGCTGGTATAACAATCGAATGAATGAATAGATAGATAGATAGATAGATAGATAGATAGATAGATAAGATGAAAGGTAGCTGGGAGGGGGCGAGATGAAGGCAAGCGAGTCGTAATTGAAGCACATTTTCCACACACACCCAGCCCCACCTGTAACAGCTGCTACTGTTTCTACCTCTTCCGTGCTGGTGAAGATATATTAAAATAGCTGCATTTTTAAAAAGAACAGTTCAAGGTCTGCTACTAATTTTGTGTTGGCCTTTGAAAATAACAATACTTTGGCTATTTTGGCCTATACACTTCTTTTTAGGCTATTTATGACTGTTCAGCATAGCACAACTATCCAAGTCTAGAAATGTTTCATTCTGTCTGAATTTGGGAGAGTTGCATGCCATTCCCTGTTGCACTGGGCCTCCTAGAGAATCCCTCTTTTGCTAATTGGGGGGGATAGCCTTCAAAGGAAGGGAGCAGTGATGTCACATCTAGTTTGGTTCTAGTACAGGGTTAGGCAACCTTTTCCCTCCAGTTGTTGTCTGAACCACAACTTCCATCATTCCCAGCTACAATTGTTGTTGAACTACAACTACAGTTGTGGCTGGGGTAGGGTTGCTATTTCCCCCGGAATTTAGGGTAGCTCCTCCACCAGCTGCTAAATTCCACCCAGATTTATACGGATTTCAAATGCGCTGCCTGGATTGCCCAGATTTTACTGTGGATCTGATCACATGGGAGGGCAGAGAAGGAAGAGAAAGTATACAAATTTGACAAATAAATAAATAAATAAAATGCAAATTAGTTGGCGCATAATTTGCACAATATGCAAATTAGGCTACCTGGATTTAGGAAGCTTGAATATGGCAACTCTAGGCCGGGGATGATGGGAGTTATAGTTCAACAACAGCTGGGGAGCTTAGGTTGCCTACGCCTGCTCTAGTAGCTTAACTGGCGCATGAACATTTGCCTAGAAAGAAGTCTCTGCTCCTTTTCTTGCTAGAAATGACTGGCTTGCTAACTTGCTAGACTGGCTGCATTTCTTGCTAGAAATGACTGGCTGCTAACTCTCTCTCTCTTTCTTGATGCACTCAGTCCCAAAATTATATTAAACAGCATTTCTGCATTCAACGCCTTCCCATGATCGGTAAGACACCACCTCTGGTGGTTAACTGCTAAGCATAAAATACATTTTCCTATTAAAAATGGACTAAATGAAACACTCCAAAATTGTAGGTTTTCAAATGTTAAGATGTTATATCATTATAGCACTTGAGTCAACAGCTTATGAACTTACATTCTAACACTGAATTTTTAATTTAGCTGTCAGCCGGCAGAGGTGGTCACACGCTTATTTTCACAATCTGTTAGATTTGGGATCTAACAGCCTAACAGAGGGGTTTCCCCACCACCACAAAAAAGAAAGAAAGAAAGAAAGAAAGAAATACTGGTCTAAATGGAGTGCTGGGCTGATCTCATTATTGCTGTTCCTTTTATCCTTGATGTGGGGCAGATACCAAAGCTTAACTTGATTGTTAATAGCATTAATTAAGGCATTTTAAGAGCAGTTATGTATGTTTATGTTTACCATCACAAACTATAAATACTGACATCTATCCACTTGAGCCAATCTAGCTTGCACATAGAGAACCCTTTCTCACAATGTCGTGAGAAAGCTTGAGGGCAGACGGCAGGGAAGGCTCCTAAAACGTATCTTCTTCTGCATGGTCATCTGTACCTTACACCAGAGGGCTTTGCACCTGTGCAGAGAAAATTTCAGAACATTCCAAGCTTTTCCAAGCAGGAGCCCCACCCTTATTCCCCTGTGTACCTGCATGCACCTCCTGCTCCTCAGTCTTTATTCATCTGCCCACAGGTAGACATCTCTCTGATTGCTCTGAGCTTCAAATAGTTCAGCTAAGTTTCTCTCTTATTTTCCTACCTATCTGTTAGTTTCTCCATTAATCTCTTTTATTTGACTTTCCTATTAGAGTTTTTCCTAATACCCACCCTTCTTATTTTGAGGATTCATGCAGCATATGTGTAGTGGATTAAAGCCTTTGTCTCAGAGCAAGCTCGTGTGAGAGGAAGGGAAAATGCTGAATCATCCCTCCTGAGCTTTCTGGCAAAGGCTACTCCTAAAACTTTCCTGTATTTCTGGTAGGTTCAAAAATGGCTGCTGCCACCACCCCTCTCTATTGCAGAGCCTGAACATCCCTGGGCTTGGGATGGCATTCCCAGGGAAAACTCTTTCTTTTGCTATTGGAAAAGTACAAAAAAATCCTCCACATGCAAGCCTACATGTGGTGAGAAAACTGGTAGTTGCTAAATGTCTGAGGATGTGCTTGCACCAGAGTAAGTCCCCCTTCCAGGCCCCCCTTTCTCCTGAATTAAAAGCCCACTTGGAGAGGCTTGAAAAAGAAAAGAACAAAAAGAAAAACAGTTTTATTCATATGCTACAGGCTGCTTCCGTCTGAGGCTCTCTCAGCTTTTAGTTATAGGTGAAAATACTCAGTACTCAAGAATACTTCAAAAAGCACCCCAAATGATGTTGAGACAGCACACTTTAAAAATCGCGGTTTCCCAGTTATAAGGAACAGGTATGTAGGAAAATACAAAAACATCCTTAAAAGCTTACAGAGTCTTTTTGCAATGCCCTGGCTGGATGGGCGAAGGCTAGTGTTTCATAGTTTAGTTATGTTACAGGTTAAAAAATCATAGAGCAGTATCAGAGATATACAAAACACACACCATAGAAACAGAAAGTCTAATGCAAAATCTGACTAAACAAACTTTCCCTAGACTAAACTTGCTGAAGCCAAAGCCCAGGCTTCCTTTTTCTTGAACTCACCCAAACCTTGGTTGAGAATCCAAGCCCCTGCAGTTCTATCTTCCAAGAGCTGCAGCCATCCTCCATGGCCGCATGTGTCCTCCTGCACTTCCAGCCCAGCTTATTCTCTAACAAAGAAAAGCTCCTTCCTCCCAATAGTTCCCTAGGTCCCACCCACCTGGTGTGCTGATTGGCTGAGCCCTGGAGTTCACCAGCCTGTCAGTGAGGACAGGATTCACTTCCAGTTAACTCTTGGGGGGGGGGTGGCTGATCACTACAGTATGGTACCCAAAGTAGCCTTTAAAAGGTGTACCCTCTGTGCCTCCAAACTACCATCCAACTGCCCACAAGACCTGGGCCTCTAGGCTCCACTCGTGGCGGAGCTTGTGGCCATTGCCTATATTTTACAAAACAGGCTCACAAGAACTGGGCCTCCAGGCTCCGCTCATGGCTGTGGGGACAGGCCTTGCTTTCTTCCAAGGCCCTCGTGTCTAAGACCATGCAGGCCTCAGGAACAGAACACCCCAACCCCACTGCAGTAGTGATGGCTCCATCCATGGGGACCCCAACAGCTAAACAACTGGGACAGAACACGTTCCCGAAGCCAACTCCAGAGCCCACAGCTCATTTGGACTCAATGCTGAGACCAGTGGTTCAGGCTTAAACCTCTAAGAAAAGAAAAGAAAAATAAGAAACATCCCCCACAGTCTTTGGGGTTGGGATCCAGCTCCACTCAGACCAAAGAGCAGAAAAAATGGCCAGCATCAGGCGATCTGGCTCCTTGTCTGAAAAAGAAGGTTTCCAACCCTTCTGATTTGAAGGTACAAGCTCTTCCATCCTTGGACTCAACAATTCCAGCTGGTCAGGTGTCCCCTAACTCGGCATGCTTGATACCAGAAGACATTGATTCCATCTTCTATCCCAAGAAATTTGAAGCAGAACTTGAACGGGAGGCCTAGGAAAATCCAACTTCAGAACCAGAAGACATCTACTCTGGGTGTTCGCTGCAAAAACAACTACACCTGACCACTATAACCCCAAAATCACTACTGGCTGAAGCAGAGGATAGCAACTACCAAAAGATTGCCCTTCAGCTCCACCACCTTAGGATCCTGACCCTGACAACCAGAATTCAGGAGAAGCACAACAGGAGGAGGAGGAGGAAGAGGAGGATGTCGAGGGCTCCCTCTCACCACAGTAGGAGGTCACATCCCTGGTCTCCTCCCCCAATGATCAATTAGTGTTATTTCATCGAATTAATAATAATAATAATAATAATAATAATAATAATAATAATAATAATAGTAGTAGTAGTAGTAGTAGTAGTAGTAGTAGTAGTAGTAGTAGACCACAAACCAACTTCCACTTCGGAAGACTACAAGCTCTATGCCAATTACCTATCATGCATGGCTTCCTCACTGGGCATCCAACTCGGCCAACAAAATGGACCCGCTTTTGGGGCTCATAGATGCAGATGCTTGTGCACCAGTGTCCTCGCCACTTAACTCAGACATTGCCAAGTCCTGCTGGAACAAGCCATACTCCTTACTGCAACCAACAAAACATCTAGAAAACTTTTACAAAGTCCACACAGTTGATGAGGCTGCAGGCAATTTCCTGCAAAAACACCCCACCCCAAGTTCAGAGGTGATTGAGGTTCTGTAAAAGAGTACGCACCTCCTCTTCCCCAGCAGACAGGGAAGGCAAGAAACTGGATTCATTTGGATGCAGACTATACTCCATCTCGGCATTACAGCTCAAAATGGCAGCTACCAAGCATACAATGCCAAATATAGTCACTTTCTATGTGAAACTATCGGTCCCTTCCTGGAATACCTACCCCAGGATAAAAAAGATGCAGCTAAAGTTTTCTTCAAACTAGCAAAACAAGAACTACCACTAGTACTAGAGATGGAAAATAGGTAATAGCTTTGCAATACTTTCAGTGATGTGCACAAGCGTGCATGCAATGTATGCACGTGCACTGGGCACTTCTGGCCACTTCCGGTCCGAGGAAGCACCGGGGTGGCAAGGAGGTATGCTGCCACTCTGCCGAACTGTTTTAAAAGACAGCACCAGTGAGAGAAACGCACTAGAAGGGGTAAGAGGACCCTCCCCCATCCTTAAAGATATCCCTCCCACCTTTGAACCGGCCAAACCACTGGACATTTGTACCAGTTCAGAGGCCTGTAAAAGGGCCTCTGAACTGGTTCGTGCACATCCCTACATTCATCCCAAGTAAAGTGTGCTGTCGAGTTGGTGTCGACTCCTAGCGACCACAGAGCCCTGTGATGGTCTTTGGTAGAATACAGGATGAGTTTACCATTGCCTCCTCCCACGCAGTATGAGATGCCGCCTTTCAGCATCTTCCTATATTGCTGCTGCCTGATATAGGTGTTTCCCATAGTCTGGGAATCATACCAGCGGGGATTTGAACCGGCAACCTCTGGCTTGTTGGTTCAGATGGTATCAAAGAGCAAAATTTGTGGTCCTAGCTAGACCAGTCCTCGCAGAAAACCTATTGGTGAACCAGATCTCTCTAGAAAGGAGATCTGGTCTACCAATAGGTTTTCTGCGAAGATTGGACTACCCATTCAATCGGTAGACCAGCTTGCCCAAGAAAAACAGCCAAATTGCAGTTTTTCTGTGGAGAGCATTCATTGAGTTAAATGGGTAGACCAGTTCTCCCAGGATAACTATTGGTAGACCTGCTCTCCCCACATCACATGGAGAGAAAAAACATTAAAAACTGCCTGATTGCCCGATTGCTCTGGGACAGTGTTTCTTCCTCCAACAGGGATTCCCAGATGTTGTTGACTGCAACTCCCATAATCCCCAAGCAAAAGCCATTGTAGCTGGGGATTCTGGGAGTTGTGGTCAGCAATATCTGGGAAACCCTGTTAGAGGGACCACTGCTCTGGGGGTTGGGTGGTGGGTAAGACCATCATGCTCATCACCCAACCTGCTGTGTGGCCACCAGAAGCCTCCTATGGGGGACAATGGAGTGTTTTGAGTCCCATTGTTCCCTTTGGGAGAAACACAGCACCCACAAGCTTTCCTTCCCAGCAGAACACACATTTCAAAGACATTTAAAAGTAGATTACAAAAAAATGATTCACACTGGCACATAATCCACTGCCAGCACTTCAGTAAAGTCATAGGCACAATTTGCTCTCTCACACAGTTATGACTCTATCCTTACTGCCACAGCACAGCAGCACCCTTAGCAGCCAGAATTTGAAAGCAAGCTCAACTACAGCAACACCTTCAGTCACAACTGAATCCAATGGTGATTTTGACCTGATTTGAATCAAATCGATTTGCCAGCGAATCTCTATGCATATCCCCAGTGTAAAGACATCTATAAACTCTCTCTCTCTCTCTCTCTCTCTCTCTCTCTCTCTCTCTCTCTCTCTCTCTCTCAAGCGTACCTGTGGTTAATCCAATGTGTGGCAGCTCTTACAAGAGTTTGCAAGCAGAAGCACTGTGGTGATTGGGCAGTGGGGATTCCATATGAAGAAAGGGAGGAGGAGCCCGTGAGAGCAGATTTCCCTCTGAAGTGGCTATTTGTTAGAAATAACTTGTTTGAGCAGAATTTTCAGCAGGAAAATGGCACAAGAGGAAAGGATTAATCCCCCCCACACACACACACACCTCATGTGCCATGGTCTCAACTGGAATTAGACTTCATGACTGTATTTTTGTGGGGAAAGGTGCTCCTGGCTGGAAACACACTTCTTTGTAATGTGTTGCCAAGAATGTCTCACTTGGCACTCATACTAAAGAGGGAAGTTTCCAATCTGGCAAATCCACATTCTTCCTAAACTGACTGATTTGGAGAACTGAATACACAGCTAAATTTAGAAACAAATTCTCAGAATTGTTTGCGAAAGGAGACTGATGTGTTTCTAGCATCATTTGTATTTGAAGAGATCATATGAATCATTAACTGCTTATTATTGTAATGTTTGAAATCCAGTCCGGTGATATCTCTTTGGGATCAGAGTTGTCCTCTGTGGGCTTATATCCCTAATTTGCATTTGTGTTAAAATGCTAAGTGTCTAAGAGGAAATTGAGGCACAGAAAATTCCCCTTTAGGTTATATCCACGCAAATAGACTGATATGATCAGTTTCACAAAGGGCCAGGTTTCTAACCTAGATGTACCGAATGTTAGGTGAGAAATACCATTCCCAGTATGTTGAAAGAGTCCACATTTGAGAGAAGTTCTGGTTTCTCTCACTCACTCACTCAAACACACTCCACCCTATCTCACTTCTTGAATGTGTCCTTTTGTTCAGTGACTAACAATAATCCTTGAAAGGGTGTTGGATGAACATAAACAAAAGCTCGCAGGGACTTTGGGGTAAATATGGGTGATATGTGAACGTACGTACCCCCTCCATTCCGGAGGAGATGCAAACTAAAAGCCGGGTGGAAAACTTCTTGAAGTGGTAAAGAGGGATTTCATACTCTGTATGCTTTCTGACAGTGCAAAACATCACCCTTGATTCTTTTTCATCAGGCAAGAAAACTAGCTCTGCTATGTGTTCCCTGCCAGACACGATTGATTGCTTACTACATTTATATCCTGCAGATTCCTGCTCTTCCTCCAGGAGGCGAGTTGTACATAGTTATTTTTATTCTCACAATGACCCTGTGAGGTAGGTTAGGCTGAGAGGTAAGTGACTAGCCCAGAGTCACCCAGTAAGTTTCAAGCCTGAACAACGATTTGAACAATGGTCTCTCTGATCCTAATCCAACCCTCTTACCACTATACCACAAGAATGGGATGTTATGTTGTCAGCACTGGAATCTTGCACTGAAGATCAAAAGAGGAGTTTTATCATCTGGATCAGGGATTCTCAATGTTGGGTCCCCAGATGTTATTGGACTTCAACTCCCATAATTCTAGCCAAAGGCCACTGAGACTGGGGATTATGGGAGTTGAAGTCCAATAACATCTGGGGACCCAACCGTTGAGAATCCCTGATCTGGGTAATAGGAGCAGGGTGTGCTCCTGGACAGGGTGTAATTCAGGGTGTGCCATCTAGATGTCCTGTGCTGTATACAATACTAGACAGGAAAATTCAAAAATATTTTCTCTTACTGGATAATTTTGAACCATAAAAAGAAGATGAAATTTGGAAGTAGGAAAATGGAATCTCAACTGGAATCTGTCACCTGAAATGATGGTTTCAAAATGCAAATAAATGTGACAGAGATATGGCAAACAGAAGGTAGGAATGGGTTGGGCATGCCTTCTCCCTTGCTGTTACTCCCCTGCAACTGGTACTCAGAGGCATCCTGCCTTTGAGGCTGGAGGAGGTCCTCCGACTAATAGGACCACTGTTGATAGACCTCTCCTCCATGAAGTTATCCAAGCCCCTCTTAAAGCCTGGCAATCTGCACCAGGAGCAAGGGCATGCCCTCAGCTCTTGCCTGTGGGCTTCTCAGAGGCATCTGGTGGGCCACTATGTGAAACAGGATGCTGGACTAGATGGGCCTTGGGCCTGATCCAGCAGGGCTGTTCTTATGTTCTTATGAGTAAGCCCTAATAAACACAATGGCAGATTTTCTGAGTTAAGAAGCATTAGATTATGCTGTTAGTCAGTTTACCTAATTACTTCCAGTTTTGATGGCTCCCTCGGGGTGGCTGGGGTGGAAATCAAAAGGGTAGAATATTTTTTCAGGAAGATATGGTAAGGTAGGGATATGTGTGTGTGTGTGTGTGTGTGAGAGAGAGAGAGAGAGAGAGAGAGAGAGAGAGAGAGAGAGAGAGAGAGACTTTGAGAAGCTTAGATTAAAATTACTGCAAACATATAATAAAGGTATTAGCTGTGTACATTTTTTACATGCATAGCAAGTTGTGTGTATGGTTTTTGTGGGGGGTGGTTATATTCATTAACCAAAATCTTGCTATTTATATGTATAACACTCCACATGGCAGGGACAATGTGAATGAAGCAAGCAAGATCAGTGGTGTATAAAACTGAGTAAGTTTCCCAAGGTGAAATGAACATCAAGTGCCCAGCTTAGTGCTCAGTTTCTTGTGCTTCCATGAAGATACATCATCTGCATCATCTTAAAAACTGAGGCATGTTTCTTTTTGTAACAGCAGTTTTTCAGAGGCTGATTGTTCAGAAACTGCAGGTTGTTGAGGGAGAGGGTCTTGCCAATTGTGAGATTCCAAAGGTATCTAGCTGGTTGTTGCTGGGACAGGATAGGCCTCAGAGTGGCTCTGCCATGTGGCCATGCAAAGCAATGGCCCGCTCAGGCAGCAAGTACAAGATGGGTTGGTAAGTGCAAGCACTTCGTCCACCCCCTGCGAGCTGTGTTCCCTGCAACAGGGATTCCCAGGTGTTGCTGACTACAACTCCCATTATCCCCAGCTGCAAGGAGGTGGAGAGCTGGTCTTGTGGTAATGAGCATGGATTGTCCCCTTTGCTAAGCAGGCTTTGCCTTGGTTTGAATTTGGATGGGTGACTGCATGTGATCGCTGTCTGCGGGAAGATATTTCCCTGAGGGCATGGGGGCCGTAGCTCAGCGGTAGAGCATCTGCTTACACATAGATGGTCCCAAGTTCACTCCCTGGCATCCCTGCCACCAGCCTACTCCCTGCTGCTGCTGCTCACCCTTGCTCTCAAGCCCCTCTACTGCTGTTAGGGCTGGGAGAGAGATGGACCTGGTGAGCAAGCAAGGTAAAGGGCTGCGGGAGCAAGGCTGGTGCTCGAAGAGCAGGATTAGCAGGAGGTTATATAGAGAGATAGATATAGTGCTAGCACCACAGCCAAGAAGAGGCTGCCAGTGCTTGGATGCTCACTAATTGTTGCCTCGTAGCATGCAAGAAGCAGCCGTGATGATGAAGAGATGGCATTTAGCCTTGTGAGGGATGGGGAAGAGCCAGCGAGGGGGGGCAGCAGGGCATTGCTGTTCACCTCAGGGGGCGAATGGAAATGGGCTGGTGCCAGATGGCACAGGACATGATCTACCAAGGTAATTATCTGGGCTCTTTGGTTTCTGTTTTCTTTCATTTTTCTTTTCTTCATATACTACCAGACCTAGGGACAGCCTATTCAAGAGCGATATAGCTGTGTAATCTGCCAGGTACACTGGTAATGCAAGAGCTGTAGCCAGGGGATGGAGAATCGTTTGCAAAACACGGGAAAAATAATTGAAGAGTTTGCCCAATTGATTGGCCAAACCAGACTCTTCATTGCCAGCTGGTTCTCTTTCCCTCTCCCAGAGTGAGGGAGAGGAAGCAAGCGCCCAGCCAGTCCTTCACTCGCTGGCTGGGAAGGAGCAGGCGAGGAGCTGCACCTCATGCTTGCAGCCAGAGAGTGCTTCATTCTCTGGCTAGGTATGGGAGGAGGACAAGGGGGGCCCTGCCAGCACCGTGGTGGCTTCCCTGACTCTGGCCCAGGACATCTGTCGCCCCTTGCCCAGTGGTGTATATGCCATGGAGTACAGGGGGGGAGCATAGCATGATACTGCCTCTCATATTTTCCCATTCACTGCATTGGCGGCCACTTCCAGGCAGTGGGGAAATGTGAGCACAAATTATATTGTTTGCCACTTTTTTCTCAACTACATGTTACTGGCAAATACAGGTGAATTCTTTTTTTTTTTTTTAGGGTAAAAAACAAGAGCTGCCTTATTGGCATATCCCAGTTATATGCCAATGAGATGACACTTATACCAACTTAAGGGTTCATCATTTTGATCACACTGCACCCGGTAGTGACTAGCAATTATGAATGAACTATCGCAACTCAAAACATTATGGACAGAACTTTGACTCTGGACCTATTTGCATTGTATGTTCAAAACATTTGTGTACAGTGTATGTGTATACATACAGTGTATGTGTATACATGTACACACACACACACACACACACACATCCACACATGTTCAATGCATGCACAGTAGCACAGTTCTCTTCTGTATTCTGCACTTGAGGGGGTCTGTACCCAGGTTCCGTTTGAAAATGAATACATGTACAGTCATTCACACTAGAACCCCTGTAGGCATGTACAACATACAGTCCGAACAGGGCTGTTTCCTCAGTCACAGCGGATGGCATTCAAGTCTTTGATGTAGCAATGCAAGCTCCTTCTGTGAATGTCAGGTGTGTTGCTTGCACAAAGGTCTCTTGTGTGAGTGGCCAACAGTGTGCCTAAAGTCTGGATGTTACCCAGTGTGTGTTTCAGTGGAATCTTTCACACATTCCGTTGTGAATCATCAGGTGTTAAGTGACATACCTGCATTGAACTGGCCTTAAGTCAATTCAAGAAGAAGTATAGTTTAAGTACTTTGTATGACTTGGATTGAGGAATAGGCAAAGTTCTTATAAACATAAAGGAAGTCTTAAATTTTGGTTTGTGTGAAAATCAGCAAGTAAATGGAGCCTGACATCCTGACTATTCAAGTTAGCAGGATCTGTGGGGGTGCAGCAGGAACCCTCACGCAACTCCCCCACTCCTCTTGAACTTGAACTATTGCACCAGAACCCTACAATTTTCCAAGTGCTGCCCACGCTCCAGATAGGGGTGTGCATGAACTGTGGTTTGAGCACCGGTTCGGCATCATGGGGAGGGGAGCAGGAACTTTAAGAAATAGGAGAGCAGGTCCTTGCATGCTCTCCACCACCCCAAACAGCTTCCTGCTGGGAAAGCGCTCAGCCCAAGTACCCCTGTGTGGCGCCAGCATGTACATGGCATCATCGCATGTCCTCTCCCCTCCCCGCGGTGCTGAAGTGGTTGAGACCTTGTCTGAACCAGTTTGGCACGGAACCACTGCTCGAACCATGGCTTGTGCACACCCCAAGCTCTAGAAGTGCTGTGTAAGAACAGGAACACGTCACTTTGTAAGAACAGGAACACAACACATCACAGCAATGTGTTTCTACTCTTACAGAGCACTTCCGGAGTGCAGCCACTGCTTGGATGTATTAGCCCTGTGGCACAAAAAATGCAAGCGCAGGAAAAGCAGGAGAGTTGTCTGAGGGCTCCCAACACATCCCTGTAGACCCTGCTAACATGTGCACTTCATTAGGATACCAGCCACTGCTGTGGAAAACTCTGGAGACAGTGTGAGTGCATGCAGCCCTCAGGCTTCCATATTGC
The DNA here is from genome assembly GCF_027244095.1 of Hemicordylus capensis. Classification (NCBI taxonomy): domain Eukaryota; kingdom Metazoa; phylum Chordata; class Lepidosauria; order Squamata; family Cordylidae; genus Hemicordylus; species Hemicordylus capensis. The sequence continues at coordinate 411,440,500 of NC_069657.1, forward strand.
AACTCCCTGTCCCCTTTTTAAACATTTGCTTTTGATTTCTCAAAAGATAGATATTACTACATCAGGAATCAATATTTAAAATAGCAAATATAAATTTCTGCTTGCACATACCGGTGAATATGCACAGATAGATTGGATCTGGATTGCACCATTCAAACCCATGTTTGTGTTACCTTTACCCTGTTGAAAAATATGACAGTCATCCGAGTTACTGCTTGTACAAATGTTTGCTTTGAGATTGGGAAATGGTTGTTGTTTTGGTTCTGGACAATGCAATACCCAACCTGAACTGATTCCTTTTTATTGCACCAACCTCCTGCCATAACTGTGCAATAAACTATCTCAGATGTTGCTTTAATGACTGGTTTTTTAATACTTGCTGGTTGGAAATGAGATTTTGAAGTTTCAACAGAAATGGCTAGTTAAAGTAAAACATGGAATGGCTGTAAGCACATGGTAGTTGTCAATTTGTATCAACTTGCCAAGTTCTAAGGGGAATTTGTGTAGCAGTATAACTGAAGTGGGGAGTGTGCCCTGAAAACCAATGCAAGTATTACTGGGGTTAAACAGCTTCAGAGAGGTTTAAAGATTTTGCTCACTTGTAAGGAGCCAATAGCTGGCACTTCACCTGATGTTCATTGGCCCTCCTTCCTGTTTCAACAACTGGTTCTGCTAAAGGGCCATGCAACCAGGCATCTACAAATCCACTTTCCAGCTTGTCAGTGGCAAGGGCTTCTTCTTCTTCTTCTCCTTCTGGCCAGTAGAACACCCAGCACCACACAGATTTCCTCACCACAGGTTGAATTTCCACTGCCATTTTTGGGAAGGTAATAGCAGAAATCCATTCTGAGCGTAACAGGAGAGGGCTCCCACTCTTTCTTACCATTTCCATATCCCTGTGCAAATAACAGAAGACCTGCATCTCCCAAGACCCGCAAAGGATCTGAGAAGAGAGGGGAATGGAGGTAACCACAAACAACGGCTGGTTAGCAAGCTAAGCTGATACGATAATGATACAATACGGTAATTTTTTATTCAGTCACAGATGAGAAAAAGTCAAAGTAAAAAATATATGCATCAAAATACCAGAACATAACAATACTATCCAACAGCTATAATACAGAGAGGTTAAAGGGCTGTAGAAGACTTCATAACTTTTCTAATCCTGTTAGCAATCAGAAGAAATTTGGCCACATTATATGTAACTTCAATATCTCGATCCAAAAGTGAACAGCTAATACAAGTTTGATCTGAATGACCATAACAATGTCTTAGATGTGGATCAATAAGAGAAACCCGAAAGTCATTATAAAATTTACAATGTAATAAAATATGAGTAATTGACTCAACTGCTTTAACACCACACAAAGACACATTGAATAAGGGACTTTTTTGTACCTGCCCTCTAATACCACAGATGGAAATGCATTGAAGCAAGCTAAAGAGAATATTCTCCTATATTTGGGAACCACAAGTGAATTTACATATTTGGCAGGTAAAACTTCAAATAAGGGCAGATTGTAAACAGATATATCAGACAGATGAGTGTGTTCTTGATGAGCCACATCCAGTATCCTCTGCTTGAGAACAAGCTTAGTTCACTTGTAGCCCCAATCCAATAATAGGGCAGAAGAAAAGCCAAAATGATGCAATTTGGTCTCAATAGAGGACCTCCAGCTGGAATTAAAACTATCTGATAATAACAGGGGGATTAGACCTTTAGGGAAGAGAAAAGGTTTTAACCAAAAATTACAGATTAGCATCCAAGCTCTGACTTCCACCCTATGCATACCTGACTCCAAATGTATAACAGTATTAGATATGCACTGAGGGACCTGAAACAAACTCCTCAAAAATTTGTACTGAATAACTTCAAGAGATGCCAGGTCCTGATGGGGGAAAATCTGAATTCCAAAAAGCAGCTGAGCAAGAGCCTTAGCTTCATATAGTCTAACCACAGCAGGGATAAATTGTCTACCTTTAGATCTATAAGAAGCCAAAATGGCCAAGGAACTTTTTGCGCATTCTGTTTCACATATTCTTTGAGGCAGTTCAGTCTACCTTTACAATGGAAAATTACACCCAAGTATTTAAAATGATCTACTTGACGAGCTAAACCTACATTTGTGGATGCCTGACTGAGAGGCGAACCCAGTTTCTCCCTGCCCCCCAGCTTCCATTACTTTTGTTGACCACTCCCCTCACCCCACTTCACCTTAATCCCCCTTCTGTCTATTTTTCATCTAGTGTCTTGCTCAAACAGTAATTCTAGCAATGTGTTTAGAGTTTTTCAGACTTGTTTATAATGCATAGAAGATGGATATCTTCAGCCAAGCCTCATGATAATTTATTTATTTTTAAGAGGCTTATCACTTGAAGGCTTTTCAGTGGATTGAACCATATGTAGCTTAAATGGACTGGTTACACATTAAACTGCTTTAGGTCCACCTGAGTTGTCTAGGGTTGTAAGGTGGCTAGTTTATGACCTCGGCCCTCCCCCCTTGAATTTGAACTTGGAACCACCTGTTACTTGCTGTGATGTCTTTAATGACTTTTTTGCAGATAAAATTTCTTGTACAGTATTCATGGCAAATTGGACTCCACATTTTTTGCAGAGTCTATTGTATAGGTGTCCAGCAACTCCTCTTATAGGATTAGATTAGTTCACTTTCAGTTTGTGACTCCTGAGGAAGTGGGCAAAGTGCTTCAGATTGTGTGTCCTACAACCTGTTCTCTTGACCCTTGCCCAGCTTGGCTGATACCTCCTTGTCTTAAGGAGGCTATTATTAGACCTTATCTGAAGAAACCTGCATTGGGTCCAGGTATTTAAGAGAGTGCCTTCTTTGTCATGAACCCTGCCGCCTACTACGATCTTCTGGAGAGGTCCACTTATGGATGCCTCCGGCTCGTTTGGTGGCAAATCAGGACTGGACTTTCTCTGTGACTGCCCCGGAGCTTTGGAATATGCTCCCTGTTGAAATAAGAGCATCTCCTTCTCTGTTTGTTTTCAGGAGGACCCTAAAGACACATCTGTTCTCACAGGCTTTTAACCGGATTTAATTTTAATAATTTGTTTTAACAACTTGTTTTATGAGATTGTTTTAATTGTGTTTTATGGATTTTTAATTTGTTTTTACTTTTTATATTGTTTTAAATTTTGAACACTGCCTATTATTCCAAAAATGGCTCAGGGCAGTTTACACAGAGAAATAATAAATAAATAAGATAGATCCCTGTCCCCAAAGGGCTCATAATCTAAAAAGAAACATAAGACAGACACCAGCAACAGTCACTGGAGGTACTGTGCTGGGGGTGGATAGGGCCAGTTACTCTCCCCCTGCTAAATAAAGAGGCATGTTAAAAGGTGCCTCTTTGCCAAGTCAGCAGGGGATGCCTAGAGATGTATATATCGGAATATGATAAATAAAAACATAAATACTGTAAAACATACTGTAAAAATAAATTGGACCCCTCAGAATTGGCTAATTACAGACCCATTTCTGTAACACTTGGAGACTGTTACTCTGCTAAAGTGTGGAGTTCTACAAGGCTCCACACTATCTCCAATGCTTTTTAACATCTACATGAAACCACTGGGAGAAATTATCAGGAGGTTTGGTGCAGGGTGTTATCAATATGCTGATGACACCCACATATATTTTTCCATACTAACCTCATCAGGAAATGGCATAAACCCCCTAAATGCCTGCCTGGAGGCGATAATGAGCTGGATGAGGGATAACAAACAGCAAGTGTACAGAGGCCCGAAATGGGACAAAAACTGTCATTTGTGCAGCAGGCAGGCTCAGGGAAGGAGCTCTTGCCACCTCCTCCCCCTCCTTGGTCTCCCCTCGAGTGCCCGCACCCCACCGGCTGCCCCTGTATCCACTTACCATCCCCGTAGCGCAGTGGTTGAAAAGTTTTTTTAAAAGATTTAACTTGCCTCCAGCCCTTCAAGCCAAGGCAGGAGGCTCCAAAGCCCTTCAAGTCTGGGCTCCAAAATTACCTAGGTGCACCCTTGGTCAGGACTCAAGAGATAGTTTAGATGTCTCTGCTCTGGATGGGGTTACACTCCCCCTGAAAGATCAGGTATGTAATTTGGCAGTGCTCCTGGATCCCAAAATCGCTCTGGTTTTTCAGACTGAGGCAGTGGCCAGGAGTGCCTTTATCAGCTTCGGCTTATAGGCCAGCTATGTCCATTTCTGAAGGTAAATGACCTTAAAACAGTGGTACTTACGCTGGTAGCCTCCAGACTTAACAACTAATGCACTCTATGTGGGGCTGCCTTTGTATGTAGTCCAGAAACTACAAGTGGTACAGAATGCAGCAGCCAGACTGGTCTCTGTGTCAACCCAAAGGGACCATATAACACCGATTTTAAAATAATTCCACTGGCTGCCAATAGGTTTCCGAACCAAATACAAAGTGCTGGTTCTTACCAATAAAGCCCTTAATGGCTTGTCCAGGGTACTTAAGAGAGCGCCTTCTCTGTCATGAACCCTGTCGCCAAGATCAGGTTTCTGCCAACTTGTTTGGTGGTAACTCATGACCAGGCCTTCTCTCTGGCTGCCCCAGGGCTCTGGAATACACTCCCTCATGAAATAGGTGCATTGCCTTCTCTGCCTGCTTTTAGGAAGAACCTCAACATACCTGTTTTTCCAGGCTTTTAACTGAAATTTATTTTTTTTTTAAAAATATGTTTTTATCTTTTGAGATTGTTTTTTTACTTGTTTTGTGAATTTTAACTGTTTTCTATTTTACATTCGCTATGTTTTAACTTTTATGTCTAGAGATGTCTATATCAGCTGGTATAGAAACAATTATTCTTAATTAATTAATTAATTAATTAATCTCATCATGTCAACTATTGAGTTTCATGTATTTGCTTTCAAATAAGTAGGATCAAGATTGCAGCCATGCAACCCATATGCATGTTTGCTCAGAAGTAATTGGACACAAGTGAGTGTATTTAGGATTATTGTAGGCTGGTCTTGAGCCTGCCTGTGACTGATCCTATGTAAGGTAAAGGTAAAGTGTGCCATCAAGTCAGTGTGGACTCCTGGTGCCCACAGAGCCCTTTGGTTTTCTTTGGTAGAATACAGGAGGGGTTTACTATTGCCTCCTCCCGTACAGTGTGAGATGATGCCTTTCAGCATCTTCATATCTCTGCTGCCTAATATAGTAGTAGTAGTGGGGATTTGAACCGGCAACCTTCTGCTTGTAAGTCAAGCATTTCCCTGCTGTGTCTATTTAGGGTTGCCTAAATCCATCAGAATCACTTTTCTTGCAACATGAGAAAAGACCCTGGATCTCTCATAGGAAAGGAGAAACTACTGCATTTGTCGAGATGGAAAAGTCCTTGACTTTTCTTTGGGCAAACTCCCTTGACCCCTTTATTTGCTCTCTCTGCCTCAAACAGTTTCCGGACAGGACTGCCCATATGGGTACTGAGCGCTGGAAAAAGCTTTGGCGGGCTCGCACAGTGGAAATACTTCATGCTATACGATCTGAAGCAGATTTACTCCGAAGGAAGCTCCACTGAGTCCGATGAGGACGTACAGTTTGATAACGTCTGCGTATGGTTAACTGAAAGAATTCTCTTCGACTCCAGGCCTGCGCACACTTAGTTGAGAGCCAGTTCCCCTGGATTGAGGGAGACAGACTTCCTTCTTTCCGTTTCGTGTCAAGATGCACGGGGTCGGGGCGGGGGCACCCCCGCTGACACAGAGCTTTTTACTTTAGGGCGACGACGCAGGAAGCGGTCGCGCCCCCAGAACGAGGAGGAGTTTGGGAAGCCGAAGAGCTCAGTCAGTTTGCTTATTTGCTTTGGACGGAGGACTGGTCTACAGGGGCTCAGAAGCGCAGGCACTCCTCCGCAGGCGCACTTGTCCGGCGAAGGATGAGAGAGCGGGGCGGCGCTTGGCAAAGGTGGGCGCGACGGCCTGAAGCTAGCGACGAATGGCCGCGGCAGCGTGGCGAAGCGCGCGTGGAGCGTGAAAGCGGCCAACGCAGGCTTGCTCGCTGCTTGGGAGGGAGCTGGCGGGGGCGTAGGGGTCTCGGTCGCTGCGCTGACTGAGGCTAGAGAAGGAGGAGGTATGTCGCTGCTGCTCGGCCAGGCAACGGGTCGTTTCCCCTGTTGAAGGGGTCGTTTCCCCTTTTCCTCAGGACTGCCGTCAAGGACAGGCTTTGGTGCTCCCAAAGGTATGGAATTGGAGGAGGCTGGACAATGTATATATGAAGCGACATCTCTTTGGTAGAGAACTCCTCGGGCTCTGCCACAGAGTCCCTATTTGGGACCATGGTCCAGTCCTTTCACTATCTTCTACTTGCAGGTTGGCTGGGAGGGGGAGCAGATATATTAACTGTTATAGTAATAATAGTAATAATTAAAACTTTATTTGTTAGCTTCCCCATAACAAATTGTTCTCTGAGCATCTCACAACATGGATATAATCTCTGGAAGGAACATATGAAATGACCCCAAATAAATTTCAAAAATTTCAGCCCCCAGCTTGGATGGCTTTAAAAGGGGCTTAGACAGATTCATGGAGGAAAGGTCTATCAATGGCTACTAGTCTGGTGGCTGTGGGCCATCTCCAGCCTCAGAGGCACGATGCCTCTGTTGCGAGAAAACCCTCTGGAATCTAGCCTTCCTGTTTGATTCAGCCACTTGCGTTCATCCTTCTATCACATGGATAGAGAATGGGGCATCTTACCAGAACCAAAGAGGATTAGACCAAATTCCCGCAGTTATACTTGTTGCCTGACTGAATGAAGTCAAATGCAGCAAGGGTGCGATGCCTTTAAAAAAAAAAAAAAAAAAAGCTTTTCATGTCATGAAAGGCACAAGCACAGTCAGAGAACATCTGGCTGATACTGCGTACTTCCAAGCCATACAGTTGGCTATCTTTTATAGGTTTCAAACATACAAGCATATCAATAAAGCAATTAACACATGTTATTTGTTATTAAACATACATATTCCAGAGGTGTCACCTAGAGCCTGGGAAGATGAGTTACTACCTGGTTTTTCTGACAACTTTAATCCCTGTTGTATCTCCTCTACCAGCAAGATCCTCTTTCTGCTGACTGAGGAAGTTGGCTAATGGCCTGTGTTTGACAGGTCCTGGTACCTGTTATCTCTAGTGGGCTTCTCACCTCCCATTCTTGAGAGGGGCCCAAGCTCTTGGCTTTGGCCTCTGTTACCAAGAGGCTTCTCAATTCTGAGCAATTCTTATTTCAGTCCTGCTGGCTTTATATTCTGTTAGGGATCTGAACCAAACTACTTTGAATTATACTTTGATACACACTTTTATATACTTATTTGTAGGCCTGGATTAATCAATCCTTTATCACCTCTGAGTACCAGTTGCAGGGAAGCAACAGCAGGCGAGAGGGCATGCCCTCAGCTCCTGCCTGTGGGCTCCCCAGAGGCATCTGGTGGGCCACTGTGCGAAACAGGATGTTGGACTAAATAGGTCTTGGGCCTGATACAGCAGGGCTGTTCTTATGTTCTTAAATTGCTTTTCCTTCACCATTGTGAGAAAAAGCTTGGTTTTACTATCTTCTGTTTGCGGGTGGGCTGGGAGGGGGAGCAGACATAATAATAATAATAATAATGACAAAGATAATGATGATAATAATAATTAATAAATAATATTTATTTGTTAGCTGCCCCATAACAAATTGTTCTCTGGGTGTCTCATAACATGGATATAATCTCTAGAAGGAACATATGAAATGATTCCAAATAAATTGCCTTTCCCTCATAATCATGAGGAAGAGCTTGGTTTTGAAAGGGCTGAATGAAGTAAAAATAGGTTTTCAGATTTCTGAGCATGTTTAAAGTGCCTTTCCCACACTGAGTGGAGAGACTTTTCAGCTTCAGGTGGCTACTTGAAATACCTGGTTTTGTGGTAGCAAGCATGACTTTTCTCGTTAGGTCCGCCCTGGTTGTATATGAATGGGAGACTAAACGTGTGAGCACTGTAAGATATTCCCCTGAGGGGATGGAGCCGCTCTGGGAAGAGCATCTAGGTTCCAAGTTCCCTCCCTGGCATCTCCAAGATAGGGCTGAGAGAGATTCCTGCCTGCAACCTTGGAGAAGCCGCTGCCAGTCTGGGTAGACAACACTGAGCTAGATGGACCAATGGTCTGACTCAGTATATGGTAGCTTCCTATGTTCCTAATGTAGTAGGGCTTTTCCTTCTTTGTGGGAGGGAGGGGTACTGATCTTGCCTCTGGAGAAAGTAAATTGAAGAATGGGCCCTTGGTACATGTGGTGTGCTTTTTCTCACCTTGAACTCTCTTTGTGAAGCTGTACATACCTGCTTGCGGGTCAGAGTGCATACCAAACATTTTGTCCCAGGAACAAGGCCTCCTGGTCAGACAAATGTACTTGTGGTCTGAGTCACAGTATGCATCTTTTTAGAAACCAGCTGCTAGCATTGGGAAATCTAGGTATAAGAGGTTTCCCATTGTCTGCCACCTAATAGTTTCAGCTATAGGTTCTAGGAATCGAACCTGGGACCTTCTGTTGTCACCAGGCTGTCCTCTTCTGCAACTGCACAAAGGTTACACTCAGGGGCACACCTAAGTAATTTTGGCACCCAGACCTGAAGGGCTTCAGATCTGCACAAGGCAGCCGAGAAGTTCCCCCCCCCCCAAAAAAAATTCACGTCAAACTCCTCACCACCACCAAGTCCATTGACCCAAATGGAGCAGGAAGAGGGGCACATAAGCATGTTTCAAGGAGAATATGGTCTTGCCTTGAAAACACGTTGCAATTGAAGGAAAATATGAATGGCCACCAGCCTACAACAAAGCATTGAATAACACTTTACTCTTGGTTTTAAACTGTTGCACTATTCCCTCACACTTTGCAACACTTTACCCTTTGCAAATCTCGTAGTCCCGAAAACACCCTGTAGAAGCAAAGGAAACAAAACAGTGGCAAGCGTTTGGTGTCGGGTCGGGTGGGGGGGATCGTGGTGTGTATTTGTACTGAACCAGCACAAAAAATACCTAACAAAAAGCGATACCACCCCCACCCCCCGACTCCCTGTGTTATCTGAATTCTGAGTTCTCTGCCTTCCAGAGTTCGTGACACAGTTTTTACTTTTAAGAGTAAAGCTACCTAAGAAGGAGGGAAAACACACCCTGGAATGCAGCCAAGGCAAAGTTCTAGATCTCTTATGGAAATTTGGCACAAAAGCACCCTTTTGTTCTGCACTTCCCCTGAGTAGCCACCACCACATCTGCATCTGGAATTCCCCAACTGTTTTTCTCTTGTGTATGTAAAGATACAAGTACATGTATTTCTTCCTTCATTGGGAGAAAGAGCTGCATAGGTGGGTTTTGGTTGAGGGGAACATGCTAGAGGGGGAAAGGTAAATAAATGCTTTGCCTTTCCCCATTTAAATCTCCCACTGCAGATTGCAGCCTTTGCAGCTGCTTTAGGTAAAAAGAAAAAAAAACTAAAACATATGACTGAATGGCATGTGTAGTTTGGCACTTATTCTAGCTGTATGCGTTGTTTGGTTATATAACCATAACAGGCTCTGCCAATAATATTGGTTGAAAGCAGCATCAGAAATTAATTCATTAAAAGTGAGCACCAGATCTCATTTCATCTATTCTTTGTTCCGGTGTTTACTTTTAGATGATTGGTTTTATAAGCTTTTATCATTTTGTAAATAATTTATCGGATTTATTGTTATAATTTTGTGATTGCCTGTAGTCAAACAAGCAAAACTGTTAGCTTACCTCTGTGTGCAGGCACTGTGCCCATTCAAGGAAGGATCATATCATTTGCTGGCTGGTCAATTGATTCAAAAATATCTTGTGGACAATTAACAGTAAACAGAATTTCCCCTTCCCTGATTATCAGAGTTGCTAGATGTTTCATTTCTGCTAATTTCCAAGTAAGAGGTGGTACATGGCCATTGGGAATGTACCTGCCCATTAGTGTCTACCTTGAGTAGTGAATGTTCTGTACCTCCTTTCTATGTGTGCAGCTTATTAGGTCATATTTCAAGGGTTTTTTAAATTAGGTTAGAAAAGGTCATACTGTGTAGCTAGTTTTTTTCTTTTCTTTTGTGATGGGGAAAGAGTAGAAGAGATATTTTATAGGTTTTGGTACCCAAACGACGTTTCTAAAGTAAAGTGTAAGCATAATTCAGCAAGTCTTCAGATATTCCTTAACACAGGAAAGTATGAGTACCCTTCTATTACACAGAGGAACAGAGTGACCCGCACACATTCAACACGCTTTTAGCAAGTATAATAAATACATAACAGGTTGGAAGAGCCGGTTAGCTCAAACAGGGCAGCTGTGACTAAATAGTTACAGCCAACTATTCTTAATGAATTCTCAATGATTTCTGAAAATTTAGTCCTCCTAACTTTTTGTAGATCAACTTGCTATCTAGAAAGGATATGATATAAAGCTAAACATTTGACAGCCAAACTTTACTAGACTTCTTATTTAATTAATAAATATTTACCCTGCTTTCTAAATTTTTTTTAAAGTTACCCAATGTGGCTTACAAGATATTTTATATTTATTTATTCAGTTTCTATACCGCCCTTCCAAAAATAGCTCAGGGCAGTTTACACAGAGAAATAATAAATAAATAAAATGGATCCCTGTCCCCAAAGGGCTCACAATCTAAAAATTGTGAGATATCTAAAAATATAAAAGATATCTAAAAATATAAACATGGACAGCAATCACTGAATGCATAATTAAATCAAAACAAAACATAAAAATGTAAAAGACAAAACTTATACATAATACAACTCTTAGCTTTTAAATATATAGAAATAGAGTAAAACCTTCAAGACACAGCAAACACACTGAGCATCAAAGTCCTGTTTAAACAAATGTTTAAGTACCCACTTGAATCTGAGACAAGAAGAAGCTCAACTGGTCTCCTCCCAAGAGGGCATTCCATAAATTCGCACCACCTTTGGAAAGGCTCCTGGTACTGCATAATCATTTTCAGTTCAAATGGTTAATTTTTCACTTCTTGCTCTTTTCCTTCAAGAAATGCCCAGAATACAAAGTGTTTCTGAAATAGCTAGTGGCACCATTCAGATATTGCAAAGGGTTGTGAGCTGGGAGTGGTTACGCATGAGTGTTGTGTCCTGAGTGGTGTTTCCTACTTAGACTATAATGGGGATTTCCTGATGGACAATGCGAGACAAATGCTAATAGCAGAGGAGAAAGTGAGGAAAGGAGATGATTGGTGAGTCCAGTTAAATTCAGTGCCAAAAACCCTCACTGACAAGATGTGCATCATTATGATTCTGTAACACTGTACCCCAGGTCTGCTGCAGAGTCGGAACGCAGCCAGCCCCAATGCTGTTAAGAATGGGCTGTAGTACTAGCTGTGCTGTCACATTTCCCCCCTCTGCTACAATTGCCAGACTGGCATTCTGATTCAGCAGCAGTCCTGAGACAGAGCCCACAGCATGTGGCCCCTAGAATGAGAAATCTATCAATTCCTGCTCCTGATGGCTGCCAGGCTGCTTAAGCTTAGCACTGTGGTGTTGGGCAGTAAAAGGAATCAAAATGACAAAACTTCTAAAATGAGAACACCAACCCAACAAAATCGGCATTGTGAAATAATGTAGACGTGCTTGATTGAGCTGAAAATGCAATTCCCTTTTAATAAGAGAGAAAATGGAAATTATACATTTTAAAGCCATGATTTTATGAGCTTGTGAAACTAAAAGTGGGTGTCCAGCTAATGAACGGTATTATAAGACTTGTTATAAACCCCTCTGTTCCTTTCACTACATTATATTGCATAAGGTAAAGATGCATCTGCTGACAGTTGATGAGACAGCCTAATGGCTGATTTTGTGTTTCCTTAGTTTTTGTGTTTTAAGTGTCCAGACTTTATGCCTTCAATTTCCGTTTAGTGGCATGTTTTCTCCAATGAATGTTGTTGTAAGTTGCAATTGAAAAAGGACAACTCTTGTCAAATTCTGCTTCCATGAAAGTATGGAAGAAACCTCAAATTCTGTTTGCAGTTAAGCAAAACAGAGTTACCTTAATTGGCATTTCAGCTTGTTATAAATGAGTGAGGAACTACAGATGATAATAGAAGATTGAAACTTGTTCCTTTTGGTTATTTCCTGTTAAACATTGCACCATATCCTGATATTGTACAATATGTTTATATATAAAGGATACATTTTCAGAAGAGCTTGTCCTTCAGAACCAGGAACAAGAAGGATTCAGCATAGCTTGAAATCATTACCCAAGCCCACCACTGTGGAGGAAAGCGGGGCAGGGGGGGAAGGCACACCTTGGTGACTGGACTCTCCGCTGTTGCCCCTGGTCCCACCAGCCATTACTGATCTGTATGAAGGGTCTGGGGTGGATTTATGGGGTTTTGTTGTTGTTATTTTGATTGTGTAATCTCATTTAAACCTTAACCAAAAAAACACTATAAGATAATAATGTCCAGGGCGGTGCAGAAGCACAGCCACAGAAGAGGGGAAGGTCATACATCACTACATATTAAAGGCTTGGTGAAATGAGCATGTTTTCATCAGGTAGCAGCTAGTGAAACTCCAAAAGTGAGGGTGACAAATGGGCTTCATGGGGCAGGGAGTTCCAAAGGTGACAAACCACAATCAAAAAGCTCCTGCCATGTATCCATGCTAGTGAGACTTTTAATGGCAGAGGAATGTGGAGCAGGGCCTCAGTTGAATGAAGTGGATAGACAGTTTTCAGGTAGGGCAAGATGGCTCTTCAAATAACCTGATCCCAAATAAAGTTAGTAAGTTCTGAACTGGTGAAATTGAAGGACGTCTGACATGTATATGTTTCTTCATTCTTCAGATAATCCTTTGTAAAGAGAGTTCAGTTATGTCAGAAAAGAAAGTTGCTCAATAACTATGAGCAATAGTCAACTTTTCTACTTCTGTAAATGTGCTGGAGAATTTCCAAACTGTGACTTGGAACAGACTCGGCTTTTTAAATTATTTATTTAAAGCATTTTTTTAAAGCAACAAACTGAAAAATTCACTGCAAACAAAGAGAAAATTGTGCCAGTGGAACAGTTTAAGTTTGGGCCATGAGCCTTTCTATCGCAGAGTTTAGGGAGGCAGTTTTAGTACCAGTGGGGAGTGAGAAAATGAGGTTTGGCTGGAGTCTATTGGACTGTCATCTGTGCATACTTGCTAGTATGTAAAAGAGGTTTCCCGGAAAGTACTTTTTGCCTGTCATTTCTGATGGGCACTCTGCCTAGTATATTAATAGTTTATGGTTGACCTCAAAAAGGAGGATTGTTTTTTCTCAGTTCCCCCCCATAAAGAATAGCAGCCTTTCACTCTGTCTGAAGCAGTAAGAATCTTATAAATATTCATTCTCGCTGTATCTTTGTAACCAGAAAAGGTAACTTCAGCATTCCTACTGGTTTAATTTATCTAATCTTCTGACATATTTATTTATTACATTTATGTGTCACCTGATATGTGTATCCCTAGGTGGTGTACATAATTTAAATACAACAAAAGTAAAATCAGAAAAACAATTTTAAAAGTTTTACAGAATTAAAAACAGTTTGAAATTAATTTTTACTAAGGGCCTGAGAAAGCAGGTGCATCCTGAAGGTCGGAGATGCTCTTCTTTTGACTGCATTCCAGAGCCCTGGAGCAACCATAGAGAAGGCCTGGTCCTGAGTCGCCACAAAATGACAAAGGACGCTTTCTCTTAAATTATTACTATTATTATTAATTATTATGATTACTAATTTTATTATTAATAATAGTTTTGAAACTTTTATATATCACTTTTCAGGTGAACTTCCCAAAGCAGTTTACAGAAAAGCTTAAATAAGGACCCATACATCAAACAACATGTTTAGATCTTTACACTTCACTTCAACATGGTGAGCTCTTTAGGCTCACTTCTTTCTCCTCTCTTCTCCTTGGAGCAAGATGGCCACTGGTTGCTCTGTGATGGGAGCTGGGGAAGGGAGGGGCCACTTCAGGTGGAACATGGGAGCTGGATGGTGGCAGCTTCCCAGTCTGTGTGTCTCTCTTCTCTCCTCTCCTCTGAACAAGACAGTCCGTTCATATACATGTAGTTTGCTCCTTTGTGTAATAAAGTCTCAAGCCTTCACTTTTCTATTTTTAATTTTTTTTTTTTAATGAAAGGCAACCTTGAAGCTTTATGATTTTTAAGAGAGAAGCAGAATGGGAGCAGGGAGGAGATGAGTGCTTTAATCCTTTCCTTGACAGTTTTTTTTCTGCTCAGCTCTTTGGTGGCCTTTTCTCCTGTAGGGTTCCAAATCCATGTTTGCAAGGGTAGTTTTTACACAACTGAAAGCCCACAGGGGAGAAATAGTTAGGTGGATATATTTGAAAGTAAATTGGCCAGTGGGTTTACTATGTGTGTCTGCACACACATCCCACCATTCCTCTGCTCAAATCACAGCCTCCCAGAGGTGACTCCAAGGGGTAGTGAGTGCTCCTCCGAAAATATTTCCCACTCCCCCATTCACCTGGGTGCTTTCCAGTTTAGCCGCTCAACAGTGGCAAAATGCTTCCATTCAGGCAAATCACATTCAAAACTTAAATGGTAAAGCGCCCAGCAGGGGGAGCAGTCCCCTGAAAACTAACAACCTGAAAAAATAGCAACCTTTTTACACTGGACATACAACGTTTTAGCAATAAATCGCAGGGATTAAATTTGAAACAAGGCATCGGAAATGTAAACGGCACCCTGCTGTCAGCGTAGGAACTGCGGTGTCACAACACAGGAAGTGTGGGAGCATACTTCAGAGATACACTGTGACCCTGTTGCAGGGTCTAATCTGGAAAGCGCCCAAGTGGGAACTTTACAGCAAAGTGTCAGTCATGGTATATAATGATCCTATACACTGAATTAATTTTTTTAAAAAGACCTCTGTTATTCAAAGAAGCCTTATTCACTCACTCTTCTACCCCAGAACATGCAGCAGAAGGCAGTGCATCCAGGTAGGTAGAGACTCCTCTAACCTCCCAGGAGCTTTTAGCTTCCTTCCTGACCAGGAACTAGGCTGGGTGAGACCATGTGTGCAGGTGGTTACAGAGTTATCTCCCTTGAAAATTTCAGCTGGCCTGATTCTCACATCTCTCACCACTCCTGTCTTTCCTGCCACATGGTCTTGGACAGGAAGAGGAAACTAGCCTGGAAAGCAGACTGAATGGTTTGGCTTAATCCCAAAACACAGCATTTTCTAAGAATTGGGCTCATTTTCTGAACAGATAATGATTAATCCCTAAGAATGAGGGACTTGGCTATCATGAGTATGGGGGTGGGGGGAAATGTCACATAATCCCAAAGAAAAAATATCAGTACAGGTATAGAAAAATAATGCAAGTGTCAAGGACACTGTTGTAAATAACATAAGAAAAGTCCTGATCATTACGAGTTGAGCTTTGGCTGCCACCTGGAACAAAATGGCGGCCATCATTTTCCACATATATCTCACAAAGTGTTGCTGCAGTGGGAAAATGTTAAATAAGAAAATGGTAGAGCATTACATTCTCTATAACAATGTGGTGTTGAATGTAGAATTCAATGGTTTTGCCTTAAAATGAAAATTTTCATGGAACACTACTTCATGGTAATACACAAAACACAAAGCAACAGCTGTAAAAATTGTACTCTCATTTAAAAACCTGGGTGAAGAGCCATGTCTTTACTTGTTTTCTAAAAACTGTGATAGAGGCTGAGGAGTGGATGCCAGCCAGAAGAGCATTCCAAAGCCTGGGGGCAATGACAGAGATGGCCCTTTCCGTGTGTACGACAACCAAGCCTCTCTCACCGTCTGAGCAGAGCCCCTTCTGATGATCTTGTCAAGCAGGCAGAAACCCTTGGGAGCAGACAGTCCTTCAGATATCCAGGGCCCAAACCATTGAGGGCTTTAAAAGTCAAAACCACCACCTTGAATTGGACCTGGAAACAAATTGGTAGCCAAAGCAACTCTTTCTGAATGGGTGTAATATGATCCCAACAGGCAGCTCCAGGTCATTCCAACAGGCAGCTCCTAGCTGCTGCATCTTGCGCTAGCTGCAGTTTCCAAAAATTCTTCAAGGGCAGCCCCACGTAAAGTGTGTTACAGTAATCCAGCTGTGATGTGACTAGGGCATGGGTAACTGTGGCCAGATCTGCCGCCTTGAGAAAGGGATGCAACTGGGGCACTAGCCGAAACTGTGCAAAAGTACCTCTGGCCACCGGCTCCACCTGAGCATCCAAAAAGCAGAGCTGGATCCATCAGTACTCCCAAAGTTGTGCACTTCCTCTTTCAAGGGGAAAGAGAACCCATTCAGAACCAGTCAAATCCCTTCATCCTGATTGGCTCTCCTACTGACTAACAGCACCTCCGTCTTGTCTAGGTTCAATCTCAGTTTACTAGTCCACATCTAGCCCATCATATCCTCCAGGCCCAGATTCAGGTCATCCACTGCCTCCCTAGGATCAGGTGATAAGGAGAGATAGAGCTGAGTGTTATCTGCATATTGCTAATAATTCAGTCCAAGTCCCCAGATGACTTCTCCTAGTGGTTTCATGTAGATGTTAAATAGCATGGGGGACAAAACTGAACCCTGTGGGACCCCACAAGTCAGTAGCCAAGGAGCTGAGTAGTAGTCCCTCAGCAGCACCTTCTGGACCCTCCCGCCAAAAAAGGACCAAAGCCGCTTGAAAGCAGGGCCTCCAATCCCCATCCTCAAGAGGTGGTCCAAAAGGATATCATAGTTGGTGGTATTGAACACTGCTGAGAAGTCCAGCAGAACCAACAGGAACGTGCTTCCTCTGTGAAGCTCCCAGCATAGGTAATCCACTAGGGTGACCAAGGCAATTTCAGTCCCATATCCAGGATGGAAGCCATATTGAAAGGGATCTAGATAATCTGTTTTATCCAAGACCTTCTGCAGCTGAGTCTATCACCTTGCCCCAAAAGGGAAGGTTAGAAACAGATCTGTAATTGTGCAGGTTGGAGGGATTAAAGGAGAACTTTTTAAATGGTGATCTCACCACCGCCTCCTTGAGGCATGATGGCACTCTGCCTCCTTTAATGAAGCATTGATAATATCCTCCAAGCACTTGCCCATACCTTCCCTGGCAGATTTTATTAGCCGTGAAGGGCAGGGGGCCAAAGTGCATGACGCTGCCCAGGATCTTGTCCACATCCTCAGGCTGCACCAACTGAAAAGAATCCAACACAACAGGAACAGACAGTACCCGAGGCACATCTGCTACAATCCTGATGTCCAAAATGGCACGGATGCGAGTTACTTTATCTGCAAAGTGGCATGCAAACTGGTCACAGTAGGCTCCTCCCCACTTTGTAGGGAAGCAATAATTTTGCTACATGAAAAGGTTCCGCTGGCCTGCACTGAGCAGACACAATGGAGGTGGAGAAAAAATGTTTCTTTGCAACACTCCACCACCACAGAATAGTCCCAAAAATGGGTTCTAGTCCATGTTCGGTCAGATTCATCACAACTTCTTCCAGCATTGTTCCAGCCATTGATCAAATTGTTTCATTGCCCTAAACTCCTCAGAAAATCAAGGAGCAGCAGAACAGGCTCCACCTAACCAGAGAGGGTGTTTAGGAGTGATTGTGTCAATCGCCTGTCTCTGTGTTCCAGAGATTCACCAGGGCTTCGACAGATTTGCCAGCTCTGGACACTGGAAACTCCCCGAGGGCTGTATGGAAACTGAACAGACCCATAAGCCTCCGGGGGTGACCATTCTAATTGGTCTACCAGCCCTGCAGAGGGTAGATGAAGAAGTCAAGCTAAACCCCATCAGATAATGATCTGTCCATGACAAGGGAGTTGTATCAAACTGCCCCACCTCCAGATCATTTATTCCCTGGTCAGCAAAAACCAGATCCAAGGTATGTCCTGCCATGTGGGTAGGGCCCAATACCAATTGAGATAGGCCCATGGTGGCCATAAAGTCCTGAGCCTTCCCTACTGGGGGCGGTGCTCAGCATGGACATTGAAGTCCCCCAAGACAATAAGTCTGGGGGAACTGTTAATGAAACTGCCTGAAGGGTGTTTGGTCAGCACCCCCAGTTTGGGTGAATGTGGGGAATTTAGCTCAAAAGGAGAGACAGTTCCAATCAGCCTTAATTTGTGCAAGCTTATGAACTCAAGAAAATTGGCTTGAGAGAGAGGTTTTAATTAACTAACAGGGTTTATTGTAAGAAAAATACATGAAAGCAATAAGACTAGGTTACTAGGCAGTCCTAGCATAAAAGTGATACAAATATGTTAAAAAAAAGTTATTGTAAGACAGATTTAGCTTAAAGTTCCAAATTATGTGTAAATTCCCAGGCAGACTAGAAAAGTATTTTAAGATAGAGGGGCAAGATTTCAGAAATAAGAGAAAGGGAGAGGTTCAGCCCTGAAGAAGCCAGGCAAGAGGCTATATCACCTGACCTGAAGAGGAACACCAAGGTGGTCTGCTGGGTTTTCTGGTTACAGTCTGCTGGGGTCCAGAGTGAGAGTCACAAAGGAACACTGAGATGTTTCTCAGTGGGAGTCCCAGGTGTAAATACAGGAGGAAGCACACTGGGTCATGGAGTTAGGGATACTTATATCCCAAAATGTGCCTTGAGGGCACACTTTTTTTGTCCTGCTCTGATGAATAGGGGAGCCCAGACAACCTTTTTTTTTTTTTTAATAAAGACATTGTGTCTTAGTCCTTCCTGGATATGAATGTGTATGAATCACCTATGGCATTCAAGGGTGATTGTGAGGACAACTGGAGTGTGCAGGTGCATTGAAAGAATATTCTATGCTGGGACTGACTCTCCCAATAATTCTATCAACAGTCTCAATGGGCACACTTTCAAAGTTATATCACTTACTCATCCCTATTGTAAAGGAGGCTGCAAATAAGAAACTTGTCTTATCTGTCTTTTCTCCCTGGCCTGATGGCTAGGTATTGTCTCTCTTTGAGAGAGGAAGAAGGAAGTGCTGAAATGATCTTAGATGCCAGACACTTGCAGCAGCTAATCCTGGGAGTCTGCTTAGCTGGGCACCCCTCATAGAGAGTGTGAAGCTAATCCCCTTTCCAATTTATGGGACTTGCAGCCAATCTTAGGGCGACCAGTCCACTGCCAACTAAGCGACTCATCCCCATGTATAACATAGACTGGGAGCTCACATTGCGGTACAGCTCCTGAGCATAGCAAAAGTGCAATCTCTAAGCCTGGAAATGCAGTTGCAACCAAGGAGACTTCTGGGAGCGAGAAGAATAAGCTCAGCTGGTAACAGAATGCACTGCCACCCCTGAGACCACTATTGCCAGCTGAGGTAGGGAAACTGAAGTGCAGCAAGGTGGTCAGCACAGCAACAGAATCCAAAGCCTACCTCAGAGGCCCACCCTCAAGGACAAGCACTCGAAATCAGGAGATTGCCTAACCAGGCACCTGGAAAGGGGAAACGTCTCACAAGAGATGACTGCCACGCCCCTTCCTCACTCCTCACGGCAGGGCTGCTGAAAGATGAGGAAGCCTGGAGGACAAAGCTGAGAGAGACCAACTCCCGCCCCCCAGGTCATCCAACCATCGCACATACCAGGTCAGCATGCTCATCCACAATCAAATCATGGATGAGAGATGTTTTACCATTCACTGACCTGGCATTCAGCAGCAGCACCCTACTCCTTGATAGAGTGTTCCCAGAGCTCCCCGGGGCTGCAGGATTGTGAGAAGAGCCAGAAAAAGAAACAGACCTTAGTTGTGTGGAACATTTCCCCCTGTAATGGCCTGCCCAACTCCCACCGCCATATCTCCCTCTGCCTGCTACCTGCTAAATCACTGCCCCCAGACCCTCCTCAATCTTCCACTCTCTCGGACACATTCTTTAACTCAGCTACCTCAAATCCTATGTGTCCTCAGCACCAAGCCCAAATTCCCTTGACCATGCATAAAACCACAGCCATGAAGCAAGCTCTGCCCAGTGCCCAGGTATGCTCACACCAATCCCGGGCCTAGTGAAGCACTACAACTGCCCACCCCCAGAGGCTTATGAACTCATTCAGTTTCCAGACAGCCCTTGTGGAGTTGAAGGAGGGGGAGATAATTTAAATAAGTCCTCCTAGATGTGGCAAGCCCAGAGAAAGACTCCCTCTCACAAGTCCTCACCTTGCCCTCTCCCCACACCTTAAATAGTCATAAGAAAAGCCCTGCTGGATCAGGCCCAAGGCCTATCTAGTCCAGCATCCTGTTTCACACAGTGGTCCACCAGTTGCCTCTGGGAAGCTAAGGGCATGCCCTCTCTCCTACTACTGCTACTCCCCTGCAACTGGTATTTAGAAGCATCTTGCCTCTGATGCTGGAGGTGGCCTATAGACACCCCCACTGTCAGCCCAGAGGGGATATAGTAGCCCCACAAATGTCAAACATGCCACTAAGAGCAATCCTGACCACACATTTCTAAATAGCCAACCCTAAGGAAAAAGCAATTCCAGGTGGCTGGTCTTAGTCTTTCCAAACAAGCTATTGCTGTTACACCGGGCTGCTGCTGTTGTCTGCACACCCAGTTGCAGCTGCTAACTGTCTCTTAATGCTCTTTGTTAGCCCACATTGTCAAACTTGCAGGGAATGTTCAAATGATCTTGGTGCGGGTTGGGGAGTGGAGGGCTCAATCTCCTCGCCACAAGGACAAGAGCCCTTGTGCTTTCACCCTTAGGCTTGCAGGAAGAGGACCTCTGGCATAAGCAGCTAATCACCTGGAGGGTGGAGGAGCAAAGACAAACAAGGCTCCACCCAGCAGAATATCTTCCTTCCCTTCCCTTCCCTTCCCTTTGATGGAACAGATTAGGATCAGTTCCATCAGCAAGAAGTATTGCAAATGTCAGCCACATCCAGCACAAGATATATAAAAAAGTTGGTGACTGTGGTTTACAGAAAGTCACAGTACAGAATCTTATTTATTTATTTTTATTTCTCTGTGTAAACTGTTTTGGTAACTTTTGTTGAAAAGCGGTATATAAATATTTGTTGTTGTCTCTTGTAAGTCATTGTCTATGCAATTGCACAACACAGCTGTCACCCTGTGAAATATATGCAAAAAATGATGGCCACCATGTTTCCAAGATGGTGGCCAAAGCTCAACTCATAATGATCAGTACTTTTAGTATGTTACTTACCGTATTTTACGGACTATAAGACGCTACGGACTATATGATGCACCTTAAATTTAATCCAGTTTTTGAGAGTTTTCCTTCTCTGAGCTTTCCTTCTGAGTTTTCCTTCTCTGAGCTTTCCTTCTGAGTTTTCCTTCTCTGAGCTTTCCTTCTGAGCTTTCCTTCTTTCCTTCTGAGTTTTCCTTCTCTGAGCTTTCCTTCTGAGCTTTCCTTCTTTCCTTCTGAGCTTTCCTTCTCTGAGCTTTCCTTCTGAGCTTTCCTTCTTTCCTTCTGAGCTTTCCTTCTCTGAGCTTTCCTTCTGAGCTTTCCTTCTTTCCTTCTGAGCTTTCCTTCTCTGAGCTTTCCTTCTCCTCTTGCCTCCATCTCCCCTTGCCTCCATCTCCCCTCCAAGCCCTTCCACCGCGCCCCGCGCTGTCCTTTTGCTTTCGTTCTCTTGCGGGGTGAGCAGCTGGTTGTTGTTCATCGCGGCCGCCAGCGGGCAGCAGCCTCCCTCACTGCAGGAGCATCGGAGCATCGGAACGGCAACCGGAGGGAGCCTGGGGAAGGGGGCGGTGAGCGGGCTGACTAGGACGCTCCCGGCAGGCCCCAGCGAGAGAGGAAGAGAGGTGGGAAGCGAATCCTCCCTGCTTGCCCTTCCTCATCCTCCCCCCCCCCTTTCCTGACAAGCCCAACTTCCAACTTCTCCCCAGAGTACAAGACGCACCTGAATTTGGGCGGTTGTTTTTCAAGGAAAAAAGTGCGTCTTATACTCCGTAAAATACGGTACAACCATGTCCTCAACATCTGCACCTATTTTAAAACCGGAATCCCCCCCACCCCCCGCTATTTAGCTTAGAATATTTTCCGAGTGAAATACAGTTTGCTGGTTAGTATCTATAAAGCCCATAATGGCTTGGGTCCAGGGAATTTAAGAGAGTGCCTCTAGAATGCACTCCCTGTTGAAATCAGAGCTTCTCTATCGCTGACTCTTTTTTTTTTTTTAAGACCCTTAAGACACACCTGTTTTCTTAGGCTTTAAATAAATTTATTTAAAATAGTCTGTTTTATATCATTAAATTTTAATCATTTTATCCTGGGTTATACTTGTGTTTTAACTTTGTACACTGCCTAGGGATGTACATGTCAGGAGATCTATAAGTATGATTTATATATAAATATAAATAAAATGACTGGTCTGCAGACAGATTTGCTTTTTGTCACAACAGGCATATCCAGCTTCATCAATAAGGTAAGTCAACTAACATTATGTACCGTAATTCTATCAGTATTTAATGTTCAGCAAAATCCTCACCAGGGCCGGCCCAAAGATTAGGGGCATCCCTGGCTAAGCCTGACTTTGGCGCCCCCTTTGCCGCAATGGGTGGGTGCCTGCCTCTGGTTACTCTTCATTTTTGTTCAGTTCAGTTCAGTTCAAAGTTTATTATGGTCTATGACCAACACAACAAGGGAAGCTCTTCACTTTAAAAAACCTGCCAAGGTTTAATTAATTTAAAAGAATTGTTTATTTTGCTGCTTCTGTGTGTTTTACCCGTGTATAGTTTTTATGTTTGTATTTTATATATTTTAAATTAGATTTGTTTCATATTTTTAGCTTAATATTTTAATTGTCATTTTTATTGTATGTTTTTTAACTTTTGTAAACCGCCTTGGGATTGTTTTTAACGAAAGGTGGTATATAAATTTAACAATAAAATAAATACATTTACATGCATTTGCCCTGTAAAATGTAGTTTTATCTCTTTATTTTATTCATCTATTTGTCACATTTATATACTGCTCTATACAAAATCTCAGGGTGGTATACATTCTTATCAAACCAAAACCTAAAAATCATGTAAATAATTTGTCCTCAGGAAATCCTGCTTCAGAATTTCTCTGCTGACAGCAAAACATAAAGGGCAAATTTGACGTTTCCTCATGTTGCTTAAGAAGTGGATGTTGAAGAACGGGAAGTAACTAACCATGCTGAGCTTCTCATACCTCTTGAGCACATTTCTCATCTCGCCTGTGGGGATAAAGCAGCTGTTGCCATTGGTTCAAAACAGCTAAATTCTTCTTGTGGATTTTTGCAAACGTGCTCCAAAAGCAAACAGTGCAGGTCAGTTTTACAAGCTGAGCAATACACAGGGCTTTTCCTTCTGTGATTTCTCCAATGCTGTTCCCCATATGGTAAAGAATGCTTTCAACCCTGTCTAGACCTATAGATATGGGAGCACAGCCTCTCTAAACATTCTCCTTGACTTGCATTTCTGATGATGAAGCCTCCTCCCTTGTGCCAAGTAGAAGGACAACAGTGTCCTTCACTACAAAATAGCTTGCAACTTTGAAGCACAAAGCTGCAGCTAAACCCAAATACACTGTCCTCCCCCTGGCATTGTTCAGAGATGACTGTACGTCTAAGAAAGTACAGTCCTTCTCAATGCTTTCATTATAGAGCTCTATGGGGGAAGTCCCGAGAAGGACTACACTTCCCACTGCTCCGTACATGCCTTCCAGAATGATCCTGGGGCTTGAAAGGGCTCAATTTAAAGGTGTGGGGGTGGGTGGGAGGGAGGATGTAGAACCCAGAGAAGAGAGTTGTGATATGCATGGACAAGATAGTCGAGTTGAATCAGGAATATTAATAGTTTAATAAGATAGATGTTGTTTAAAGAGAAGCAAGTGCCTTCAGCGCTCTTGCTGCTGGCTGTTTGTTAGCCCCGCCTCTATTCCAGGACTGGAATAAAAGTAACTAAAGCACCACTCAAAAGCTGGCCTGGATCAAGGAACGAATTGTCCAAAAACACCACAGGGGGCAATGCTGAGAAAAGTGTTGTACTGTGTAGAGGTCAATACAGTCGGAAATGACTCTCACATTGAATTGAATTTATTTATTTATTTATTTACATTTCTATCCCACTCTTCCTCCAAGGAGCCTAGAGTGGTGTACATGGTTATGTTTATCCTCACAACAACTCTGTGAGGTAGGTTAGGCTGAGAGATACAGGATTGGCCCAGAGTCAGCCTGTGAGCTTCATGGCTGCATGGGGATTTGAACTCAGGTCTTCCCGGTCCTAGTCCAACACTCTGACCACTTCACCATGCTGGCTCTAAAGTGTTTTGTTGTGGGTTTTTTTTGCCAAAGTGAAGATCACTGGGATAGAAGTAGGTATCCTCTGTGGAATGCTGCAGTTCAATGTGACTACTTCATGTGATGCTAGCCTTACTTATGTGATGCTAAATGCTGAAGACACATTTATTCACCCAGGCTTTTAATTAGATTTATGGTTTTAAATTTTAATGCTGGTTTTAAATGATTTTAATGTTACTGTTTTTAATGTTTAAAATGATTTAGTTTTGATTTTAACTGTTAAATTGATTTTAATTGTTTTTATTTATTGTAAACCACCCTGAGCCATTTTGGAGGAGTGGTATATAAATCAAATAAATAAATAAATAAATAAATAAATATTTGTGATCGTTATTTTACAGAAAGACTTAAGTGGGCCCATAACCATATCCACAGAAAAGTGATTAGAAATCATATTGACTAGCTGTCATTGTCAGATTAGTAGTGGACTAAAGGCAGCTGCTCTTTTTACTTTGTGGTGAGAGTCCACATACTGAAAACTCTATTGCTTAAAAATACAATAAAAGTTTCTAGTCACACACAAAAAGGATAATTAGTTGTGCAGATAACCTCAGAAAAACAGTCTGTGTGAGATGCTGGCAGTCTATACTGTTAATGTTGCAATTTAGTTATTTGGTATCAATAATTTATGGGATTGGCCTATTCATTAATTATTGACCAAGGGCTTTTCCCCTTCCCTCTCCATGAAATATTTTTATGGGATTGCTTGCAGGGATTTGGTTCCACAACAGTTTACACATATTGAGTATGAAAATGATTATGCTGAAGGGTTCAAAAATTCCTTCTCTGGTTTTCAGCCAACGATTTCAGCTATATTATTTGCAAATGATTATTATTATTTTTTTAGATTGAACTGGCTGCTTTAATACGTCCACTGCATAGTGTTCTCTGCAGAACATCTTATGCCCACTGCATTGTTTATAGCTTTCTCGTAGGAGCTGCTTTCTCTCAGTTCTTTCTATGATAGGCTCACAACCACACAGGCAGAACCAGTCCCAGGGATCCTTCTCTCAGAAACAGGCCCAGGAGAAAGCACTGTGTGATCAGCCCCACCATGGGCTGTGCGAGCCTACAGTTGTGCCATGGGAGGAACCCCCAGAAAAGTGGCTCCTACAGCAAAGCTATAACATGAAGGACAAATAAGATACTTTATTCTCTTCAGAACACTTTCTGTACCCACACATACAGGCATTTTGAGCAATGGCAGTCAAGATGGCCAGATAGTTATGTGCTCAGTCTAGAGAATAGTTTGTGCAAAGCCAGTTGATAGGTGCAAGCTTTATTTAGCCAGCGTGGTGCAGTAGTTAGAGTGTTGGGCTAGGACTGGGGAGACCCAAGTTCAAATCCCCATTCAGCCATGAAACTCACTGGGTGACTCTGGGCCAGTCGCATATCTCTCAGCCTAACCTACCTCACAGGGTTGTTGTGAGGATCAACATCACCATGTACACCACTCTGGGCTCCTTAGAGGAAGCGGGATATAAATGAAATAAATAAATAAATATTTGGGGGGGTTTCTCAAGGTAGCAGTCGTGTGCTTCAGGATGTCATCAGGCCTCTTCTTAAAGGCAATCTACTGGTGCTTTACTGATTTCCAATTAAACCTTCTTGTACACACAGCCAAAGAACACCAATTCACAGGGGCTCTTCCATACCAGATTTCCTCCTCTGCAACGCTGATACTGTTCATTTGTTTATTTCTAAAAATCCAGATGCTATTCCTTTTAAATTGTTGCTTTTCCATTGTTTCTGAAGTATTATCTTGTGCCCCCCCCCATTGCAAGGTTGCAAAGATGTTTAATTTATTTTTATTTCAGTCCATGACCAGCAGTGCTGTTTATTGCTTCAAACCCAATTTAAATGTGAAGCTTTCAAGTGTAACCTGACTAATGCTTTTGCTTACTGGTGTGGAGATGTCAGTGTAGTGGTTGGTGACTCTGTGTCACCTGCACCACCATTTCCTTCACTGTTGTCATCCCCCTCTGGTCAGTGAAACTGCCAGTTGAGTTGGAGGTGGGCTCCATGTCCATTTCACTGCTGCCTTGTCTGGTTTTGTGTTTTGGTTTTGTTGCTAACTGTGTAGTGAAATGGTGAACATCTGATTATTCAAATGCAGGGGGGAAGCGGTGGGAGCTGGTGGTCACCTTTATAATCTATTTGTGACCTTTCAGAGGGATCGGGGGGGGGGGCACTGTTGGAAGCATGGCATTGAACTAGATGGGCCTTGGTCTGTTCTAGCAAAGCACTTGTATTTAACCCAGTTCTCCGCAGCCCAACATGAAATGTATGAGAGAGCCTTTGTTCTTACAATGTTCTTTTTGTCCTTCCTCCAGGGCAAAGGCATGATGCATCATCATCATCATCACCACCATCTAATATTTTTCATTGGAATGTTGCTTGTCTACCGAAAAACAGTTGCAGATCCTCGATGTTCAGTGAAAGGCAAGTTTGCGAACTATGATGCATGCAGCCTCACTCAGGTTCCACCTCTGCCTGAAGATATAGTTATGCTCTCCCTAAACTTCAATTTCATCCAGGAAGTGAATGTTGCCTCCTTCCCATTGCTGGAGAGACTGCTTGTTTTGTCACTTGGAACACAGCAAGTCTCTCCTGTAACCATAGGAAATGAAACTTTTAGAAACTTGCCAAATCTTCAGCAACTTGATTTGGGTGGCAATAAAATCCTCCTGTTGAACCCAGATGCTTTTTTGGGCCTATCTGCATTGCGTGTACTTCGGCTATATTTTAATGGACTTAAGGAGTCCATTCTGGAGGAGGATTACCTTCGAGATTTGGTCTCTCTGGAATATCTGGATCTTGCTTACAATGAGATCACTAGGCTTCGTCCTCACCATTTGTTCTACAGCATGACATCCTTGGATATTCTGAACTTGAAATTAAACAGGATCAGGACCATATGTGAAGGAGATCTTGAGAGCTTTCAGGGGAAAGCTTTCAAAGTGTTAATTCTTGAGTCTAATCAGTTGTATACAGCAAATCCTGTGGACTGGACATCTTGTGGGAATCCTTTAAAAAACATTCTCATAGATACATTGATTGTTGATGGTAATGGCTGGGGTGTAGCTACAACACAGCAATTCTGCAAAGCTATTCAAGGAACACAACTTACAGCTTTAAGACTTGGACATCACACCATGGGCTCTTCATTTGGCTTCAATAACCTCAAGGATCCAGACAATAGTACATTTTCAGGTCTTGCTAACAGTGGCCTTCATATACTTAATATTTCACATGGTTATATTTTCTCTCTTAACCCATACGTATTTCAGTATCTTGGCATCTTGGAATTGCTTGATCTTAACAACAATAAGATTAATCGGATTCAAAAAACAGCATTTTTTGGTCTTTGGAACCTGAAATATCTAATCCTCTCCTACAATCTCCTGGGGGAACTTCTCGATGACACCTTCAAAGGACTTCATAATGTGCTTTCTATAGATTTGCAATATAATCATATTGGGGTGATTGGTGGGGCTCCATTCAAATACTTGCAAAAGCTTCAGGCACTAGACCTCAGGGATAATGCCCTAAAAAGAATTGAGTCACTTCCATATCTCATAAATGTTTTTTTAGGTGGCAACCGGCTGGTCTCTAAAGGACTTGACAAAATAAAGGCTATAAATACTACTTTCCTTGACTTGGGAGGAAACAGGTTGGAAGATCTGGGTGACCTCTATGAACTCCTCAGAATTCCGGATTTGCAAGGGATCATTTTAAACTACAATCGTTTATCTTACTGCTACAAACATAATGATATTTCAGAGAACAACCAGCTAACCTACTTGGATCTTGGGGAAAATATGTTGACGCTTGTATGGGCAAGAAATGCTTGCTTAGATGTCTTCAAGGCACTTTCCAAGCTTCAAGTCCTCCATCTTAATAATAACTATCTTAGTTTCCTTCCAGAAGGTATATTTGATGGCCTGGTATCACTGCAGAGGCTTAATTTGGCTTCTAACCTGTTGACTTACATTTCTCACAATGCCTTACCTACAAACCTGAAGAAGCTTGAATTGTCCTCAAACCAGCTGTTTTCTCCAAATCCTGACATCTTTGCAAATCTAGACTATCTGAATATTACCTATAATAAATTTTACTGTGATTGCCACTTAAGCAGCTTCATTCTGATGCTAAACCAAACAAACATCACCATAGCTGGATCACCAGAGGACATGTTTTGTTTTGGACCGCCTGAACTTGCTACTGTTCCCCTATATACACTTTCTGTTGATAACTGCTCTGAAGACAAACTCTTGGAGCCTCTGCAGTTATCACTCTTCATCTTGACTTGTGTTATTTTGACAGTGTTCCTAGCAGTAGTGATTGTGTTTACTCGCTTTAGGGGGACTTGTTTTGTTTGCTATAAGACTATTATAAAGATGTTCTTGAAGGAGCGTCCACCAGAGGTCAACAGAGAGACTTGTAGATATGATGCCTACCTGTGCTATAGCATCAGGGACTTTGAGTGGGTCCAAGATTCCTTGATAAAGCACCTGGACTCCCAGTATGCTGACAATAATAGGTTTGCACTCTGCTTTGAAGAGCGAGATTTCCTACCAGGGGAGGATCAAATTGTCAACATTCGTGATGCCATCTGGAATAGCAGGAAAACTATTTGCATTGTGACCAAGCAGTTTCTCAAGGATGGCTGGTGTGTGGAAGCTTTTAATTTTGCACAGAGTAGATACTTTTCTGACCTGAAAGATGTCCTCATTATGGTTGTTGCTGGATCACTTTCTCAGTATCAGCTAATGAAATACCAGCCAATTAGAGTTTTTCTGCAAAGAGGTCGGTACTACAGATGGCCTGAAGACCAACAAGA
This sequence comes from Hemicordylus capensis, assembly GCF_027244095.1. Classification (NCBI taxonomy): domain Eukaryota; kingdom Metazoa; phylum Chordata; class Lepidosauria; order Squamata; family Cordylidae; genus Hemicordylus; species Hemicordylus capensis. Next base: position 411,469,645 of record NC_069657.1, read on the forward strand.
TGTGGAATGGTTTTTAAGCTCGCTTTCTCACCAAATACTAAAGGAGAAGGAGGTCAAAAAGAAGCCTACATCATTGCAAACTGTAGAATTGCAAACTATAGCTATCTCGTAATGGAGAAGTTGGCAACCATTTCAATAGCATAAGAGAACAGGTTCTTCAAATAATTGAGGCAGTTCTTGGAATACACAGAACCCTAATATCTCCACATAAGCAAGGCACCAGAATTGCTCCATGAGCACTTGGGTGACCTTTGGGTTGTTCCCCTTGACTGCCAAGTGCAAGATTAAACAACCATGTCATGCTTGGTGGAAGTGACTGAGCTTTGGGCTGCAGAGATCAATATGCTCCCCTGGAGGGACCTTACACAAGCAGGTGTGTGGTTAAATGAAAGGGCTTCTGATCCTGTTAATTGTTTGTGCTCTTGTTGACTTAAGGATTATTAATAACTAGCCGACCCCACACAGAGCATCTGTGCCCTCTTTGGGGCCGGCGGTTACCTCTTCTCCCCCACCTTCTGCCCCAGACTCCACTTCCAGGCCCAGCTGCCTCTCCTCCCCACTGCCCCCCCTTTCTCCCCCCCCACTCTTGGGCCTTGCCTCCACAGCTGGGCTGGGCCCGCCGCTGCCTCTGGCCTCTGCGGCCTGGCCTATTGCTGCCGTGGCAACCGATCCTCCTGGGTGCGCCTGAGTCAATCAGGCCCGTCCGCTGCCCAGCCAATCAGCTGGGCGCTGGGACGCACATTCCAAAGCACACCCAGGAGAATTATATATATGTAGATTAACATCCCATTATGTTGCTTGGGAACCTGTTGCCAATTTCTAGCTTTTGTGGTTTCAGAGATTAAATTAAATTTATGAAGGTACTGTTTATTGAGTCAGAACATTGGTCTGTCGATGTGGTCTGTAATGGCAGTGGCTCTCCAGGGTTTGAGAAAAAAGACTTTCCAAACCCTACCTGGAGACTGAACCCTACCCAGGGGCTGAACTCGGGACATTTTGCATGCCAAGCAGGTGTTCTGCCACTGAGTTATGGCCCCTCTCCACATAGGATGCAACGACTAAATTTTCCATGATGCCCTTTTCAGCACGCAGCAGAACTGGCTACCCCTACTGATGCTTACTGTATAATCGTCTTATTGTACATATATAAAAATGAATATAGGTAGGTTTCTCACAAGCACAATGTCTTGTTCTACTGAAAGGCTACAGCTTTTGAGTGTCAACTGCCTTGAGGCCTGTTCTGTTTGAGATCTTGGTGGAATGCAGCAGAGTTCTGCATCTCCTGCTTTATTTAGTAAAGTAAAGTGTGCTGCCGAGTTGGTGTTGACTCCTGGTGACCACAGAGCCCTGTGGTTGTCTTTGGTAGAATACAGGAGGGGTTTACCTCTGCCGCCTCCCATGCTGTATGATATGACGCCTTTCAGCATCTTCCTATATTGCTGCTGCCCGGTATAGGTGTTTCCCATAGTCTGGGTAAGTCGTGTGTTCTGACAAATGATAAAAACCTGTGTAAACACCTATTGAAGCCAAGTTTTTCTGTAGTCTAACTTGGTATCTTAACAGATCTTACGGACATTTTTCACTTGTATATCTTAGCATCCCTGCAGTGATCACTTTGTTGATCCTAAGAGCTCACTGTTTTTCTCTTTTCCCAAACTTTTACTTAGTCTAGAAATCTCAATATGCACATGTCCCATGATGAAGCAAAAAGTGTACATTGGAAAAGTGCTAAACCTTTTAACATTCAGCACCAAACTTCTTAAAATGTGCTCAATTTTAAAAGTGGTTTTAATGTTAGAGCTGTGGTTTTTTGACTGTTTTGTTTATTTGCTATTTATACTGTGATAATTTGTAGATTTTTATACTTGGTAAAACTGTCAGTTTTTTCTAATGTTTACATTACAAATAAAAAAATTTAAGTGTTCCATTTTAATGTGCTGAGCTAGGTTCTGTACTCATAACCACTGTTCCCTCTAAGGCGTGTGCACGCTCAGAAAATTTCTGATGTCCGCTCAGTTAATTTTAGATCCCGCTCAGGTTGCATCAGGAAGGCCCTGCTCTGAATGCATCTGCGCACACAATGCCTTGATATTGCCGCCCAGAACAAAACTCTCTCCACAGACCACTGCTCATAACGGTTACACGAAATTGGTTAGGAAGGTACTGAAAACAGCCTCTGAACATTCTCCCCTTCATAAGGCTTGGATGTCTCCCCCCGCCCCCACTGCAATTAAAAAGGCCTTCCTGATGTGAGCCTTCGGGCCCCTCCCCCACCCAAGGGCACTTCCAGATGAGGTGTTGAGTCTGGGATTGTTTTACCTTGTCCACTCTTTTGAGAGCAGCAGTGATGTTCTGCTGTGCACATGCTATGCAAGTGAACCAGACATATGCACACGAAAGTGCCCAAGATGAAGTGCTGTGAGTGGAAGAGTAATTGTAGTGCTACACGGAGCGTGACTGGAAGCGCCCCATGTGTCCAGTAGACAGAAGGGAGGGGAAGACAACTTCCGTCATGATGGACCTGAATGCATGGCGATTACATCAGTGAGAGGGCCCAGCCATGAGGAGGAAGCTCTTCCCCCAGCTCTTTAGGCAAGCTCCCCAATCCCTTCGGGTGACCAAGAATGAGACATGCAGACACAGCTCCCTACAGTGAAGGGTTTGTCCTGTAAAGTCAATAGCTGAAGAGCTGTGCCAGCAAGCCTTTGTGTAGAGGCAGATATCCCATCTTTTCCAATACAGGGGGAAGCCAGCAGTTTAGTTTAGATTAGAATCTTTTATATATCACTTCTCAACAAAAATTTCACATGGTGATTTCCATGGCACAGAAATGGGGAGGGCGGCGAGAAAAGGTTCCCTGCTGTACCAAAAGGGGTCACTATCTTCTTTCCTTCCCCTACCCTTTTTTAAAAAAGAAGATACCAGTAACGGCCACTGGAAAATACACTATGCTGGGCTGAAGCGGGACAGTTGGTCTCCACTTGCTAACTATAAGAGAGCTTCTATTTGGCGGCAGGAGATCATTGCACACATTGCAGCACTGAGGGCTCTGAACCAAAGCAAATGTCAAGAAGAGCATTCACACTCTTCTTCCGAGTATAGGGCTGCTTTGTTGTGAGAGGCACAATCAGCATGCACATGTTTTGCTTTTACATACTGGCTGACATGACATGCAGCCTACAGTCTCCAGAACACTCTGCCCTGCAGCTGCTCAGGACTAGACTAGCGGTTGCTCAAGCAGCTGTCATTGCAGTGAATGTAGAAAGCGGTGGTAGCACCACTTGCACAGTCACTGCTTCAGAACAGCCCCAGGCCTGCTTCTGAGTCTGCAGCAGCCCCAGGCAGAGAGTGATGGAGCCAGATCACTGCACACCATCGTAAATCACTGTGACTATTATTTTTTATTAATTATTATTATTATTACATTTAATATCCCGCTCTTCCTCCAGGGAGCCCAGAGCGGTGTACTACATACTTAGGCTTCTCCTCACAACAGCCCTGTGAAGTAGGTTAGGCTGAGAGAGAAGTGACTGGCCCAGAGTCACCATGCCAGTATCATGGCAGAATGGGGATTTGAACTCAGGTCTCCCTGGTCCTAGTCCAGCACTCTAACCACTATACCACACTGGCCACTTTTCTCTGAAATGGCTGGTCAGTGTTTATTGATGTGCTTACATTTCTTAGTATACAATCACTCCATTAAAGCTCCATTAAGTGACTAGTTTAGGGGAAGAAACAAAACTTTTGTTTATAAAAAAGACAACATTTTATTAATTGCACGGTCATTGATTTCTTTCGTAGTTGTGAAAACTAGGAAGTTATATGCTCCTCTTTATCCACTAGGTGGTGCTGTGGGATTAAAAAGGTTTTACTGCTATTTGTGTAAGTGTAAAGGTAGTGGGTCCTTGTGCCAAGATTACTGTTCAGCTGCTTAAATGAAACATTTCAGCCTAAATGTATGCCACATAACATTTAGAAAGGCCCTGACACTCTATCTGCACTCTATCCTATTGTTTAGTTCTCTATGTTAACCGCTTTGGCAACTTTTATTGAAAAGTCGTATATAAATAGTAGTAGTCGTTAGAAGTAAGTAACCCTCTTTGCTTTCCAATGGAGACTGTTCTCTACATCTCCTTCTCACACTTTTTTTTTTTGTCACCTAGAGTTGACACCAACTCCACAGCACAATTCTACTTTAGTGACAAATGACTGCAAAAACCAAAAGGCGTTTTATTGCATCTTAAAGACTAAAGAGTTAATTATGCATTAAAATTGTAGGCAGCTGTGTTGGTCTAATTTTTAAATAACGCAGCTCTCCTCCTTTTCTATGTTAACCATCTTGAGCACTTTGTTGAAAAGCATTATATAAATACTCACAGTAACCCAGCAGTGATGCAAGCATGCAGCCTCTGTGCTGCTACCTTGAGTCATGCATCTTTGCCTGCGCGTTACGTGATAATGCAAGTTATTGAATCTTGACCTGCTTTCTTCCACCTTTCCATTGCCAGCATGTTCCTCTGCAGCATTAGCTTGGTTGGGGCAGAGCAAACCCCCATAGTGTATCTGAGCCTACAACCTAAATCCATCATGATGGTCCTTCAGGTACATGATGCAGGTGTGCAGTGGGACCTCTGACCACACAATCCCTTTTACTTCCTTATAGGACATTGCTGAAATCGGAGGCACTTTTTAGAGAAGCCTTGCAGACATGTAGTCTGGATTTAAAAAACAAAAACACCATTGGGGAAGTATTTCTGCATGGGCAAAGTGAGCCCAACCCTTGTGCTCAGTCGTCAGTTTGCTATACCAAGCACCTAGCGGGAATGAGCCATAACTCAGTGGTGGAGCAGCCATATTGCATGCAGCTGGTCCCAGGTTCAACCCCCCCCCGGCATCTCTTAAGTAGGGCTGATGCTGCCTCTCAGTGTAAACTGTGGTATGCAACTTTGGCTCTCCAGCTGTCATTGAACTACAACTCCCATCATCCCCAGCCACAATAAATTGTGGATGGGGGTGATGGGAGTTGTGATTTAACAGCTGGAGTGCCAAGGTTGCCTACCCCGGTGTAGACAATACCATGTGAGATGGACTCATGAGAGAGATCTTCATGAAATCTTCAATGATTTTTTAGTGAGTTGAACTGAAGTTTGCATCGCTTCATTCTTAGGCTATCCTCATCTGCTGGAAATATATTTCTCTGTTGACTGAAGACTAAGGACCAGCCTGTTTTGAGTTTCTTCTAGAAATGAGGACATTTTCCTGCTTACCAAGCTTATAGACCACCACCTGGTTTACTAGGAAGCCATGCAAATGTGTGTTCTTCCCCGGAGTGTGTGCTCCTGCCTCTGAGGTCATTTGGACATCACAGTGTCCTTTTCATGGGTGTTCCTCTCTGAAGAGCTTCATTCATTCATCATAGTCTTAGGTGGCGGTGTACATGGGCCTCACTGATTTATTTATTTTTTAGAAGTCCACAATTTCAGTCATATACTAAATATGTACTCATTTGACAGCTGATTAAAAAACCTAACATGGGGGGAATTTGCTCACAAATACATTCTATTTTAAGCTTTGGGTTTGGTTTGGGATTGGACATCCAGAATATTTGGCAGCCCATATATATTTCCCAACCGCGACATCTGTGCAGCCAGAACAACATGTACTGTACACCTTGTCAGGAAGGCTGTTGCTTAAACCAATGGCAATAGAGATTAATGTTGGTTATACTTTAAGCGGCTCCTAGAAGCCTGAGCCCAAAGCTTACCAGAAACTGGAGGGGCCAAGTCTACTACAGGCTGCAATATATTGTATTGCTGTGAGCCATGCCATCCTGTTTTTGTAAAGCGTGATGGTGCCTGATCTGGCCCAATACATACATTTGCTTCTGCATGGTTCTGTGGTATGCCCTGATCATTGCTGGAGACAGTAGCTCCTAATGAGCAATTCAGTTGCTCTTTTTCCAAAGCCCCCTTGGACTGTATCATACTTCCTAACCAGGGGCGTAGCTAGGGCAGAGGGGGCCTGTGTTCATCCCTCACTCTGGCGGCCTCCCAGAGTGAGGGAGATAATGAAAAAAATAGGGAGGGGTGGAGCTGGAGGGCCCTCAGGAGCTGGGGGCCCGTGTTCTTTGAGCCCTTTCACTCAATTATAGCTACGCCCCTGCTTCCTAACTATTAACTGAGGAATGGAAATCTAAAACCAGTAAGTGAGCCAGGTCTCACAATCAGTGAGATGCGGTTTCTGCAGCATCCGTGACGGAGCCGGCAGGGGCTGGGCAGCTCAGGGGCCACACAGCCCCCGGAAGCTCCAGTGTGCTCTGCATGAGCACGCAGGGCATACTGGGGAGACCCCCAGAGCCGGGAGGTGGCTTTTCGCCTCCCCTCCAGGGGTCTACTCGTGAGTAGCCATGGCGCAGAGCCGCACCGCAGCTACTCATGATCAGGAAGCACTCGCTCCATACACCTGGGCTTAGGGAGGGCTACAAAAGCGGGCTAGCCGCTTGTAAGCCACTGGGCTCGCCTAGCCCGATTTTTGCTGCTCGTGAGAATAGCCCCAGTGTTAGGCTGAGCCTGTTCAGTGTGTTTGAAAAGAGCTGTACAGCCTGTTGTATTGCTTCTGTTCTCCCATTGTAGACACACAACCTCTACACTTGTATATAAACAGATAATTACACAGTCACCAGATACAGCTGCAGGCAACAACATGTACAGGTGAAACTCGGAAAATTAGAATATCGTGCAAAAGTCCATTAATTTCAGTAACGCAAATTAAAAGGTGAAACTGATATATGAGACAGACGCATTACATGCAAAGCGAGATAAGTCAAGCCTTAATTTGTTATAATTGTGATGATCATGGCGTACAGCTCATGAAAACCCCAAATCCACAATCTCAGAAAATTAGAATATTACATGGAACCAAGAAGACAAGGATTGAAGAATAGAACAATATCGGACCTCTGAAAAGTATAAGCATGCATATGTATTCAGTACTTGGTTTGGGCCCCTTTTGCAGCAATTACTGCCTCAATGCGGCGTGGCATGGATGCTATCAGCCTGTGGCACTGATGAGGTATTATGGAAGACCAGGATGCTTCATTAGCGGCCTTCAGCAATTCTGCATTGTTTGGTCTCATGTCTCTCATCCTTCTCTTGGCAATGCCCCATAGATTCTCTATGGGGTCAGGTCAGGCGGGTTTGCTGGCTAATCAAGCACTGTATACTTTTCAGAGGTCCGATATTGTTCTATTCTACAATCCTTGTCTTCTTGGTTCCATGTAATATTCTAATTTTCTGGGATTGTGGATTTGGGGTTTTCATGAGCTGTACACCATGATCATCACAATTTTAACAAATTAAGGCTTGACTTATCTCGCTTTGCATGTAATGCGTCTGTCTCAGATATCAGTTTCACCTTTTAATTTGCATTACTGAAATTAATGGACTTTTGCACGATATTCTAATTTTCCGAGTTTCACCTGTATGTGGGAATGCACAACAACAGTGTGCATTCGCAACAAGCTGGGAATGCACACTGCTGTCTGTGTTGTAATTCAAATGGAAATGGACATGCCTTTTCACACCACGTAATGCAAATGGGGGCTGCATCAAACACTTCAGTATCACATTATCGCAATTCTGGTGTACTTTTACATCCACTACGCAGGCATGATGCCTGAGGCAGCAAAGGAATTGGTTTCCACATACACCTTGCGCTTCCTTGATAAGGATGCATGGGTCTCTGGTCCAATGAAAAGGATGCTTGGGTCTCTCCTCCACTGAAAATGTGAGCTGCAATGCTCATCGTGAATGCTCATCCTGGCCAGGGAAGGGAAACATGAAACAATACTGGTGGTTTTGTTGAGTTGCTTTGTTTGTATTTTTTTTATATTACCACTTTAAGTGCTGTGACAAAGAAACAGTTGGTTTGGGAGCTGCAACGACATCACTCTGGCAGAAAATTATAGAATAATGTCCTGATCCAAGGACCAGAATGGCCCCCGAGGCTGCTCACTCCTCGGTGTGCTTCAGCTCTTCATGGAATAACACCGCCGGTTGTGCATGCGTTCCTCCATTATTGGATGCTGGCTTCTTCTCCCATGTGTACACAGACACCCAGAGAAGTCACATGGTTTCAATTTCCATGTAGAAATAGGCATCCTAAACAACCATTTCCATCCCGCCCCCGCCCCCCACAAGTTATAATACATACTTATTCTGACCATGCAATTCTAGTTGTGCCAGCACTATTCTTGCCTGAACCACTTCCTTCCCTTCCCCTTCCCCTTCTGCAAAGTTGCCAAGCTAAATGCCTCTAGGCATGTTTCTCTTTGTGGTGGCCGCAGCAACTACAAGGGAAAATCTTTACGGGCACAACACAGCACTCCTGCTATAGTGAAGCTGTGGGGTGCAGCACCGTAATCAATCCCGTTGGCCTGTGGTGGAGACACTGCACACGGTTCTATATGCAAACCTAAGTCCCCATACTCTCTGAAAGACAGAGGTACATAATATATTGTTCCATTGCATCGCTAAGTCCCTCGTTTTTCTTCCTCCCCACCTCTCCTTTCACACATGCACACAAACCACTCCATATGCATGATGGGACTGAGCAGTTGGCTGGACCTTGGGGTGTGTGACCCCTTTTCAAAACCTTGATCTGCCAAGACCTTGCCACACATCAGGCAGTATCGACCTGGCTGTGCCACTGAGTGTATACTCAACATGGGCCCACAGACAATTGCAGCTTGCCAGCATGTCTTATGAGATACTTTTCTTTCTTTCTTTTGCTGCACTCAAAGTGAGGAATACTCTATGAAGAGAACAAAAGAAGTACAATGGCAACACAGGCTTACATGCTGCTCAGTGACCCGTGGGCGTTGCGGGCACTCCAGGAAAAGCTGCATGCCCATAAAGACAGCGTGGATGTCATTGCGCAAGAACACACATGCGCAAATGCAGTTGTATGATGGAAAGCCATCATTTCCAATGAAACCAGAAAAATGTATACCAGGATCTTACATGTCACCAAAACGAATGAAGAATGCAAATACGACAAATATTAATATACTGCTTTGCAACAGAAGTTCCCTTGAAAACACTCTTTGAACAGGTCGATTTGTAAGTGAAAAGAGCAGTTGATAAATAGATGAAGCAGTAATTATGGACTGACTGGGTTTCTCTTTGACTAGACAGATAACTATCAAAATTAAGGCAGTTTCCAAAGCTAGGTTTTTTTTTAGCAGCACAGATTTAAAAACACATGTTCAGAAGTCAACTTATTTAACTAGCAAGAATATCAGTATTTTCTGTGCCAAAAAAAAAAAAAAGTGAAGGTAACTAGTTTGCACACGATGTTAAGAGAACACTCATTTACTAATAACTTTATGGTGTCACACAAAAGCATCAGAATGTAAGAGCTTTAATACTAAAAGGTTAAAACATGGCACCACATTCTAGGGAAGAACATGAGCTTTTAGGTGGAAAAGCTCTAAGGGCTGCTTTCTGGCTAACTTTACTGGCAAGGAGCGCAAAGCCTTGGCCAATGTAATTTGGAACAGCTAGATATAAGTCAATTTCACTTCCCCCAGAGGAGCAGTTTTGCATAATCTTCTGCAATTTTCCAAAGGTTTGTCTCCCAAGTAAAATTGACATGCATCTAATTCTGCAAAAACCGTTTCACACACAAAATGCTAGCAATCTTGCTAGTTAAATGAGCTCTTCCATCAACCATCTGAAATTAGATGAAACTCCCTGGAAGAGTGCAGGCGTTGCTTTGTCAGCATGAGACATGAATGGCATTTTAATAGTCCACTTAACAGTAATGAAACAGTAATTTATCCTAATTGGTATAACACTGATTATACAGGAAACGTGATGCACTTGCAGACACAGATGGCAGAGAGCAAAAAAGAAAGAAAGAAAAAAGATCCAGTATGACAAGTAGGTGAATTATCTTGGCAAAGCTACTGTCTTTGTGTATCCCTTGTGGTTTCCCAACCTGTTGAAACCTGGTACCAGTTAAAACTCAAAACCAAGCAGTTAATTATAACTAGAAAAGCCAGACATGTAGCTTAGCCAAGTAGCACTACAATCCTATACATGGGAGAAGGTCACGTTGGGTTAAAGTCACAGACTCTCATCCTGTGCAGTGCTCCATCTGCCTAGCAACAGAGTGTGCAGTTGCACAAAAGTGCTCTTGTGCAAGATGCTAGAATTGTGAAATGCAGTCGTGCAATAGAGGGTCACTGATAGTCCTCTACTGGTCAACTATGTTTGCTTATTTCTAGCATCTTGTGCAACTGCACTAACAAGTCCATTGCTAGGCAGACAAAGCACTGCTTGGTACGTAATGGCCATCTATTGCACGATTCCATTTGTACCATACTAGCATCTTGGACAAGAGTGCTCTTGTGAAACTGTACAAACATCCCATTGCGAGGCAGATGGAGCACTGCACATGATAAGAGCCACAGTTTGGCCTTTGTGTGAGTTTGTTGTTTAAAAAAATCAGCCACAGGAGACCTGGTCTGAATTGGAACCATGGCAGAGTGAGGACTTTGACCCTTTCCCTCCAGAGCAGTCCTAATCCATTTTAGAGCCTCTTGCAACTGCTGTTTCTCGTAAGAGGGAAGCTCCCACAGACATGAATGAGAGCTTCCCTCCTGGGGGAAAATAGCAGCCATGGAGTGAGGTGGGCCCAATCTAGATCAGAACTGTGGTGACAGACAGGAGTTAAAACCTCCCTCTACCCTATCATAGTCTTAGTCCAGACTGGGCCCCTGTGGCTCAGTTTTAGCACAAGGATACTAAAACTGATGTGTAGTTTGGCCCTCAGTCGTCTGAACAGATATGCACCAAACCTGGCTGCAAGAGGCATATACCATAGTGAAACAGAATGAGTCAGGCTGGTCTGAGAGGTGGTGCTGTTCCAAGGGGAATGTAGATGACCCCTCTGCATCTTGCCACCTGGTTTGGTGCTAGTGGTAGTCTAGGACTAGTGATCCAGGTTCAGAGGCAGGACACGTCTGAATACCAATTGCAGGGGAGCAACAACAAGAGAAGGGGCTGCATTCATCTCCTGCTTATGAGGTTCCCAGAAGCATCTGGATGGCCATTGTGACCAAAAAGACGTTGGACTAAATAGGCCTTTGGTCTGATCCAGAAGGGCTCTTCTTACGTTGTAATCCAGTATAGTCTAGTACTTGTGCTTCGAGCCAGGAGATTTGGGTTCACGTTCCCATTCCACCTATGAATTCACTAGATCACCTTAAAGGCAGTGGCTATCAGTCTTCACAGCCCTCTGGCAATGGAAGGAGATGACACGTGTGCAAGAAAATCAGCATCCCTGTGCTGAAGGCTTCTTGCACAGCATAGCAGGGGCAGAGTGGGTGCCCTTTTCCTCTCCCTCCTGGGTGGAAGAAGAGTGGGTGCCTCTCCCTCCTGAAGCCTGTTCCTCCTGTATAAATACGTTCCTGAGGGTCACGCAGCCCTTTGGAACATATTTATATAAGTGGAAAGAGCTTTTGGAGGGAGGAGAAAAATGTGAAAAGTGTCCCTGCCCCCGCCCCCCGCCACACTCTGTACCTGTTCCGCTGCACAAGTAGCCTTCAACACAGGAATGCTGATGTCCTTACAGACGTGCATGGCTTTCCTTCCATTGCCGGAGGGCTGCAGAGAATGTCAGCCATCATTCCCAGAGTTGCAGCTTCCCACTATGTAAATGAGAACATTTACTCACCCAATGGGATTATTCTGAGGATGACTGGGAAAGGTGTATTGTGCATATGGTAAATACGAATGCTAGGAAAACTCCATCCAGAATGCCCCATGAGCCACTAAGCATGTTGATGCTTAGGGAAAGCCCCAGAGGCACAATCCAGCCAGAGTTAGGCAGTTTTAAAAACCATTTATTGCAGTGGGAGATTTCAGCATGTGTTTGACTTGCCCACTGAAATCAATGGACCTTAAGTACTGGACTCGAGCATGTCCTGTGTAAATAGTTGTAAGTATTGGCTCAGCTGTACGCAAATTTGCTGCAGGAAGCCACGCTCAGTTTTAGCAGACCCTAAATATGGAACAGGCCTTCTATATACTATTCATCAGTATTTGTGGAACAAGGACAAAAATCCTGACACCTACTTAAAAAGGAACCAAAACAAAATGCAAGGGTTGTCCGTGAACGCACAGAACCCAGATCCCAGTCTGTGGAGAGAGAGCCCTCAGAATGAGCTTCTGTGAAGAACCCAGGATGCTGGAATCCAAAAACATTTATTCTACAGCCGCATTACTCAAAGGCTTAAAATATTATCAGAACTGGCTGCGGGGAAGCCATGCAAACAGAGGTGGTGTTAATGTGCTGAAAATGCCCTGTCAATGCATGAGCTCCAGCCAAGCACTAAATGCCTTTTCCTAAAAAAAGAATATTGGAAATGGAATGAGATGCCAAACCTCTAAAATAAATCATGGAATGATAGGACTAGAAGAGACAGGACAGTCACCGAGTCTGCATTTAAGGCGCGTTGCACCACCTGTCAATCCACTGCCCCCTGCCTTGAAATTAATTGGTCACAAACAGGCAACAAGCATAAATAAGGGGCACCACGATCCAGCATGTACCAAACCAGGAGAAGGGAGCTGGCTAAGAGTAGGAACATAGGAAGCTGCCATATACTGAGTCTGACCATGAGTCTATCTAGCTCAGTATTGTCTACACAGATTGGCAGCGGCTTCTCCAAGGTTGCAGGCAGGAGTCTCTCTCAGCCCTATCTTGGAGATGCTGCCAGGGAGAGAACTTGGAATGCTCTTCCCAGAGCGGCTCCATCCCCTGAGGGGAATATCTCACAGTGCTCACACTTCTAGTCTCCCATTCACATGCAACCAGGGCAGACCCTGCTTAGCTAAGGGGACAAGTCAGGCATGCTACCACAAGACCAGCTCTCCTCTCGTGTAGTGGCTACAAGACTGAGCTGCGACTCAGGACTTCCCCAGTTTGAATCTCGCCTCTGCCATGAACTGACTAGGTAAGCTAAGGCAAGCTGCTCTCTCTCAGACTTGGCTCCCCAGCTGTAATCTAGGTATAATAATTGCTTTACAGCAAGGGTATCCAACTGTGGCCCTCCAGCTATTTTCAACCAACAACTCCCATCATTGCCAGTCCGGTAGCTAGAGATGTCCGGTAGCTAGAGATGATGGGAGTTGTAGGCCCAAAACAGTGGGAGTGCTGCACTTGGACACTACTGCTTTACAGGGTTTTTGTAAGGGTTAGATCAAGATTATACCTGTGAAGCACTTGGCACACTCAAAAAGAGCCAGACAAATGTTAAGAATGGAGGCAGGGCTGCACAACTCGGCCCTCCTGCAGATACTGGCCTGCAACTCCCATCATTCCTGATTATTGGCCCCTGCGGCTGGGAGTGATGGGAGTTGTAGTCCAACTTAGGTAGCTGTAGGGCCAAAGTTGTGCAGCCCTGAATTAAAGGGACCATATTTTCTTCAAGGCCACTCAGGGATACAGATATGAGGCACAGCACATGTATTGTGCTAACATAAGAAGAGCCCTTAGATCAGTAAGCATCACTGTAGCATCACTGTAGCCTCTTCCTTCCTTCCTTCCTTCCTTCCTCAGCACTAGAGCCAGGGGTCTGTACGGACAAAAGTACTTCCTCACACAGCATAAAATTAATCTATGGAATTTTGTGCCAGGGAATGTGGTGATGGCCACTAGTTTAGATGGCTTTAAGAGGGGGTTAGACAAATTTGTGGAGGACAAATTTATCAGTGTCTACGAGTCTTGATGGCTATAGGCTACCACCAAGATCAGAGGCCAGAGATGCCTTTGAATATCAGTTGCAGGGGTGCATTGGTGAGAGAGAGGGCTTACCTTCTCCTGCTGATAGACTTCCCAGAGGCTTTTGGTTGATCATTGTGGAAGACAGGATGCTGGACTAAATAGGCCTTGGCCTGACACTATGTTGAAATTTCCCAGAAGGCTTTATGGAGGGAAAATATTAACACTGAGAATGAGATTTTTCAGCAAACGGCATATTACGAATATGACAAATATTTATTTACCACTTTTCAACAAAAGTCCCCAAAGCAGTGTACATAGGCATTAATCAATCAATCAATCAATCAATCAATCAAAATGGCTCCTGTAGTGATCAACCACTGATCAGCCAGCCCTCCCCGATAAAGAGTTAACTGGAAAGAGTTGTCCTGACTGACAGGCTGGTGAACTCCAGGGCTCAGCCTATCAGCACACTAGGTGGGTGGGACATAGAGAGCCATGAGGAGAAAGAGAAGGTTCCCTTGTTAGAAGAAGCTAGGAACATAGGAAGCTGCCATATACTGAGTCAGACCATAGGTCCATCTCGCTCAGTATTGTCTACACAGACTGGCAGCGGCTTCTCCAAGGTTGCAGGCAGGAATCTCTCTCAGCCCTATCTTGGAGAAGCCAGGGAAGGAACTTAGAGCCTAGATGCTCTTCCCAGAGCGGCTCCAACCCCTAAGGGGAATATCTTACAGTGCTCACACTTCTACAGGTGAAACTCGGAAAATTAGAATATCGTGCAAAAGTCCATTAATTTCAGTAATGCAAATTAAAAGGTGAAACTGATATATGAGACAGATGCATTACATGCAAAGCGAGATAAGTCAAGCCTTAATTTGTTATAATTGTGATGATCATGGTGTACAGCTCATGAAAACCCCAAATCCACAATCTCAGAAAATTAGAATATTACATGGAACCAAGAAGACAAGGATTGAAGAATAGAACAATATCGGACCTCTGAAAAGTATAAGCATGCATATGTATTCAGTACTTGGTTTGGGCCCCTTTTGCAGCAATTACTGCCTCAATGCGGCGTGGCATGGATGCTATCAGCCTGTGGCACTGATGAGGTGTTATGGAAGACCAGGATGCTTCATTAGCGGCCTTCAGCAATTCTGCATTGTTTGGTCGCATGTCTCTCATCCTTCTCTTGGCAATGCCCCATAGATTCTCTATGGGGTCAGGTCAGGCGAGTTTGCTGGCCAATCAAGCACAGTACACTGTATACTTTTCAGAGGTCCGATATTGTTCTATTCTTCAATCCTTGTCTTCTTGGTTCCATGTAATATTCTAATTTTCTGAGATTGTGGATTTGGGGTTTTCATGAGCTGTATGCCATGATCATCACAATTATAACAAATTAAGGCTTGACTTATCTCGCTTTGCATGTAATGCGTCTGTCTCATATATCAGTTTCACCTTTTAATTTGCATTACTGAAATTAATGGACTTTTGCACGATATTCTAATTTTCCGAGTTTCACCTGTAGTCTCCCTTTCGTATGCAACCAAGGCGGATCCTGCTTAGTTTAAGGGGACAAGTCATGCTTGCTACCACAAGACCAGCTCTCTTCCCATGGAGGCTGGAGGTGAGAGAAGCACAGGTGGAAAGGCTTAGTGAGGAGCAATGGAGTTTTGCTCCCTCATAGTCAAAAGCTAGCCTGAAGATTTCTCTAATAGAAGGACCTCTGCAGATCCTTGAGAGACAGGATGCAGGAAGCTTGATTCTCATCAGATGGCGGGTGAGTTTCAAAGGGAAAGGGGATTCAGCCTAGGGAACAGTCAGTTTTTGCATTAGAAGCTTATATTTCTTTTGTGTGCTTTGTAAATCCCTGATACTGTTCTAGGATGGTCTGTCTGTAGGCTTTTAAAGGTGTTTTTGTATTTTCCTACATCCATGTTCTTTGCAACTGGGTAACCACGATTTTTAAAGTGTACCAATATCATCTGGGGTGCTTTATGAAGTATTCTTGTAACTACTGAGTATTTTTACCTGTAACTAAAAGCTGAAAAAGCCTCAGATGGAAGCCGTCTGAAGTATTTTGAATAGCTCCCCCCCCCCCTTTTTTTTTGTTCTTTGCATTTTACAAGCTTCTCTGAGTGGATTTTTTAACTCAGGAAAGCGGGGTCTGGAAGGGGGTCAATCTATGGTACAGCACACCTCATAAGTTCAGCAACTACCAGTTTTCTCACCATGTGTAAGCTTGCACATGGAAGGTTTTTGTATACTTTTCCAGTAGCAAAAGAAAGCGAGTTTCCCTGGAATTTCACCCAAGCCCAGGGGGAATTTAAACTCTGTCAATAATTGGGTGGTGGCGGCATCCTAGATCCTGCCAAGGTTCCAGGAAAGTTTGGGGAGAAGCCTTTGCTCGGAAAGCATAGAGAGGATGATTCAGAATTTTTCTTCCCCTCACGTGGCCTTGCTCTTGGACAAAGGCTGGTAATCCGTTACAGCTCCCTGTCCTGAAAGGGCTCACAATCTAAAAAAAGCAAAAGTCCCTGGAGGGATGCTGTGCTAGGGATGGAGAGGGCCAGTTGCTCTCCCCCTGCTCAATAAAGAGAATCACCACTTTTAAAGGTGCCTCTTTTGTTCAGTTAGCAGGAATCCAGCAAAGCTCTTATTATTGCTGGACTTCTGAATGAACCGCAGCAGCAACACAGGCAGATCCTTTAGGCTAATACAAGTTTACATCTTACAATCATAGAATGCCAGATATGGAAGGGACCCTTGGAGGCCTTCTAGTCCAACTTCCTGCTCAGGGCAGGAATCTCCTATCACATCCTTGACAGGGGGCTGTTCAGCCAAACCTCATCCTTGCCATTCCGAGACATATTATACCCTGAAACTTTGCAGGAGGGTGGAAGCTGAGCAGGAGGGTGGAAGCTGAGCAGCCCTGGACTAAGAGGATCCATTGTGTTGTGTGCCAAAATTTCTACATCTAATGGAGCTGTTGATAGCATTTTGAATGGGAATATGGTCCTTGAAAATAAAAATGTATCTGTTGATGTGATAGATCAGGACTTAATTACTATCTGTCAGCTCTCAGTTCAGGTTAGACAAATTACTGCTAGGCTGGGCTGCCATCTCAAAATTTCAGGCCTTGCCAAAGCCTACATATAGAGATAATATTGTCCTCCATTTGAATAATAGCAAGAGGGGAATGTATTTATTCTTTGCATTTATATCCCGCTCTTCCTCCAAGGAGCCCAGAGCAGTGTACTATATACTTGAGTTTCTCCTCACAACAACCCTGTGAAGTAGGTTAGGCTGAGAGAGAAGTGACTGGCCCAGAGTCACCCAGCTAGTTTCATGGCTGAATGAGGATTTTACCTCGGGTCTCCCCAGTCCTAGTCCAGCACTCTAACCACTACACCACACTGCTCCTTCATTTTAAGGAGGACAAATAAGCAGTGTAGAATAGTGATTATTTTAAAAACCTTTATCATAAGACCTCCTATAAAAGCAAGAGCAGTAAGCAAAGTGTCTTTTTAAAATGAACAACCCATTTTTTATAACAAGGCTTAAAAGCATACATCATAAACAATAAATGAAAAACATTCTTTCATTCTACAGTACAATAAAACTTGAAGTTTATTGAAAAATAAGTGGCCATTTTCCTCTTTCTTTATATTCTTGGAGACTAATAGCTTATCTACTGATAAGAAAGAATAAAGCTGTTAATTAGAAAGATGTTTGGAGAGTCAGGAAACCTAGGTAGAAATCCTAAATTTGTCATTGCTTTCCTGAGATGGCGAGGTAGGTCTGAAGGGTGTTTATTTATTTATTTATTTATTTATTTATTTATTTATTTGAAATATTTCTATACTGCCCAAAACTTGTGTCTCTGGGTGGTTTACAATTAAAATCATTTAAAACATCTTAGACATTAAATCAATTAACAATTACAATCATTTAAAAGATTTAAAATATTTAAAACCCAGTATTAACATTATTTAAAACTATAAATCTAATTAAAAGCCTGGGTGAATAAATGTGTCTTCAATGCCTTTTTTAAAGTTGCCAGAGGTGTTTACAGGCCTGGAGTGAATTCATAGAAGTCACCTTGGGTGGGGGAGGCTTGGATGCATTCATACATATCTCTGCATGTTCGACTGCAATTTCCCCCATCTGCCTCTACAGCAGATGTGGGGACTCCTTGATTGGTCACAAGAGAGCTGGTCTTGTGGTAGCATGCATGAATTGCCCCCTTTACTAAGCAGGGTCTGTCCTGGTTTGCATTTGAATGGGAAACTACATGTGTGAGCACTGTAAGATGTTCTCTTTAGGGAATATGGGGCCACTCTGGGAAGAGCACTGACCTCCTTCCATGCAGAACTTTCCAAGGTCCCTCCCTGGCATCTCCAAGATAGGGCTGAGAGAGATTCCTGCCTGCAACCTTGGGGAAGCCACTGCCAGTCTGTGTAGACAATCCTGAGCTAGATGGACCAGTGGCCTGACTCACTCGAAGGCAGCTTCCTATGTCTGTCCATGGGTGCACACTCCATGCCCAATAAAGTGTTGTACTCGCTCGAGAAATTCCGCACCAGACCTGGGAGTCTTCTTGAGAATCATTCTTGAGCTTCTGATAGTGTTTCAAGGATGAAACAGAAACCTGCAGATGAGGGTAAAGGATGGGTCATGGGGAAGTTGCTCACACTTGTCATTCTCAGAACCATTATGAGGTGACCCTTTCTGAGGTTACTTTAGTAGTGGAGGAGCTGTTCCTGCATGTGTCTTTCCTACATTGCTCTGGTACTGTCAGAAGCCTGAACTGATGCTGAAAGGGTCCCCTTCAGGTGTTTTTATTAGAAAAGGGATGGAGGGGAGGGGGCTGACACTGTGCTTGTGCTCGCGATTCTTAGACTGCGCCCGCAAGCCCCACTCTGGCACTGATGATGTGCTCAGAAGCCTCCCCCCTACACTGTCCACGCTTACAGTGTTTGCAGAGACAAATGCTGTAACTGGGTTCAGCATGGGGGTGAGGCTTCTGAGTATGTCAGTGCCAGAGTGGGGCTTCTGGGTGTATTCTTGGAATGCTGGACTTGCATACAGCATTTCTTTTCCTTTCCCTTTTTAATGTCTGAAGTGGGCTGCTGCTTCCCATACTAGCTTTGCCGTCGTTTCTAGCGGGGTCCTTCCTTCTGTGTCACTACCAGACACAGCTGTAGTTCCCACATGTTGGTTGGTTGGTTTTGTTTTTTACACCCAAGTGCCTCACAGCTTTTGGGGCTGGCTTTAAACTATTTATTTATTTATTTATTTATTTATTTATTACATTTTATATCCCGCTCTTCCTCCAAGGAGCCCAGAGCGGTGTACTACATACTTAAGTTTCTCCTCACAGCAACCCGGTGAAGTAGGTTGGGCTGAGAGAGAAGTAACTGGCCCAGAGTCACCCAGCAAGTCTCATGGCTGAATGGGGATTTGAACTCGGGTCTTCTCAGTCCAGCACTCTAACCACTACACCATACTGGCTCTCCAGTCCAGGAACTGTTAAAATATATTCCGTATACAAACCCAGACATATGGCCAGGCTTCCCAGATCCCAACTTGTTGGAGATGGAGTTCCAGTGCATCTGTCACGAGCTTGTTTGTCTGCTGGCTGGTCCAAGGTCTCTCTATCTGGAGAAGCTCCAGAGTTGTTCTGCATCTACAAAGAAACACAAGAGTACTAACCATACCGAGTACCCAGTCCACATCGTCCCTCCGAGACCCAGGCTGCTCACCAGATTCCAAATGTTCTGAGCCCAGAGTCCAAGGCGACACAGAGGGAGATGAAAAGGCTGTTGATGAGTCTCCTTCAGCAGCCCATCCGGGGGGAAGCAATCCAAAGCCTAGTTCAGGAATCAGGTTATAAGCAGGAGAGGCCAGGAACCCAGGAGTCCGATCACGACCGGGGGTTCCACGTAACCGAAGGCTGGAGATGCAGCAAGCTCAAACGACACGTTGCTTCCAGCAACTTGTTCCTTGCCTGCCGGCTGATTTATAGTCCTTGACTAAGTGCTCTCCAATTCTGGCCAGCTGTTAGAGATTCTGTGTTTATCTTGCGCTGACTCCTTCTGAGTGTCTGCACCTGCTGTCGGCGTTTTGCACGTCTCCACTCTTGGGGGGTTAATGATTGATCATCCTCCGGCTCAGAGTTTGGCTTTTTGCCCCCCGTCTCCTCTGCTCCCAATGGGCCTTTTTGTCCTGAACATTCGTCCCGGCCCATCTCTGCTACCTCCTGGGGGCCAAAACACAATATCTCCCCCTCAGCTTCTCCTGATGCTGGAAGGTTGCCAGCCTCTGACTCCTCTTTGCTATCTGTGGGTGAGGGCATGACAGCATCGACCTTTTGCACCGACTGTCCTAATTACCACTAGGGGCATTGGGAGTAGAGGTAGTTAGTGAGAGTCTCCTTACCTGTCCCTGCTTGCCTCTACTCTATGACCGCTGCCTTGACTCCTCAGGTACTTCCTGTGCTGAGTCAGTCCCTTTCCTTTCCTCTTGGAGAGTAGATGGAAACATATTATATAGCTAATAGATAGGACTAGGTCTTTCCTATCCAAAGTACTTCACCAATACACCTATTTAGTTTAGATTGTACAATAATCTCCATGTGTGTTCTTCAGATAACTGCAGCAACTAAACTCTGCACTCCACTCTGTAGCTGGAGTGGGTAGCTTCCTTTGTTGGTGCTTCTCTGTCCCTAACCACCCATTCAGCCAACTCACCCTAGTACTGCCTTGGACAGCCGCCGTGTCTTCAGCTGCTCACGGAGTGAGTGAGTCAGAAGCCTCAAAACTGATGAGGGAGTTCAGAGAAGCATGCAGGGTTGTTAGGGCAACCCAGTAAGGTACTGTGGGGGTGGGACTCAGGGACGCTTCCGAGAGCAGAGGCATCAGAAGCTCTCATAAAAACATGGGAGGGAGGGAGGGAATCTTATTAGAACGTGAAGGGGAAGAGGCCAAAGAAGGAGAACCATCTGGGCACTGGATGGCTGGCCAGATGAAGGGAGCACAAGGAGGAGGACAAGGTCGAACCTGTGAGAAACCCACTCCATTACTAAGGCCTCAGGAAGGTGAATGGGAGAGGCCAAGGAAGGGTGGTAGGGTAAAGTGTGCCATCACATCGATTTTGACTCCTGGCGCCCACAGAGCCCTGTGGTTTTCTTGGATAGAATACAGGAGGGATTTACCATTGCCTCCTCCCACACAGTCTGAGATGATGACTTTCAGCATCTTCCTATGTCACTGCTGCCTGATATAGTACCAGTGGGGATTCGAACTGGCAACTAGGGATGTGCACGGAACCACAGCAGGGCAGTTTGAACGCGGCAGGGATGCCACTTTAAGAGCAGGGGAGAGTGCACTTACACCTCCCTCCACTTGCCCCCCGCCAGCTTCCTTTGTTTAGAAAGCTAATCGGGGTGGTAGCATACCTCCCTGCCACCCCATTGCCCCCATTGGCCAGATATGACCGGAAGTCCCTGATGCGCCTGCGCCCACAGAGAAAATTAGCTTTCTAAACAAAGGACGCCAGTGGGGGGGAAGTGGCGGGGGGGGGAGTGGCGGGAGGGGAAAGTGCACCCTCCCCTGCTCTCAAAGCTCCACCCCCACTGCCTTCGGTCCACAGATTATCTAAATAATTCTGAAAGAGTTATTTTCCCCTGATAACTGAGCAAAGGGGCACCTTTTAAAAGTGGCGGTTATCTTTATTTAAGCAACTGGCCCTGTCCATCCCCAGCACAGCATCCCTCCAGTGGCTATTGCTGGTGTCTGCCTTATGTTTCTTTTGTAGATTGTGAGCACTTTGAAGACAGGGAGCCATTTATTTATTTATTTGTATCTATGTAAACCGCTTTGGAACTTTTGTTGGAAAACTGTATATAAATATTAATCATATTTGTAAAAGCCAAAAAGCGGGGGGGGGGGGAGAAGCTGATCCCTTCTTTGGCTAGTCATAGACTGCCAGCAATGGATGCCCATTAAATTGGCCTTTCAAGATAAAAACAAATACTTGACCTGACTCAGTTAAACTCTTCCCTTAATGATGAAAGAATTTATTTGAAACAGAGTTACATCACAATCTCTCATGAGTAAGGAGCTGTCTCCAGAATGTTTTTGATAACACAGCTTAAACATTTTAAAAATCCAAGAACAAGAAACAAAAGCCTTGGAGGTATTGTGATGAAAATCCACCTATGTCACCACAGATATTGACTCGTATGTTTCAACAGGAAAAGGAAAGGAAAGGTTGTGCCGTTGAGTCGGTGTCTACTCCTGGCGCCCACAGAGCTCTGTGGTTGTCTTCGGTAGAATACAGGAGGGGTTTACCATTGCCATCTCCCGCACAGTCTGAGATGATGCCTTTCAGCACCTTCCTATATCGCTGCAGCCTGATACAGGAGTTCCCCATATTCTGGGAAACACACCAGCAGGGTTTCAAACCAACAGCCTCCTGCTTTCTAGGCAGGTTACTTCCCCGCTGCATGGGGACAGGCATACGGACAAAATGGCAGCAATGTCTGAAAAACACACCCTTTGTTCCAACAATGCCAAGATATTTGCAAAATCAATATGCTGCACAGGCACACTCATATTTTTGTCATAGCGTGCCTCATTTGTAAAATGAGGACGAGATCGATAACCCAGAGGTACGGCGGCTATAATATAAAGCCTGTGAGAAGTTAGGTATGGCAGCAGTCATAGAGCTGGAAGACATTACAGATAATCTATTGCAATCACCTGGCAGTTAGCAGCTAGGTTTTCTTCATTGAAACTGTATTTAGTATATGCACATCTATTCTTCTTAAAACCCTTCAGGAAACGAAATGCCACAAATTCTCTGAACACGGCCTATCTGTTTTAGCAGTTAGGAAGTATGCTCTCATATCCAACATAAATCAGTTTTTCTGTTGTTTCTTGTCCTTCTCTTAGAGGCCCCAAGATAAACATAGTTTCTTCCAGTCTAATGCTGTACGTTATATATTAGATAACGAATATATTGGCTGTCCATCACCAGTAACCTCCTTTTGCTCAGGTTTGCTCTCCACAGGTCATTAGGGGGAAATTGCTTTTCTTCTGGAATTTCGTAATTGGCAAATACAAATGCATTGATGCTTCCCCAACTGATTCAGCATTCAGTGCAATTAATCAAGGCATACTAACGGTAATGTATTCAAACTAACCTGATGTGGTATTTTATGCTCTGCTTTTTTCTTATCATCTCTGTCCTGCTACATTTTCGGTGCCAATTCTGCTAATCATTTGGTCACTACTACTGCACTATTTATTACCACTTTTCAACAAAAAAGAACGTTCTCAAAGTGGCTTACATGGGGTGGGGAAAAGAAGAGTACTTCCTAAATGCAAAGGTCTCACAGGGCTTAATATAAAGAGGATATAAAGAAGAGGATACTTTGAAAAGCTGCTTCTTTGCCCAGTTAGCAGGGGTTACAACCTGTAGAGGCATGCTCTCTTCAGAAAGGCAGATCTATCTCTGCAGGACCTCTCTCTCCCCTCTCCTCCCATTGGCGTGAAGGAAAACATGGAGCATGCCATGTGGACTTGTTTCAAAAAGAAAACTGAGAGCAGAGGGGAGGGGCTGCTTCCCTCAATGCCACGAGTGTCCTTCGAAGTGGCTTTGCTCAACCTTTACCCCGAAGCCTGAAGCCAAGTGCAAATAATTCCCTGAGGAAATTTCTCCCTCACTTGGCAGAAAAATCAAAACCACCATTAAGCCCCCAACAATCATGGTATCGGGGTGAGGTGGCACAAAGAACAGCTTTTGAAGATATAGACATGCCTTCAGCACACCCCTACTTTTGGTCCTCTACAATCCAAATACAGCCATCAAGGTCTCAGCCGATGCCGCTTCTTCTGGAATCCTCCTCCAGGAACTGTTTGCTGGCAACCAATTGCTTTTGCATCAAGATCAATCACAGCCACCAAACAACTCAAATAGAAAAAGAGTCCCTGGCCATTATGTGAGCTTGTGAGTGATTTAATGACGACCTCTTAGGACCGATGTTTCACATAGAAACCGACCACAAACCCCTCCTCACATTGTGGGGGTGCAAAATCCTGGATGAGCTACCACTGAGGATCCAACGCGTCTGCATGAGACTAACGAGATTTCATTTTACAATCTCCCATGTACCTGGAAAGAAACTCACTGCAACTGATACCCTCTCCAGGGCTCCACATCTTGAGATGGTACCAGAAGACCATGCTCGTGTAGAGCACGAGCCAAAATGTCTGTGTGGTGGCCAGAGCTGAGTACGCAGCTCCAAAAGTGGGTCAATCCCTGTGAGAAATGTGCCAGCATGTGAACCGATCCACCAGAACCACTTAAGCCTTCTGAACTCCCAAATTGACCTTGGCAAAAGGTTGGAACTGACCTTTATTACTTTGATAACAGCTCTTAGCTCATACTGACAGATTACTTTTCTAAAGTTGCTCACCTACCCAGTACTACTCCTCAAGTGGTTATCAGTAATATGAAGCCCATCCCCCCCTTTGGAATACCTGAGCAGATCATTTCTGATAATGGACCTCAATTTTCATCAGATCCTTTCAAACTGTTTGCAACAGATTATGGATTTCAATAAATCACCTCCAGCCCTCTGTTTCCTCAGAGCAATTACAAAGCCAAAAGGGCAGTCCAGTCAGTAAAACACCTATTGTCCAAGGCTCCTGATCCCTAGATTGCCTTGCTAGGCTATCGATCAATGCCCTTGGCTAATGGTTTCAGCCCTGCGGAACTGCTCTGTGGGCCAGAAACCTTTACTTCTCAGCTAACTCCCAGGTGGCCCGATTTTCACAGCCTCTGAAAATAAGATGAACATTGCAAAGCTTCCTAAAAGAGAGCCTATGGCAAATGCCACAACGCTAATCCCTGCCAGCACTGAACCCAGGAGAGTTAGTCTGGGTGAAGGACTCCCATGAAAAAGGGAGAGTACAGGGAAATGCAAAGACTCCTCAATCCTATCTGGTTGCATTCCCAGCTGGTATTATTCATCACAACCATGCTAAGCAGGGTCTGTCCTGCTTTTCATTTGAATGAGAGACTACATATGTGACCACTGTAAGATATTCTCCTTAGGGGATGCAGCTGTTCTGGGAAGAGCATCTGCATGCCTGCATGCAGAAAGTTCCAAGTTCCTTCGTATCTCATCTCCAAGACAGGGCTGAGAGAGATTCCTGCCTGTAACTTGGAGAAGCTGCTGCCAGTCTGTATAGACAATGCTGAGCTAGATGGACCAGTGGCCTGACTCGGTGGAAGTGTTCCTAAGACTTCACTGAAGCACAGCCTGCAGAAGATGGTACCCAGGACATAATCTTAGCTGATACTTCAACCCCTTGCCCTGTGTGGAGGCATCCAGACAAGAACAACCTCCAGGTTTTCTATGTAACATCTGGAAGCCCACAGCATACTCAGACTTAGAGCCTAACTGACTATATGGCAGAATAATCACTGACAGGAAGCCGAGGTTTCAGGTAGCTCACAGGAGCTGGTCTTGTGGTAGCAATCGTGACTTATCCCCTTAGCTAAGCAGGGACCACCCTGGTTGCATATGAATGGGAGACTTGATGTGTGAGCACTGTAAGAGATTCCCCTCAGGGGATGGAGCCGCTCTGGGAAGAGCAGAAGGTTTCAAGTTCCCTCCCTGGCTTCTCCAAGATAGGGCTGAGAGAGATTCCTGCCTGCAGCCTTGGAGAAGCCACTGCCAGTCTGGGTAGACAATACTCTGCTAGATAGACCAATGATTTGACCCAATATATGGCAGCTTCCTATGTATTTTCATTTAAATGAAACTGAGAGAGAAAACACATGCTCACTGTGTGTGCCCACACACATGCTAAGTGTAAAAATGTACCTGGGTATGGGCTCCCTCAAATGCAAGGCACAGATAGGAAGAGTACATGCACTTAGCATACTATGTGAGTGAATAACTGTACAGATCTGTACATGCATTCATTGTATACAAATTGTACTTGTGTTTGATATAGCATGTGAAGAGGCTATCGATGGAAAGCAGGGGGCATGGTTGAAGAGTAAATAAGTGAGGCATGTGGGCGGGGCTTGCTGGCATGCTCCCCCGTGGATGCTGTGCCTGGGCACAGTATCCACTGTTCTATTTGTAGTATTATCATCTGAACAGGGCTTTGCTTTCTTGTTGGAACTGCGCAGTAGTTGAAGAGTAAAGGTGCTAGCCCTCAGCAAGGCCTTAGTAAGACACTCAGAGACGCGAGTAAAATCACAGCCAAGTTGTATTGAGTTGAAGGACACTCACAAGATATGAAGTCCAAGGCTGATCCAGATACACGTAAAGTCAGATACACATAAAGCAGGAACATAGATTTCAGCAGCAGGTACACAGTGTGATGTCAGTCACAGAGTGGACAAAGGACTCTTACATAGGCTCTGTATATATACTGACCCAAGCCAATCACATTCAGTCATGTTTCACTCACATGGCGGCTTGTTACATAACCCCTGCTTAGATTCACTTGTCAGCAGTTTATCTCTGATTGCAGCAGTAGTGACTTGCACTTTGTGTTCTAGCTTGCACTTTCCTGTTCTTACAGGAAATCCGTTCTTTTATACATCCTGACATTTCTGATGTATTCATGCAACTACTTCTTACTCTTAACATCTCCCATTAGCCATCTCCCATGAATCTCCAGTTCATGTTTCATTTTCTGATATTATGTTGAATTTCTGAAATCAGCTTGGCAATGCATAGGTAGTTCATACAACTTAAAAGAATAATTCACATTGCCAATGTTAAATTCTTATACATAGAAAAGACTTTCAGGAACAGTCCTCTGACTTGAAAATATAACATGGGAACCAGTTATTACATTATAGATAGGTATAGATTTCATGTATGATCTATGGAAAATCATGGATTTCAACTTCCAGGCTGTAGTGCTGAAAGCCAAGAGGTGGGTTACTGTATTGTTTTCACATTAACATTTCACAGAATGTTACTCAAAAGCATTTTGTAATTTTCATGATGTATTTATTTAAAATTTTATACCATATCTGTACCCACCACCACCAAAAAAAATATCCGGCAAGCAAGTTACTAGTTAAACTCTGTTTGAACCTAGTTTCAACCAGCACAACAATGAGAAAATTATGTGAGGATATATTTTTGTATGCCCTAGGAAAGCATTTTAATATCAGATAGTTTGAAGTACTCGGCACAGCTGCTCTTGTCTAAGTTTACTGTAGGAATGATAATAATGAGTAATTAGACAGCAATTAGAAATGTTTGGTTATTTAACAAGCATAGACATATCCCTAGTAAATCAATCATTCTTATCCCATTTACAAAATGAAGAACCCAGAGACAGAGACAAAGCTGCCAATATTCAATTGAGGCAGAGTGGACCAGGGGCAAAAATTGGCAGGGGTAGGCCTCAGAGCATCTGATGGGTTGATGCACGGAGTCTGGTAGGTCCAGGAACAGGGCCAATAGCAAATATACATGCAGAAATGGGGGTGGGAGGCGGGAGAGAATGAGTGAATGAATGAATTCTGATTATCAAATCTGGTTACCTGCCAGACTGCAGTTTTATGAGATGAGAAAACTAATGAATGGTTGACAACTTAATTAGTGAAGGGCTGCATGAATGATGAGTGTACTGAAAGAATCACAGCTCAGTGGTGGAGCATCTGCTTGCATGCAGACGGTCCCAGGTTCAATCTTGGAATCTCTTGGTAGGGCTGGAGAAGACTCCTGCCTGAAACCTTGGAGAGCCACTTGTTAGTGTAGACAATACTGAACTAGATGGATCAGCATCTGACACAGTATAAGGCAGCTTTATCTGCTCATGGTGTCCCATTGGAAATCTCAATGCAAATATATGGCCTGAGGCCCAGAAAGCACAATGGACATAGCACGAAACCATATAGATACAAAGTGCCTGTCCACAAGTCAGCATTAAGGTGAAGCAAATAGAAATCAAATTATTATTATTAGTAACAATAACAATAACAATAATAATAATTCCTGGCAAGCAAGAATTGGTGGAATCATCCGACTGAGAAGGTCACAGAAAATGACGAGGTAAAAATCCTTTGGGATTTTCAAAGACAAACTGATAGGCATTTAGTGCACAATATGCCTGATCTGACAGTCATCAAGAAGAATCGGGTTCTGATCTTCATTGATATTGTAATCCCAGGGGATGGATAAGTCAAGAAAAAAACAATTGGAGAAAATAACTAAATACCACGACCTTCAGATTAAAATTGTGCAGCTCTGGAAAAAGAAAACAATAGTGGGGCCAATAGTTGTTGGTGCCATTGGTGCAGTACCAAAAGAACTTGAACACCATCTTGACACCTTGGGCATCAATAAAATTACAACACATCAACTACAGAAGACCACGCTACTTGGGACAGCACGAATACTAAAACGAGATCTTTAATTTTTCTTTAGTTATCCTAAACCCTTGGAAAGAGCCCGATAATTAAATTACCAAATCCAGTCAATAATATCTGTGTAAATACGATGATGATGATGATGATTGACAATGATGATGATGATAATGATAATGATAATAAACAAACTGGAATAATAGCAGATGAAGTAATGCAACACTTATTAACTAACAAACAGCTTCCAGTTGAACAGAAAGGAAATTGCCCGAACACCAGAGGCACAAAAGACCAGCTGCTGATTGACAAAATCATTTTAGAAAATTGCAGGAGAAGAAAAACAAATCTAAGTGTTGCATAGATTGACTACAAGAAGGCCTTCGACTCATTGCCTCTTACATGGATACTAAAATGTTTAGAAACAACTGGTGTCAGCAAAAACATTCAGATATTTATTTTTAAAAAGCAATGAGCATGTGGAGTACACAGTTAACAATCAATGGTGAGACACTTGGACAGGTTAGCATTAGAAGAGGCATTTTCCAAGGGGACTCACTATCCCCTCTGTTGTTTGTAATCGCCATGACCCCACTTTCACAAATACTAACAAAACAGGCTTCCGATACCAAACATCTAAAACATCAAGTAAAATAAACCATCTGCTGTACATGGATGATCTGAAGTTGTATGGAAAGTCCCAATCAGAAATCGAATCACTGCTAAACACTGTCCGTATATTCAGTAGCGATATAGCAATGGAGTTTGGACTAGACAAGTGTGTTGCATTAATAATGAACAGAGGGAAAATAACAAAAACAGAAGGAATAGAACTGCCCAATGGAAGCAACATCAAGAATCTGGAAGAGAAAGAACATTACAAATACTTGGGCATTCTCCAGGCTGATAACATCGCACACACTGAAGTGAAAAGAAAAATTGGAAGTGAATACATCAGGAGAGTTAGAAAAATCCTCAAGTCCAAACTCAATGGCGGGAACACCATACAAGCCATAAACACCTGGGCTATACCTATTATCAGATACACTGCAGGAATGATAGACTGGACCCAGGCAGAGCTAGAGACGCTAGATCGTAAGACCAGGAAAATAATGACCATCAATCATGCTCTGTACTCCTGCAGTGATGTAGAAAGGCTATACCTCCCTCGCAGCTCAGGTGGAAGAGGAATGCTGCAAGTCCATCAAACAGTAGAGGAGGAGAAATAATATATAAGAATATATAAGAAGAATATATAAAGAATATATATTGAAGAATATATTAAGGACAGTGAAGAAGATGCACTGAAAATGGTCAATAATGAGAAACTATTAAACACCAATGAAACAAAGCAGGCCTACAAGAAAGAACAAATCAAGAACCAAGCAGAAAAATGGAAAAATAAGCCACTGCGTGATCAATATTTGCACAATATAAGTGGAAAATCAGACATCACCAAGACCTGGCAATGGCTTAAGAATGGCAACTTGAGGGTTTTGTAATACTGGCTGCAAAAGAACAGGCACTAAGAACAAATGCAATAAGAGCCAAAGTCGAAAAATCCACAACAAACAGCAAGTGCCGCCTTTGTAAAGAAGATGTAAAGATGAAACAGTGGACCACCTAATCAGCTGTTGTAAAAATATCACACAGACTGACTACAAAGAAAGGCATGACAAGGTAGCAGGGATGGTACACTGGAATATCTGCAAAAAATACAAGCTACCTGTAGCCAAAAATTGGTGGGACCATAAAACTGAAATAGGGGTAGAAAATGAAGATGCAAAAATATGATGGGACTTCAGACTACAAACAGACAAACATCTGCAACACAATACACCAGATATAACTGTAGTTGAGAAGAAAGAAAAACAAGTTAAAATAATCGACATAGCAATACCAGGGGATAGCAGAATAGAAGAAAAAGAAATAGAAAAGATCACCAAATACAAAGATCTACAAACTGAAACTGAATGGCTGTGGCAGAAAAAGACCAAAATAATCCCAGTGGTAACTGGCGCCCTGGGTGCAGTTCCAAAAGACCTTGAAGAGCACCTCAACACCATAGGGGCCACAGAAATCACCATCAGCCAATTACAAACAAACAACTTTACTGGGAACAGCCTATATTCTGCGACGATATCTATAATAATAACAGCAACAATATTGATCATAAAATTCAGCCATCCCAGGTCCTTGGGAAGGACTCAATGTCTGGATAAAACAAACCAGTCAATAACACCTGTCTGACTGTGTAAACAACAACAACAACAACAACAATATTGAACTCCCTTCTCCCCCTGGCTGGGGCTCCCGCTTCTGTAGCTGTCACTGCCGCCAGCCATCTCCCTTGGTTGCTCACCCAGCTCCACTCATCCTTCTTTCATCCACTGGCCTCCTGGGTGGTAGAAGGAAGGTGTGCCTGCACTCATGGGCCACATGTGCACCCTCCCTCCATCGCCCAGGAGCCCGGCCAATGAAAGGAGGATGGGTGGACCTGGGCCAGCAGCCAAAGGAGGCAGGTGGTGGTGGCTGCAGATGGTTGGTGGTGGCGGGAGCACCAGCCTGAGGCAGGAATAAGTGGAGGTGGTGCACTGCCATGGGGGCACTGTTGCAAGGGGGTGGGCGTCTGTGTTCATGGTGTGAACATGGGCCCATTCTGCCCTCGCTACGCCCCTGATTGGAGGCACTGCCTAGAAAGAATTTCCCTGTGATACATAACTGCAAAATCCAATTACCTTGGGAGAAAATTAAAACCGGCCTTGGAGTACATGAACTGAAAATACAGTGGCCACAATCCAGTGCAAAGGTATGCACAATTGAGTCCCACGACTTGCTTGCAGGATTGTGACCACCATGTGTGCAAGCATTTAGATTTTGTTCCAGGCACTGACTCTAGGCTAGGGACAAATTTTTTCAGACTCTTCAAAGTGGCATGAAAGACAAACGGCTGCTCCCCATATGTGCATGAACCTCTCCTGATTTTGCCTCTGGTAAAGAGGTTTTGCAGATTTTTGTATGAATTCAAAGTCTTGCAATACATATTTGATGAGAGGTGGCAGTGGGACCAAAGACTTCTTAATTTAACTACTATTTTTCTAAATTATATTCTCTTTTTTAAAATTAATTTTTTATTAATTTTAACAATAATCATTCACAATACATTAAACAAATATGGACTTCCCGCTCACACCTCCTCGTGAATCACCAACTATAGAATTAACCCTTGCTATAATCTATTTTTCTAAATTATATTCCATACCAAAGGGATGTTGGACCAGTTTGGATGATACAGTCCATGCCTCATGCAATCATAGTCCATCAGTCAAGCTGAGCCCAAACATTTTGGCCAACAGTACCATCTTAGGGAACAAATACTCCAAGTGGTGTTTGGCAACATCTACCCGCTCAGAGATGGAAAATAGGTGATAGCATCGTTGCACTTATAGCTTTCTCTATGTTATCACCTCTTCTTTATCCCTACCCCCAAATAGTTGTGGTAAAATTGCAGTCATTTTTTGCACAGATGAGAGGGTTAGTGTTAGGGTAACAATAAATGAACACATAGTTGTGCTTTCTCTGTGGAGTAATCTTTGGAGGACATTCCTGCCAATCTTCCTCTCCATTCCTCTGACAACACTGATGACATTTTATAATTGTTGTGTGTGTGTTTAAATTTCTTAAAAACTTTTAGAATATGATTGCAAATTTGGCCGCTGAAGGACCAGTAATAAAAGTATGATAACCCATTGCAAGCTGAAAGTATTGTGATGCAATCACATATTTTCAGTCTCCAGGGGCGTGGACTTTGTCAAAAATCACAGGGAGCATTTGTCCCCCAGATGGTACTGACCATCCCAGCTGGCTCATGTGGAAGAAGGGGACATGCACACATTCTGTCCTCCGCTGATGTCCTGAGAGCTAGCACATCTCTTTATCACGTGTGTAGCGGGATGCTTCTCATCTAAATGGTCCCTCTATATATGCTCCAGTATCCAGAGTTTGCTCTATGTTATTTAGCATGTACCATTACAAAACTATGAACTGCATCCAAGTTCTTTTCCCCCAAGTTTTTTGATGTTAGAAATCAGGGCAGCATCTTAAATTGAGAATCCTCTTCATTTTGGGTAAATATAATATAATATAATATATAATATAAATATAATAATATACATATGTACATAATCTTAATATACATAATCTGTATTTTCTAAGCGGGTCATCTAAAATTCAGAGACATCTTCTATTCAGGTAAATACAGTAATAAATATAGTAATAAAAGCAATCTAAAATAAACATTTTGTTTTAAGACATGTGTACACCATGGGAAACTATGTTTCTCTCAAAACCACTTTTAGCTAAAACATTGGCTAAGCCTAACGACTTGGAAAATGTCTCAGAAGTGGACCTTCAGCCTTGCCTGACACATTTGCAATACTTAATTCTTCATCGTATTCTGAGGAAATGTCTGAAAACACATTTTGCAGCACAAAAACAGATTTCTTGCTCAGATAGGAGACAAAGCCAATGATTCATCTAGCTTAGCATTTTGCTTTTTAATGGTGTCTGACCAAATGCTGTTTTATTTTTGACGCCTTTTCTAGCTGACATGCTTCGCTCTAAACTCTTTGCTCATTTCCTTAGGACAAAAGGGTTTTGTTCAGCCCAAATGTCAACGACCAGCCAATTAAATTGCATGATTCCATCCTACTTTGGAGGAGGCAGGGTTATCTGCAATGTGAAATGCTTTCATAAAAGGAGACCTTTGTGTATAAAACAGAAATAAGAGTGCCCTATAAGAGCAGAAGTGGGTGGCAGCTGCAGCACACACATTTATATCTAGAGCTGTGGATGATTTTTGTAGGTGCAGGTTTAAGTATATTGCTGTGAAATCTCAGAGCTTGTGGGCAAAGGAAATGGGGCCTCGTAACTGAGGAAATTTCAAAGGGCCACTCATGAGTAAAATAAGTTTTGTTTCCTTTTCATTGCTGTTGGCCCAAGCAACCCATAATTACCAGTCATATGAAAGGATGCCTTATTAGGTCTAATTAGTGTCTAAAATGTTAGAAGCAAGCCTTTTGAGTCACACAAAATTCTTCTTCTAGATGTTCAATGCAAAGAACAGGGTGGGGGAGAAAGAAATAACCAGAATGGTAATTCTGCTGTTTTTCCTACTACATGCAGATAAGTAGATTCCAACTAGGCCTTGTTGTTAAGAGTCAAGTTACAAAAATCCCCTCTAGGGACAAAGCAGTCAATGAAAAATAGATGCTCGCTCTGGAACAATGTCAACAAGAAGTTAGGCTCATCGGTGCTTTCAAGACCACTGCTCTTGGCAAGTAGAGGTAGGCAAGACAAAACACAGTAGTTATCAGAGCAAAGACAGAGATTAATTTTGAAAACTCATTAGGCAAAGTGTCAGCTGAAGTCCTGGCTGGCGGTAGTGCCTGCTAGTGGGAGGACTTGGAGATGTGTCCTCTTGGAACAAAGTCTCCTTTCTTAATGTCATGGGGGGACGGACGGTTTGTTGACTCACAGAATTGGCCTTCCTGAGAGAGTCTTGGCTCAGATTTAAGTATAAACCTCCATGCCAAGTCAGTCAAATGAATTACCATCCAAGCTCTGCATCAGGGGAAGAATGCCCAAGAACCCAGTCGACAGGAGGAGACCAAGAGTGACTCATTTCCTGTCTTCCACCCTCTAATAAGGACTTGCTATGGAAACTTGCACCATTGTCCCTTTTCCCAACTGCTATAAAGAATGGGGGTAAAAGGCCAAGCTGAATGTTTGGATATTGAGAAGTTGAAAATTGTAGGGGCTAAAGCCACTGTAATGGCCTCAGACCACCTGAGCAGACTGTGGCTGTGCTGGGGTTGGATGTCCACCTGCTAAATATAAGAGAATAACTGCTTTACAACATGCCTCTTTGCTCAGTTAGCAGGGAAACTATCAGCTCCAGAACACCAACCTCTCACTTGACAGTGGTGTGAATTTTTCAAGGACTGTAATATTAACCAGATTATTGGTAGGTAGGTAGACAGATAACATAGTTGTTTGTTCCCCTTAGACACTACAGAACATTGATTTCAAGTTTGGCAGGAAAACCAGAGAAAATGGCAGGGGGAAGACCAAGGCCACTTACTTTAGCAGCTCTCTAAGAATATCACCGTGGAGTTCTAAAGATCCTGAAGAGATTTCACTGCACTCCATGAATTGGTTTTTCAGACATATTGGGATTTGGCAGCATGTAGAAGGAATCCCTAAACCACAATGGTTTGGGGGAAGGCTTTGACTTCCTACCTCACTTGAACTGAAGTTGTTTGATCTGTGTTTTTGA
Organism: Hemicordylus capensis; assembly: GCF_027244095.1. Taxonomy (NCBI): domain Eukaryota; kingdom Metazoa; phylum Chordata; class Lepidosauria; order Squamata; family Cordylidae; genus Hemicordylus; species Hemicordylus capensis. The sequence goes on from NC_069657.1 coordinate 411,504,188, forward strand.
CTGAGCGCAGCTTTGCTTTGGCAGCAGCGCATATAATTTCCTGAGGTCGTGTCAATATTTTGCAGTTTGGAGGCCCTCACTCCTCCACAACACTATGATTATTATTAGGTCTACACAAAATATGAGAGCATTATGCCAAATCTTCCAAAAGCTTGCCAGCTAAAGAAAGCAGAACCTGAAGATGGGGGAAACCTTGTAAATCACTGCCATACATGTACTGAAACATGAAGCTCATCCAGCATCAAAGATCATGCTCACTTCTGGCTGGTTTCCCCATCTCAGGGGCACTCAGGGAATACAAGGCTTTGGGGTTTTTTTCATCCTTATATCCCACCCCTCCAGTGCAATATTGCTCAGAGCGGTTCACAAAAATGACAAAACAGACACAACATTAATAAAATACATAAAATAAATAAAAACAGGACCAAGTTAAAACCCGATTTAGAAGCTGAAAGTTAATTTGTAAAAAGTATTTTAAAAATTAAATAGAAAAACCCACCAGATACAGCTGCATATGAAACATTAAATAGTCTCTCTAAAATGATGAGTTTTCAGATGCTTTTTTTAAACCCTGAGGGAAGGATCCTGGCGAAGTTCATTCTTCACAGTTCTATATACAGGGGAGTACTGCCTGGTTCAGCATTGTTGGAATTCCAAGCAATCCCAAATTGAGGGACAGAAGCATATACCTCACGCCCAATTCATCTGTGGAAGCATATAATATTATAACAGTCAGTACAGAACGAGATTAAACCTTCCTTGGAAAGAGTTGGCAGTAGCAACTCTGATTGGTTAGGGTTCAGCTCCTTTCAACGCTTAGCTCAATTTAATTGTCCCTCTCACCAGTAAGGGGGTCATCCTGGAAATGTTCCAAGCGGTTATTGTGCTGCACTCCCAACACCCACCCAGCACATCCCTTTATTGTATGCAGTGGGGGTGGGGGAGTCCTTTTATCCCAGCACTTGTCTAAATACTTATTGTCTAAAGAAGTAGACAATACTTATTTGCTCAATACTTGCATGTACAAGGGCCATGAAGATGAACAGCTGCCCCTCCCACACAATAGTGGAATGTGCAAGGAGGGCATCAGGACATCCACGGAGGATGTTTCGGCTGGTGTGCTCTCAGCACACCGCCTTCATAACTGTGTGTGTCAGGGGCAACATCATCTGAACCAGATCCTCTTACACAGGGCTACACCACTTTGTCCTTCCTGCAGAAGTTGGACTACAGTTCCCATAATCCCTGACTATTGACTATCATGGATGGGGATGATGGGAGTTGTGAGTGGAGGGCCAAAGTTGAGCAGTCCTGCTCTAACAAGTTTTGCTCAGCCATGACCAAATTTAATCACTCTGAGTTAAAAGCCAGACAGCTAGGATTTTCAGGATTCTTACAAGCTCTCTCAAGCTGCACAAAACCCGTAAATTACATTCTGCTAACTTCAACCACATTTCCTAAGAGGAAACCGTTCTGAAGCAGGGCACCGTTCAGAGGGGGAAATCTCCCCATTATTACAACAATGTGCGATAGGAGAAGCTGCACTCCTGGCTCAGCTCTCTTTCTCAGAACTCCTAAAATAATGGATGCTTTGTCCCCTTAGGGACCATAGGAGGCTACCTTCTACTGAGTAAGACGATTGGTCCATTTAGCTCAGTATTGGCTACTCTGACTTGTAGTGCCTCTCCAAGGCTTCAGGGAGAGATCTTCCCCAGCCATACCTGGAGATGCTAGGGATTGAACCTGTGACCTTATGCATACAAAGCAGTTGCTCTGCCACTGAGCTATGGCCCCACCCCTCCTATAATATGGCCAGAGGCGCACTAAACCGGGCAGCCCTAATCACCTTGGTGCGCCCCTGAATATTTATTTATTTATTTATTCATTCATTCATTCATTCATTCATTTATTTATTTATTTATTTGGTTTCTATACCGCTCTTCCAAAAATGGCTCGGGGCAGTTTACACGGATAAATAAACAAATAAGATGGAACCCTGTCCCCGAAGGGCTCACAGTCTAAAAAGAAATATAAGATAGACACCAGCAGCAGTCACTGGAGGTATCGTGCTGGGGCTGGATAGGGCCAGTTACTCTCCCCCTGCTAAATAAAGAGAATCACCACATTAAAAGGTGCCTCTTTGCCAAGTTAGCAGGGGTTATGGCAACTCTAGAGCTTATTAGAGTCATAAACCATTCGTGGCAGGGAATATGTGAGACCAGGTAGGTATAAGAATTTTGCTCTGACTCAACCAGCAAGCTGGCAGAAGCCACTAATAGTGGGAAAGCGAGGTTTCTTCAAGCAGCCAGTGATGTCATTCACACAGTCAAAAACTGTTCTACCCAGGTTTGGGAGCTGTGTGTGCTCCCTGTTTTTGGTTGTGTGGAAGCAAGGTAGGAGGAAAACCTGGGCAGCTTTTCCTCCTACCTTGCTTCCACACTGTCATGTTTACCCAGGTTTTCCTCTTACCTTGCTTTCACAAAACTGAACATTGGGAGCACCCAGCTCCCAAACCTGAGTAGAACACGGTTATTGATTGTGTGAATGACATCACTTCCTTCAGGATGGGGGCCAACCTGGCTACCACTTTGCTCACAGACCTCAATATATAATTATGTCAGTGGGATTTCTGTGCAAAGCAAATAGGGCTGAATCGGTTGGTATAATCCTGTCCACTTATGTGCAAGCCTATCCACATTGCATTGCTGGATTGTGACAGCTGTTTTGAGCCTGCCCGCTTCAGGCAGAAACCTCTGTGGTGATATGGGAAGAGTTACAGCCAGGAGCATTCTGCTGTTTTGATTAGGTTCCCCTTTACTCAGTGGTGTATCTAGGGTGGGGCAGGCAGGGCACATGCCCCAGGTGCCACTTGAAGGGGGGCGTCATTTTTTAAAATTAGATATTTTGAAAAAATGGCCACCAAAAACAAAATGGCCACCGTGCATGCTCAAATGGCCTCTGTGAGGCCCTAGGCCATGCCAGGCCTCACAGAGACCATTTGAGCATACACGGTGGCCATGTTGTTTTCAACAGCCATTAAAAACAACATTATTTTTAAAAATGGCCACCACACATGCTCAAATGGTCCCTGCGAGGCCCTAGAGGCCAGCAGAGGGAGGGGGAACCTTTGCAGACCCCCCCCCCATGGCCTTTAGGAAGCCCCCAAAAGGGGCTACAGGTAAAAAAAATTAAAAAATTAATATAATATAAGTCACTGTACACATATTCAGTTTGACACTATGTACAGAGAATCAGGGCTTGTGAATACTGAGCTGAAGCTTATGAGCTAGGATTGTATTCATTTGCTCTTACTTTGCTTCTTGTAATAAGTGAGTTAAATGTGAGGTCTTAATAATATGGCTATTAATGGTGAGTTTGTCTTTGAATCAGTGTGAAATCCTTAGTATTAAGGCCCACTGGGAGTTTCTTGCTCTCTTTCTCTCATTTTAACTGTCTTTCTGAAATACTATAATATATTCCAAGCAGTAACACAGTTTACTCTGCATATCCTTTAATTATTTTCAGAGTATCTGGGGAAAGTCAAATTCTCCATTTATTTTTAAAACTTATGTAATAGTGATGCTACAATGCATAGCAGATAATTAGACAGGCACTTCTGTTTATTTTTCCAAGTACAGCTCCACATAGTATTTGGGTATTTCATGAGCCCCAGCATACTGAAATTTGTCGTTTTCCAGCATTTTTTGGTCTGGAAATAGTTATTGAAATATTAAAAAATTAACGAGCTTGACTTGTATTTTTCAGCTGATATTATGGTAAAGTTATCTGAAAGATGGGTGTCAGACGTTTGGACAGTGGGCGCAATTTCAGTGCTTGCCCTAGACGCTATTTTCCCTAGATTAGCCTCTGCCTTTACTCCTACATCATTACCAATCTACTTACAACTCAAAACCAAAGTTCCCACCTGTAGACACAACCACTCCTTGCTCTTCAGGAACAGTAAACCCTCTTCACCTTTCAGTCAAGCTTTTAACTGGGCAAAGACCTGGAGATATGGGAGTAGGGCTACCATATGGAAAAGAGGTCAGGTTTTCTGTAACTTTAACAGATGCACAAAAGAGGGAAATTCAGCAGGTGCAGCTTTTCTTTTTCTTGCATGACAAGCCACTCCTGGGCCTTTCCCAGATGGCAGGTTTAAATGCGGAATTAAGTGGGGTAAAGTAGAGTGAGTTATATATAACAGTTATATAATTGTTATTATTATCAGTTCACATAGGGCTGCTTTAATAGGGTCCTGTCAGTTCTTTCCAAAAAAAATTTCCATGCACTGTTCATACCGTGCACCATTCAAGACCGTGTAGGGGTACCATTCCCAGTTATACTTTATGGTGAACATAGGAACATAAGTAGGCTTTTCTTAAAGCCTTGCTTTTTCCTTTCCCCCCTTTCCCCCCTCATTTCCTTGGTGCTTTTGCGGAACATTGTATGCACCTGCCCCATGCGGTTTGGGTGCGTACGGTGTTCCACAAGATGACTAAGCACATGTTTGTTGTTGTTTAAAATATAGGTTATGTTTTAAGAAAAGCCTATTTATGTTCTTAGGTTCTTATGGGATGTGTGAGCCTGCTCGATTTGACTGTGGTTCAGATTGAACCAGCTCAGTTCGGCCGGTCTGAGTTTGAACCAAAACAGCCTTGCTTCGGGGATACTGCTTCAGGGATACCTGTGAGCCATTCGGGAGCACTTCACCCACAAATAGAATTTTTCATTGCGTGTTATAGTGTAGCCCAATTTATATCCAGGGTATAAAAACCCACTTTTTGCATTGGTTTTTGGGGGCAACTTTGAACTTGCAGTAAAGCCTCACAGTAAACTCGCAGAAAAGCCTGCTGTGTCAAAAACACCCAGCACATGGAAAGTTGTCTGTTTCTCTCCTCCAGCAAGAGCGCCATTGGCTACAAGTAAGAGTAATTCCTCAGTAATCTCTAGCATCTTATCAAAACTTGGGTCAGGAGTGACACATGAGCGGCATTACAGGATAGCACAACCCTCTCTCCCCTAGTAAATATCAGGAGACTCTGACTGTCTAGTGTCAGATTTTCCTAGGGAGAGGGAAGCCACAGCTGGCAAAGTGAGCGGGGAGAGCACAAGGAACATCTGATATAGATCTCTGTTCTCTTAATCCTAAATCATAACAGTGTGAAACCAGAGCAAGTGTGAGAGCCGCCATGCCCAGCTGGGATTCACATCAGCTCTTTTGCTTCATGTTGGGTATGAAAGAGAGACTCGTTCATTACGTGCAGGGGCCATTTCCACCGGCTCAGAATAGACACTGTGATGGCCAGAACAAAACCACTGATTCCCATCAAGAAGCATTAGAGCTCCTTAACATCATTAATGAACAACCCCTGGATGCCATTCAAAGTGCAGAGCATGAGAGACGCCCTCCCCTCTGGGAAGCGCTTTGGGGCAATGCAGTGCGTGAGCGTTCTGGAATGCAAACCAGGAAGGTGCCCTGATGGACAAGAGCAGCTGCCAGCGAAGTGGGAGGAAGGGTGCCAAAAACCTCATTCTGTATAACGAGGTGCAGTGATGATAAAAACACTCAAAGGAGATGGGGAGTGCACATACCACTTGGTGGAACTCACAGAGAAGCCAAAGGACAGCAAGGAGAGGAAATTTCAGACCAAATGTCAGGAAAATAGATTGCTGCAAGATCCATTAGGCTGGAGCCTGAAATCCCCCAAGGGAAAAGGCGGAGAAACTTCATTGCTTTGTAATTAGGGCTGTATTCCTTTTCATGGCAATAGATTGTGCATTTCATGGTCCGTCCCCCACCTCCCCAGTCCTAAAATGGATCCTTATGCGACTCTTTTCACAAATGGAGATTTTTGCAGGGAACTGATATTACACAGCCATGGGAGGATTTCACAGACATTACAAAATCCTTGATGCTGGTGGAAAAAAATAAATACATATGACCCTACTTGCAAAATTCCAGACTGTGATGTGTGACTCACTCACTGACCCCCTTTGCAAGAAATGTTACATTTCTTTTAAGGGAATGAGACACAAGGGAAGCAGAGTACTCAAGGCAGGCCGCTTGAACTAGATTATCAAACTGTCCTTTTTTGCACACAATTACAAGCTTCAGTTTGGAGATGGATCTTTTTGTGACAGTCCACTGTCTATAAATATTAACTGGGTTTAAAAAAAAACACCCAAACACCTTAGAAGGGTTACACTTTCCCCCAAACACTGAAATATATTGAACTGGTCGATGTCAATTAGACTAAAAGAAATTAATGATCTACTTCATCAAAAGGGCAAACTCATGAAAAGTCCCTTAGGAATAGGTAGAAACCACATCCTGCTAATCAAAAGCCAAATTGCACAAAAGCTGCATCTTATGTGGCTTGAACAAAGCATTCCAATTCAACAATAGAGGGACGAGGTTTCAGACTGGGAAGTGGGAAACATTTTTGATGCCACCTTTTTTCTTGGCTGTCTACTGTTGCTAGGGGTAGAAAGTCTGAGCAGAGAACTGATGATTGATCCAGCTTTCTTCTTACTATTATTTTTAAATTAGCAACACTTCTCTATGCCATCTTTCAGTTTGTAAAAAAATGCCTATGTCTTCATGGCTGTCACATAAAGGCTCTTAATTCTGTCACATTGCAGCAGCCATATTTGAAAGCTGTTTTTCTTGCTGATTGTCGGGATCAGATGCAACCTCTCCAGTGCCATTGTCTTCCCTGGGATTCATGATACCCATAGGGTATTAATACCCTAGTGTCTCCACACTGTCTGAGTGATGCCCGAATGAGCTGTTTAAAAAGTATTATGGTCCTTGCACAGAAGCATCTCTAGCAACTTGGAGAAGTAACAGCAGGAGAGAAGGCATGCCCTAAAGTCCTGCCTGTAGGTTCCCAATGGCATCTGGTGGGCCACTATGTGCAACAGGTTGCTGGACTAGATGGGCCATGGGCCTGACCCAGCAGGGCTGTTCTTATGCAACTTTCCTCAAATAGGATGACTCATTTGACCAAACGAATGGTGGGGCTATTAATTTACGGAAAGAAACCAGGATGTGGAACAATAATCCAAGGCAATCAACATCAGAACATGGGATAAAATCCAGTCTGTACCAACTCCCAAAAGCAGCGGGGAAATGACTTGACTAGCAAGCCAGAGGTTGATGGTTCGAATCCCTGCTGATATGTTTCCCAGACTATGGCAGCAGCAATATAGGAAGGTGCTGAAAGGCATCCTCTCATACTGCACGGGATTTGGCAATGGCAAACCCCTTCTGTATTCTACCAAAGAAAATCACAGGGCTCCGTGGTCACCAGGAGTCGACACCGACTCAACGGCACACTTTGCCTTTACCAACTCCCAAATCAAAACTGCATGACAGTCAGCTGTTGTAGACAGTGACATACTTATGGTTAGGTCTTTAGCCCAATTTAACATCTGATTGTATTATTTTGTGTAGAGGCTGACGTGTTTGTCCTATGTAGGTAGCAGAAGGATACTGTTAGCAGGTGGTAGTATGTATGTATACAATGTTAGAGCCTTGGGTCCCCAGATTTTGTTGGACTGCAATTCCCATCATCCCTTTGGCCATTGTGGCTGGAGATTCTTGGAGTTGTAGTCCAACACCATCCAAGGCTGGGAATCCCTGTGTTAGAGAATGAGCAGCTTCATGAATCTCCTATAGTCTAGCTGAAGTTACTAGGTTCTGCAATAGTGTTCTTGGAATAGATATGGGGATGGAGTTTTTCTTTTACTTTTTATACAATCCCTGCCAACTGAAGATAGCGGTGTGTGGAATTGTTTGGAATCGAACCTGGTTCAATTTGAACCAGCCGGGTTTAACCACTTTGAGCTCTAACTGGACTGCAGGGGCCAGTCCAAGTTTGAACTGAACTGGGCCCAGTTCAGAATTAACTGGTTCAGTCCGGTTCAACCAACTCAAATCTGCTTGTAAAGGGGAATCTAGTAAGGCGGCTTACCATAATTGTGTGGTGATGTCAATGGCCTCGGCGCATGTGCAGAGGTCATGCAAGTGGCTTCTGTTCTTGAATGGAGGTCATGCAAATGGCCTCCATACATGCAAGGAGGTTGAAACCAGGCCACCTGCCAGCCAGCAGTGCAAGGGGCGAGCGTGGCAGGGCCGAGAGGGGCTGCCAGTGGCGAGCCACCACCACAGCGGCTGCCTCAAGAGCCAGTAAGGTGCCCATTCGCCCACCCACCCAACCCATTTTTAGATAGGAAGTCCCCCTTTGCTTCCACCTTTACAAGCAGGACAATCGAACCAGGTTGAACCGGTTCCAACCAATTAAACAGCCCAAATTGCACCGAACCACTGCCAGTTCTAGTAAACTGGCTCATAGACCAGGTGGGTCAGTTTGGGTTCAGTTCTAGCTTGACCTGCACCACCGGTTCCATGCACACCTCCAACTGAAGGCAACACTTCATGCATCTGATGGACCGTAGTCCACAAGAACTACAGTCCTTTATTATTATTATTATTATTATTATTTTATTTTATTTTATTTTATTTTATTTTACATTTATATCCCGCTCTTCCTCCAAGGAGCCCAGAGCGGTGTACTACATACTTGAGTTTCTCTTTCACAACAACCCTGTGAAGTAGGTTAGGCTGAGAGAGAAGTGACTGAGTCACCCAGCAAGTATCATGGCTGAATGGGGATTTGAACTCGGGTCTTCCCAGTCCTAGTCCAGCACTCTAACCACTACACCACGCTGGCTCCTTAAGGTGCCTCTAGATGTTTTGTTGCTTTTGATATAAAGTCTGAAGATAATACAAAAAGAAGAGTTTGAAGAAAATTATTTTATTTGGAGTTACACAAGGAGGGAGTCGATGCAATGGACTGAAGTCTTGGTCAAATAAGATCTCATTTCCCATAGGTGAAAACATCAAGAATTAAGAATTCTGGACACAAAAGCAAAAATGTGAGATCAGACAGATAGGGCAGTGTGAGCCGAATTCCAATGCTAGTCCCAACATGTAACTCCAACATTAGGTATGAATTCAGGGTTCACTAGAGAACAATATTCATGCTAAGAACATATATACACTGGTAGCTATACCTCATGTCTTTCACAGAATATCCACATATCCTCAATCTCCCAGAGAAATTTTTTCCTCCAATCTGACACAACTGCATCCTTACATAGACAGCTGCCAGTTCAAATGCAGGTCTCCATCCTCGTCTTGTTACAGGCCAGAGAAAACAATACAGGCTTCCTTAAACTAGCCTACAAATGACCCCCTCACCTCTGAGTGATCCATAGGTAACCAGTGGTTCAGGACATCCTATGCCCTGAACTTTGACAATCGTGCTTTTTTGACCTTTATTTAGCATTGACTTTTGCAAGGAGTAATGCTGGATTTCAGATCCCAATGAACCCATGTTGGCTCTTCCTGCCAGTTCAGAAGTAATCCTAAGGATGTCTTAGTCTGGAATGCAACATTATGAATGCTGATAATACAGGACAGAAAGGGGAAGATTCAGAACCAATTGTGAAGTAAATGTCAACTTCCCATTCAAATTAGAGATGCAGCATGGTATAGTGGTTAGAGTGTTGGACTAGGACTTGAAAGACCCAGATTCAAATCCCCACTCAACTATCCCTACACAGCTATAAACATGTATCTATTTAAATCCCCACTCAGCCATGAAAATCACTGGGTGACTCTGGGCCGGTCACTTATCTGTCAAGCTAAATGACCTTACAGGGTTGTTGTGAGGATAAATATCACCTTGGAAGAAGCACAGGATATAAATGTAAAAATAAATAAAACTGATTTTGAGCATAGCTTATGAGAATGACTTTAATCAACACAACGCTCTTTTCATTTTAAGTTAATCCAGTATGTAGGGCAGGTCATTTTTGTATAGTCTGCCACTCTAGCTCTATTAAGACATTATGTTGCATGTGTGGACAGATTTCTGCACATCCATACATGTTTTTGTGTGAGTGACTGTATCTGTGTTCACTTTAAAAGTGAACCTGGGTGTAGGCCCCTGAAATGCAGGGTACAGATAGGAAGTGTACTGCTCTACCTGTACTCCACATAACATGTGAATAACTATACCTGTGTACAGATCTGTACGTGTGTACACTGTGCACTTGTGCAAGTGTTCAACATAATATTAATATTAATATTTTAATTGTCTTTTTCACACTTGTTTTTAAATTGTGCTGTAAACCGCCTTGGGATTGTTTTAATGAAAGGCGATATATAAATGCAACAACAAACAAACAAATAATGTCTGTATAGGACTTTTCTGATCTTTTAAGGAAGTGTGGTGGGAGTAATTTACCGTTTTAAAATGTATTAAACTTCATCAGTATCTCAAGTGATGTCAGAGAATATCAGCCACTCTAATGGTGGCCCTGGGGCACAGCTTTTCACATTTTATTGGCCTAGTAATTGAAAGCTGTTGATCTGAGCTATCCAGGTCACCCACTGAGCTGTCTCAAATCCTTGCTTAGGGCCTTGTGTATCTTGCCATTAAAACAGCCTTGGTCCAATCCTTTGCATTGCTGTTGCTCTGCAAATGAGAGCAAGGAAGAAACCCTTGAGAAATTGTTTTCATTCAGACATTTCCCCCTTTAGCAAGATCTCATCTTTCTTTAGGTTTGTTCAGATTACTAGATTCATTCAAAATGTGTTTAATAACTTGTATAGGTGCCTACTTTCATCTATTTTTCAAACTTTCCCCCAGCTCTGTTAAAGGGTTCATCGTGTTTTGTGCCTGTATAGCTGTTGCTAGGGTAAACACTCTGAAGATATAATTAGTTCTTCCAGGTATAAGAAATTGCTTATTATGTACTGATGGTTTATCCTCACCCAGATGATTAAAAAAATAATATCCAAAAGAGTATGAGGGAAGCAAAATCCTAGAACTCATTATGTGAATGTTAACGAAAAGCAGGTGATTCCAGCAGCATGCATGAACTACGTGGTTAGGCAGAGTCATGGGCTCATCATAGGCCAAGCCACATGTGTATAAAGCCATCTGTACTCCAGCAGATTTGGAGCAACTGCAAACTATTCCTAAATACTTTGGCCTATTTTTATGGTGCAAGCATTGTATAAGTGTGAAAAATATATATATTGCCTTTCTCTGCCAGAAAGGAGAATGGCAGAAAATCATAATCGTTCACAACGTGAAGAGGAGCCAGCGTGGTATAGTGGTTAGAGTGCTGGACTAGGACTGGGGAGACCCAAGTTCAAATCCCCATTCAGCCATGAAACTAGCTGGGTGCCTCTGGGCCAGTCACTTCTCTCTCAGCCAAACCTACTTCACAGGGTTGTTGTGAGGAGAAATTCAAGTATGTTGTACACCGCTCTGGGCTCCTTGGAGGTAGACCAGGATATAAATGTAAAAACAAATAAATATAAATTTAAAAAAACGTGCAAAGGAAATAATCTTAAGAATGTGAGGAGCAAGAAGCAGATCTCTGCCTGCAACTGTTTCTCAACAAGGTGATATATCAAATGAGAACTCCAAGACCTATATATGGCTAGTATGTGAGAGGATGCCACATTCCTCTCATCTGCAACCATACAATATCTGGGCAATGTTGCCTCGAAATTACATGCCATTCTTATGAGTCCCAGAATCATGAGGTTTTCCAAGCAAGAGAGCTACCACGTGAAACACGGACAAGAAAATCATGGAAATAAATTATCAAATGAGTTTAGAAAGCATTTGCATGACACCATAAACCAACCATGAAACAAACAACATTATTGGATCAGTCCCATCATAGAATAATAAGTGCTATTTGTAATGAATGAATGCCGAAATGTGGAGAATGTCAGAACGTAAGCAGATGTGAGTGAGTACTATAAGTCTGGGCCCAAACACATAAGATTATTCTTGTTTAAAGCAGCTGTCTTCTGCCTTTTCAGACCGATGAGTATAGTTTAAGGTGTGTGTGTGTGTTTGTGTGTGTGTTGGGGGGGAAGTAATCCACTGTTCTCCTTCTCTGACTGTTTTAACTGTTCTCTTTGCTCTTACTATATCCTCCTAACAAAATACAATAAAAATGGGGTTGGGGGCAGGCAGAGGTGCACCTAGGTAATTTTGGAGCCTGGAACTAAAGGCCTTTGTAGCCCCTGCCCCTTGCTGGAGGCGCCTCCCACTGAAAGTTAAGCATCCCCCCCACACACACACACACAACTACCTGTGACAAACGCAGTATTTTTTTTTTTGGGTTCTTAAGGACACAGACAGCAACTGAACTCACAAGAATGTAAGAATATGAAACAGGCATATTTATGCAATTATGCATTAGCAATAACCTTTCAACACACAACTTAACATATCCCCAACCCACATTTTTCTTTCCCCACTCCCTCCTCTGGCTCTGAAACACCTGGCACAGGTCATACTCATACTCCACCACCGCCCAGCATAGTGCGGGCCAGTGGTAACAACACCACCCAGGGCAGACTAAAGAGGATTGGAGGCCCACAGGGGCTATGGAGGCCCTGGTCTTCAGCCCTGAAGTCCAGGGGTAAGAATGCCACTGCAAGGGGGGGAGAAAGCCCCCCCTTACCCCCCACAGTGTGACATGGACATAGGCCAGTGGTTGAAAGGACTGTGGCACCAAAACTGGGGTGCAGACAGAGGAGCCAATTCTCACTTAATTTTTTTATGGGGCAGCATGGGTGCCCAGAGGGCAGGCAAGAGGAGGCAGTCCCCCCCTCCCCGGATTGAGTCAGTTCCATTTAATTCAGTGGAGTTTATTCCCAGTAATTGGGCATAGGATCGCAAACTTTGCCCCCCTCCCGCCCAGAAAAGGTTCTGTGAACGCCCATGGTGGGGTTATAAACATGTTTTGAGCGAGGAAGATATAGGTTATACGTCTGAGAAGAGAGCTGGTGAGAGGACAGCTTGTCTTGTAGTAGCAAGCATGACTTGTTCCCTTAGCTAAGCAGTGTCCACCCTGGTTTGCATTGGAATGGGAGTCTACATATGTGAGCATTGTAAGATACTCCCCTCAGGATGGAGCCACTCTGGGAAGAGCAGAAGGTTCCAAGTTCCCTCCCTGGCTTCTCCAAGATTGGGCTGAGAGAGATTCCTGCCTGCAACCTTGGAGAAGCCGCTGCCAGTCTGTGAAGACAATACTTAGCTAAATAGACCAATGGTCTGACTCAGTATATGGCAGCTTCCTATGTTCCTAAGTCTTTTGTGCAAGCGGAACTCTGTTCACACTTCTCAGATTCCTGTACACACTTTCTCTCTTTCTCTCTCAAACACACACACGATTTCTTTTTTCTTGGACCCACTGCTCTGTTTCCATCTGGTACAATGAGATGCACGCCAAGTGTATTTTCAAGGGAATATCCTTGTTCTAATTTAATCAAGTGCAAGTTGGAAATCATGCCAGATGTCCAATGACGAGTTAAGAGTTGAAAAATACTGGAAAGGGAAGAAAGTAAACAAACATTTGGCTACTTCCCCCTTTATTTTCTTTAAATTCTTCCATATCAAACTGCAGAACTAAAGTTAGAACTTTTTTCTTTGAAGTGTGACAGTGTAATGAAGTGAGGTTACAATATGTTTCCTGTTTTTTTCCTTCTATTAGTGCTTGCATAGACACAGCTATTGTGCTAGACGTTATATTAAGACACAGAGATACTATGAAAATCTTATCGAAGATGTTTACTACTTAATCAGCAATATCCAGCAAGGGTACCATTTGTTCTTCATATCAAATTATCGTTCTGTAAACTGTAGCCTAGATCCTATCATCAAATGGCTGTTTTTGTGCCTTCCTTTGAGACCTACAAAATAATCTGTTCTTTTGTCTGATTTTGGTTCATACCAGGCCTCTCCTCTTTCCCCACAAATGCCTATTTTCCCCCCTCTTCCACGACCACAGGTTAGGCTGCTGCATCTCGCTTGTGTAAATGCAACTGACAGCATGCACATATCAGCTCAAATGGAAACAAATGTTTCATATACAGACTTTGGATGCTGCTTTTCTATTACTTTTTGATCTTGATTACTTCTTTTTTTCTTTTTTTTCTTTTTTTTTTAGTGTTTGGTTACTTTTTATTGAGTTGGATCTGAATTAGCATTTGTGTGAGTGGAACAGCCTTCCACATGCACAAGGCAGGGAGGAATTTCCACAAACTGACGAACCCTCTGGATTTGCTTTCAGGGGCACTGGGGGCTGCAGGATAGCCAGGAAAATCCACCATCACTTGACTCTGAGCCGTTATGGTTTCATGGGTTTTTTGTTTGTCTTTGGACTTGAGACCATCCTGTCTACTTATTTGGAAGGCCGGGCGTTAAAATGTCAAATACACAGAACACACAAAGTCAGTGCACAGTACTTTCCTTAATTCCTTCCCTCTCCTTTTCCTTGCATGTTTGTTTACTTAGATGGTAAAACTGTGAGCAGAATTCAGTCTTTTATTCTATTTTATATTGTACAATACCTTTTAAAATAGAATATTAATATTAAAAAGTAGGGATGTGCCAAAACATTATTAGGGCATCTGAATCGCAGGGACATCCTTTTAAAAATGAGGGCTTACACAGCCATAATCCTGCCCCCCCCCCATCCTGCAACACAGAGGCTGATGTAGGTGTCAGGATCACACAGGGACAGCTGGGAGATGCCCCACCAGTGTGCAGGCATAGCTGGGGGAGTGCCGGGATTATGGCAATGGTGGCGATTGGAGGAGGAGCAGGTATGGACATGCTCTCCTCCGCTTTAAAGGAGCTGTAGAAACCCTCATTGATAAAGGGCTATGCCTGCGATCTGGACCGAATTGCACTTTGGCACATCCCTAATTAAAAGGCAATTTCCCCCAATGTGGTTGCTAGCTACTGAAAAAATCTACTTGTCAGATATTTGGGGTGTGTATGAACCATTCACTGCTGAACCAGTTCACCTCAAACGGAGCCGGTTTGGAGGCTTGGTCACGAACCGAAGTGGGGGCAGTTAGGTCCGTGATCAAACTGAACCAAGCCTGGTTTGGGAGAACTGATTCAGCAGCAAATGGGCGGCCTGGCAGGGCTGGTGAAAGAAGAAGTAAGGCTCTTACCTGGCTGGCAGCACCACCACTCATCCCCAAGTGCACACAATGCTTTGTTAGGAAGTCACCCGTGCAGTGGTAGTGCAGTTCCGGCCTCAGTGCATCTGCAGAAACTGGCACCATGCCGCTGCTGCACGGGTGGCTTCCTAACAAAGCATCGAGTGCACTTGAGGCTGTGCCACCGGGGGGTGGGGTGAGCAGTGCTGCCAGCAGCCACACCATCTAGTTAAGTTCCTTCTCTTGATGCCCCTGCCCAGTTTCCCTTTAGCATTCCTTCACAAGACCTGTTCCACTTTACTTGTAAAGGAGAATCCTCACCAGATTCCCCTTTACAAGTATTAGCCGCCCAAACTGCCAAACCAGTTTGGTCAAATGGACCGGACCAGCCAGTCGGTTCAACCAAACTGGTTTGGCAGCACATGGTTTGGCTCGAATTCAATTCTAATTTGAGCTGAACCGTGATTTTTGGTTTGTGCACACCCCTATCAGAGATTTTTATGTATAGGAATTTTATTTTTAAAATAATGGAAACAAAGCCAATTCAAAAAGTTAGAGCAGTTGTACAAAGCATGGCACAGCATGCTTATGGATACACTGATGGCACAAAAGAATTGGTGGCAACAAAACTAATTCTCTTCTCCAGTTTGAGGAGCAATGGCATCTGCTTATATTATTCTGGAACCAAAAGAAATGGAATTAAAATTTAAAGATGGAAGTATTGGCTTTAGTAGGTTTATTTTTGCTGTCAAGAAGATTGTGGCTTTGTTGAGTTACAGGGGTGACTGTGTGTTTTTAATGCATTCTTTTTCTCTTAAAGAGAAATTTAATAAATAATATATATTTTTAGAAAAGTTCAACCTAACAGAAAGTTTGGCAGAAACCACTGAAGATATCAAGTTGAACATAACAATGAGTCAAATATGTGCACGCTGCTTTGTTTTGTTCATCAGCCAAGAGCACAGCTAATTTAGTTTTATAAATATACACTAGCTCACAATCCTTTATCTAAATCCAGAGATGTTCCTAAGAAAGTTATTTTAAGAAACAGTTTATCAATCTTGTATTGTTAACTTTTCACATAAAATATGAATTAAATGACCAACAGGACTGAGTTCTGTTGTAGCAAATGACTTGATGAAAATCAATACTGAAGGCCTTACTTGTCTTTTAGCTGGATAGCCAAGGAGAATATGGATGTGCCCTAAGACAATGCAAACAAGTTTTAAGCCTCTAATTTTTCTAGGCTTCCGCCAAATAATGTTAGGAAATGTGGTTTGGGAAAGGTGTTGGGAATACTTTGTTAGATCCCAGCTGCCACTTCTGCATTTTTTTAAAAAACAGACACATGCCTAACTCCCATCATCTCCAGCCATAATAAATTGTGGATGAAGAAGAAGTTGTAGTTTCATCATGACGATGATGGGAGTTGTAGTTCAATCACTGCTGGATAGCCAAATTTGCCTATCTCTGCAGTAGAATGTTTGGTGCAATCTCTGTAATATTGGTTTAGTTGAATCATGCAGGACTTGGCGCTTACTTTGTTCCTAGATTAGGGCTGTGATTAAAAAGAATTACTTGAGTGAAGTTATAACTCGCTGTGCTCTAATGCAAAACACTTCTCACCCACTCAACTCAGTGTCAGAAAGCACCTCAAGCAGAGTTTAATTATACCTGCCTGAACAGGCCTGTCTAAACTTTATAATGTGGAATCAGGCAAAAATTGCTGAAACACATACCAAACAGCTGAGAAAATTGCTCATATGGTCCTTGAAGCACTGAAATAAAGAATAGCAGCTAGGGTAGATGAAAATTCACCAATTTATTATCTTTCTACAGTGACTTTTGGGCACTGGGCTTTTGAGGGTTTGTTTGTTGTTATTCTGTCTCTCACAGCTACAATAAACCTACCATTCCAATTATAGCCTGGTCATTTCTGTGTCAGAGGGCAAACGGACAAAATCAGCAGGGAATCAAATACTTATTTCCCTCACTGTATATAATTCTCGAAGAGATGTTCTCCTTTGCTAATCCCATGTGTGGCAGCTCTCGTGAGAGTTCACGAGCAAGGTGCTGGGAGGGGGAGATGAAAGTGACGGCCGACAGAGAAAACGGCAGCCATGGTGGCGGGGGAAACAGTGGTAGCGACCGGGGGAGAAGAAAATGGTGGAGGAGGGAGGTGGCAAGGGCAGTGGAGGAGAAAACGGCGGTGGCGAGGAGAAAGCGGGGGGGGGGGGGGGAGAAAGCAGCAGTGGCGGGGAAGTGGTGGCGGCAGTTGGAGGGGCTGAGAACGGGGGAAGAGCTGGGAAGGAGGGGGCAGAACTAGAGGTGCAGCTGCTCTGCACCTGGGCCAGCTAGTTATTAAAATGTACAGACTATAAATAAGAACATAAAAGGTAAAGTGTGCCGTCGAGTCGATGTCTACTCCTGGCGACCACAAAGCGCTGTGGTTTTTCTTTGGTAGAATGCAGGAGGGGTTTACCATTGCCATCTCCCATGCAGAGTGAGATGATGCCTTTCAGCATCTTCCTAGATCGCTGCTGCCCGATGTAGGTATTTCCCATAGTCTGGGAAACATACCAGTAGGGATTTGAACTGGGAATCTCTGGCTTGCTAGTCAAGTCATTTCCTCACTGCACCATTAAGAACATAACAGAATATTAAGAGCACCTGGTTGAACTACAGCTCCCATCATCCTCAGCCACAATGTATTATGGCTGGAAATGATGAGAATCCACCTAGTTCTGCATCTGTGCCAACGGATGCTGAACTTCGCATAGTGCTACCTAGATTAGGGATGAGCCCGGACCGTTCTGGAGGCCATTGAAAAGGCCTCCGGACCGGTCCGGACCTGGGTGGTTCGGTTCGGGGTGGGGGGTACCTTTAAGAGCGGCGGGAGGGTTTACTTACCCCTCCCGCTGCTTTCCTGCTGTGGCACCGTAATCTTAAGAGTAATTGGGGTGGCAGGATACCTCCCTGCTGCCCCTTCCCCGACGTTGCTTGCAAAACCTCCCAGCAGTGCTTTGCGCGCGCACGTCACAGAGATGAGTACACGCTTCACGTCTCTGTGACATGCGCACACGCAAAGCACTGCTGGGAGGTTTTGCAAGCAACGTCGGGGAAGGGGCAGCAGGGAGGTATCCTGCCACCCCAATTACTCTTAAGATTATGGCGCCACAGCGGGAAAGCGGCAGGAGGGGTAAGTAAACCCTCCCGCAGCTCTTAAAGGTACCCCCCACCCCAGTGCCGGACCACAGTTGGCGGTTCCGTGCACACCCCTAACCTAGATGCCTCTGGAAAGTCCACAAGAAAGAGAAGCAAACATACTCCCTTGCTCCCCTGAAATATTCAGAAGCATACTGTTTCCGAATAGCCATCCAGACTAGAAATCATTCATAGATTTGTCCTAATTTGTATAATGAATTCTCTTTTAGCTCATCTAAGCTAATGGCCATCGCCACATCTGGTGGCAGCAAATTTGCAAGGCTGATTATGCAGTGTGTGAAGTAGCTCTTCCTTTTATATGTCCTAAGCCTCAATCAGTTTCATTGGATGACCCCTGCTTCTAATCTTGTGAGGGAGAAAAACCTCACTTTCTCTATACAATGGATGATTTTATAAGCCAGATTCCCTCCTTAGCCATCTTTTTCAGCACTAAAAAGCCCCAAACACTGTAGTCTTTTCTTGCAAGGAAGATGTTCCACCCCCCTGATCATGTTGGTTGCCCTCCTCTGCAACTCTTCCATCTCTGCAACATCCTTTTATTTATTATTTATTTATTTATTAGATTTATGTACCGCCCTTCCAAAATGGCTCAGGGCGATTCACAGCATGATAAAAACAATTAAAACAAACTAACAATTAAAATCAAACTATTAAAACACAATAAAACCAATAAAACAGCTAAAAGTCCTGAAAATCAGGGCAACAATTTAAAACAATTTAAAAGAGTTAATCATTTAAAACCCTGGAAGGCCAGGCCAAACAGATGGGTTTTAAGGGCTCTCCTGAAGGACAGCAATTGTCTCAATTACGAATTCCTGCCAGGAGTGCATTCCACAGCCCAGGAGCAGCTACAGAGAAGGCCCACCTCTGCACCGCCACCAGACAAACCAGTGGCAACTGGGGACGGACCTCCTCAGATGACCTTAACGTGCGGTGGGGAGCATGTAAAAGAAGGTGATCTCTTAGATAGCTCGGACCCAAGCCGTTCAGGGTTTCAAAGGTAATAGCCAGCACTTTGTATTTTGCCTGGAAACATATCGGCAGCCAGTGTAGCTGTTTCAAAACAGGCATAATATGGTCTCTCCGGGTTGCCCCGGAGACCAACCTGGCTGTCGCATTCTGAACTAACTGAAGTTTCTGGACTACGTACAAAGGCAGCCACACGTAGAGTGCATTGCAGTAGTCAAGCCGGGAGGTTACCAGCTGATGCACCACTGTTTTGAGGTCATCCTCTCCAAGGAATGAGCGCAGCTGTCGAATCAGCCGAAGCTGATAGAAAGCACTCCTGGCCATGGCCTCCACCTCAGATACCAGGGTGAGGCCTGGGTTCAGGAATACTCCCAAGCTGTGCACCTGCTCCTTTTGGGGGAGTGTAACCCCATCCAGCACAGGGAGATCTAACTCATCCCTCAGATTCTGAGCCCCCACAATGAGCACCTTCGTCTTGCTTGGATTCAGCTTCAATTTTTCTCCCTCATCCAGCCCATTACTGCCTGTAGGCAGGCATTTAGAGAATGAGTGCCATTTCCTGAAGATGAAAGGGAGAAGTAGATTTGGGTGTCATCAGCATACTGCTAGCACGCAGTACCAAATCTCCTGATGACCTCACCTAGTGGTTTCATGTAGACATTAAAAAGCATTGGTGACAGAATGGAGCCCTGGGGGACTCCATATAGCAGCTCCCATTTTGAGGAGCAACTGTCACCAAGCTCCAACATCTGGAATCTACCCGAGAGATAGGAGCGGAACGACTGCAAAGCAGTGTCTCCTATCTCCAACTTCCCCAGGTGATCCAGAAGGATACCATGGTCGATGGTATCGAACGCCGCCAAGAGATCCAGAAGAACCAGCAGAGTCACACTCCCTCTGTTGATTCCCTGGTAAAGGTCGACCAAGGCTGTCTCAACCCCATAGCCAGCCCTAAAGCCAGTTTGAAATGGATCTAGATAATCAGTTTCCTCCAAGACTGCCTGGAGCTGGTCGGCCACCACCCTCTCAATCACCTTGCCCAACCAAGGGAGATTGGCCTGTAACAGTCCATCACTAAGGGATAAAGAGAAGGCTTCTTTAGGAGTGGTCTAATCAATCCCTCCTTCAAACAAGGGGGCACCCTACCCTCCCTCAGTGATGCGTTTATATTAACTTGGCCATCTCCAACAATCTCCCGGCTAGATAGAAGCAGCCAAGTTGGGCAAGGATCCAGAGAACAGGTGGTAGGCCTCACCGCCCCAAGCAGCTTGTCCACATCCTCAGGAGTCACAGGTTGAAACTGATTCAATCTAATACTGCAGAAGGGATTGCTGGACACCTCCTCCATAGATCCTGCAAAAACAGTGGAGTCCAAGTCAGCCCGAATACAGGAGATCTTGTTTGCAAAAAACCCATTAAAGGCATCACAGCAGAATGCCCCCGGGGACTAATTTGAAGTAGAAAGAGCAGAAATCAAACTCCTCACAACCCGGGATAGCTCCACTGAGCGCAAACCTGCAGCCGCAATGTGCGCAGACCAAAAGCTCTTTTTTGCCCCACACACCGCAACTGCATAACTCATCAAATGGGTCACATGCTGTATCCTGTCAGATTCAAACCGAGTTCTCCTCCACTTGCGCTCTAGTCGCCTACCCAACTGCTTCAGCCCCCGCAGCTCCTCAGTATACCAAGGGGCCATTTTTGAAGCAGGTCGGAAGGGACGCTTAGGAGCAGTCATATCTACTGCCCTGATGAGTTCCTTGTTCCAGGTTCCCACCGGGGCATCGACAGAATCACTGGCTGCACCAACATCAAAATCCTGTGAGGTTGGCTGTGAGACCAACCTTAACCAGGTAGTGGTCCGTCCATGACAAGGGGGAAACGACAGGATCCCCCACCCACGGAACACCCCCCCGATCCGAACAAAAGACCAAATCAAGTGTGAGGCTGGCAACGTGAGTTGGTTCAGAAACTAATTGGGATAGGCCCATAGTTGTCATGGCCGCTATGAACTCCTGAGCCGCACCAGACAAGCCAGTCCCAAAGTAGATATTGAAGTTCCCCAGCACTAAAAGTCTAGGAGACTCCAACACCAACTCCGCGACCAGCTCCGTCAGCTCAGTTAGGGAGTCGGTTGGGCAGCGGGGTGGACGGTACACCAACAGAATCCCCAATCTATCCTTAGTTCCCAGCCACAAAAATATGTACTCGATATAAGTTAGCTGTCTCACAGGGGCCCTGGTAAGAGAAATGGTATTCTTATGGACCACAGCCACTCCCACTCCCCGCCCACATCCTCTAGGCTGCTCCACAACAGAATAACCTGGTGGGAGAAGCTGAGCCCACACATGACCACTCGCCTCCCCCAACCAGGTCTTGGTTATGCATGCCAGGTCAGCTCCCTCATCCACGATCAAATCGTGGACAATTTCGGTCTTATTCTGAACTGACCTGGCATTACAGAGGAGCAAGGCCAGACTCTGTAGGTCACTGGGGCTGCTCCCCGAGGCCTGGGAGTTGACAGAGCAGTTGGAAGTGGAAACAGTTATTAAATTACTAATTTCCCTTCCCCTGTAACGACCAGCTGCTCTGCCAGCGCTGATTCTTCTATTCCCCACCACAACAGTAATAGCTGTCCTTTTGGAGATCATTATGCGCAGAGGGGCTTCAAATTGTCCATATCATATCATATTTCCAAACTCTCAGTCAATATGCCACCATCCTCTCAGGGCACTTAACAGTGTCATAGACATGGTACTCTGGGTTTGGCTGAAAGGTCATTAGGAAAACAAATCAAACAGTGGATGATCAAAATGAGTGAAATTCTAGCAGCCATGGGTGTCACCATGCTGGAACCATGGACTTAATACTTTGCCTACTACTTTGCCAATTGGAGAAAGCACATGAATGAGAGACTAGAAAATCCATCCAGGTTAAGGAAAATTCCTGTTGACTTCAGTTGTATTGCGATTTCTGACTTTAAGCTACATTCGTGGAGGTTAGGTGCAGTCACATAAGTAAGGAACTTCTTTCTTTCTTTTAAAGGCACTGCCCACCACATCCCAGAAGCCCCCCTTGCAGGGGCATTTCTAGGGTGGGGCAGGCAGGGCACGTGCCCCGGGCGCCACTTGAAGGGGGTGCAATTTTTTAAAATGAACATTTAAAAAATGGCTGCCAAAAACAAAATGGCCACTGCACATGCTCAAATGGCCTCTGTGAGGCCATGGGCCATGCCAGGCCTCACAGAGGCCATTTGAGCATGTGCAGTGGCCATTTTATTTTTGGCAGCCATTTAAAAAAACCCATTATTTTTAAAAATGGCCACCGAACATGCTCCAATGGTCCCTGTGAGGCCCTAGGCCTTGCTAGGCTTTGCAGAGGCCATTTGAGCATGCATGGCGGCCTCCAAAATGGCCACCATGCCGATCTTTGTAGTCTCAAACAGGCCCAAAAATCAGCCCAGGTCAGGCTGCAGCAGTGAATAAAGAGGCTGGCAGGAGGATGGGGGTCCTTTGCAGCCCCCCACCATGGCCTTTAGGAAGTCCCCGAAAGGGGCTATAGGTTTTTGTTTTTTTTTTTTTAATTTAATATAAGTCACTGTACACATATTCAGTTTGGCACTATGTACAGAGGGCTTGTGAATACTGAGTGGAAGCTTATGAGCTAGGATTGTATTCATTTGCTCTTACTTTGCTTCTTGTGATAAGTAAGTTAAATGTGATGCCTTAATAATAAGGCTATTAATGGTGAGTTTGTCTTTGAATCAGTGTGAAATCTTTAGTATTAAGGCCCACTGGGAGTTTCTTGCTGCTCTCTTTCTCTTATTTTAACTGTCTTTCTGAAATACTAGAATATATTCCAAGCAGTAACACAGTTTACTCTGCATATCCTTTAATTATTTTCAGAGTATCTGGGAAAGGCAAATTCTCCATTTATTTTTAAAACTGATGTAATAGTGATGCTACAGTACATAGTAGAGAATTAGACAGGCATTTCTGTTTAGTTTTCCAAGTACAGCTCCACATAGTATTTGGGTATTTCATGAGCCCCAGCATACTGAAATTTGTAGTTTTCCAGCATTTTTTGGTCTGGCTATGTCCACTGCTAAATACTTTTTGAAATATTAAAAGATTAATGAGCTTGATTTGTATTTTTCAGCTGATAGTATGGTAAAGTTATCTGAAAGATGGGTGTCAGATGTTTGGCCAGGGGGCGCAATTTCAGTGCTTACCCTAGGCGCTATTTTCCCTAGATACTCCTCTGCCCCCTTGAACCACCAAACTGGTTCGTGATTGGGCTGAACTGGTATGAAACAGTTTGTGGAATCTTGAACCAGTGCATGAAGCTTGATTTGTGCACATGCCTAGTTTTAAGTCTTTCATAATATTCCGACAGAGCAATAATGTGGAAGCATTACCCCTAAGAAGCTCATCACAGTGCTAAAGAAGAGAACTAGGAAATAGGGGCGTTGCTGCCATCTTGCTTGGAAGGCACAGTAGGAAGGGAGCTAAGAACTGATCCCTTACACTAGGGGTCAAACTACAGCCCTTCTGCTGTTGCTGGCCTACAACTCCTATCATCTCCAGTCACAATGCCCAGTACCCAGTGATGATGGAAATTGTAGGCCAACATCTGCAGGAGGGCTGCAGTTTGACATTCCTACTTTACACTATTGTCTGGGGAGGGGAGGCATGCTGATCTTGGCTGGAACCATGGGCATTCAAAGAAAGGGGCAAGGGAGGCAGTTCCCCATCCCCCTAATGAGCCAGTCCAAGTGAATTCAATGGGGTTTACTCCCAGGGTTATGAGATTGCAGATTTTACATACTCACTCACTATCCTGAAAAAGTCCTGCAGACACACCCATGATTGAGACATTGCTCCAATGGAACTTAATCATCTCTTCTCTTTCCATATAGAAGACACTGGGAAAGCAGACATGGAACATCTACTGTCCTAGTGAAGACAATTCAGTATCTCCCCCATGCCCTATCCTCTCCAAAGGAGAAAGTAAAGAACCAGATGTTTAGAATGGGCTGGAATGCAGCATACACTTAACCCACATTATCGGAGGAAAGCAGGTACTTTGCCCTAACTAGGGGTGTGCATGGATCACAATCTGCGCACTGGTCTGAATTTGGACTGGTCTGCGGTCTGGTTTGGCCAAAGCTGATTGAAGTGGAGGTCTGGCTATTTTTAAAGGTGCTGCTTGCCGCTGCCGCTGCCGCTGCCGCCCCCACCCCCACCCCCGAGTCGCCCCGAACTGCCGGACCAGGCCACCGGACTGTGGTGCTGCCCCTGACAGTCTGTACATGGCGTGGCTCCAACACTCACCTGGCCTCAACACATGTGTGAAGGCCATCTGCATGGTCAGCATGTACAGAGGCCAGGTGAGTGATGGTGCTATGCAGGCTGTCAAGGGGAGTGCTGCCACAGCAGGAAGCTGCTTGGAGTGCTGATCTGGCTGCATTGCTTTCAAAGGCGCTGCTTGCCACCGTGTCCCTCCCCCGGAGCTGCCTTGAACCGCTGGACCAGGCTGTGAGACTGCGAACGGATTCGAATTTGAACCGGTGCATGAACTGCGGTCCATGCACACCCCTAGCCCGAAAACTAGTAACAACCCATTTAGTTTCTACATAATTTCCCTCCAACATGTCTTGTTAGATGGAGCTAATTGCTAATAAATGAGGGGAATTAACAAGTTGTTTGCTAAAGCTACCAGGTGTTTTTTTAAAGTTCATCAAAACGTCCCAATATCTACTGGCAAATTTCCAAAATTTAAATATCTGGGTAAAATCAATATATGATGAATGCTTGAAAGTTATCGTGACATCTATGAGCTATAATTTTTCCATTTTTAATTACTCAAGTGACTGTCCATGTCATTTCACTTATGACAAAATGGAAAAAAGAAAGAGCACCCTAAGAGTTACCAAAAGAAAAACAGAGGGGAAAAGAAGAAACACAAAAAAGAAAGAAAGAAAAAACTCAAACCCAAAATTTATATGTATGGAGAAATGTTGAAACAATTTGAGCATCAGTACTATTCTGTGGCTTATTGGATCAATGAGTGACAGTTCAGTTTGAGGTTGTGATGTAGTTTGATCTTCTTTATAAATACTACACGAATAATAAATCTTACTAGATTTAATTGAAGACACAAAACTAACAGCTGACATGCTTCAGTGCCATTTTGAACTTCTAACGCAAGGGTTTTGAGAGTCTAATCAACATGGAACAGAATTCATATAGTCAAACTAAATTGGTTAAATTTGCGGCTCAAGGAGCTGAGAGAACAAACTCCTAAGGAGTACAGTGGAATTATTTTGACTATAATTTCTCTTTCATTATATTCTTTGGGGCTTTCCTTCATCTAATTTTGTTACCCTCACTGATCTCCTGGAGAGAGAAGCACTCTTCAGATGTTATACAAAAAGCAGGGACGCTGTACAGCATCTCAAGAGAGCACCCTCAAGCGCTGGCCCTGCACGGACACACTCAGAATCACCACCCATCTGCTGTCCAGTTTTTGTAATGGCGGGGCTTCCGAGATCATCAGCGGGAGTGGGGGGTGGATGGGAGGAGAGCTGGTCTTGTCCTAGCAAGCATGGATTGACCCCTTTGGTAAGCAGGGTCCACCCATATTTCCATTTGAATGGGAGACTACATGTGAGTACTGTAAGATCCTTAGGGGATGGGACTGCTCTGGGAAGAGCACCTGCATGCTGCATACAGAAGGTTCCAAGTTCCCTCCCTGGCATCTCCAAGGTGAGAGAGACTCCTGCCTGCAACCTTGGAGAAGCTGTTGCCAGTCTGTGTAGACAATAGGGAGCTAGAGGGACCAACGGTCTGACCCGATATAAGGCTGCTTCTTGTGTCCCTTTTACTTTAGGACACACTCTTGAGACACCATACTTGAATACACTTGCTTTTTTAAACAGCATCTGAAGGCTACAGTCAGCTAGCAATCTAAGCAATAATCTAGGGCAGAGCTGCACAATTTTGGCCCTCCAGCTGCTTTTGGACTACAACTCCCATACTCCCCAGTCACAATGGCTATTAACATGGGATCATGGGAGTTGTAGTCCAACATCTGCAGGAGAGCCAAAGCTGTGCAGCCCTGATCTAGGGACACAGTAATATGTTGTCATAACAGGATGATATGGTGCAACTGTAACTACAAAGAATAATTTTCTGTTTAAAAAAAAATATCCCAGGAAATTGGTATTTGGAATGTTTTGTTTTTCATCTAGGTAGAAAAAGAATAACCCAAATTCTTTTGGCATCTATAGAGCAGGATCTGAATTAACCATCTTTTTGTATTCTTGGCAAATGGCTCATCAGTTTTGTAATGGATTAAAGAAACCTACAAGCATTCACTTCTCTTTTATATAGGTTTCTAATGTCAAAACGTTGGCTTTAGTATATGAGCTGCTTTCAGTATTTAAAACCATGTTTTAAAAGGAAGACAGGACTGCCAAGCTCAAGATTTATTATAGTGTTTTTATTAGCAAACTTTCATTGGAAAGTTCTGGGTGTGCTAATAGAGCAGGCACATGGGCTTCAGTGTTTGGCATATGACACTCAACAGAATTGCACTTTGTTGCTATGGTTCTGTTACAATACTGTGAATTTTCAGGACAAGACTCATAACCAGCCTCTACTGCTGTACTACTCTCTATACAATTCCACTCCTTCTGGTTAGCCTTCACACCTGGAGCAGTTTGTGATAAGTTCTGCATACCCTCGGTTTCAGCTTTCTTGCTTTGCTTTGATGCAGAAATCTCCTTTTCATTCCCATTTACTTCAGTGACCCATTGGTCTCTGTAGTTACTAGCAAGTCCCTTTTGATTACTGGACGTGCTTTTTTCCATTTCACAATATGATTTCATTAGTGAACCAGCATTGTTGCAGATAAATGGTGAAGAACTTGCTTCCTTTGGAAGAGTTCTTAAATTCTCCTCTGTGTTTGGAAGACTGTGGGATTGAAAATGTTGCATGGAATGGAAAAATATATTTCTAGGGAGTGAATTCTGAACTGGAGGTCTTTTTAATCTGCCCTGTAGACAGTTACAGTGGAGAACATGCTGGACAGCATTCACATAACCATCAGAAGAATGGTGCAAAGCATTGATGGGAACCAGAGAACTCTGGATATGCACATTTCCAGATGAAGGAGAGCAGTGGTAGCATAATGTTTCATTTAACTGTTGACATGACCGTGGGCTCCATTTCATGTCCACATGCTTATATCCACCTGAACAATTACACTGTTGGTTTTGAGACATCAACTGGCAAGGGATATTCTGCTCGCCAGAAGACGTCACGGCTGATCCAGATTCAGTTTTAGTGCTTATGTTCAGTTCGTTGTTATATGCTGACTGGGGAAGAACACATGTGTTTGGGGGTCTACCATTGAAAAGTTCAGAACAGATGTGTGTTTCTTCATAGGTTCTCTTCTCCGATGCACTGCACTTGTTGGTATGCAATGCTAAAGGCTCTAGCTCATAATGATCATGCTCCAAGTCTGGTTTTTGACTTCGAGAGTCCAACTTGTATTTGTTAGGAGAATTAGCTTTGTTTTGTTCCCCATCTCCTTTGTTTCCTGACAATGCCTCAGAAAAAGCGCTACACTGCAGTTTTTTTGGCAGAGGAATCTGACCACAGGTTCCTTGGGGCCCAAGGCAACGGCACATGCACTGGAAAAAGAAGGTTGCAAAAGCCCAACTGATGCACATAATAAGCATCATGAAGGTGCCAAGTTGAGTGTATGCTAAAACCGTGGAAGGCATCATCATTGCTCCAGCTACAAATGTGGTCAGTGCAGCCATAGCAATTGCTGAACCCATGCGGCTCAGGGAGAAGATTACTTTTCCTTCTCGATCAGGGTCAGGAGCTAAGCGGTAAGCAACTCCATAATGGACAGCAAAGTCTACTGATAAGCCAACAGCAACCGATATGGTGACAGACTCCAACACATTTAGTTCCCATCCAAGAAGAACAAGAGAGCCGACAGTGACAAATATCGTTCCAGCTATTGAAACTATTGCATAAAGGCTTATTATTATATTCCAAGTTGTAAGCAGCATTACACTGAAAGCAACAGCAACTGAAAGACCCATGGCAATCAAAGTACCATCAGAGAGACTGTCCTGGAGGTCATAGAATTCTAAATTACTCACAAACCACCCATTACTTAGACCCTCAGGAGCAGTAATAAGCTCATTTGAAATCCATGAATCCACCTCCCTATAGAACTGATGCATCTTCTCATAAGCCAAGGTGAAGAGGTAGGTGCTCTGGAATTCCAATACTACTGCTCTGATGGTATCATTGATGTCAAAGCGAGGTCCAGGGGTCTTGCTGTCCAGGTGGTACCCTGTGCTCCTCTCAAGCTCCATGATGGCCCTCTTGATACATAACTCAAAAACTTCCTGTTTGTAGGGAAAGCTCCAGTGACTGCAGCAGGGATAAAGAGCCGGCTCATCACAATCCTGATTTTCCATCCACTGTTTAAATGTTTCAATGAAGCAGCTTGTGAAGTCTTGCTCTTCCGTTTGATAATAAAAGGTTTGATTTCTCAGCTTCTGACAGAACTTTAAAATCCAGAGCTGTGAGTCTGGGCTTGCAATATTAAAAGCGCTGTCGAGTTTTAGCTTTCCTTTACTTTTAGGATTTAAGGGATCCCCATTATCTTCAGAAGAGACACCCCAGATAATAGTGATGGGCATATGAAGCTCCTCCCCATGATGGACACGTTCAAACATAAAAAGCTTTTTGAACTCAGCATCGTAACGTTCAAAAGGGTGAGAAGACCGGAACACTTGAAACTCTGCGAGTTCCAGTGATGGGAGCTTCATCTTTGGATTCACGCACACAATATATGCTCCACCAACAGTTAAGGCTAGAAACCAGACCAACCAGATGTAGCGAAACTTGATAACAATGCATGGCAACACTTTTTCAAAAAAGATCCTGGATGCTTCGGAGAGGGCAAAAATAACCTTATGGCACATTTGGCACAGCACTGTGCAGCAGCTTTTGTGACTGTACACCCTTGCCTGAGGCTTTCTGAAACAGCTAAATATATTGAGCAAGTACCGTTCATGTAACACAACGACTGCGGGTAACCATGTTACCATTAGAACATAGTTCACTAATATGGCAGTGCCAGCATAAACACCAAAACATCTGATTGCTGTGATATTGCTGACATAATTGGCATAGAAGGCAGCAGCGGTAGTAAAACTGGTAACAAACATGGAAAGAGCAGCATGTTGCAAGGTGATGCTCACCGTCTCCGATGTTTCGGCATGAGACTTATCAAATTTTGTGTAGTTCCACACATCACACAAGACGAAAGCATCATCTGCTCCAATACCAACGAGAATAATCAGTGCAGTGAGGTTCATAAAGGGGAAAAACTCAAAATTAAATACTACCCGATAAAGGAAGTAAGAAACAATCAAGGAGCTAATTATTGCAAACATGGTCATCAGTGTGATAAACATGGACTTTGTATATATGCACATGACTAAAAGAACAATCACAATGGCTATAGCAGGATACACGGTATCCATTAAAAGATAATCTTGGAATAAGCTGTGCTTTATCCCAAACTCAATCCCTGTGATGGTGGTTATTCCATCAGAAGAGTTCCAATTCTCAAAGTTATCTAAGTAGATATTCATCATGCTCTCCCCCTTTTCAGTAGGTGAAAAGAGCATGCTGTACTTTAAAGCTGGTAAAACATAGTCCATGGTCTTTGGGCTTAGGAAATCTTTGTCTACTAGGTAGTGGAGGATCTGGTAAACAGCATTGTACTTTGTACATTTACGAGGCACGTTTGTACATTTGAGCTGGTCCTTCCTCCTGGCTGCCATATCCCAGCAATCTGGCCCCAGAGTCCCATTGTAGTAGTATTTGGCACATGTACGGAGCAGCTTCAGAGTATGAGAAACATCTCTCTCCACAATCTGCTGACAGGATGATCTGTTGTTTAAAATGGCAATATAATTGCCTAGTGTCCAGCTGGGACAGCATGAAGCAGCAGTGGTCCTCTGGCAGAGATCACCAAACTGAAAATGGGATCGTATCTGTGTAAAGACAAATATAGAGAATTACAGTACAATGCAGAAATGCAGAACTAAGAACCATTTAACATCATCATCCACAAAGACAATAAAACTTTGTTTGGCTTATGGCTGCAAATAAAATGATTAAAATGATTATAAAACTTTCTTCCTACCATCCCTAAAAATTACATCAACCGTGGGCTCTCCCAGAAAGCATTTTGAAGTGATTTGGTGCCAATCTTTGAGATCCTTAACCAGAAACACTTTGAGCTCAGTCTCTCCCTTATGCACATTTAAAGGAAGAGTAACTTAAATTACACAATTGGTGGTTTAGAGGACTGAAAAAAATTGTGCAAATGATGAGCTAATGAGATGCAATGTTAAAGATAATCTGCTTTGGAGACTACAGCTAATGCTTGAAGATCCATTTAGTGCACACAAAAAGCCAACAGGCCTGGTTAGGATTAGTTCACTTTTAGAAATCACAAGAGGAGGGCATGAGAAGCAGCAGCAATTACTTCCACATCTTGAAAATGACGACACTGGAGATTCTTGTGAATAGTTTTAGCTGCATTTGCACAGATGTGAGCTCATGTGCAAAATGGAACATTTTAACCTGGCAATCAAAACTTGGCCATATCTTTAGCTGTGTTAATAACTGTTGGTGGGGAATGACTTAGTGGACAAAACTCTAATCAAAATTTGTTTATTTCATTCAGTCTGCTTTTCGAGTAGGTCAATAGCTTTTCTCTTCTACACTGGGTCAAGAAAGGACAACAATGGAACCAAACAGATAGAGGCTGGGTTTAGTACACACACACCATTTTAAATTCTCAACCTGCTTAAAAGATTGTCCTGACTGGACAATAGTAAACCCACCCACAAGCCACAGTGAACATACATTTCTGAAAAGTGGCTTGCGACCACAGAAAAGCCACCCCCCGCCAAACATACTTCTAGCCCAATGCTATCCATGTTTGCTCAGAAGTCAATCCACCGTGTCCAGTGGAACTTACTCTCTAGTAAACCTGTTTAAGACTACAGCCCTAACAGCTTAACATGCACTGACTGTAGCATAGCCAAACCCTGAATATGTATGTAGATGCTTTTTCAGGCCAGTCTTTTGAACAGGTTCTTACATCAACAGGCTACAGATAAATAACTACATGGACTAAGCCCTAGCAGGCCACATGCTGTATGAAAAAGCTCCACTGGACATAGGAACAAAGGAAGCTGCCATATATCGAGTCAGACCATTGATTCATCTAGCTCAGTATTGTCTACACAGACTGGTGGCAGCAACTGCTCCAAGGTTGCAGCCCTATCTTGGAGATGCTAGGGAGGGAACTTGGAACCTTCTGCTCTTCTCAGAGCAGCTCCATCCCCTAGGAGGAATACCTTACAGTGCTCACAATTTAAGTCTCCCATTCATATGCAACTAGGGCAGACCCTGCTTAGCTAAGGGGACAAGTCATGCTTGCTACCAGAAGACCAGCTCTGCTCCCTCAGAAAGACAGCTTTCTGCAGACATGATGGCAGCAGATAATCAACATTTCTCTGATGCCATCACTACTATGGAGTACTCCTGCAGTTGGGCTCTAATTTGCGTTGAGTTAGGTATGGCTCAGGTTTGGCTCCACTGCTGCGCAAGCCATCTTGTCTGTCATTTTCACCACCAACAATTCTGTGATAGACCACTGAGTTCTGTTCAGGCCCGGACTGGCCCACAGGGCAACAGGACATATTCCCAGTGCGCCCCACCCACAGTGCGCCCCACAGCACTCGGCAGCCCCTGCGCCCCGCCACACTCAGCAGCAGTGAATATTCCCACCCTTAAGTACCCATTCTGCTCAAAACCCAGCACCCTCTCCACATACATTCCACTGCCCCCAGTCCAGCCCTGGTTCTGTTGGCTCTGTGGTGGGGGAGAGGTCACTCAGGCGTGATCGTGTGGCAGCTGTATTAATTGGGCAATACCCCAGAGCCAGCAAAAATCCAGTCAGATCTATACGTTTCTGAAGGCACAGCACCTTAACAGGTCTCCCCCACCCTTGCCATTATATATTTATGCTACCACAGGCCCCTTCAGACCTAGAAATCTTGGTGACTGCATCAGCGCAGCACTGTTTGGGGAGCAGGCTGCCCATTAATTAGTTAGGCCTGAAAAGCTTTAGAATTAAATATTTTAATGCACATCTGGACTCACTAGTCAAATTTCCTGGTTGGAATGCATAACAAAGAACCAATCCTGAATACACTTATGTACATTCCCAATATTATTATAGGATTAGTCTTACTGAGTCAGTTACACACATGCTTAAGCATCTGAAAGCCAGGCAGATTTCAGACATTCAAGCATTTTCATTTTGAGTCATACTGAAATTGCTTTGGCTTATTATATGCAATCCTTTTATAGCACAGACAAAAACCAGGATTTAGGGATTGATTGTTATAAAAGATTTAATATGGGCTTAATTTTGTCAAACAATCTCAGAACAAGAATGACCTGGCATTCCATAAAAACAGGATAATTCACATTTGATTGTTTCCAGATAAAAACACTCACACATGAAACCTCAGGAAAAAAATGAACAACCTAATAAATAAAAGGAAGCACTGGAATGCCATCTCTTTATTTTTCATGGCACATCTCCAGTTTTATCAAGGAGAACACAATATGCAAGGTCTTGGGGTCAGCCAGATGAGCTAGGAGGAAAAGACTATTGTCCACTTCATTGATTCAAGTTCAAGTTGAAACAATGAGTGTTGTTTGCTCTTCTTCAGCATGCAGGCCGTAATATGTTTGCTGCTGAAGTAACCATCGCTGAAGATAAAGATGAATTGGCAGCCAGGACTGGGATGGAGAGACTTCGCCTGGAACTTATCAAAAAGCCTCATGAAAACATTTTGTTTTAGAAATATTGCTAGCACACTCAAAGGATATGTCCTGTTTTGTTGCTTGATCAAAAGATGTTGTCGAGGCCACATTGTGCATGCTAGATCAGAGAAACCATTATTTCCTACCTGGTATATCTAAAGAAAATATTGTGCATATACTATTACTTATTTATTTTATTATATTTCTCTATGGCCCCATCGATCAGCTCAGCGGGTTGCAACAGACAAAACATAAACCTAATCAATTAAAATCAACAAAGCAATCAAAAACTAAGCAATATATAAAAGAGTGTAAAACCATTTTTAAAACCCTGGAAGGCCAGACCAAAAAAGTTAAGGGCTTTCTCTTAATGGTATATGTTCCAAATATTGGAATGTTCCAAGTACTATGTTCCAAATACTGCACATATAAGAAGCCTAAATGAAATACTGTGCATATTCTGAGCCACTTACTGCACAGTACTACACAGATGGCAGGGAAGCACCCACACTGTTGTGGAACCAGGCAGTTCGCCTCCATCTTAAAGTTATGTGACACGATGGCCACTGGAACGGCTTTGTTCTTCAGGGGTGCGCTGTGCAAGCAGTGCCCTGCTGCCCTCAAATTGCTATGCAGTATGTCTAGGCATATTGTGCATATACTGTACTATTGTGCACCTTCTATTTGTCTTCCAATGCGTACTGCAGGCAGCCCTGATGTGCTATCTAGGGCCCTTTCTTGGTTCATTTGGGGAGCCAGTCAGGCCTGTGGGGCCTTGCCATTGCTCCACTGTGTGAAGTACATGCCTTTATGCCCTAGAACTAAAGCAATACACCTCTGTAAATGTAACACTGTAGGGAAAACTTGGTAATGGCAGACAACCTGCCTTTCAGGAGGCTTTGTCCATCATGATCTGATCTTCTCACTGAAGAACTATTGTTAAGTTTAAAAAACCAACAATAGAGGGTTTCTCAAGTGCATAAATCACTGCTAAAAATACACTTAGATGCATCTTGGAACAGGTTTTTCTCTGTGACTCTATGTTAGTTGGAAGCACTGTGGAGAGAATGTTCAGATCACTTGAAATTTAAAAGTATATGGTTGATTGTAGAAAAGTCAAATGTCAGCAGTACACAAAATGGAGGTGTGCCCCATAGCCACTCTGCATATGGCATTACCATTAAGATTATGAGAGTGCCATGTGTAGAACAGTTACAGGATATAAGTCCAAATACAAGCAAACCAGATGGCTAGCACTGATAGAGCATGCCCCAAGACAATTATGTTTGAATGGTACACAGCTGGCAATACAATACACCTCCCTTTCGATATGCTGGGAACTTATAATCAAAGCTTTCATTAACA
Source organism: Hemicordylus capensis (assembly GCF_027244095.1). NCBI lineage: Eukaryota > Metazoa > Chordata > Lepidosauria > Squamata > Cordylidae > Hemicordylus > Hemicordylus capensis. The sequence goes on from NC_069657.1 coordinate 411,538,754, forward strand.
GCATAGAAATGCTGAGGAAAATACGTTGTTAAATCTTAAAGTAGTCCTTAAGCTTAACTTTCAAAACTCCAAAGCAGTTGTATTTGCTTCCACTGTAGTTAAGGCCCTGGCTTCACTTTAAAAGCAGTGGGACCTTTAAGAGCATGAATTGAAAAGAGATATGGACAGCAGCCAACGAAAGAGAGACTAATAAAGATTAAAACCACAGAAGACTCACGGTAATTTCTCATTACTATGTAAGGCAGCATCTTTTCAAAGTTCCAGAGGTTTGCAACAGGGCAAAACTGTTTTCTAAACACAACACACGCTTGAAAGCACCATATATAATGGTCCTGTTAGAAAAACTAGCTTTCTTCACATTATTATTCATGTTATACCACCCATTCCATTAAACCTTTTAAGTTGGTGGATTTTTATAACAGGGAACCATCTGTTTTAATGTCTGCTGCTTCTCCAAACATACAGGATAGAGGGGCTACATTTCTAAAGATAAAGTAATAACCCAAGGAGCTGCCATCTGGCTGAAAATAAGCCCACTATTTTTAAGTGATCTTGATCGGGCTCATGCTGGCTATAATGAATAATACCTATAAAGTGCCACAAAAGAGAGAGTCCACGCAAATGTGCTGGCAAGCTGCCCGACTGCTTGTATAAAATCAAATTACACTAGAAATAGGATTTTTTTTTTAAAGTTACAACAATGTAGAAATGGACACAGCTTTAAAGCATCCTTTACAGACTCTCTCATTTTGTTATCTAAAGCCTTTTTTGGAAGAAAGCTTGCAGTGCCAAGAGATAATGGGGGACTAACATCAAAAGCAGAAGTCATCATTAAGAAGCAACTGAAAACATTTATTTTTACATATAACTTGCCCAATCCCTAGAATCCAGGGTGAGCTGCACAAGCCTTTCAATAATTTGAGAAGAAATACGAATCATTCTCTCCAGAGAACTAACAAATCAGTTTCCTACCCACGTATTCCTGCAAGTGCACACCCATTCCAAAGGGTTCTCCATATTTCCACTAAATGGAGAGCTGGTCTTGTGGTAGCAAGCATGAATTGTCCCCTTTGCTAAGCAGGGTCCACCCTGGCTTGCATTTGAATGGGAGACTACAAGTGTAAGCAATGTAAGATATTCCCCTTAGGGGATGGGGCCATGCTGGGAAGAGCATCTGCATGCTTGCATGCCGAAGGTTCCAAGTTTCCTCCCTGGCATCTCGAAGAAAGGGCTGAGAGAGACTCCAGCCTGCAGCCTTGCAGAAGCCACTGCCAGTCTGTGTAGACAATACTGCGCGAGATGGACCAATGGTCTGACTCGGTATAAGGCAGCTTCCTATGTTCCTACAAGCATTCATCCTTCCCTTTTCTCAGCTTGCATGTCCTCTCACAATGTTGGGGTATAGCAGTCCAATATAGGCAAACCTCGCTAGTTACGGACCCGACACCCATGGTTCCGCGTATCTGCATTTGGGTAATTGACACCCCACCTTGGCATACGTGGAGAGGAAAGGATTAATTTTTGTGTCTGGAAATTACCTCTGAGGTCATTTACAGCCACCATTTTCAGAAAAGGAGCCATTTTGTAGCTCTTTTTAAAAAAACAATTTTTCTCACGGGTTTTTGTGGGGAACTGTGGCTGAGCGGGGGGGCGCATTCCTGGACAGGTAGAGACTTGTGGAGCATGGTAGAGCACTTTTTTCCCTTTCTGGGGGGTGTTTTTCACCAATTGTTGCCCATTTTCCCAGTCTCCAAGAAACTAGCCCACTCCCATTCCTATAATGCCCCATTATCCGTGGTTTCATCATCTGCAGTTGTAGCAGAGAATGGAATCCCCACAGATAATGGGGTTCACCGGTATCCCATAAAAATCAAACTTCCCTTTCTCCCTGCCCATACAACAGTATATACTGCTTGCTGCCAACATATACTGCCAACATCTGTGACTCCAGCACCTGTCAAAGCGTACCTAGTGATAAGCTCACAGATCATCACAGATATGCAGCACGATCTGTGCTCTTTACTTCAGCACAGACCTTGCACCAGTTAAGGTCCATTAGTTAAAACCAGACTTTGCTCTCAACTATGTGCAATGTTAACTTCTAACACATGCAATAGGAACTCGTGCAGCCCCTGAAGCTGCCAGTTACTTTTTACATTTTGGTTCCTTAGGGGAATAAAAAAAGGCCCTGACTATTCTAGTGATGGAAAACATTCTCTCCTGATCAGAGAAGTCAAGACCAAAGTGTCTTCTTTCATCCCCTTGTGTTCTGAAGAGGAAGCAAACTTTGCTTTCTCAGAACTCCAGGATCTGGATCAAATTATTTTTTGGTATTTACACAGTATATATGGCTGTCTGGGTTCCCTATTGCCAATCTATTCCCTTTAGAGGTTACAGGTCTAAGCATCACACCCAACATAATGCTGACAAACTGCTTTAAGGGGAATTAAAAATGGGCAAAAAGAAAGTTACTTTCTGGCATACTTTTGAAGGATAAGAGATGACAGAAAGCAAGCAAGGGGGGAAAGCAAAGGCATGTTCTGAAATACGCTTTACTAAACCCTTCCCCAGCATCCCCCCATCCAATTTCTCAAAACAGGAAATGTTGGAGAAAAGAAACAGATGGCATTGTTAAGCTTGAGAAGGGTTCACCGAGAAATGTTGGGCTGCATCCTTATCACCGAAAAGGCAAAGTTAATTCTGTCGTAATGGCTACCTGTTGATAGCAGACTCTATCATTTCATGACAGGAAAAAGACAAAAATTTTGACATGTATTTTTTATCATATTAAGTTACATATCTTTATTTACCCTCAAATTATCCACATTGCACATTGATTTTATTGCTGGTAAATTCCACAAGTTCTCTCCATCTGTTGATGTAAACACCACACGTGAATAGCGGTCACCTGAAAAATAATATTGATATATTGAAAAGGTTTCTGATGTCACACAGCTTCAGAGCTAATGTACTGTCAATAAGACAGAAAACACAAGAGGCTGCTTGTGGTGCAGACGTACAGCTGAGGACATTGAAGCCACCTAGCTATAGGGCTGTGTCTAAAACGTCTTCTGGACTGCAGAAATGTGTTTCCAAGAAAATGTGTTTGTGCATGTGTATCAATTCAAGCAGCTCAGTTAACTGTGCAGAATTAATTTTAAGAAAGACTGAGTAAACATTTTGTGGTAGCAAATTTTTCACAAGTTATATGCTGAAGGATTCTAGTGTCAAGTGTATTGTTTTAGAATATTAAAATACACACTTGCAATATCATTATAGTTTTATAGGTATAATGAAATCCTAGCTCACTGGAGCCAAAATGACCCATATGCTTTGGGGTATGAGGCAGGATTCAGAGAAGAAACAATTACTTCTTCCACTGATTTTAACAGCAAGTAGAAGAGGTCTGTGGACTAGGGATGTGCATGGAACCGGCGGGGGTGGTGGTGGTGGCTTGAGGGTGGAGGGGAGAATACCTTTAAGGGCGGGGGAAGGTGCTCTTACCCCTCCTGCTGTGTTTCCCCTGCCGGAGCTGCAGTTTAAAAGGATCCAGCGGGGCAGCAGCCGTTGCCTCATTGGACTGGAAGTGACCCAACATGCGCACACACCCGGCATGAGGCAACAGAGTGGAAGGCTGCCACCCTGCCGGACCCTTTTAAACTGCAGCGCCGGCGGGGAAACATGGTGGGAGGGGTAAGAGCACCCTCTCCCGCCCTTAAAGGTATCCCCCCTCCACCTTCGAACCGGCTCGAACGCAGGTCCATGGAACCAGTTCAGCACTCCTAGAATGGAGCACTGAACGGTTCCGTACACATCCCTACTGTGGACCCACTTTCCCCCATCCCTACAGAAGTGCAAAACTGACCAAGACTCTCCAGTTTCCATATCAGTCCCACACCATCTGGAAGAAGGTAGCACTAAGCAATTTACTTCCAGCAATGAGAAGCAAGGATGGACAGGAGGTGATTTCTTTCTACCCCAAACCTCAAAAGAACTGCAGAGAGAATGCAAGCATCAATAGATCACTTCAAAATAATCTTCAGAGGATAGATGTTATTTTCTCCCACATGTGTGTTTGTGTGTGTGTGGAGGGGGGGAGATTGTGTACACGTTAAGTAATGAAGGAGCTGACCTGGCTTGTATAACTAAGACCCTGTTGGGGGCGGTTAGTGGTCCTGTGTGGGCCCAACTTCTTTCCGCAGGGTACTATTTGCTGAGCAGGTTAGGAGAAGTGGGGTGGTGGTATGTGGAGTGGCCATAAGAATGACATCTCCCTTACTCTCTGTAAGGGATCCCTGTGAAAGAATTGACTTGTATTGAGTGTATGTACCTTAGGCTGGGGACTTGAGATAGATTGGGCAGCCCTCTATTTAGGGCTGCCTTTGTGCGGAATTTGGAAAGTTCAAAATGCAGCAGCCAGATTGGTCTCTGGTGTATCCCAGAAAGACCACGTTATGCCTGTTTGTAAACAGTTGCACTGGGTGCTGATATATTTCCAACAAAGTACAAACTGCTGGTTATTACCTTTAAAGCCCTGAATGGCTAAGGTCCGGGTTACCTGAGAGAGCACCATTCTCTAGAAGATTCCCATTGTTCATTAAGATCACCAGAAGGGGGTCCATCTTGGGTGCCAGCAGTTCATTTGGTGGTGACCTGGGATCTGGCCTTCTCAGTTGTTGCCCCGGGTTGTGGAATGCGCTCCCCATGGATATAAGAGGATTGTCTTTCTTGGAGGCCTTCAGAGAGCCTTAAAGACCCATCTTTTAGCCTAGCTTTTAATGAGATCTAGTTTTAATTTTAATCTGGTTTAAATGTTTCTATCTTCTTTATATATAATTCTCTCAATTGTACCCATCGCGAATCCCATGCCTGCTAATCCCATGTATGGCAGCTCTCGTGAGACTTTGCGAGCAGCTGCTGGGAGATAAGCAACAGGGACAGAGGGAGAAAACAGCCATGGCGGCTGTTGGAGCCATAACTGCTGGTGGAGCTGTGCCAGCGGGAGGTGGCAGCCGGCCAGTGGAGCTGTGCTGGCAGGCTCCTGGCAGAGCCATGCTGGCGGGAGAAGGTGGCCAGCCGGTGGAGCTGTGCTGGCAGGCAAAGCCGCGCTGGCAGGAGGAGCCGAGGAGGCACCCGGCAGACTGAAGGAGGTAGTGGCGGGCCAGCCAGAGGTGGCTGGCAGATGGGTGGGTGGGAAGTTAGGCCCCAGCGGGTGGCCAGCGAGAAAACAACAGCGGCAGCGGTGAGTGGGAGAAAACGGCTGGGCCAAACTAGAGGCGCAGAGGCTCTGTGCCCGGCCCAGCTAGTTTTATTTTAATTGTTTTATTATGTGTTCTTGATTTTAATGTAAACCACCCTGAGCCACTTTAGGAAGGGCAACATATAAATTGAATGAATGGATAAAAAAATAAAATAAAATGTAACTTCTACTATAATAATCTAAGGCTGCAATCCTAAATACATTGACTAAGATGTATTACTAAATACGTTTACTAAAATACATTTACTAAGGAGGCAGTGTGGCAGTAGCACAGCAGGGCCCTCTGACTGATGAGAAGCTCTACACTGTGGAGAGGGCCTCAAAGCAACAGAGTTCCTCCCCGCCTTTCCTTGTCTGTATTTAATTGGTTTAGCTGTGGCGTTTAAGGTGATGCGCTGTTTCTGATGGGTTTTTGAAAAAATCCAGCCTTTTCCCCTCAGTGTGGTGTTTACGCCAATGCGGTGCTTCTGCCCAAAATTACAGTAGTGCAAATTCCTCAGTCCCACAAGAAATCATGTATATAAAACCAGAATTGCTTTAATACTGAGGGTATATCCTGAAACATGTTCATGCAAACACTAAAGAATCCAGCTTATTCCCAGCAGGAAATGTCACAGAAAAACTCACTTGGAATGTCACAGAAAAAGCTGTCCTTGTGGAAATCCCAGTCTGCTTCTCTCCTCTCCCTTTCATAGTGGTCATCTGACCATCTGTCCTGGTGACTAAAAGAGAACAAATTTATCTCAGTATCTAAACCAGACACATTTTCAATTGGTTTCCCCCCCAATAATAAATGTACAAGGGGAAAATGTGCTTAAAGCTATTTAGAAAAGGAAAAACGAAAAGCGAGATCTTCATAAAACAGCTGAATTGAAAACAAACCCAGAACTAATCCAGAACCCAGAACAAATCTTTACTATTATGACCCTCTAACCTTAAAAGCATCTTAACATGAAATAGTATAAAAACAGAGAACACAGAGAAATAATGTCACTTAGTCAATGTAGTGCAGTGGTTAGGATGTTGGACTAGCATCAGGGAGACCAGAATCAAAATCTTTGTACAGACATGATACTCACTGGGTGACTTTGGGTCAGTCACTTATCTCTCAGCCTAACTTATCTCACAAGGTTGCTGTGAGGATAAACATAACAATGTACAATGTTCTGGACTATTTGGAAGAAGAGCAAGATATAATTGCAAAAACGAATAAAACCTTATAAGTTTTTATATTATAAATATATGTATTTATATTATAAAGTTTATATTATAAATGGATCCTATATAATAAAGAGCTTGGCGTGCGTCCGTGTCTCCCTCGGCTGTTCTGGGCATGCGCAGAGCACATGCCCAGAACACGCCGAGGGAGACACGACCGCCGGGACCAGGCGGCCTTGATGGACAGGAGAAAGAGAAGCGGAGGCCGCCACAAAGCCGGGCAGGGGGAAGACCTTGGGGCCCTTGCCCGGCCGGGTAGACCGGCCGCAGCATGGAGGCTGGTGGCGGGGGGAGGGGGAATGGCGGCGGGGGGCCCGGAGCGCACAACTCTCCTAGCGCCTGTTATTTAACGGGCCTAAAATAACTAGTAGCAATATAAAACATCAGAAATTTTCAGCAGCTATCACCAGAGAAAGTAATACTTTGCAAAATAAACTCTGAAAGTAAAGATGAGGAGATGAAGCTGTAGGCTCAGGAGGCAGAGCATCTGCTTTGCATAGAGAAGAGAGGAGAGCTGGTCTTGTGGTAGCAAGCATGACTTGTCCCCTTAACTAAGCAGGGTACAACCTGGTTGCATTTGAATGGGAGACGAGAAGTGTGAGCACTGTAAGATATTCCCCTCAGGGGATGGAGCCACTCTGGGAAGAGCATCTAGGTTCCAAGTTCCCTCCCTGGCATCTCCAAGATAGGGCTGAGAGAGATTCCTGCCTGCAACGTTGGAGACGCCGCTGCCAGTCTGTGCAGACAATGGTGAGCAAGATGGACCTATGGTTTGACTCAGTATATGGCAGCTTCCTATGTTCCTATGAGGTTAGTGTCCACTACTGCCTACCACCTGCCTTCTGAGCCCTGCCCCTTGGCAAGTGTATTGAGTGATGATGGGTGACAGCAGGAACAGATGTCATATGAACAGCCTTGCTTGATCAGGCCCAAGGCCTATCTAGTCCCACATCTTGTTTCACACAGTGACGCATTAGGTGACTCTGAGAGTCTATTGTCTGTGTAGACAATACTGAGCTAGACAGACCAATGGTCTTACTCAGTTTACGGCCGCTTCCTAAGATCCTAGGCTCAGTCCCTGGTAGGGCTGGGAAAGGTCCCTTCCCAGAACCACAGCAATTGCAGGGGAGCAGTAATGGGAGAGAGGGTCTGCCTTTATCTCCTGTTTGTTGGCTTCCTTGAGGGAACTGTGGGAACATGGTACTGGACTAGAACAGCCTTGGTCTGATTCCTCTTCATTTCTTATAGAGAACCATTTACCACTAAGAGCAGACAATTCAGAGCTAGGCAGATCAGTAGCCTAAACTCTGCATAAGGCAACTTTACCTAAGGGGCGGGGGGGGGGAACATACCTCACATGATGACTTTCATCATTTAAGAACTCAAATATTTAAAATCATTTTTAATATCACTGTAACATTTTGTGGCATATCACCTTGTTATTAACAGTGAACAGTGTTTACAGTTAAAAGATAGCCAGATGTCAGATGTGCAATGTGCAATACTATTTTTGTTGTATGGTAGGAACACTTTAAAAAAAAACACTCCCATATTTCACTGCATATACTTGGCCATATGATAAATAAATAATCAAGGCAAGACAGTTGTGAAGAAGAACATGACTGATAATCCTCACCTTTTAGCCTGCTCATCTGCATATTTAAAAGGGTAATTTGCTAGTGTTGCTTTGTAGCCTGTATTTTTCACCATGTTATTCCAGGTGACCAGTCTCTGCCCAATTGCAGTCCCTCTTGGCTCAAAACCCTACGGCAAAACAAGAGAGAGCTGTTAGCAAAAGCCACCCTTTTGCTTTACCAGGAAGAAAGCAATCAGAATGAGTTTCATTAGCAAGCACATTCTTTACAGACAAATATTAAATTGCTTTACATCCCAAAGGCAGAACTTCATGACCAGAAACATAGGACTACCACCAGAACCAGCAGCCTCTTGCAAATTCCACCCTCCCCCTGTAATAAGTAGTAATTTCCCAGTCTCCTGACATCATTATGGTGAATATTTCACAACCCTCACCAGCCAGTGATGCGGAGTGGGTGCAGGGAAATACACGCCACGAAGATGCCAAGACACAGGACAAATGGTAGTATACATTATGTAGGAGGAGAACTCAATCAATCGGTCTTTTATTATGGTCCTAGACCAGCATAAAGTACAAGTAAAAGGTAGGGTAAATAAAAGTATAAACGGCATAAAGGACATAAGGGCATATTTACGGCATAAAAAGACAAAGGCATAAAAAGGTTAAAAAATACATTTAAAAGTATATAAAGGCATAAAAAGCATATAAAATCATACAGGGGCAGCTATTGGCATAATATAAATTTTGTCACTTTAGGACAAGGTAAGGAGCCAAGAGGCTGTAGACTAGGGTTGCCAACTGTCCTGCACTGTGCGGGATGTCTCTCATTCCTGGGGAGAAATTCTCATCCTGTTCGGGACTCAATTTCTCCAGTTTTTAACCACTTAAAATATATATATTTTAACCCTTTTAAAGCCACCGCTGAGCAGGACGGTGGCAAGAGCTGTCCCGCCTCCCAAACGATGTGAATGTTTGCCACTGTTGAGCTGCTCTGGCCGGGGCAGGGCTCACTGGGATGGACACACTGCAGCTGAAGAACTGAAAGCAAATCACTCACCAATGAATGAATGGCTGATGGGAGGGCGGGAGTCAGAGAGAAGGTGGCAAAAGACTGCCTTCCTCGGCCCCACCTTCCTTCCAAATAGGGCAGGCTCGTCTACCTCATTTAGGAAGAAGGCGGGGCCAAGTAAGGCAGTCTTTTGCTGCCTTCTCTCTGATTCCGTCTGTCCGTCCCTCCCCTCCTCCCTCTGTACTTCCAGTGGTAGGAGGAGAGCAGGACACCAGCAAGAGCTCTCCTGCCTCCCAAAAGATGTGAACGGCTGCCACTGCTGAGCTACTCTGGCTGGGGCAGGGCTCGCTGGGACAGGCGCGCTGCAGCTGAAGAACTGAAAGCAAAGCGCTCACCAGTGAGTGAATGACTGATGGGAGGGAGAGAGGGACGCAGTCAGAGAGAAGGCGGCAAAAGACTGCCTTTCTTGGCCCCACCTTCCTCCCAAATGAGGCAGGCCCATCTACCTCATTTGGGAGGAAGGTGGGGCCAAGGAAGGCAGTCTTTTGCCACCTTCTCTTCAACCCTCCCTTCTTCCGTACTTCCAGTTGTAGGAGGAGAACTCAGCATGGAGCTTGAAACAGAGCAATTTGTCTTTCTTTTAATATGCAATTTCACATATAGCTTCACCCTCAGAGTTCAACAAAAGGAGAACAATGCATGGAAATGGAAAGGAAGATTTAGACGATGGCTCCTGCAGAATGGGCGTTCAGGCAACTCCATACAGATAGAGCTTTTTTGTATGCAACAAGTTCTCAAATGCACTTTTTTCTGCCTCTTCACTACTATAGGTGAAAAATGCAAAGTTATAAAGTGCTTGGTTAATATCTCTCACTAGCTTCCTCTTTTAAACCTTCTACCTTGCAATCCTCGAGGCACTGTGGTGTGCTTTCCTATTCACATGGCGGGGGAGTTTCAAGACAGGATGGCAGAATATTTAGAATTTTTATATATGGTAAAAAAAATTCTGAAGTTAGTGCTTTAAGTCCTTAAAGACTATGCCTCCCTCCCAACTGCTATTTTAGAAAATGGCAATTAAAAAGCTGTTGCAGAAGGGTGAGGGATGTTAAAATCAGGGGCGTAGCTAGGGGAGAGGGGGCCCATGTTCATCCCTCTCTCTGGCGGCCCCCCAGAGTGAGGGAGATAATGAAGAAAATAGGGAGGGGTGGAGCTGGAGGGCCCTTAGGAGCTGGGGGCCCATGTTCTTTGAACCCTTTCACTCAATTATAGCTACGCCCCTGGTTAAAATACCTCCTACCACCGCACTGCAGTCCTGATCTGAATCACAGTACAAGGCTGCTACCTGAGAGTAAATATAAGTAAATATAAACATGCTGATGGACTTGATGCCACATGTACTTGGCCCTTAGCAACGGTGGATACAAATCTCATTTTCTCACAAATGAATATATTAGACCAGACTTTTCCTGTAATGCATTTGTTCATTTTGGTATTCCAAGAGACAACGGTAGTTCTTCAGGCAACAAACCTTCTACTAACTGAAATCTTTATACTTTGAATAAATGTAAGTTTTGCTGCAGATATAATAAAATGCAAGCACCAGAAGTTACCAACTAGTTTGTACAAAATGTTGGTGTCTGGTTTTATGTCTTACCATATATCTGCCTTGCAGACTAATCCATTTGGTTCTTATGCCTTTCTGAACAGCAATAGGTCTTAATGGCCAATGAGGGAACCTGCTCCACCTAGGGAGCTCATACAGACTGCCCTGTGACAATTTTAATAGCTTAATTATACTTAGTTTTAGAAAAATAAATCCCTTTCATGATTTATTTTTATTATTAGAAGGGTACCTTTACCACACCCAGATGTTCCTTTTCCATTTTAATTAATTCTGCCAATGTTTGATTGGTCAGCTGCCTCACTTTGAGAAAGTATGCAGTTTGCCATATTGCCCACATCAAGTGTTGATATGTATGAAGCTATCATCATCATTCACTTCACCCTACCGTAAGCATGTATAGGTCTGCTTTGTAAAACATAAAGACACTCAGAACTGAAGGTCCATGGCAGCTGCTACATGATGTGAACCATTTTCCCCACAATGCCTCAGTATGTGTATTGGTTGCCATCATGTGGTTCATCTCTAAGCTAATGCAAAACAACCCTGACATCTTGACTAATGAAGAACCACTGCAACGGAAGAAGCACCAGTGTAGTACCAGTGATTCTGAAGAGTTCCAGACTAACGCTGTACCAGTGTTAATAATATATATGTGGAGGAATTCCAACTATCTCCCTATCCTCCAGAAGCCCTCTGTGTCACCCAAAAACATGTCCCTGAAGGCTGCATGAACCTCAGGGATATATTTTTGGATGGCACAGATCTGCTTGCTGGGGAAGTGGAGATTGAAATTTGCCCATACTGCTGAGCCAGCAGTGGGGCTGAGTTAGCTGGACTTTTTTTCTCTTGTGTACTGGTGCTTTATTGATCAGGATGTCAGCCAGTAGTTTGTGGAAGCGTGGAGAGAAAACTGGTGGCAGTGAATTCCTGTGCCTAGCTGCTGCACACACATAGTTCACTGCATGGAGCAATGGGAGATGAAGAGGAGAGCTGGTCCTGTGGTAGGAAGCATGGATGTTATTAATTTATTAATTCACTTTATTAATATTTTACTTTACATTGTATCTGTTTTGGTGATGTTGTGAGCTGCCCTGAGCAGTAGTGTACCCAGGGGCTGGGTATAAATATTTTAAATAAACAAAATAATAATGACAATAATTGTCCTCTTTGCTAAGCAGGGTCTACCCTGGTTTGCTTTTGAATGAGAGATTATGTGTAAGCACTGTAAGATATTCCCCTTAATGGGGTTACTTTGGGAAAAGCATCATAGGGCAGCTTCCTATGTTCCTAACTGTCTTATAGTGCAATTTCAAGTAGCCTTCTATTGAAAACCATTTGAAATCAAACAAGGCCTGTGTCCTACCACCTTCCTTTCTTCTGGAACTTTGCATACTAAGCCCTTTATAGCACTGCGGCTGATGTGCCCTGTACTCTCTTCATGCTGTCAAAATGCTTAAGCACAGAGTCCTAAACCAAAGACAGTGTTTGGGCTAAGGCCTGAAAAACACAAAAGATTGTGACCATTATTGTATGCATTTTAGATGCAGTTTGTTTAACGCAATTTTAATGACACCCTGAAAAAGAAAAAGAGGTCTTCTAACATTTCTTGGAAGCTAACACTTCAGGACATTGAAGCTGCTATGCTTGACATTTTAGATATTGCAGTAAAATAAACCCATAACCTTGCTAGCACTAGAACAGCTTTCTACAGTAAATTCATAAACCACATTATTTTCAGAGGTGTTGCTGGAGGGGTGGAGGTGCAAGTTTTGTTACTGATGAAAATATTTAACAGCTGCTCAGACACATTTAAAACATCTGGACTCTACCAAGCTTCACAAATATTCAGATTTGGGGGTTTGATTTGTACACATCTGTATTTGAGAAATATAATATATTCACTGAGAATTCCTTATAGCTTTCTGTTTATCATTATTTCTGGACAAAGAATATGCCAACACAACACTTTGACAGCATGGGATACTAATGTTTACTTACCAATAATGGATCGGAGAAGTCTGGAAGATCTGGTACTAATATTCCAACCAATGCACACACTACTATTAACACAGTACACAGGCCTAAAACTACCACAGGCCAGTCGGCTATCAAGGCTGCATAGCTAGAACAAAATGAAAATAGCAATTAAATGAGATAACAGGGAGAGGGTTACTTATCTTTCCTTAATAAAAATGTCTTCAAGAAGAAAAGCTCAGAGAGGTTGACCCAGTTCACATTTGGTTGAGTTTTAAGCATAGACAGAGATTCTCGAGAAAAAATACAGAGGGTGACACAGACTACTGTTTGTGAATGTGTTTCTTTGGATTCAACTGTATTTCTTCTGTCCCACTATGGTAATTAAATTAAAAAATAAGATTCTGATGAGTAATTTGCTAGCAGGTGTTCAATCATATGCTAGTTGCCTGAACTTGGAAAAACATGAAGCTTCTCTTTAGAGGAACAGTGCCAGAAACTACAGGCTGACATCCTGACTAAGAAGACTTGATGCAAGGCCCACAGAAATTAATACAACAATCATGACTAATGCCCTATTAATTTCAGTGAAACTTCCATCAAGTAATTTCATTTATTCATTTAGTATATGTGTACACTGCCCTAAACTCACATCTCCAGGCAATTTACAACAAACATAAAACAAATTAAAACAGAAATTAGAACATGAAAATAGTTTAAAACCACAAATCACTAAATTAGACCAAAATTTAGTCAGAATGTCAGCCACAGTATGAAATTGCTTCCATGTCAAAATTGACACCTATGGTAAAGATTTGTAAAAGGCAAGGAAATGGGATGCCGATGTTTGAAAAGGTTTGGGGGAAATCTGTTCGGTTTTGGAACATTAAGGTATTCATTCATTTATTACTATTTTTTAAAAGGTCAGATCCAGCTGGAAATCTACAACTTTTCGGCTGGTAAGTGAACCATGCTGTCAATTGCTTAGACTATATTTGAGACATTAAAATATTTCTACATCGTATTTCAGCAATGGCAACAAAGTTCTCAATGTGGTGTGCATTCCCTGACCCAGGAGACCTCTCTCTCTCTCTCTCTCTCTCTCTTAAACATACCCGTCGTTAATCCCATGTGTGGCAGCTCTCGCGAGAGTTCACGAGCAGCTGCCAAACAGCGACGGGCAGTTGGGGGAAAATAAATTCCTGGCCAGGAGAATGGCTGAGGGGTGGCCATTGGGCAGGGAGGGCAAGAGGAAAGCCAAGAAGAGAACTAGAGGTGCAGATGCTCTGCACCCGGTTCAGCTAGTTCTTATTAAAGTGGCCGGGTGGGGGACAGCACAAGTGACACACCACCAACAAGCACTGGAGAGAGATGTTATGCAGGGCTGAACAGGGACAGTAGTTCTCCTGACAAACTGCTTGGCAGGTGCCTCCTTGCCCAGTTAGTAGAACAGAAAGGAAGACACACCTTTTTTCTTCTCAGTACAAACTTTCGCCCCTGTGCATCCTCTCTAATAAAACGCTTGGTGTCCGTCCGTGGACGGACACCAAGCATGTGTCCGTGCCTCCCTGCCCTGTTCTGCGCCTGCGCGAAGCGCAGGCGCAGAACAGGGCAAGGGAGACACGCTCGCCGGCACCCGGCAGCCATCTTGGGCGGCCAGAAGCAGCCGCCCCGAAGAAGCCGGAGAGGAGGCGGCGGGAAAGTGACCGAGGCGGCGGCAGAGCCGCCGCCTCGGCCAAAATAGATGGAGGCCGGGGGCGGAGCGGAGGCCATGTAACCTTAAAAAAAAATTTACTCCCGCGGCCGACGCCGCCGACCGCCCACCCTCCCTCCCAGCTGCCGAGTCCCCCTTACCCTGGCCGACTGCTGTCGGCCGAAGACAGCCCTTAATTTAAGAGGCAGAGAGGAGCTCGCAAGCAGAGCTCCTCTCTGTGCAAAGCCTCTTGCCGAACTGCCGCTTTGGGCGGTTGCGTCCCTTGCGCCCAAAGCGGCAGTTCGGCAAGAGGCTTTGCACAGAGAGGAGCTCTGCTTGCGAGCTCCTCTCTGCCTCTTAAATTAAGGGCTGTCTTCGGCCGACAGCAGTCGGCCAGGGTAAGGGGGACTCGGCAGCTGGGAGGGAGGGTGGGCGGTCGGCGGCGTCAGCGGCGGGAGTAAATTTTTTTTTAAAAGTTACATGGCCTCCGCTCTGCCCCCGGTCTCCGTCTCCCCGGCCTGGCGGGGGCAAGTGCATGGGCCGATTTGGCCCTTAAAGGTAGGGGGGGAACAGCGGAGGGAGGGGGAATGGCGGCGGGGGGCCAGGAGCGCCGTTACTAGCGCCCGTTATTCAACGGGCCAGAATTCACTTGTTATTATATAAAATACTATTCTTACTTTTCTAATTAAAACTACCATTATCTTCAGTTTACTTAAATGGAATTAAACTGGATCTCAAACACACATCTAATACAAGACTCAAAGTAAAACAGTGTTTTATCATGGTCTTTTTAGAAAACAGTACTTCTGATACACACTAACCTAATTCTTTAACCATCCCCTATCTGCCCATGTGATTCTTCTTCAGACTATTGTTCTTAAATAACATTTACATCAGTTTGTAAATCTCTGTCCCAAATCCTCAATAAAAAAGGTATAACTTAGTTATTTTTTCTGTTTGCTACAACTGCTTACTATTTCTGGTATGGTCAAAAATAGATTTCTTTGGCTCACAGATCAGTAATGGTATATATTTATTCAAACCATTCTGGCACCTACAGTTTAGGAAAACTGCCTTTATGAGGAGGTTTCCAAACTCAATACCAAAAATAAACCCTACACAACATCGTAACTTTAGATGTGGCTGGCTCTAGTTCCTCTGTGAAAGTCCGAGGGCTTCAATGTAACAATGCTACAAAACATTTTGCAAAATGCTCCTTGGCACTTTGCTAACTGGAACTATTTGGAACAGACATAAAAGGAAACCACCCTCCAAAGATAATCTGAGAGGGTAATCCTCAGATAATTATGCTCTGTTTTGGTCACCACAACCTAAGGAAGACACCAACAAACTAGAGAGGATTCACAGGAAACCCAGTTAATGGTTTGGAATGCAAGACATGATGAAAAGAGAAAGGACTAGCTGTATTTACTTAAAAGAAAAGGTGACTAAAGTTGGCCAGATACTGTCTGCCATGATATAAGAAGATTACCAAATGCACCATGAGAAAGGTAAACCTGGAAGACAACTCGACTAGTCTTGAAGGTTACCTCCAGGTTCAAATGCAGGATGCCTCTGAATACCAGCTGCAGGTGTTCAACAGCAGGCGAGGAGGAATGCATCTTCTGCTTGTGGGCCTCCCAGAGACATCTGGCAGGCCATTGTGAGAAACAGGATGCTGGACTAGATAGGCCTTGGGCCTGATCCAGCATGCCTCTTCTTATGTTCTGAATTAGTGGATTCAAATCTTCCCATGGCAGGGGCTTGATACAGATAGATTCCTGCTCACCCATCCCATAGCTTCTATTTATGGGTTTGTTTTGTTTTTAAAAGCCAACACCACAGAAGCACTAAACATGTGGTAGTTCTATTCTCTTTGCACACAAGCCTCTTGTTTTCCTTTTTATGTGTTCCATCATTGGTGTATTGTCAGACGAACTTTGTTTCAGGAATCTTAACTATGCTTATGGATGTTTACTGTGTCCAGTTTCTAAAAATGATATCTAAACTCCCATATCATCCGAAGTAAGTATTTCTCTTTCACATGCATTCAACAGTACAATGCTGCTACTGTCTATACAGGCATCTCACTTAGACAGGAAGCCTTGAACTCAGCAATGGGAGGGGGTGACACCTGACATTTTGGTCTGAGAAAATCCTTGCTAGTGAAGAATATAAGCATGTCTTGTCTTGCTTCTGTAAGCAACTCTCTGGTTCCTTCCTGTTTTTATAAATAAATTGGGAACAAGAATTTAATGCTTTACATGGAGGGACTAAATTGTATTAGCAAATGACTATGAAGACACCTGACATTTTGGTCTGAGAAAATCCTTGCTAGCAAGGGATATAAGCACGTCTTGTCTTGCTTCTGTAAGCAACTCTCTGGTTCCTTCCTGTTTTTATAAATAAATTGGGAACAAGAATTTAATGCTTTACACGGAGGCACTAAATTGTCATTACCAAATGACTATGAAGGCACCTCAACTGCTATTAATATGAGTAATAAAAGAAGCATCTTTAAAAGACATGTCTGACAACTTTGCAAAATTTTATGAGGTATAATTGAGCTAGAAGAATTTTTCCATGGTTTGGAGACATATAAAAGTGGCTTTATATGTCCATCACTCTGCTACTATATTGGGGGTGGGGTTTTTTGTCTACACTTTGGGCACACCACAGATCTACCTCATATTTCACAGGCTGAATTTTGTTCAAACATTACAGGAAATTTTCCTTAATGTTACGCAGAAAGACTAATTAGGCAGACAGCAAGCTGTGAATGTGCTTCTCTACTTTTGTTCCACTGAAAATTCAAGTCACCAAGGACTCAAATTAGCAAACACCAATATGGTGCTGTTAAAAGCAAATTTTTGCTCCTACACACTTTTGAATTCTTCCTTGCTTTTCACACTCAACATGATACCACAGCCTTTTGTTAATTAGTGTTGTGCCTTTTAATGCCTGAAGCATGCAAAAGTGATTTCCCACCTCGAACACAAAACAGCAGGAAAGCAACTCAATCATGTGTGTTATGGAGAGGAACAGCGATTCTCTTTCCTCAAAACATGGATTTATAGCCCTAGCCGTTCAAGCTTCCTTTTGTCAACACCATACTGAGAAATATTTCACATTGCCTGGTATTTGTTTCTTTAGCAAAGCAAAACTGAACACATTTTCTGAAAAACGTATACATCTAACTCATAACAGGACAGGCAGACCAGTTCCCTGGTAAAAGAAAGAACTATTCCAACTATGTCAGGATGTTCAGTGGGACCTGTAGAAAATGGCTCAATATAGTTGCAGGGCTGGATGACCAATGGAGGAAGAGTACTCTAGGCCGGGGTTTCTTAACCGTGGGTCCCCAGATGTTGTTTAATTACAATTCCCACCAGCCCTAGTAGTCCAACATCATCTGGGGACCCAGGGTTAAGAAACTCTGCTCTAGGCCTTTCAGTGGTCACCTGCTTTAAAGAAGTCTCATTTATTTTCATTTAATTGCCCATAATTTCTACAAGGGAAGTTGGGCAATGAAAGGTGTCTTGACTACGCAGTTGTTATAAGGAACAACTGTAGTAGAACTGTAGAGCTTTCTTATTTTATTCTGAACTATGGCTTGTTCTCTAATTTTCTTTATACTCATCTGATTTATTAGACCCTGATTTATTAGGTTCACATTCCTGTTCAGCCATGAAACTCACTGGGTGATTTTGGGCCAGTTGCTTCTCTATCTAGCCTATTTCATAGGGTTGTTGTGAGGATAAGGAGAACCACAAACACTGCCACGAGCCCCTTGGAGAAAAAGCAGGCTATGAATGCAATAAATAAACAAACCTAACTTTGCATAGGATCAGGCTACCCATCACTTAACCCCTTTCTCTTCTCCTGAAGAAGAGAGAAATGGAGAGCAGCAAGAAAGTAAAAACAGAAGTAATTAGTTATGGGGTTCCATATTTATTATTTACTTTTCTATGTAAACCAGTTTGAGAACTTTTGTTGAAAAATGGTATATAAATATTTGTAGTGGTAGTAGTCCATGGCACTTTTCAGTAAAGAATACAGAAGTTACCTACCATGTTTATTTATCCTTACAAGTATGTAAGGTAATTAAAGATTAGTTTACCCAATGAATTTCATAAATCCAATGATCTGACCCTGAATCTCCTATATGCATCTCAGGAGAGGCAGTCAGGTCCCTTCCATGATAAAAATGAGGCCTAAAGTCACCACTAGGGATGTGCACAAACCAGTTCAGAGGACCGGCAGTGGTGGCGGTAGGGGAATTACCTTTAAGGAACGAGGAGGGTGCCCATCCCCCCCCACTGCACTTCCCCCACTGGCAATGTTGCCAGAAACGGTGGCAAGAAACCTGCGTACCTCCTTGCAGTCCCTGGTCAACATTGTACTGAAAGTGACCCATGCGGGTGCACACATCATGCATGCGCACAGGCCATTTCTGATACAACGCTGACCGCAGCAGCGCCGCGCCAGCATTTTTGGCAACAGTACCAGCAGGGGGAAAGCGGTGGGGGGGGGGAACGGGCACCCTCCCTGCTCCTTAAAACACACCCCGCTGAACCGTCCGAACGGTTTGTGCACATCATTAGTCACCACAGGAATGTGTGGAGTGCAACCTTGGGGTATCTGGACAACAAAGGTGTCATGGGGCACAATTCTGAAAAATTAACTTCAGTAACAGAAAGGATGCCAGTTAGAACTGAAAGGTATAATCAGAAACGGGAACAACACAAAGTAGATGAATACCTCCCGCCCCGCCAACTCAGCCCTTAACAGAAGAAGACAACTGCAGGGAGGATGTGGAGTTGAATCATGGCAAGGCTACAGTCATGTTTGTTTCATATGAGGCATTTACATGGGGCAGAATTTGCTGACCGGTATTGTGCCCGCCACTCTAATGCGGCCCACTTTGGTTCACCACATTAGAGCGCATGATGGAATCATGGCGTAACAATCTGGCTTCTATACAAAGTGAGCCAAAGTAACGAGGGAAGATTATCCTGCTTTAATCAGGAATCTCCATCCATGTTCAAAGCAATTTTTGTTTAAAGGAGCATTCCATTTAGAGTGGCAATTTGGTAGAAGTTAGTCTTTGCTATGATGCAATTATTTCGTGCTTTATTTCCCCCCCTCATATGGGTTTTGTATGGTTTGATGTTCTCATTAGTTACTCTGGATAACCAAAAACCATAAATATACATCAACTTCTATAAAAAACTGCCAAATGCCACTAAAATACGGCTTCAGACACACTTCTGTAGGATGTTCCCCCTCCCAAGCCTTCTTGCCACACAAAACCATGATGTCTAAACTCCCCATTACTCTTAGGTTCTGAGTAGTGAACAGTCCTGCTGCACAAGCAGCATGTGGTCTTTTGCTTCACCTTTGATTCAGTGCATCAAACCATAAGAGAAAACATGCAAAGGATTCACAAGAGGCTGTATCCTACCTTTTTGGCAGTGTTAACGTTCTGGCGGGCCTGAAAATCAAACACATTGTAATTTTAGGTAGGTGACATATATACTAATTACTTACAACCCCTATCCCACCCCACCCCAGACAAGTTTTAGACTATCAATAAGCTCTGATAGGATTGAATGAAACAAAGTTGCTTTTCAGAATTCTACACATTGCTAGTGTTTTAATGCATGTAAACCATATGCACTTGCAGTCATGAAGAGCTTGTAAAACCACAGCAAACTGAACAAGGAAAAAGAAGAGAAAGGAAAAAAACACACTGCACTCTCCACTCCCAGAATGAATATGGAAAGATTTCCTAAGCACGTTTTCAAAGGCAACCTCAAACTTGTAAGCCATTCTTTAGAACACAAAGTTGTTTGGCTGTTAGGAAAGAACTAGCAGGAAATTTAAAATCCCTGTTCCTATTACAAGTGCTTAATTATAAAAAGCATTTCCTGTGCAGCATTGCTTTTAATGGCCATGCCTTTCTTCACTGATAGAAAATAGTAATGTATGAATGCACCAAAACAGAAAGCATAAGCTCTTTGTTTGGATTGTTATAAGTACAAGAATCCCTCCCTCAATGTTTTGTGTTTCTTTAAAGAGGGTTTAAAAAAAATGTTTTATCTGCTGCTTATATCTGGTAGGTTCTTTAGTTTTTATAGTTCTCAGTTTTTAGCTTTTTATTAATAAATTTTAATTTTAAAATTTTAAAAAATTGTAATTGTAAATGTGGTTTTAACCAAGTATTTTAACTTGTTTAGCTTTATTAATCTTGTATTTTACGTTCGATCTATTCTGTTATTGTTGTGAGCTGCCCCAAGCAGTAGTGTACTGGAGGTGTGGGGTATAAATATTTCAAATATTTTTATTATTTATTTAATTATTTGTTCGGTTTTTAGACTGCCCTTACAGAATAGCTCAGGGCGGTTCATAAATACCATAAACCAGTTAAAATCAATCAATGATCAGGAATAAAAATTTTAAAATACAATAAAACAGCTAAAAATAAAACAATTCAAAACCTTATAAAAACCCAATACATTGAAAACCCTTTAAAACATTTTAAAAATCCTGGAAGGCCAGGCCAAATGAACAAAATAATAATTTTAAAAAACCAATCTATTAACATTATTTCAGTAGCAAAGGAGAGCCTGATTAAGAGTTTGGAGCAGTGTTTGCTCCCATTGGGCATGGGGGGGGGAGGGAAGGTTCATGCTCATATTTTGAAGAAGCTATTCAAATCCTGCTTCGAAAACTGTAATCAGATGACTAAAACGGGCCTCCTGGGGAAGCTGCAAATCCTTTGAAAAATGCCAGATATATGGACACGACAAACATAACAAACAGATGTTCAGAAGCAGTAACTTAAGCCATGGCTTCAGGTGAAACAGGAACTTCACAGAGGAGATCAGAGCTAAAAGGTGCTTCTGTATGCTCCTAAGCTACTGGACCAAGTTTTCAACAGAAGTTTACTTGAAGATATTCTGTTTCTGGTTTGGAAACAGTACAGGATTTAGTTTTAGTTTTTTGCCATGTAGTAATACCGTTTATTACAAGTTTTTTGTACTGTATGCAGATCAGTTACACAACTTCACCCTATACAAATCAAATAAATGATTTCTACCTGTACAGGCAATCAAGGCAATTAACAAAATAAACATTACAAAGAAACAATAATAATTGAAATCATCAAAATAAAAGTAACATCAAAACAGACCAACTTCTGGATCTATTAAAAAACCCCAACAACATGTAAATAAAGACAAAGCCCCACTGTAACTAAAACAGTGACTCATCCAAAGGAGCAAACACATTATAAAGTTTTTCTTATATTATTTTCAAGAATTTTTCTCTTCCATATTAGGTATTTGCCCCTGTAGTTTAAACACACATTTTTGCAATGCCATTCAGCATACCTACAGTTGCACCATAGGAACATAGGAAGCTGCCATATACTGAGTCAGACCAGTGGTCTATCTAGCTCAGTAATGTCTTCACAGACTGACAGCGGCTTCTCCAAGGTTGCAGGCAGGAATCTCTTTCAGCCCTATCTTGGAGATGCCAGGGAGGGAACTTGGAACCTTCTGCTCTTCTCAGAGTGGCTCCATCCCCTGAGGGAAATATCTTACAGTGCTCACACTTCTAGTCTCCCTGTCATATGCAACCAGGGTGGACCCTGCTTAGCTAAGGGGACAAGTCATGCTTGCTACCACAAGACCAGCTCTCCTTTCCCACCATAGTGATTCACTATTATTCCAGCTAGGCATTTCATAGGATTTGTTATATTAATAAGTTGTACCAAACACTTTTGGGAATGGGCTTTACATTACTATATGGATAAATTGTGTTAACTATGCTCTCATGAAGAGAAAGAATCCCCCAGCCCGCACTGCACTTCTTCCAGACACTGGTCTTTACATTTAAGGGAAGGGTTTCTAAACAAAACAAATTAAAGCATATAGCTTTTAAAATTGTGCACATCAGTATCTACTAACCAAGCGGCAAAGATCCATTTTGCTATGCATTTTTGTATTTTTGAGCATAACTAACAATTTTTTTACGTCTAAGAGGGATTAACGTTTCTAACCAGCCAATATAATAAAGTTGTCATAAACAGCTGCAACATATTGGTTACAGTGCAGGAATTCATTTTGGTATAAAGCTTTTTAAATGCATAGTTTTAGAAACAAAACAGTTTGATGGCAGGTGTGACCTTTAACCTCTTCAGACTTGAAGGACTTCATCATTTTGTGCAGTATGGAATATGCTTAAAAGCACAGAAGAAGCAGAAGGGGGAATGCCGGGATACCAAGACAAGTTTAGGCATACATTCAAGGGCTTAAAAGTACCCAGTGAGGTTCCTCCCATCTGCCACTTTTTGTCTCTGAATATGCCATACCACAAACTGCTTTGGAGACTCCCCTGCATTTTCAAAAGTGGTGCTTTGAACTGGCATGAAGCCTTGCTGAGGGATGGCCAGGGTTTTTTTGTTTTTTTTAAACAAAGTGTTATGTTGCAATTCTTTGGATTCTGGCCTCTTGTTTCCAGAAAGATGTTGTAAATTATTTTTAAATGCTACCTATAAAGTCAGTTACTAACAAATAAATATATAAAGTGCAGAGACTGGCTTGAAGCTTAATCACCAAAGAACTGCATTTGATTTGGTAAGTGGTAAAGTTTCATTTTTTGGTTTGGCTTAACGAACCAGGCTTTTTCCTACAAGACTGCATGTGATGGATAAAGCTCAATGTGCGATTAGTCAACCAACATCACTTTCAGAATGGTTAAGAAGACTGCTCTGGAAAACACACTGTAGTCATCTGTAGGATGGAGTAGGAAAAAGGAAATATTATTATTTTGGAAAGCAACCATTACTTGATCAACCTGGAATCTGTTGAAAGCAAGGTCACTATTTCAACATGTGTATGCAAATGAATCTACTGTTTGTGTGTGGTAGACATTCTTCCGCACACTGATGGAAAATGGGAAGCAGAAAGCCCACTAGGCCAGCTAGAATCCCATCCCCAGGTTACCTACCGTGCTGAAGAAAATAAGGGCCCATGGCAGCATGTGAAAAAGTCCCAGAGATCAAACCTTTCAAACATGGTTTGTAAAACAATGGATCAGAGCAGATGCTAAAACTCACTTTTACATGTAATGGAGGCTTTATGCCTTGAGCTGAGTGGGAAATGTCAGGACTTGATGGTGAATATTCTAAATTACATAGTATTTTCCAGTGGACATGAGGACTTGCTGTTCTTTACCATATTCTTCATCACAATAAGCCTGTTGGGAAGGGTGTGAGGACATTACTATTTCCTGAAATTATTATTTATTCCCATTTGCAGATGGTTAAATGGACTCATGCAGGATAGTTGATGTTGTAACTCATACTGACCTGGAAATGGAATTCTGTTCACTCAATATCCACTGACCACTCTGTATTAGCCGTATCTAACAAAGCTATGAAGTGGCCTAAAAATCAGCAGACCCGACAGCAAGGAAACTGGGACTGTACGCAGGGGTGCCCTTCCCCCTAGATTTCCGGGTCCTGTTTCCCACAGGCCTTGGGTTCCCAAATGATGTTTGCAAATGTCCCAGGGTGGGGTGGGGGCCACCGCTGCCCCTTGCCACCCCGGGCGGCTGAACGTGGGTTGTGCAGCTGTGCAAGTGCTGTGTTGATTACCCAATCTGCTCCAGGCATGGTGGGGCCGGGCTGGGCCAGGCAAGAAGGCTGCTAAGCCACAGCAGCTTCTGTCCGGCCATAGCACTTCGTGCAACTGCACACATGTGACAGCACCGCTGCTCCAGGCAGCCCACGCAAGTGGTGCAACTTGTGAGTGAGGAGAGCGAGGCAGGCTTTATATGAAATACCGGCCAGTAGGAAGTATAGAAAGGCACAGGGGGGAATCCATGCATATTGCATTCATTTTTCTTTACCCTCAATGAAAAGCTCTTTGAAACGTAACACAAATAAGTCAAAGTTGTCATAACCACCTCTTAAGTACTTTTCACTGCCAGAGATGTCTTCAATTTGAACTTGTCACTCTAGTCTTTTAAATTACCTTTCAAAGTTGCTGTTTTTATGTGCCTGCTTCTGTTCTCCTAGATTTACCAGCAACTGATAATAGCTGCTAGAAACCCAGAGAGTACTCAAATGAAATGTGAAGCAATGATTGTAGTAGCCCAGTCCAGATGAAAGTATGGATTTGGTTGCATTCTTTTGAAGGCTCTTTTCTTTTGTTGAATTTTTTTTTTAAACCAACCCAGATTGCTTTTATCCTGAGATCTTATTACTGTCTCATCACAGCATACCCTGGTAACAATCTGAATTTTTTACCTAAGCATTTTCTTAGAGATTGATGGTTAAACTACTTTCCTTCTCTTCCCCCTAAAACTGAAGCTAAATGTTTCAGCTGTTTTCTCTAAATCTAAATAGGACTACATCACCAAAGTACACTGTTGCAAACTCTTGGCAATCTTTGAACACTAAAACCATTAACCTCTAGCATGGAAGTCAAAGGGATTAAACAGTAAGTGGATGCAATCTTGCTCAGGGTTTGAGTTCCAGAATAAATGGAATTTGTCAGAAATCACTCATAGGGCAGTAATATACAGAGTTTTAATATAAATTACCTTTCCATTAATTAATTATAAAAAATATTGGGTGGGCATTATTTTCCTGACTGTCATCTACTTAAATTTTCTGGGAATATCTTTGTGTAAGGAAATGAGAATGTACATCATTGGATAAAAAATGAAGAATGCCATGCAATGCAATTTTAGCCAAGACTGCATAATGCCATGAATACACAGGCTGTAATACTGATACATGCAGTGGTTTTTGTACTTATGAATTTACTGGAGAATAAAACACTTCTGCTGACTTCACAGGAAGTGTACACTGGCCAGCAGTGCCTCTTCAGGATTCCAAATGGGTTTTCCTGATCCCTGCACCTGGAGCCTTCCACATGCAAAGCTTGTGTTCTACCCACCAAGCTACAGCCCCATCTCCAGGTATCATCTGCAGCCATGGTTTGCTTTAAGTATACTTTGTTACCACAGTTATCAATCTGGAGTCTGAACTTCCAAAGCATGGTTCAGAATTGCTTGGCTGCTTTCATTCGCCATTTTCTCAGCACTCCAGTAGATGAATGGGCCTCCATAGTTTGATCCCATGCCAACAAAAGCTCACCACAACATATCTGAACAGGCTCATGGGGTTTGCATATCTTACCAGCTCATGAACTGATCACATCATGTCCCATAGAGAAGACTTAGAGGATCAGGTTCACATATAGTTGCTACTTCGGCTCAAGCATCCAATGCAAGGTTGCAAATCTCAGCAGGCTCTTATGCTGCTTATCTAGCCTATTTTCAGCTTTAAAAATTCAACACAACTGGAAGCTGCTTGAAGCTGGATTTATGCACACAAGGCACAGTGGATCTGGTACATGGGATGAGGTTTTCTAGTACCATAGTCAATAATACTGATGAAAGGTTTTGCCCTCTGCATACTTTGAGCTGAAGCATGCCCTTAGCATTAGAACTGAGCCTCATTAACAAAGCAAAAGGGAAGGGAGGTTTGATAAAGGCATAAAGAGAAGCAGATATTTTGGGGGAAGGAAGGGGTGCTTGGTAAGGAAAGGCACAGTAGTCCAGAAAACACTTTGTGGAAGGAGTTGTGGGTTTTAAGAAAGGTTTTGGAGGAGGAAAGCAAATTAATGTAGGCTTCTAAAAGCATGGCACAAAAGATGACACAACAGTACAGAGAGAAGGGCTGAAAATAGGCTACAATCTTTTTAAAAAGTGTACACATATGGAATTGCACAAGATTTATTTCAAGCAGTCTGTTACAGGAACTCTGTCTCAACAAGATAAACTGCTGCTCAACTCTAAAAGTTTCTTGCCTCATCAGCTGTGCTAACTGTAGAATCAAACTCTTCCAAAAATATTTTTTTAATTAAAACCCAGCCTGCACAGTACAGTTACTTTGTACGCATATAAATAGCTCATTTGGATCACTTGTGAGCTATACTGTTTAAAATGAACAAGCATAGTCAGAACCCCATATATTGTGGGTTCCAGTCTTGAGAGAAGAACTGGTCTTGTGGTAGCAAGCATGACTTGTCTCCTTAGCTAAGCAGGGTCCACCTTGGTTGCATATGAATGGAAGACTAGAAGTGTAAGCACTGAAAGATATTCCCCTCAGGGGATTGAGCCACTCTGGGAAGAGCAGAAGGTTCCAAGTTCCCTCCCTGGCTTCTCCAAGATAGGGCTAAGAGAGATTCCTGCCTGCAACGTTGAAGAAGTCACTGCCAGTCTGTGAAGACAATACTGAGCTAGATTGACCAATGGCCTGACTTAGTATATGGCAGCTTCCTATGTTGCTATTGTTAGTGGTGAGCTTTATGAATCTGTTCAGATAGGCAAAGCAGTGTAATACAATGTGCGAGAATGTGTTACGTACAAACTATATTAGGGCAAAGTAGCTTCTGGAGGGGCAATTTTAGCAGAAGTAAATGTGCATGCAAGCTTAACTTTCCCCTAGCTTGGTAAAATGTATCTCTCTCCCTCCACCATTTCTCCACTAAAAATTATCCCGCTCTGCCCATAAGCTGCTTTGCCCCTGACACTTGTTCATGTAAAATGGTTTTCACCTTAAAAAAAGAAAAGAAAATTGCAACTTCTTTCCTCTCTGTCCAGCATCTGCTTTTCTGACTGCTAGCTGAGATGCATGTTTGTTATGCATGTTTGTTACACACATGTTTGTTATATCATGTTTGTTACATGATGCATGTTTGTTACACACACACATCTGGAAGCCCATGGGGGGAGAAGAATTGAAGGGGTACAAAGAAAAATGCATCACACAGCTATTTATCTTCTTCAAGTTGTTCCTGTCGAAAGCTGCTTTATTCAAAGAGGCATGGTAGTCAGGATTTTGTTATACATATTTGTGCACATAGTGTAGTTTGGTTCTAAAATTAGCTCCTGTCATGTTTCACCACCCCCCACTTCCAAGACACTAATGGGAAAATACAGTTTGGTGTACAAGTTTAAATATTCAAAGATAATTTTAAAAAGCTTATTATGAATCACAAACTGAGAACAGGCTGATATCTAATTTGAAGCAGACATTTTACTTCAAGGTATTTCACAAGCTAAAATCCTTATGTTTCTTCTCCATATCCCTTTCTATAACTGAAGCAAAATTAATATAGGTGTAATGGGACCCAAGTGATGACCAAGTGGCTCTCAAGAGCTTTTCTGGTTAAAAAAGGGGTTTCCATAAAATATTTTATCTGTCATCCCTTTCTCTTTTCATACAGCATGACAAGGTCAATGCTGAAAGAGAGCATCTCTGAGAGGAAACTCAAATGACTCAGCAAAACCCAAAATATATATTTATTAAAGCAAGAGGGGCATGAAGGATGCATTAAAAGTTTAATTTATGTTTAAGGCTAACCATGTAAAGCTTCTCATAAGTGCAAATGATTAAAGTCTACAACATTTTGGGAGTTGGATACTAGTCAAGCGTGTGTGTTTCCCCCACTACAGATAAAAGGATTTCCAAAAGGTATTCCATGTACTTATTGAAAACACCTTAAGCTCTTTATTAAGACACCATAGCTTCTAAGGTTGTAGAATGGCAATAGCTGTTATGGATCAGCAGAATTTGCTTTGCTTTGTCAAAGATTCAAAAAATGAATCTGATATTCTCCAGCTCTCCAGGAAAATCTCTCACTCAAAACACTTTGAACTCCAATTCTAAATACATTGCCCTTTTGGCCTAAGTCAATACATCTCTAAATAGTGCTTCTGTGTATCCACTGAGGGATTTTGCTGATGCCTAGGCTATTCAGATAAACAAGGTTGGTACATAGTTAGTAAAGTTATGACACATTTTTTTCTTCTGCTTTTGTTGCAGTTTCTTTCAGTTTTCCTACAGGTACAGGAGTCCAGCAGAATACAGTACTATTAAAACTTTTTATAAAAGCATGAGACCTGTACTCAGCCTCAAGCAGCATACCAAAAAATGTTCTTTATATCTCCAGGAAAGAGTTTGACTCACTGCTGACATGCCTGCTTATTAAAATTTCTTTAACTTGTTTAGACACCTACTTAATTTCCTGAGGAAAAAATTCTTTACCTCAACCTGGTGTCTTCATTAAGAGGAAAGCAAAGTAAAAAATTTGAGGCTGCATCCAAATAAAATGCCAGTAGTTCATTATTTCATGTGTGGCTGGGAGGGTGAGGGAGACTGAAATTAAATCAAGAAAGAGTAAAACTGGGTTAAAATTTAACATTGATGTATTAAAATGCATAGTAGTCCAAGTGTGAGACCCTGGGGACTAAAAAGCAGATTTATTTTCATTAGCTTAAATAAAAATAGGAGAACCATCATTAGTAGCCACAATAATTTACAGTTCTATCACATCCTTGAAACAGAATTAAATTTGACCCACAGAAGAATGTCTTATTGTAGTTTCACTCAAGTGAAGTTAGCTTCTCACAAGTATGGGGCAGGCATAAGAACATAAGAACAGCCCTGCTTAATCCGGCCCAAGGCCTATCCAGTCCAGCATCCTATTTCATACAGTAGCCCACTAGATACCTCTGAAAAGCCCACAGGCAAGAGATGAGGGCATGCCCTCTCTCTTGCTGTTGCTCCCCTGCAACTGGTATTGAGAGGCATTGTGCCTCTGAGGCTGGAGGTGGCCTATAGCCACCAGACTAGTAGCTATTGATAGACCTGTTCTTCATGAATTTGCTAAGCCCCTTTTAAAGCCATCCAAGCGAGTGGTCATCACCACATCCCATGGCAGAGAATTTCACAGATTGATTATGCACTATATAAATATCGACTTCCTTTTGTTGGTCCTAAATTTCCCAGCCTTCTGTTTCATGGGATCACCCTTGGTTCTAGTGTTGTGAGAGAGGGAGAAAAATTATCTCTGTCAACTCTCCCTACTCTATGCATAATTTTATATACCTCTATCATGTCTCCCCATAGTTGCCTCTTTTCCAAACTAAAAAGCCCTTGATGCTGTAGCCTTGCCTCATAAAGAAAGGTGCTCCAAGGCCCCTGATCATATTGGTCCAAGCACTTGGAACATTTCCCACAGATCTTTATTAATAAAACTTACAGTCTGGTGTCATCTGCATATCTGGCCACCTCACTGCTTACCTCAACTTCTAGATCATTATGAACAAGTTAAAGAGCACTGGTCCCAGTACCAGTACAGATCCCTGGGGGACTTGACTTCTTCCCTCCATTTAGAGAACTGTCCATTTATTCCCACCCTCTGTTTCCTGTCCTTCAACCAGTTAGCAGTCCACACATGAACCTGCCCCCTTTTCCCTTGACTGCAAAGTTTTTTCAAGAGTCTTTGATGAGGAACTTTGTCGAAAACTTTTTGAATGTCCAGATATACTATGTCAACTTGATTACCTTTATCCACACACCTGTTGGCACTCCCAAAGAACTCCAAAAGGTTCATGTGGCAAGATTTACCTTTGCGGAAGCCAAGCTGGTTCTCCTACAGCAGGGCCTGTTGTTCTATAAGCTTAACAATTTTATCCTTGAGAATGCTTTTGATCAATTTTCCTGCAACAGAAGTTAAGCTAATTGACCTGTAATTCCCCAGATCCCACCTGGATCCCTTTTTAAAAATTGGTGTTATATTGGCTACTTTCAGTCCTCGGTACAGAGCCTGACTGTAGGGGATAAGTTATATTATTTATTTATTTATTTACATATTTTTAGATCGCCCAAAACTTACATCTCTGGGTGGTTTACAACAAAATAAAAACAGAAAAGTAAAACATTAGTTAAAACAAAAATGAAAAATTTAAAACATTACAACAAAATAAAATTTAAAGAATATTTTAAAAGAGCATTAAAACCATCAAAACAATATTAATTAAAATCCTGGGTGAAGAGATGTGTTTTTAAAGACTTTTTAAAAGCTGTCAGAGATGGGGAGGCTCTTATTTCACTAGAGAGTGCATCCCAAAGCCTTGGGGCAGCAGTGGAAAAGGCCCGTCCTTGAATGGCCACCAGACGAGCCGGTGGCAAATGCAGACGAACCTCTCCAGCTGATCTCAATGGGCGGTGGGGTTCATAACGAAGAAGACATTCTCTTAAATACCCAGGGCACAAGTCATTTAGGGCTTTATAGATTATAACCAACACCTTGTATTCTGCCCAGATACATATTGGCAGCCAGTGTAGCTCCTTCAATACAGGAGTTATATGGTCTCTCCGAGATGACCCAGAGACCAACTGGCTGCCGCATTCTGGACCAACTGTAGTTTCTGGACTACATACAAAGGCAGCCCCACATACAGCACATTGCAGTAATCCACTCTGGAGGTTACCAGCAGATGTACCACTGTTTTGAGGCCGTTCACCTCAAGAAACGGACGCAGTTGGCATATCAGAAGGAACTTCTGGCCACCGCCTCAACCTGGGAGACCAGGGAAAGGCTCGGATCCAGAAGCACCCCTAGACTGCATACCTGTTCCTTCAGGGGAAGTGTGACCCCATCCAGAACAAGCAGATCAAAATCATCTCTCGAGTTCCGACCCAGCACATTGAGTACCTCCGTCTTATCTGGATTCAGCTTCAGTTTGTTATCCCTCATCCAGCCCATTATCATCTCCAGGCAGGCATTTAGGGAGGTTATACCCTCTCCCGATGATGCTGACATGGAGAAATAGATTTGGGTGTCATCAGCATACTGATAGCACCCTGCACCAAATCTCCTGATGATCTCTCCCAGCGGTTTCATGTAGATGTTAAACAACATTGGAGACAATATGGAGCCCTGGGGAACACCATTCAAAAGTTCAGATTTTGAAGAACAGCAGTCTCCAAGGGACACCATCTGGAACCCGCCCAAGAGATAGGAGCGGAACCATGACAAAGCAGTGCCTCCAACTCCCAACCCTGTCAGATGCTCCAGAAAGATACTATGGTCGATAGTATCGAAAGCCACCGAGAGGTCCAAAAGGACCAACAGAGTCATACTTCCTCTGTCAACTGCCAATTGGATATCATCCATCAGGCCAACCAAGGCAGTCTCCACCCCATAGCCAGTCCAAAAGCCAGTTTGAAATGGCACTAGATAATCAGTTTCCTCTAAGACTGTCTGGACCTGGGAGGCCACCACCCTCTCAATTACCTTGCCCAGCCAGGGAAGGTTGGAGACAGGCCTGTAGTTGCTCAACTCTGAAGGATCCAGGGTAGGCTTCTTCAGAAGCGGTCTAATAATTGCCTCCTTAAGACAAGGAGGCATCCTACCTTCCCTCAGAGATGCATTTATAATCTCTACCAGGCCTTCTACAACAACCCCCCTGCCAGATAATATAAGCCATGTTGGCCACACAGTTCCAATCAGCTTGTCCACATCCTCAGGAGTCACAAACTGGAACTGATCCAACCTAATCACACAAGAGGAGTCACTGGACACTTCCACATCAGACAATGAAGTAATTGTGGAGACTCAGTCTAAGTTGGCCCAAATATTAGAGTCCCCCCCCCCCGCAAAAAAAATTCATTAAACACATCACAGCAGGTAATCGATGGTTCCAGATTCTGATTCAAGGGAGGAGAGGCACTCACTAGCCCTCTCACAACCCTGAACAACTCCGCTGGACGTGAACTTGCGGATGCAATACGGACAGAAAAGAATCGCTTCTTTGCCACAGGTATGGCCTGAGCATAGGTCTTCAAATGAGCTCTAAGTTGCAATCTGTGGAATTCAAGCCGAGTCTTTCTCCACTTGTGCTCCAGTGATGTACCTTGCCGCTTCAGCCTCTGTAGTTCTTCTGTATACCAAGAGGCCAGTTTTGAAGCGGGTCGGAGAGGACGCTTAGGAGCAATCATGTCTACTACCCTGGTGAGTTTGCTGTTCCAATTCTCCACCAGAGCATCAACAGGATCACCAGCAGAGCCAACACTAAATCCCTCCAAGGCTTCTTGAAATCCTATTGGATCCAATAACGTTCTCGGGCAGATCATCCTAATAGGTCCCTCACCCCTGAGAAGGGGGGAAGTGATTGTGAGTCCAACCTTAACCAGATGGTGGTCCGTCCATGACAATGGGGAAATCACAGGATTCCCCACCCACAGAACACCACCCTGATCAGAGTGAAAGACCAAATCAAGTGTGTGACCAGCAATGTGTGTCGGCCCTGAGACCACTTGGGATAGGCCCATAGTCATCATGGCCGCTATGAACTCCTGAGCCGCCCTGGACAAATCAGTCCCAAAGTGAACTTTGAAGTCCCCCAACACCACAAGCCTGGGGGACTCCAACACCAAGTCCGAGACCAAGTCTGTCAGCTCAGTTAGGGACTCCGCTGAGCAGCGGGGCGATTGGTACACCAACAGAAGTCCCAGTCTATCCCTGGTCCCCAGACTTAAGTACACACATTCAATATGGTCCGACACTCTAACAGGGATCCTGGTAAGGGAAAGGTTATTCTTATAGACCACAGCCACTCCACCTCCCTGCCCACAGTCCCTCACCCACTCCTCAACAGAGTACCTTGGAGGAAGAAGCCGGGACCACACTGGGCCCCCAGCCTCTCACAGCCAGGTTTCTGCAATACATACCAGGTCAGCACCTTCATCCAGAATCAAATCATGGATGGTTTCTGATTTGTTCTGGTCTGACCTGGCATTACAAAGAAGCAATATTTTTGCAAAGAGGTCGGCAATTTCACATATGAATTCCTTAAGAACTCAAATGTGAAATTGCCGACCTCTCTCTCTTTTAGCTTCTCTGCAATCTCCACATCCTTCAATACCCATATCGGATCTCTTTTAGCTTCTTTGCAATCTCCATATCCTCCTTAATGAGCCCTTTTACTCTCTCACCATCTAACAGTCCAACCGCCTCCCTGGCAGGCTTCCTCCTTCTGATGTATTTAAAGAAATATTTGTTATTCCCCCTTGGTGCTTTTAACTAAATGTTGCCCAAACTCTCTTTTTGCCATCGTTATTGTCTCCTTGCATTTCTTTTGACAGAGTTTGTGTTTCTTTCTGTTCTCTTCAATTAGGCAGACCTTTCAATTTCTGAACAAAGTCTTCTCCCCCTTGACTTTGTCAGCCATGCTAGCAACCTCCCTGACTCGGTGGTACCTTTCTTCCTTTTTGGTATACATTTAAACTGGGCTTCTATAATTGTTGTTTTGGATAAAAGCCATTCATTGTGGAACAAAGTGACTCTCCTGATTTTCCCTTTGTTTTCTTTTCACCAAACTCCTCATTTTAGATAAGTTTCCTCTTCTGAAATTCAAAGTGTTTGTGTTAAGACTTCCTTGGTGATTCTCTCCTCACATGTATGCTGAATTTGATCACACTATGATCACGGTCCCCTGACACTGACATATTGCACCAGGCCCTGTATGCCACTCAAGATTAAGTCCAAAGTTGCCTTCTCTGGTTGGTTCCATGACCAGCTGTTCTAGGGCACAGTCATTCAGCAGCCTCTTTGTCCTTACCCAACTGAATTTACTGACTCTGTGTGTGGTAGCTGAAGTCACCCATTATTACAGCTCTCTTTGATGCCTCCCTGATTTTCTTCTGCAACTCCCAGTCACTGTCAGCATTTTAATGAGGAGGGCAATAGCATGTCCCTAGAAGCACACTTCCTTTCAGACCTTGTTTTGCCACCCCCAGTGTTTCCATGGAGGACTCCAGTCTTCCTCGGTTTTCTAGCTTATTAGATTCTATCGCTTCTTTAACATACAGTGCTACTCCACTCCCAATTCACCCCTCCCTGTCTTTTCTATAGAGTTTATATCAAAAAATAACCATGATTCACTGGTTCTCATTGTCCTACCATGTTTCTGTGATGCCCACTATACCTATGTTTCCGTTAGCAACTGAGCACTCTGATATGAGGAGGCCAGACGGACTCCATTTTGTGTGCAAACAAGCTTCTCACCCCCTACTTAGTTCTTTGCAGTTTAAAAGTTGACAGCTAAGGGCTTTATGATCAGAATTGCTTAAAGGATGTTACAAGAATAGCCATAACCAACATGTGGGTTGATGCAGTGTCTGGGAAAAAGGAGAAGTAGGCAGTTAGGCATTGCTACACAACCCCATGCCAGTTAGATATGATTGCATTAATGTGCTCTTTTGAACTTGCTTATATTAACACAAATATTTAGGGAGCATTAAGTAATGGTTGGGAGGGGGAAAGGAGGCAAGGCAGCTTATGTGTAAAATGCTGTAATCATTTAAAGAATGTATAAGAAACCCCCCTGAGGATGCGCTTTTACTTTGTGAAATTATTCCCAAAGTGCCACTGTAGCTATTCTATAAAATAAACTGGTTTTTGGTTTGAACCTCCACAAACTTGGTGTGTTAATTGGACTTGCACGCCAGGCAAGGGCCTGGCTTTCCGGCATAACAACTCCAGCTCACTACAAGAACAAATGGGAGAGGGTACTGAATGCTTCCAAAACCATCCCCCGTCCCCAACCATTTTTCTTTTAGCTGGGCTGCTTTCTGATCTCAAAAGTTCCATCAGGAGAAAAACAGATAGGAAAAGGGAATTTCTAGAAGGAAAGCCTGGTCAGGGGAAGAGTTCAGGACCCTTCTCACCACTCCATTGTATTTTTAAGCATGTATCTATCCTGATTTACACAGATTCATCAGCTATCAGAGCCAGACATACAATGTCCTGCTATTACAAGTAGTTTTGCCTCAAGGCAGATTCTTAAATAGGACAGCACCAGAGACAGAGTTCTTGATGTTGTGCTAGTATTTATTGCTAAATATGAGTTTTAAGGACTAGATAATTTTCATAGTACCACTGTGTTAGGTGTTTACTTTAGTAAAATGTAATTTATTCAAGGTGAAAAATTTCTTCTCACACATCTATGTGTACTTTAATACAGTGTTTGGGTATTTGAACTTTTGAAATAAATTTGAACTGGGTAATGTAGGTATAAATGTTGGTATTTGAACTGGGAAATGAATGTAGTTGCTTTTCAATTACAATTTTATAATATGCAAGTCACATTACTTTTAAATGAATCTATAGGCTTCTTTTTAAAGTGTCCCTTTGTCCTCCTTCCTTCACACATTTATTTTTGCCATTACTAGAGTCCCACAATGTACTTATCCATTCCTTCAATGATTTTTATTTGTTCCATTATTTAGCATTCAAAATTCTGACGGCCACAATCATATACGCAATGATTTCTGTATGAAATATTTATTGTGCGGGTTCGTCAGGGGGAAACGGACAAAATCAGCAGGGGATCAAATACTTATTTCCCTCACTGTATATGCATGTCTTCCATTAATCAAAATTACCTAATCTCGTGAAAAGTTTAAATTATATATTTTCTACTACTGACACAATCCGAGATTCAGCCTGTACATCTATCTGAGATGGGGCTATATCACTACTGTAAGAATAACTGAAGAGGGGGAGAATTATTTATTTATTGTTTAACTTATATACCGCCCAAACTTTCGTCTCTGGGCAGTTAACAATGACATAAAAACAATTAAAACAAATATTAAAAGGTTAAAAAAAGTTTAACAATTTAAAAACAGTATAAAATTAAAACCTACAAATTTAAAAAGCTGAAAAAGCTTGGGTGAAGAGATGGGTCTGCAGACCTTTTTAAAAAAATAGTCAGAGATGGGGAGGATCGCAGGGAGCGCATTCCACAATCTTGGGGCAGCAATCAAGAAGGCCCATCTCCGTGTGGCCATCAGACGAGCTGGCGGTAACTGGAGACGGATCTCCTCAAGTGACCTCAATGAGCAGTGGGGAACATAACGAAGAAGGCGTTCTCTTAGATACCCAGGACCTAAGCTGTTTAGGGCTTTGTAAGTTATAACTAGCACTTTGTATTCCGTCCAGAAACCAACTGGCAGCCAGTGTAGCTCCATCAGCGAGGGTGTAATGTGGTCTCTCTGAGATGACTCGGAGACCAACCTGGCTGCCACATTCTGAACCAAATGAAGTTTCCGGACTACGTACAAAGGCAGCCCCACGTAGAGCGCATTACAGAAGTCCAGTCTGGAGGTTACCGACAAATGTACCACCGTTTTGAGGTCACTGATCTCGAGAAACGGACGCAGCTGGCATATCAGCCGAAGCTGATAGAAAGCACCCCTGGCCACCGCCTTTACAATGGATGAGCTGTTTTCTTAGTCTAAAGAATAGTGCCTGGACGAGGTGATTCCCACTAGTCATCCCTTTCTGTAACTCCTGAAAATGTGTCCCAGAGGGTGCAGAGGGAGAGAGAATCAGTGAAAAAAACACCCCTGCCCTGCCACATGCATGAAATATTACTTGACATGTACAGCATTAGTCCAGATGTCAGTCAATGCCTAGATCACAGACTGACTATCTATCTATCTATCTATCTATCTATCTATCTATCTATCTATCTATCATTCCCTAAGGTGTACCCATGGCTAATCCCAGGTATGGCAGCTCTCGCAAGAATTTGCAAGCAGAAGCACCTGACTGGGCAGTGGGGATTCCATATGCAGATAGGGAAGAGGAGCCTGTGATGATTAAGTTCAGTTGGAATGCAACTGTTACTGGTTGGAAGATGTTCTTGATTGTAGAGGAGAGGGATAGATAGATAGAGGGCAGGGGTCTGCGAAGAGAGGGGTCGTGAGGGAGGAAAGAGCCCCTTCAGGAGAAGGACGCTGCTGTTGTGTGAATTAGATGAGGAAACAAGATGAACAAGATCTGTTAACTCAGGAAGCGAGAGAGAAAGAAAAAGAAAAAGGGAGGGAAAGAAAGACAGAGGAGAAGAGCAATTGGAGGAGAAAGAGAGAAAAAGAAGGGAGGGGAAGAGTGAAAGAAGGAAGAGCGAGGGATGGGCCCAAGCCTGTCAGCACCTGAGGGGAACGAGTGGCCATGGCAGCGGCGGCAAGGAAGGGCCCAATCAACCACAGGTGCTGTTTGGGGCTACTGAGGGCATTGGCAGGAGGCACGCAAGGGACAGGCCCGGGCCTGTTTGGGGCCTGAAGGTAATGAGCGGCCACGGCAGTGGCAGCAGCGAGGAAAGGCCTGGTCTGCTGTTGCTGCTGCTCCTGTGGGGAGGAGCGGGGCTCGGGTGAGGAGGTCTCTAGGATTAAGGGGCTGTAGCATGGCCAACAGCCCACCAGCAACAATGCACCCGCATCCAAGAGGGATGAGGGGATGGAGTAAAAGGGATGGAAGAGTGACCAAGATAGGTGAGGGGAATGGAAGCAACAGGATGGAGGAGGAGCAGGAGGAGGAGTGCGGTGGCTCAGGTGAAGGTGGAGAGATCTCTGAGATGAGGGGGGCTGTGGCAGGGGGTGAGGAGAGCAGTCAAGTACTAGCACACAGATGCTCTACGCGGGTTAAGCTAGTTCTTAATATAGCACTATCTATGTACATGTCATTTTACAGAGAATGAGGGCGGGGGGGGAATCGCTGCCCCAAGAGGCTTACAATCTAGACACAAGGGGGAAAGGTTTGGCTTGTTGCTTATCACTTTGATCATGTAGCCCAGGAGAGATACATAATAAATCACATAATAAAATAAATTTAATTGTGGAAACAGCTAGATTATCAGTCTATTGTTCATCACGTTTTACAGCTCTCCTGTTTTTCCAAATAAACTCAACATTTTCTGGAAGGCATTAAGTTGATTTTCTTCTTTTCTATGGGTTGGAATAAACACATGGCTGTTACTTTCTGTGATATCAAAAGACCATAAGCAGAGTCATCAGTTGGAGGCAAGTATACAAATGTTTGAAGTATGCAAGTCCACTTTTCATAAAGAAGCTTCAGAAAAATAAATGTCCAGCACATGTGCACATATTCAAGACTGCTGAAGAGAAAGAAGTGCCTTGTTGAGTCTGATCTTTTTTCAGACTGTCTAGTGTCTTGTTTAGAACTGGAATCTTGTTGCTTGAGTGTTTGGAAAAAGGAAGCCATTCATCTATTGGACCAAAAGTTCTCAGTATTTTTGTCCTTAAATTACGATGCTCACTGCTCATATTCCGCGTACATTTTAGCACTTTTAAATCTAGCTTGTGTATAATTTGCTACAAGCTTTAAAATATTCTGAAATAGTACTTTGCATACTTAATTAACAGTGGGCCATGGCTCCAGTTATTTGGATAAGCAGGAGAGGCTTTTTTTGCTATTCTAGTTATATTAATTATCTCATCTGGACATCCCAGTTCAAAGGACTATCAGATCACTAGGTCTAAGTACTAACTATTCTGCCGTTTCTTGGAAGGTGAGGGATGCAGGGCATGGGAAATGAGTTTTCAAACACTTTGTTGCTACCATTTGCAAATGCCAGATTCTAAAGGTCACAAGACGTCAATACTCCAGGATTGTGGAGCAGAGGCCAAAGTAAGAATTTAAGAAGTCTCTTTTGAAATGCCAGTGAAATCTAGTTTTTAAAGAGGCAGAGAATTAATTAGAATGATTTCAAGACCTTAAATGCATTATTTAAATGTGCCCTCTTATTAAACTAAGCACATTTTTCCAGTTCACATATTGAGTTGCCAAACATAAAGTCTAAAAATATTTTTAGGTAGCCAGGTACATTCATATACAAAGTACAACAATGGGGCAGAAGTACAAACTATTTTGATGTGCAGCATATGCACACTAATAATCAACATGGGGTATTTAAAAACCATAAAGCCAGGATTTTTTAAAATCAAATTAATGTTGATTGTGAATAATTTATTAGAACAAAAGGCCAGGCAAGCTGAAGCCTATCAAACTTGGCTGATCTTCTGAGGCTCCAGAGAACTCACAGATAAGAAATCGGGGTACAAAATATGTCACCCTGAAGTCATTTAAGATACAGGAAAATATTTTTCTTCTTACGAGTTGCCAGCACAGAGAGCATTACTTTGCCTTAGCTGTTACTGCAGCAGCTAGGGTAAAATACTCTAAATTACTGTTTGCGAATATATGTGTGTATGCATCTTAAAAACCCAGAAGTAATGGTATAGAACTGGAGAGTATGAGTTTTCAGTATGTTTTTCTCCAATACATCAGATTTCCCAATATAACAAAGGAAGTTTTTATGTGGAATGCAAAAATCATGCCAAGAGAACCAACGGAATGATTTGCTACAACTTATAGTTGCTTTATTCAGGCAAAACCAACTGTACTTTGTAGCAACCTGGAAGTAGAAGCTTCTCATCTCAGAGCTTCATTGTAGTTAGTGCTCATAACAAATCATGACAGTGATTGTCTCAGAATCAAGCCACTGATCTACCAGATTCAGTTATCCAAATGAGGTAGCAAAATCTAATGTACACGTTGTGGTGTGAAACATGGGGGCCCTTATTGAAATCCACAACCCCACCAAGTCTTACCAACTTCAGCCAAATCATGGGACCCTGCAGTCTGCTAAAAACAGTAGCTAAGGAAACTAGCACAAAAATTAAGGGGGCTGGGCCGTTCTGGCCCCACAGTGTTTGAAATCCTAAAGCAATTAAACCAGATTAAAATTAAGGCTATATATTAAATGTCAGGCTAAAAAAAGAAGCTCTTTAAGTATCTCCTGAAGGCATGTTCCACAATCCAGGGGCAACCATTGAAACGGCCTGATCCCAAGTGGCCACCAGATGAACAGGTGGCACCCGAAGAAGGACCTCTCCCAATGATCTTAATGAGTGGTGGGGATCTTGTAGGGTTAGGCACATACAATTTAGGAACCTTAGCACTGTGTAGCACTGCAACGTATGCTATCCATGATATCCTCCCAGTCTTAGTGCTCTTTCACATACTCACATCACTCAGAGTGGCAGAAACATCTGAACCAATTACATTGAAAGGCATTGCATTTAAGGCAGTGCTAGAATTACAGAGGAACTAGAGGCCTACCCTATTTAGCTATTGTTTTTAAAAATGCTATAGCAGGGCCAAAAATGGGACAGGGGAGGAGTCAAGGAGTGGGGCTTGTGAATATCATAAAGGGCCTCCCTATCTGTTCCCTCATAGTTCAAGCAGCAATAAGGCGACACTGGGTGATATGAGGGTAGTTGTGGTATATACTAGTGATGACTTTTCAACAAGCAATACATTTCACAGTGTGAGCCAGTTTGCACTGACATTTTACATTCGTTTTGTACTGCTGGTGAACGCATGTTAACATCCTTCTGACACAGTAGTGCACAACAGTGATAAATACTGCATTAAAAGCTGGTTAAGGCAATGCACTGCCTTCTGCAATAGGTGGCGTGACCTTTTCTCCCCTTACTAGAATGCCCTTAGTTCAAAGTGAGAAGCAAGAAGAGTAGTTACATTGACAGCTACATACAGTATAGTGCAGATCCTGTTCACAAAGAAATTAATAAGTTAATAGATTAGAAATTACACCAACTAAATACAGCTTTTAAAAAAGTCAAAGATTCTCAAGTTTGTATCTTAAGTGACTCTTGTGCGAATGAAAGTTGCTTCATTCATGGGGATGGGATTCATGCCCATTTCCCCTTACTGGTACAGTGAGTCATCTGCACCACATAGAGTTTTGTTCTGGAAGATCATCATTATACACTAAATGATTTTTGGAGGGTGCAGGGGCTGCTGTAGTAAGGAAGTTCACTCATGCAACCTTCTCTCCTCTTGGAATATAGGAAGCTGCCCTATATTGAGTCAGACTATTGTTCATCTAGCTCAATACTATCTACACTGACTGGCAGCAGCTCTTCAAGGCTTCTTCCTGGAGATGCCAGGATTGAAACTAGGACCTTCTGCATGCAAAGCAGATGCTCTGCCATTGAGTGAGGGCCCATCTTCTACTTGTGCTCCTTAAGAGACAACCCGCATTTATCATTATTCACATTTTCACTAACTTGAAAAGTTATATCTTTTTTTAAGAAAAGATAACACGCTCAGAAGTAAAGTCTGACTCTTTTGCACAGTCAGACTTGTTTTTAGAAGGAGACCAAACATTCATATATTGATGACATTTCACTGAAATGTTTCAATTCAAGTTCATTAGAATTTTCATAATTCAAATCTGAACATGATGCCAAGCCCCACTCAACTGAAAAATAGAACACAAGCATTGCTGCCCCTTTTGACAATCAATATACAGTGAGAATCAACATTTCATTCTTTTAATGTTAGGTCATTGACAAAAGTTAAGCTCTACAGTCTTGAAAAACATGCCATAACCTGCTGTGCTGAATTGGTTATTTGCCAAGTCTAAAAATTTTAGTTAAATTTTAGTTAACTTCTCCTGTAAATAGAGAGGTTTTTCTTCTTTCAGTATCCAATTAAAGTTAACAATGTGGGCATATACAGTAATGAATGCTGATTTCATTATACACTAAATTTAATAAATGTGTCATATGAAAATGGGAAGACACCTGCATTTAATATTACATTTTCAGAACATGCACACTGTGGCACTGATGACTTCCAGCTAAGGCTGTTTCACATATGATGTTTTCTGGACTGACTTCTCAACATTTATATTCATGATAAAATAGATGCTTGCATATTCACACACAGCGCTGTATACATTATGTTTTTAATTGAGATTATTTCTACATAGAAAAGTATGTGAAACAGTCCTCAATATAACAGGGAAAGCTAACCTCCCAAAATTATTGTAGTGCATCATCAACTCAGAATTCACACACAAAAAATAAATTATTCATGGAGCGATACATACATTAATTAAAAGAGGACAATGCAAAGCAAGTTGCTCTAGATTAATATACCAGTAATCTCACCAGTTCAGAAAAGTTGAGATTGAGCTTCATGCTAAAGAGAGAAAGGGATCTGGGTTTAGAGAAGTAGAAGGAAATGGTAAAGGGTGAAGGACTCCAGCCTAATGTACAAGAACAAAGCTTGTGCAAGTACTAAGGTGGAATGGCCAGATCAGGGTCTGACTGGCAGGTAGTTGGCCTGGCTGAGCAGAGGGCAGAGACTGGTGCCAGGGAGTAATGTGTACTGATGGGGTGGACACCTGGAAAGTTTTAGGCAAGTAGAACAGAGCTTAAGGTTCACCACTTAGAGGACTCTATGCACTCTGTGCATTTTCCTACTCATTCCATAAGCGCTCCTGTGGATCACAATGTAACCAGGAGAAGAGCCCCAAGAAAATCTTGCTGGTGACCTAAAAGTACCAGACGCAGCTGGGCAATAGATGGTTAGGCTTGGTTTAGAAAGGGATTGACTTAGCATAGAATAATCAACAGACACTAAGCATTTCTATTTATTTTAAACAACAGCTTTAGGGCACATGCTGAGCTCCCTAAAGTATGTGGAACCAGATATCACTTTCAAAAGTCTTTTCTTGCAAGTCCAAATGCTACTAAAATGCTGAGTTAATACACACCGGTCTCCGGAGAGACCAGCTTTGCAAACACTGCTTTAAGTACATTTTGTTTGGCTCGGATGCAGGTGCTGGCACATGAAAATCGTGTGCAACAATGCAGATACCAAGAGATCAAGTAAAAGGCTTCTATGTGGGAGAGGTTGCTAATCCAGCTTCAGAACAGCAATTTTCACGACATTTTTGATATTTTGGCTGAAGCAAGAACTGCTAACTAACCCAGAATACTAGTTTTGACTCTCATTTATGGAACATAGCATGCATAGACACAGCAATCACAGCTTGTTTGCCTTGGTCACATGT
This sequence comes from Hemicordylus capensis, assembly GCF_027244095.1. NCBI lineage: Eukaryota > Metazoa > Chordata > Lepidosauria > Squamata > Cordylidae > Hemicordylus > Hemicordylus capensis. The sequence continues at coordinate 411,581,758 of NC_069657.1, forward strand.
CCAGCTTCTTTATCTTCAGCCAAACTATGCAAAGTTATATACAGCATGTGAAAGTGATTCGTCAGTTTTTGTCCAATTCTCAAACACTGTGTGATTTGGGCATTCTACGGTAAAAATTAATGTTCAATATGTGTCTCTTGTAAGTTACAAAATATTAGCAGAGATTATAACAGAAAATGGCAATATTTAAAGTAAAGCAATATTTGAAATAGAAAGAATGAACTGAATAAAAAATTGGAACCTGATTAATGTAATTTATTCCAAGAGCAGAAAAAATCTCAATGATCTTCTATATATTTCTCCTAGACGTACCCGTTGCTAATTCCATGTGTGGCAACTCTCACGAGAGCAGCTCCCTGGGGGATAGCAATGGGGAGACAATGGCAGCGGTGGCGGGTCAGGCCAGCCATGTTGGTAACAGGAGGTGGTGGGCCGGCCTGGCCCGGCCACCAAGAGGAGATAGTGGCAGGCTAGCCTGGCTCAGCCGCCGAGAGCAGGAGGCAGCGGCCTGGCCACCAGGAATTGGCAGGTGGGAGGGAGGTGGTGGCGGGCCGAATGGCCCACCAGGCAGAAAGCACCAGGTGGGGCGTGGGGGGGGGGGGGGAGAAGTGGGCCAGCAGAGGTGCAAATGCTCTGTGCCCAGCCCAGCTAGTTTAATTTAATATGCGAAGTAAATTGTTAACTTCTGGTGACATTTTCAAACTGAAAGCATTTTAAAAACTGAGAACATCTAGTATTATTGCCCAACCAATACAAAGCAAAGGTTCATATATAAACATTAAAGGAATGTGAAAATACTGCAATACTGTACTAACATAGTCAGACAGGGTATTTTATGACAATGAAAGACAATCTCTGCCACTTTGAACCAGTTTCATCATGTCCTTAAGTTGTACTGGTTCCCATTATTCCTCTGTATAGAGATAAGTCCCAACATGGTTAGTCAGCCAGGACAACTCGGAACTACATACACTATTCATCCATGTACTATGTCAGGTAAATATTTATTTATTTATTTATTGTTGCATTTCTATACCGCCTTTCGTTAAAAGACAACCCCAAGGCAGTTTACAAAAGTTAAATACAATAAAAAGACAATAAACACATCAAGCTAAAAAATATAAAAACATAAAAAACAGGCATAAAAACAATACAAGTAAAAACACACAGAAGCAGCAATAAAACTATTATGTAAAAGCCTGGGTAAAAAGCCAAGTTTTAACAAGCTTTCTAAAAGCCGTGATGGAGTCCGAGGAGCGAATGAACACTGGGAGAGCATTCCAAAGTCTGGGAGCAGCAACAGAGAAGGCCCTGTCCCGAGTGCACGACAGCCAGGCCTCTCTCATTGTCGGCACTCAGGGCCCCCTCAGATGTCCTCGTCAGGCGGGCAGCAACCCTCGGGAGCAGGCGGTCCCTCAAATACCCTGGGCCCAAACCGTTAAGGGCTTTAAAGGTCAAAACCAGCACCTTGAATTGGACCCGGAAACGAACCGGCAGCCAGGGCAACTCTTTCAGAATGGGAGTGATGTGCTCCCAACGGGCAGCTCCGGATAGCACCCTCGCTGCCGCGTTTTGCACTAGCTGCAGTTTCCGAATATTCTTCAAGGGCAGCCCCACGTAGAGCGTGTTACAGTAATCCAGCCGCGACGTGACTAAGGCGTGGGTAACCGTGGCCAGATCTGCCTTCTCGAGAAAGGGACGCAGCTGGAGCACTAGCTGAAGCCGTGTAAAGGCACCCCTGGCCACCGCCTCTACCTGAGCTTCCAAAAGCAGAGCCGGGTCCAGTAGTACCCCCAAGCTGCGTACTTGCTCCTTCAAGGGGAGTGCAACCCCATCCAGAACCGGTAAAATATCCTCATCCCGATTGGCTCTCCTACTGACCAACAGTACCTCCGTCTTATCCGGATTCAATTTCAGTTTATTAGCCCACATCCAGCCCATCACGGCCTCCAGCCCCCGATTCAGGACATCTACTGCCTCCCTAGGATCAGATGACAAAGAGAGATAGAGCTGAGTGTCATCCGCATATTGCTGACAACTCAGTCCAAGTCCCCGGATGACCTCTCCCAGCGGCTTCATGTAGATGTTAAACAGCATGAGGGACAATACCGATCCCTGCGGGACCCCACAGGCCAACGGCCATGGGGCCGAGCAGTAGTCCCCCAGCACCACCTTCTGGACCCTCCCCCCAAGAAAGGACCGGAACCACCGCAACGCAGTGCCTCCGATTCCCATACTCGAGAGGCGGCCCAGAAGGATACCATGGTTGATGGTATCGAATGCCGCCGAGAGGTCCAGCAGAACCAACAGGGACGCACTCCCCCTGTCTAGTTCCTGGCGTGGGTCATCCACTAGAGCGACCAAGGCAGTCTCAGTCCCATACCTGGGGCGGAAGCCATATTGAAAAGGGTCCAGATAATCCGTATCATCCAAGACCCTCTGCAGCCGGGACGCCACCACACGCTCTATCACCTTGCCCAAAAAGGGAAGGTCTAAAGTTATCCAGGTTGGAGGGATCAAGGGAGGGCTTTTTTAATAGTGGTCTTACCACCGCCTCCTTAAGGCACGATGGCATCCTGCCCTCCCTTAATGAAGCATTAACGATCACCTCCAGCCATCTAACTGTCCCCTACCTGGCAGCTTTTATTAGCCATGAAGGGCAAGGGTCAAGAGCGCACGAAGTCACCCGCACACTGCCCAGGATCTTGTCCACAACCTCAGGCCGCACCAACTGAAAATAATCCAACACAACGGGACCAGATGGTACCAGAGGCACGTCTGCCGGAATTGCCAAAACTCTGGAGTCCAGGTCAGCACGGATGCGAGCGACTTTATCTGCAAAGTGACAGGCAAACTGATCACAAAGAGCTGTAGATGACTCCTCCCCTATTGTCTGGGGGGATGAGTGGAGCAAGATTTTTACCACACGAAACAGCTCTGTTCGTCTGCACAGAGCAGATGCAATGGAGGCGGAGAAAAAGCATTTCTTCATCGCCCCCACCGCCACGGCGTAGTCCCTAAAATGGGCTCTAGCCCGTGTTCGGTCGGATTCGAGACGACTCTTCCTCCAGCGTCGTTCCAGCCGTCGCCCGAGTTGCTTCATCGCCCTAAACTCCGAGGAAAACCAAGGAGCAGATCGGGCTCCACCAAGCTAGAGAGGGCATTTAGGAGCAACCGTGTAAACAGCCCGGGCCACCTCTCCGTTCCAGAGATCAACCAGGGCCTCGACAGGGTCACCAGCTCTGAACACTGGAAACTCCGAGGGCCGTCTGGAATCCAAGCAGATCCATAAGCCTCCGGGGGCGGACCATCCTAATAGGCCCACCACCCCTGCAGAGGGCAGACGGAGCAGTCAAACTAAACCCCACCAGATGATGATCTGTCCATGACAAGGGAGTGGTCTCAAATTCCCCCACCTCCAGATCATTTATTTCCCAGTCGGCAAAAACCAGATCCAGAGGGTGTCCCGCCACGTGGGTAGGGCCCGATACCAATTGAGACAGGCCCATGGTTGCCATGGAGGCCATGAAATCCTGAGCCGCACCCACTAGGGGGGCCTCAGCGTGGACATTGAAATCCCCCAAAACAATAAGCCTGGGGGAACCCAAGGCCACCTCCGAGACCACCCCCGCCAGCTCTGGTAGGAAGACTGAAGTGCAGCGGAGTGGTCAGTACACCAGCAGAATCCCCAGCCTATCTCGGAGGCCCACCCTCAAGGACAAACACTCGAAATTCTGAGATTGCCTGACCGGGCACCTGGAAACGGGGAGGGTCTCTCAAAAGATGACTGCAACGCCTCCTCCCTGACCCTCGAGGCGGGCTGCTGCACGATCTGGAAACCTGGAGGACAAAGCTGAGAGAGACCAACCCCGCCCAGCGCATCCAACCAGGTCTCCGTCACACATACCAGGTCAGCACGCTCATCCACAATCAAATCGTGGATGAGAGATGTTTTTGCATTAACTGACCTGGCATTCAGCAGCAGCACCCTAATCCTCGAGGGGGTGTCCTCAGAGCTCCCTGGGGTCAGAGGATTGGGAGAAGGGCCCGAAAAAGGAACAGGCCTCAATTGCCTGGACCGTTTCCCCCTGTAACCGCCTGCCCAACTCCCAACACCATACCTCCCTCTGCCCGCTACCTGTGATATTGCTGCCCCCACTCCATGCCCACTTTTTCGCTCTCCCAGACACATCTCCCCAGACTAACCCACCACGGCTTCTTGGCTTAATAAAAACCAGAACCAGACTTGTACAATCTCTTGCTGACTTCTTGATTTCAGGAAGAAGGATCTTCAGGGCAGAAGGAGAAAGATCTTCTGGGCCCCAGGCAGCTCGCCCCATGGCTGAGAGCCACAAGGACGAGAACCCTTGGGCCAGCCTGCCCTATATAGCAGCAGAAAAAGCCCCAGCCACAGCAACAGCCCAAGGAGATGTTACACACCTGAGGAAAGGTGAGGCAGAAGCAAAGACAGCACAGTCAGTGCCCCACCCAAGCTGTTCTTTCTGTCTTGGACTCTGTTATTGGACTCTGGAAGGGGTATACAGCAGCTGCTACCCCCTGAATGCCTTCACAGTTCATATGCATAGTTTTGGAGATACCATGACTTTTGTAAGATGTTTTAAGAAGACGACTTTTGTACTTGTGATGCCATTACTTTCATATGGACTCTTCTACCACAAGCTTGCATGCACTTCTAGATGAAGCATGTACGATGCATAAGCAACATACTGGAAGATTGAGCTTACCATGATTTGTTTTAAAAATTCCATCAGTTATTGTGAAGCAGTTATTACAAGAGTGCAACACATATAAGACGAGAACAATTATTGATCATTTATCTACATACCTTATACTGGCTATGTGCTGTTGGGCAGGCTGATGCTGAAAGTGTTCAGGCCACTGATGATGTAGGCAGAATGAAGGGGACGACTGGAGACAACAGGCAGTCTGATACAAGGGTGCATGTTTTTGGCAAGCAGATGCTGAATATTCAGTATGAGGGTTTGGGCAGCAGGAAGTCAATGGAGATGGTGCATTGGTGCCAGCCACTGAAACACATTCTTGTTGAGTACTATGGTTATTTAGAGGATGATGATACGGGCAAGGACAACATTTTGTTAACACCTGCGGAGTCCTTTGGTCATCTACAGGCAAAAATGATGCTTTTAGCATGCCATTAAACTGAAGGCACCCGTTTGCACTCACTTTTCTTCTTGAGGTTTCCTTAGATGGTGTGTTTTGGACTGCAACATTGCCATCATTGGTTGCCAGCAGGAGATCAGGATTAGTCACATTGGACAGAATGTTGCCATTGCTCAGAAGTACAAAGTCATTGTTTCCATTGCTTGTAGCCATGCTCTAAAGTCCTGATGGTCTGCAATACTTCTGGGAGCGGGAAGAGAGAGAGAGAGAGAGAGAGAAAGGCACATCACCAGAATTATACGTGTCTCAGGTCTGGTGTGATGAACCAAATAAATAAGTAAGATGGATTAGGGATGCACCACATTCTTTTCTAGTAACCCATGTACAGCAATTGGGGCAGTCAGGAACTTCACTATTCCCCTCTAGTAAAATACATCACAGAGTAACAAACCACAGTTTCATGAACTATTCAAAATATACCTAGAAGACCAAGATATAAAAGACTAAAAATTCTCCATTCTCCATTCTCTCTTCAGTTGGGACCAGGCAATCACAGGAGAAAGAGCTCTCCCCTCCCTCCCTCCCCGGTACAGAGCGGGTCTAGCGACTGGCCGCCTGAAGGGGCCGAGTAGGAATTTTTTGCTCCCAACGCATTGGCCACTGTTGGGGTTTTTTTCTGCCTACTCCGTTCTGTGTCCTGGGTGCGTAGTTAGAGTTAGGTCAGCCACAATGGCAGGAACAGTGCGGGCGGGGTGGTAATTTGAGGGTTAGAACATCGGTGAGCACCCTTGGATATGTAAAAGGGGTGATTGGTTAATCGCTCCTTTGTAGCCTGTGCAGCACGGGGAGAATGATTGCCATGAACCCTGCTTCAGGACTTCTCCAAATTTGGGCTGTGCAGTCCGGGGTGGACGAATGCCTAGAAGTATCCAGATCCTCTCTTACAGAAGGGGGGGTCGGCTTTGAAGGAATTGGGTGGAGTGTACCTGCCCATTCCCGAGCCAGGGTGTGTCGCCCAGTAGGGCGCTGGGTAGGATTTCAGAGTTCTGACCTGCTTCTATTGGCCCGCACTGTTCTCTAAGGGTGATTAATCACCTGGTGTTCCAGTCTGCCATGCCTTGTGTAATAGTTAACAAAGTTGTGGCCCTTTTCTTCCATACTAAGTCTACGTGTTTTCTTGAGCTGGGGTCTGGGGACAATGTTTAATTTTTGTTTTAAAATGTTTTTAAATTGTTAGTTGTTGTTTTATTGTTTTAATTTGTTTTAGCTTTTCATTGTTATATAAGTTTGTTTTAATTGTAAACCACCCTGAGTCATTTTGGAAGGGCGGTATATAAATAAATAAATAATAAAATAATAAAAAGACTATCCAAAGCAAATGGACAATCCTTTTTCAAATTAAAGCAAAGCTATAGAACACAAGATCTAGAAGCCTTATTCAGTCCTTTGAGGGTCCCCAAAGGAGTTCGCTACTCTCCTACCATACTCAACACAAATTAAGTCAAGTTCGGGAGGAAGAAATGGCTCTAATAAATCATATGCAGAAACAGCCATTGGGAGATATGTCCATACAAGGACCTCCCCTTTTACATTTAAATTAGCAGTACTGCCAACAAGAATTGTGGAATTTATTTTCTAGAATTACTGTCAAGGAGGTGGGTGGCAGAAGCATGTCACCAGTGAAGCAGAGCTGGAATGGTATGAAGTACTTAGGATGGCAAGGGGGGCATATTATGGTATATGATGATTCTGAAGAGCAAGCAATGACATGTACAAAGAGGGCTTAAATCATAGGGATTTGGGAGCTGCAGAGGGGCACACCAGGCTGGACTGGTGATTAGTGACAGCAATGGTGCTGGTGAAGGTACTTTGACCTGCAAGATGCAGAATGGTGGCACACTGGGACTGGATGCTGCGGAATATTCTTATAGGTTAACCACAGATTCCTGCTCCTCCTCTGCAACATTTTTCAGGAAAAAAGATATTGGCATGGTCTCTAGAGAATGTGCCCCTTCAACCCTGTTGACTTCTGAAGCCCCCAAACTAGAAGTATGGAAGGTCAATACTGTCAGCTAAGGAAACATCTCCTCCAGGTGAGAGCAATCTTGAAAGTAATTAGGATGTGGCCTTCCAGGAAAAATGGATTTCACTAGAAAGAGGGGAGGGGCTCTGTAAAGACTATATGTGAGCAGCATAAGATATTCCCCTTAGGGGACGGAGCCATTTTGAGAAGTGTATCTGCATGCAAGTTCTCTCTATGGCTTCTCCAAGATAGAGCTGAGAGAGACTCCTGCCTGTAATCTTGGAGAAGCCACTGCCAGTCTGTGTAGACAATATTGAGCTAGAAGGACAAATGGTTTCACTCGGTATATGGCAGCTTCCTATGTTCATATAAGAGATTCTCTTCTCATTGTGAATATGGAAACGGTGATGAGAGGGGATTTGGCTTAAAATAAGAAAGAGTCAAAGCAAACTACAACCACATGCAATTAGGAAGTAGGAAGATATAATTAATAATACAAAAGCAATAGTGCATGTTCCTAAAAAGTGTAGCTCCCGGAGCTGGGAGTGGGGAAGCTGTCATCTGATGCTTCTGTGGATCTTTTATTATGGTGCAGACAAAAGAAATAGGCATCAGCAAAATACTTGAGGGTGTGTGTGTGTGTGTGTGTGTGTGTGTGTGGTGGTGGTGGTGGAGGAAAAGCCTGTATCTTACAGAATCTACTAGTTATGTTACAAAGCATCTATATGTTCTCTGCACAAAGACATACAGTATCCCAGGAGGTTCTTGACAGTGTAGACCAGATCACACAATCTCCGAAGGAGCAGACAGGTTTTGCCTGCCACATGATCCCTAAACCTACGAATCCCCATGGCTGAGGAATGACATGGGATGCTGCAGTGGGAATATTCTGAAACCATGAGTGGAGCAGTGCCTCTGCTAAAAACTCAACACTCTGGAAAGCTACCTGTATCCTAATCCCAAGTACTAAGAGTTCAACTCTATTCTGTGTCCGTCAGACCTCTTTTCGAATACTGCATCCAGTTATGGGCACCTCATTTTAAAAACAGACTTTGATAACTGGGAGGTCGGTAATGATGGTGAGGGTTCTAGAAAGCACATCTTACGGTTAAAGGAACTGGGCATGTTTAGTCAGAAAAGGCAAACAGTAAGAAGAGATATGATAGCTGTCTTCAAATATACGAAGGGCTGCCACACAAGTAGTGGCCTTGTTCTCTGTTGTTCCCAAGGGCAGGATTAGACCCACTAGGCTGACATTACAAACAAGGAGGTTTTGGCTAAACAGCAACTTCCTAACTGTAAGAGCTGTTTGACAGTGGTCTTGTGCAGTGATGGGTCCTCTCTTGTTGGAAGTGTTTCAACAAACAGAGGCCGGATAGCCATCTGCCAGGGATACCATAGCAGATTGAGCATGGAGTTGGACTAGAAGACCTCCAAGGTCCTTTCCTACTTCCAATGCGATTCTATAATCCTTTCAAGAGTCAAAATAAAATACCACGTCATTCTATCAAGCTCTTCTGAATACCTGTATGCTCATCCTTGGCGTTTACAAGAACCTTTCAAAATTAGTTTTCTCTTGCTTCACTACTGGGCTGTTATGAGTACTTTTAATGTTCAGCCAGTCAAGCTGTTTAAATTTGTTAACCACTAATATTAAGCAGAAAGTGCTTTGCACAATGGAATGCTGCCCCTAGCAACCCTGGGTGCTGCTTCTCAGACTTCGTTTGGGTTTGGAATCCTCAGTGCCTAGAGCTAAAGAGGTCGGAAGGGGCGAGGGAGGGAATAAAGTATAACATAATGCAAGTTCACACTGTTTGTTGTGTATTATACTCAGACTGAGTATTATACTTAGACAGAGGAGAGCTGGTCTTGTGGTAGCAAGCATGACTTGTCCCCTTAAGCTAAGCAGGGTCTGCCCTGGTTGCATATGAAAGGGAGACTAGAAGTGTGAGCACTGTAAGATATTCCCCTCAGGGGATGGAGCCACTCTGGGAAGAGCAGAAGGTTCCAAGTTCGCTCCCTGGCTTCTCCAAGATAGGGCTGAGAGAGATTCCTGCCTGCAACCTTGGAGAAGCCGCTGCCAGTCTGTGAAGACAATACTGAGCTAGATAGACCAATGGTCTGACTCAGTATATGGCAGCTTCCTGTGTTCCTGTGACTCTTTGCAAAGTTAATACCAAACAGCAACTAGTCATAACTTGAACACATTTTCTAGGCAAGACTATTTTGCTTCAATTCCATACATTCTTGCTTAATATTTCCTCCCGCACCCCTGATTCTCCAAATGGGTAGAGCCTATTTCAACCTTATTGTCCAAACATTGCTGAAAATAAATGGCTTGTTGAAGCTGGATGGAGGCTGGAGAGAGATTTGTCTTTCTGAAACCGTGCAATGCTGAAGTTGCCTGGTTTTCTCATGAAGTGCATGACAGCTTCAAAGCAGCTACTAAAATAGCAGTAGGTATACATTCCATACAGTAAAGTGTTTTCGTAACAGATACATGCATCCTTTTTGTGCGTAGATTCAGGACATACAGATATGTTGGAGAATTATTACCACCTTCTAAACAATTAATTCAAACATGCAGCCCAACCAATAGTTTCAACAGTATATGCAGAAAACCCTATAGCTACATTTATTAATCTGAACAGTCAGAAGGTGAAAATTAGAATTCTGAGAATGAGGACCTGAACTCTCCCAAGGCTAAGATGCGGATGGAATAAGATGGACAAGTTCCTTTCTGTTAAGCTCCTCTTCTTGCAATGTGTTGCTTACAGCAAGACACAAAAATGCAAGCCTGCTGGGTGGGGGTGGGCAGTACTCTTGTAGGGTATTTTAAATTTTTTTTTAATTGTCTATGATGATTAGGCAAGGATGAGCAAGTCCACTGCAAAACACACAGACACACAAACAGGTGTGAAGGTTGCAAGTGCATGGAGAAAAACCAGTGTTCCACAATTTTGCCCACCATGGTAAACCTCCAATCTTTGGAGCTGCAGAAAGGCACAGACGTTCACTGACGTGTTGCACTTCTGAGGCCCCAAGAGCAACTGTGGGGGACACTCTCTAGTCTGTTCTCAACCACAGGGTTGGGAGGTAGAGATGAGGGTTATTTGGCCAAGTTTAAAGGGCATTCAGAGCAACAGAGAAATGCAGAGCCAAACCAAGTCTTGCTATCCTTTCTAGCACTGAAGTATGAAACTACAGCTGAGACTTGTTTGGTAGTTGCAGAGGCACTCAGAGCACCACAGAGGTGTAGAGTCAAACCATCAAACTCCAGTCACCTCCTTCGGCATGGAGCTCGAGGAGGGCTTGGGCAGGCAATGGACCAGCACAAACAGCAGGAAGTAAGCAAACTGCACCCCTCCCGCCTTGCTTGCTGACTCCTCCTCCTGGTGATATCCATTCAACACTTGGCTCAAGTGTCAAACTTAAAACTTCCAGGCACTTGGGAATTGTTGAGCCCAGTCTTGAGCAACCCTTCCATACCATTGGAGACCCTGACAAAGTAATACAAACAAGGCAAGACTCATTCCTAAATATTGCCAGCTCTGAGATCATAGGTACAAATCTCTGGAAGTAGTAGCTACAGCTGTTTGAAAGCATAGGTGTGAAGATATCCACTGAATTCCAGTTAGCTAGACAGACAGAACAACCATCAGTGTCAAATATATAGCCAGAGAGTTCCGGAACTAAATGTCTTTGGATTAAGAACTAACTTAGGTTTCCACCAGCAAAACCTAACACTGATGTGCAAAAATACTTGCATCATAAGTATACAATACTCAGTGTTTCACTCTATAACTTGTCCCTCACCACCCCCAGAATATTCATTCCATTCTCTAATTATTACAATCAACATATCTTTACAGGACACATAATTTGAACCTTTGGTCTGCAAACAGCAAAACCACTTTGACAGCACTGTGATTACCGTATTTTACGGAGTATAAGACGCACTTTTTTCCTTGAAAAATATGCCCCCAAATTCAGGTGCGTCTTATACTCCGATTGGCCGGGGAGAAGTTGAAAGTTTAGGGCTTGTCAGGAAAGAGAGGGGGAGGAGGAAGGGTTCAGAAGTGGAGTGGGGGGTTCCATTAAGGGCGGGGGAGGGTTTACTTACCCCTCTCACACTTTCCCCACTCTGGCGCCGTATTTCCTTTACAAATCGGGTGGCAGGATACCTCCCTGCCGCCCCTTTCTCCTTATTCTGTTCAAATCGGGGGGCAGGATACTTCCCCGCCGCCCCCTTCCCCGCTGGGCTCCTTTTAGAAATCGGGCGGCAGAATACCTCCCTGCCGCCCCTTTCCCTGCTTGGCTGCAAAAGGCTTCTAGCCTTTTGCAGCCAAGCCTGGAAAGGGGCGGCACGAGCCCGTGCAGGCGAGCGCCAGCCCGCAGGAGCCGCCAGAGGCACAAGGTGAAGGAGCTCCCGAGCAACAACTAGCAGCAGCTGCCGCGGGTCACCAACGTGGGCTCACTGCTGCTGGCAGGAGGGAAAGGACAGAGCGGGGCTCGGTGGGAGGGCTTGGAGGGGAGATGGAGGGGAGAGGAGAAGGAAAGCTCAAAAGCTGGATGAAAATTTAAGGTGCGTCTTATAGTCTGTAGCATCTTATAGTCCGTAAAATACAGTATATACAGAAATATTATTCACTACCATATTACTAGTTGTAGAGTAGAGTTTAAGACTGAAGATTGGAATTTCATAAGTATGAGGTTTTGCATCAGGACTTGTATTTTAGAGTAATAAAAACTACAAATAAGTTTGAACTGCAAAGAACAAAAGGCTCACAAATCCAAACTGTCTCTAGCCACGTTGTAATACAAGACTACCAGCATGCACAAAACAAAGTTTCTTCGAAAGAGAGACGCTGACCATAAAGTGCCATGAAGAGATAGTAAATGCAGCAGAAAAGGTGGTTTCAAATAAGTTACTAAGGAATTATGTTAAAAACTCTGTGGGCAGGTACATTTGGGCAACTTAATAACAAGGCTGTTCTATACTGGCAATAACTTATCAAAGATCAGTCCACAAAATTGTTCTTTAGTAACTTCTGGATTTGTAATTATTTTCTCAGCTGTATTTCCTGCTACAAAACAGTTAACATTTTTATCCTCCAATGCCACTCACCCAAACATCAATTCCAGGTCATCAATGGCAACCAGGCAGGTGGTTAAAGACAAAACTGAGCTCCAAAATGGCAAGGGCTGACTTTTTGTCTAAATGAGAGCTAAAAATTCAGGCCAGCTCATTCCCAAAAGGGGCACCAGGTAGCAGGCTTAGAATCTAGGAAAAACTCCACCAACTGGACAGTATGGCAACTCTACACATGGACATTTCATCAACAAACCTGCTTGTTCTTTGCAACAACACTAAGAACTGTTTCCTACCAGACAATTGCCCTCTGGGGCTCAAGCCTTTCAGGAAGAACTGTAATGTTGTACTACATTCAAACATGTGTGTAGGATTTTGTGTTCACTCAAGTGAATGTTAAGTTTTAGCTGTGGTTAAAAACTTCATCCATTCCTCTGGGTCTGGATGACGTCTTTCATTGCTCTAAAAAGTTTTTTTATTTTAAAAAGAGCAGGGGGAGGGAGACAAGCAGGCTTATAACAACATCGGTTCAAGCAAAGCCATCTGGACTAACATCACTTACTATTCAAAATGACAAGTGCAAAATCAGGTGGGGATTATGTATTGGAAATGTGATTTAAGTTGCTATATAGCACAGAGAATTTACAGATATTCAGAATTCTTTAGTAAGTTAATGGGATTATTTAACTATTTTAAATATGATTATTCCACAAGCCCTCTAGTATAAATAAAAAAACTAAACCTGAAAAAAATGCTCTTACATTTAGCCTGATCTTCAGTTCATGCTGTATGTGTTTGTGTAATCATCCACATCCATTGATAGCAGAAACCTCTAGCCACCCAACCTATTAATACTGATTGTTTTTTTAATCCTTATTCAAATAAAATAAAGTCTTTCACCTTTTTTTAAATCTTTCAGACAATTTCACAGTGTTTGTAGAAGTATAACAACTGATGCAGAAATGTTTTTTGAATATCAATAGTTCACTAAAACATTTTTCATAAATGTTGCAAGAAGGGTAAAATTTGAGCAATAAGTAACAATTTATTTGCATTAAACTAAAGCATCTATACAGTTTAGCTAAATAACTCTGAGGTGCTCTACAAAATGCTTAGAGGGCAAGCATACATCTTCTCAGCTGTATGAAACTAAGGTCCAGTTTTAAAACAATTTCATACATATGATTTCTTTTTAAAAGAACTAATGTGCACATTTGTAGGAGATAAGCTTTTCCAGCACAATGAGAAAAAGGCAAGTTGTGGAGGCTTGTTTTGCTCTACCACAAACATCTGGACTGGTTTGTTTGGAGACTTTTTGTTGTTGTTTTTAAATTAACAGAAGTAACAGGTGGTGCCTGATACTTTTATGGGCAGGGTCTATCTGCCTCTCAAGTCAGATAGTTTTTAAGATGCTTCATGTCACTGATCTTAGCATCTGGCTCCCAGCTAGACATTTCTGAAATTCCCTAGAATCTTTGCTATTCACATGAGAGTCTATTCAGTTTTCTGGCACATTTTTAATGTTTATGGATTGCCAGCTATTCCTTGAAACATTTGTGTTATTTAGCTATAATAACTTGCTTGTCAAGGAACTCCCATACCTGCTCCTTAAACAAAGAGGTCAAGGTCTACTTTAAGATGTAGCAAGATTTTGGGGTGTGTGTGTGTTTTAGTTAGCAAGTATTAAGATTTCTCAAATTCTACTAGCAAGTGAAGTTTGGCTTAGTTTTAAGCTTTTTAATTTCGCCCCTCTACCAACTATCTTTTAAAAGGCATGCATGAAGAAGGCAGCTCACAAACTCCCTTTCCTCCCTTAATGTGATCAGCACCTGGATGGAGCTCTTGCTTTTTTCTTCCTCTCTCCTAAAACAAGTTCAGCAATGTCAGAGCTGATCCCTGTGCCCAAACACTGCATAGGCATTGCTGGAACCGAATGTAGCCTCAGTGGAGCAGATGTGTCTAGAAACCAGTTTTATGCTGCTTGTAATTTTACAGTACAGAAGAATGGTCACCCAGTACTGATTTGGTCAAGTGATGTATATTATCTATCTGTCTACCTTCAATAAATGAGAATGGCTCTCAAGTGTTTTGGTCTAGTGTCTTTGTCTATATAGTTCAAGAAAGGTATTCTATCCATTTCTATATAAAGTTGTTTCCAATATGTTTTTTACATAGACTGATCAGGGCAACCAACTATAAATTATAAATTCCAGCACTTTTATATCCTCCTTAAATCCAAAATTATTCCACTTTTGCACTGGATTTGCTATGATATTAGTTATGATTATATTGCTACTGATTCCAGCATTTTTGTCTCTATATTTGTTAGCTAACTTGAGTTGTATTATTATCCAATACCTTCCAAGCCATAAAATGAAACAAACATTTTAAGTTGCATTTTCTCTCCTCACATTTAAATCTCATAATGTTACTGGCAACCCACACCCCAGAAGATGGTGTGCCTCTCCTGACCTTGATAAATCATTATTTCATTTCCTGTGTTGAAGGCTGGATCAGGAATTGCAATTCCTCTGACATGGAGTTTCCAGAAATCACCATGTTAAGGTAGTAAACATTATACTGCAGATAGGCATCGAATTGATTAAATGGGGGGGGGGGGGGAGAGAGCATCCATCATTGGCAGCAAAGAAGCGAAGGAATGACTAATGGGATTAGGGATAAAGATGAGGAGACTAAATTAAAAGCCTTAAAAAATTCTATTAATTTACCTAAAAGAACATTAGGCTGAAGATGAAACACTATTTAAAAAGTCAGCTTAAAGCCTTTTTCTCCCCTGGGATCACACCAGATTAACTAGAAGGGTTTTACTATACAAATGCATTTTCTGTATAAGTCAACATCTCATACGCAAAGCAAAGGAAGCAAAGGAAAACTAAACAAACTACAAGTTGTCTACCTACGAGATGTCCTACTTAAAGGAAAACTAAGAAAAATAGTAGCACTTTTACCAATGCATTTTAAGACTAAGTATTCTGATGGAAGATATTTAAATCCTACACCCCACCATTTAAATCGTGTCATCCCATTACATCTTGTTTACATAAATTAATGACATTCAATTACAAAGTAGAGGGCAATTTTCATTATTAAAAATCCTATGCTTAAATAGTGTTCTCTGTACACACAGTGTAATATGGTATTTTTTCCAGCTGAAAAATAAACTACTTGTACGGGACATTTCACAGGACTTGCAATAAATTATGCAAACAGGGAAGGTCAACATTTAAACTAACATGGCAGTACAAAATTCTGCTGGGATACATTCATTATGTAGAAGACCCTCTCCACTATGCACACTCTAAAGTTACATTATGCAAGAGGTTTAAAATCATCTCGGATGCAGTGTGTTGTGCTAGCAAAAGCTAGAGAGCTTAAACAAATTAAAGCAATTTTTGGCACACAGTAATCATTATGGACAACAGAGCTACATTTCAGACATATCATTGGTTAAATATTTTTATACCTGAACATCTGTATGGACATTTCAAAGTGAAGCTATATTTGGAATATCTTGAGACATCTGTATCCAATAACTACTTCTCAAAGCATGAAAAAGCAACATTGTAATACTATAGAATTCCTGTAGAAACATACAAGTGATAAATAAGCTTCAGATGACATTAAATGCAGTTCTCCTCACTCAGTTTACCTACTAAGGAAAAGGCTTGTCCTTCATGTGTATCTCCAAGTATGCATCAACATTAAAATTAAAATAGTATTTATCTACTGCCTTCCAGTACTGCAAGGACACTCTGCTTTCTTTCAGGACAGCCAATTCACATTTTCCTTCCTGCAATCACAGTATGAGTGCTTATTGTTCTTAGCACTGGTCAGAACACAAACAGCAATCTCTTATTTACAGCAGGAGACGTTATTTGGCAGTGGATGCTCTTATCACACAAACCCAATCAAGTTTTGCCACACTACTCAGACATACTAAAACCTCTTCTCAGCTGCAGTCTCTTCCTAAGTCATGGATTCTATACATACTTACAAGTCAAACATGCTAGTACTTTAAAAAGAAAGTTAATACATTAACTCTAATTATTCTGAAATGCTTGGTTTTAAAGTTGTATTAAAAATGCAGTGTGGAAGCAGTAGATTAAAATCTAACATATTTATTCTGAAAAATATCTCCTTCCTTAGCCAACACACACAATGCTGAAGAATTAAAACATTACCTTGAAATTAAGGTGGGAAAACCCTCAAAGCTATGCATATAATCTTTTATGAAGTCTTCAAGGCAAATGCCGTTGGTTTAACTGCTAAAACCTAGCAGAGACAACAAAGCTGGTTGAAGCTGCTCTGCAGTACTGCAGAGAGGAGCCTGAATGACACACAGATGCAAATTGCCTTGAGTCCAGCTTGCTGGGGGCTGGAGTTTCCAGCTCTCTCTTTTTCTCTGATAGGACAGCTGAGTTTCTCTCCTACTTAACCCTAACAGGGAAGGGCATAATGGTAACAGCTGGTGTGGTTAAAGGCTTGATCTCCATGCAAGGTTAGAAAGGCAGGATATGAAGGTAATGTGTTTTGTTTTATTTGCCTTTTCCTGTTTCTACAGGGAAAGCCCAAGTGCTGTTACAACTTTTATAACTTCATATGGTCTTATCTAGCTTCTTCAGAAAAAACTGTCTAGCAGTTTAGGTGCACAAGTTAAGCATTTGTTACGTGCACGGATTTTTACCACACTTTGCAAACAGAAGTCCAGTTCATACGAAGAATATAACAGCAGCTCTGCTGGATCAGCCCAGAGATCCATCAGGTCCACCATTCTGCTTCCAGCAGAGGCTATACTAATGCTTCCAGCAAGCCCATAAACAGGGCATGAAGACAACATCGCCATTGCCACATACCAAGTTGACACTTTTACTGAGTATCTACCATAATCCGATAGTCTCTCTCCAGGAGAGTCTCCATCAGCATATATGAAACAGGATTTTTTGTCCAAATATCCATCATTTACAGCTATCTACAGTAAAACATTTCAGCATCATTTGCCATTGTTACCCACTCCCTAGTTTGGAGAGACTGCAGGGGTAATCTTACATGCATCAGAGTAGGCACACACACACACCCATTCTTGGGGCTCACACACCTCAGAAAGCCACACAGTGCGGACTGGCCCTCAACATGGTCACCACACCATTCTGCGATCATGGCACCTCTTTAAAGTGGATTGTGATAATATGAACCTACCTTATACTGGGTCAGACCACTAACTTCAACTAGCACAGGTCTGCCTGTTCTGACTAGCAGTGGCTCTCCAGGGCAGGCATCCCCAAACTGTGGCCCTCCAGATGTTGCTGAACTACAACTCCCAGCATCCCTAGACACAATTTTTTGTGGCTGGGTATGCTGGAAGTTGTAGTTCAGCAACATCTGGAGGGCCGCAGTTTGGGGATGCCTGCTCCAGGGTCTCACAGAGATCTCTCCCGGCTTTCCTATCAGAGATATTGTAACACAACAAGAACTGAATATGGGAAATACACAGAAGCATGTGTTTGATTATTGGCCCATGTGTAAAAAAAATACTTCTGTTCCGAAACCTACTGCCAATTTCATTGGGTTTGGAAATAGGTCATATTTTTATAGAGAGGCAATTTGCTCCACCCTGCCTCCATATCCACAAGTGTGCAGGAGGTATACTGCATACCTGTCAAAACACATCATGCTACTGAAAGGACTATTGCAGTTAGCCGGTGTACATTATTTCCACCACCACTGTAATCTGTCTGACTTATTTTTTCTCAAAACCGTATTTATTCAAAAGGTAAACAAATGCTCTTTCTCCAAATGCTAAGAGGAAGTTAAAAGAACAAATCACCTTGGGAAAAGCAGATTACAACACACACTGGATACTATAGCTACTATGACAATGACTACTACTATAGTAACTAGGCTTGAGCCCGAAACATTTCGGAGGCCATTACAAAAGGCCTCTGAAATGTTTAGGCTCCGGGGGCCATTTTGGTGTGCAGACGGGCACACATGCGATCGGTACTTCCAGCCAATGAGGACAACGGGGTGGCAGGGAGGAACGCTGCCGCTCCAAGGGGCTTGAAAATAACGGAGCACCAGTGGGGGAAATGCGGTGGGAGGGGTGAGTGCACCCTCTACCGCCCTTAAAGAACTACCCCCACTGGCGCCGAAGCAACTTCGGGCACATCCCTAATAGTAACAGTATCCTGAAATGTATCAAGAAACTGCCAACAATTTGAAGTCTTACAGTACTGGTTCAGTATGTGCCATGTGGCTGACTCTGGCCAACACCTGAGAGTATTCACACTGTTAGTCAGCAGTTTTGCTTGAACAATCTTAAAGGGGAAACATATAGAGAGCATCGTAGTAATCCAGGGAGGAGATTACTAAGGCACATGTAACAATACTCAGTCTTTCCCCAGAAAAGTACATACTCAATACATCAGAGTTGGTGAATGGTACTGCTGGGCCCAGCTGCCAACCAAGAGCAAAGAAGGGTCCAGTAGTAAGCTCCAGCTACCAAACTGCTCCCATAAAGAGTCTGCAACCATCCCTTTCCATGGAGAGGCATTCCCCACTACCAATATAGCCAGTCTCTCCCATCAAAATGTTATCAGGTAACAAGAGCTGCAAAAGATAGTCTGCACTACAGCAGGATTTCTTTTGGGCAGTGGGCATTATATGCAGTACTCTGGCCATTAGCTTCTAGAAGGCTTCCTTATAGAGCATGATCTCTTGTAAGAAGGTCAGATTGTGCAGACACTCACACACCCCTGGACCACAGTCTGCAGACTAGAGTGGTCCTTGAAAATACAAGACTTGATCAGCCATTAATCAAATCAGAAACCACTTACACAGCAGTATCCAGCTAAGCATTACTCAGCAGCCGACAGCACTGCGGTTGCCAGAGAACGCAAAATGTAGCCAAACTTTTAGAAATAAGAACAAGCATTTTACTGACTCTGAAAAAACAGGAGATAACCAATAAAAAGGCCACCACAGAGATGCAATCTCAAGACACAAGTGCCATTTCTGGCAGCTATTTGTTACCAGGAACAGAAAAAGGGGAAAGCAAAAAGCCTAGTTTGGATGCAAAGTGAGGCCAGAATTTGTCTTTAACCCTAGAAATCTGCCTGTGCAGTTTAAGCAGGCTAGCAAGTAATAGGTGATCATTTCCACAAACATTATTTATCACAGAATATTCTCTATCCACAACTTTACAGACATAAGATTATTCTTGTTCCATAAAAAGTAAATAGGTGTGGCAGTGACAGGCAACACCAATAGCGAAGACAGCTTTTTTAAAAGGAACTAAAGAATTCCACACAATAGAAATGGACTAATAACCTCAACAGGCATGTTTAGTTTATCCATAAAGGATTGAAATTAACCAATATAGACTCTTGAGTTCAAAAGGAACACTGCACACACCTGTGGAGTTTCAATCAAACCACAAAATCTGTTGGACTGATCTCCATTATACTCTAGTCTATACAGTCACCTGGTTGTAAACAAAGGAATGTATGACTTTGGAGGAGTCAGGTCACATACATCTTACCTTGCTGGCAACTAAAAGGGGTTGGAGCTTATTATGGGATATGACAGCTTGTCTACTGTCAACCTTACTGGCACTTAGGGGCCTATAAACATTATTCAAGCATATAAAGTTATTACAATATAGTCTGCATAAGTTCAGGAGCAAGTTCTAAGAAGTTAAACAATGCAAAGTTTGACTTGCTGATCTATGCAATCTCTAATTTTGGTAAACCTCTCCTGTATTCTACCAAAGAAAACCAAAGGGCTCTGTGGGCACCAGGAGTCTAAATTGACTTGATGGCACACTTTACCTTTACTAAGATATGACTTAAGCTTTAACTCAAGTTACCACTTTGAGATAGTTAGTGCCAGGGTATTCTTCTGGACTACAAACATTACCTTATGTAAAGTGAAAAATTAGCACCATTATTAACACATCACTACACTTCTTCCTTACCTCTGATGAGCTAGCCCTGAGCACACATGCACACTTCTTTATAGCAGTCATTCTTTTATAATCATCCAGAATCCTCTGCCACATGGTCCCACCCCACATTATTCATGTTCTGGACATGAGTAACTTGGAAACTCAGGGCCATGGGGAGGAGAGAGATAGCCAAGATGGCAGGCACATACAGTTCTAATGATGGATGACATATTACAGTGTGCCTGTGCCCAAGGGAATAGGGAAAGGGGAGGGAAGAGGGCTCCAATGAGTGCTATCCTCAGTCCCTGAGGCTGCTTATGAAAGTGCTGTTCTATTTAAACATGTCTGTGTGCCTGGCTACTTGGAGAGGAGAACTGTGATGTGCAACTGCTAGTTCTTTTTATACTAACTACAGGGCTGGTATAGAAGTGTAAATATGTTACATTTAAACATGTTGAAAATGAGATATACATGACAGGATTTTAACAGTCACAGACTGCACAGAAGATCAGTTAATCCTCCTTCCTATCACATACAAAAGTGCTATTAAAGTGCATACCAAAATTATTCCAAGAACCATACATGGCCTAATACAAAAAACACAGTACAAAAATCTGTACATGTTTCAAACAATTTTATAAGTGTGCCCTCATCAAGACATAAACCACCTGATGGTGCAGCAGGAAATGACTTGACTAGAAAGCATGAAGTTGCCAGTTCGAATCCCCACTGGTCACCTATATTGGGCAGCAGTGATATAGGAAGAGGCTGAAAGGCATCATTCATTCATTCACTTATTTGAAACATTTGATATACCGCCCACTCCATTTATTTGAAACATTTGATATACCACCCACTCCGAAGACTCTGGGCGCTGTAAAAAAAACATGCAAAACAAGACAGCATTAAAATTACATTCTAAATAAAACTAAAGTAACAAAAAAGAAAAAAGAAAAAAATCTCATACTGCGTGGGAGGAGGCAATGGTAAACTCCTCCTGTATTCTACCAAAGACAACCACATGGCTCTATGGTTGCCAGGAGTTGACACTGACTCAATGCCACATTTTACCTTTAATCAAGACATATCAGATTGGATGAGGAAATTTGGATGTTGTAAGAGTCAGAAGAATCCAGTTTTTCAGAGCAGAATTTTAACAAGTCTGTTTGTGACTTCATTACATTGCATGATCCTACAAACACGCACAATAATAAATGACTAACACTGAAGTGCAGCTGTACTAACATTTATACAAAGTTATATGGTCATATGCATTCCATTATCACAGGTGTTGGCTTTCCACTATGAGTTATACCTAATAGGAAACTTATTTGAACATGCACATGCAAAATGCCAGACAGGGCTATTTTTATAAGCAACCAAGGAGGGAGATTATGTGTGAGTCTCCATCATCCATAAACATAACAAATGATGCAAACAGCTGTATTCATCACATAAATTGGGCAGGGCTGGCACTTTATAACACTGAGATGGCAGGATTTTTAAACTGATTATGTTGCTTGCCTGACATCTAAAAGAGTCAGCACCTGCCTGTTTGCAACCAATGCTGTTAGAAAGGACAGAAGAATGTATTGGATACTTAGGCAAGGCCAGAACAACAATATTGTAACCATACTGGAGCTAATAATTAGCCATTTACCCCAAACCTCAGCCATTTACCCCAAACATTTGAGGTGAGGACACCATTAAGAACAAGGCTATGAAGAGTTCTGAAAATCTGTACTCTTACTAGTTCCAGAAGCAATATGGGAGGAAAAAAGCTTCAAGTCTGCATAGGCTCTCAACACTGTACTGTATTCTCTGCAGATATCCAGAATTATATCTTTGTTAGGTTTTTCTATGGGCATAAAAGGTGGGAGGTTGTGAATGTTCAGTTAATTTCTTACTGTTTCTTTTATTGAATGAGTAGTTCTGGCTTCAACCTGGGAGGCTTAGAATAGCAACACTGGGGACTCTAATCAGTTGAGATTTTTTGCCCAAGGATTTGCCAAAAAGCATAGTCCAAAACCACAAATAGTATATATAAGATTATTTTTTCTGCATCACCTACCGTATACTGCTACACATCCTGCTTAGAAGACGCAAGAAGCATCAGACTAGTTCCCCCCACTTTCTTTACAAAAGAGGTCCAAGTAGTTTGAGTAAACATACACTGCAACAGCACATACAAAAGGTTTTATTTGATCTGAGATTTGCTGACACACTAATGAGGACTGAAGCAGACAAGGCAAGAGAAAATGTTATTTGAGCACAAATTTAAACGTTTATTCACTAGATGGCTTAGTTTTGAGAGCACTGCCCAAACACATCTCTTCCAGTGTGGAGACGATCTTTTTGAGTTGTTTCTTGGCAAAGAGATGGAAGCCTGGGAATTTGTCCCACAGGTAGATAAATCAATGGCCAAGCTTTTAGAGGAACAATCTTCAACACCTTCAGAAGTACATGTTAGATTTCTCCAAGACTCTCTGATTTTGCACAGCTTATGCGAAATAAAAGCTGCTGCCTCCACGTCATTAGATAGCAACTATTAAAATCTATTAATTCAACACATTTATTTTTAAATGTCTATATTAAAAGGATTATTTCAATAGCAGAAACTAATCTCTTGTATTTGGGCCAATTTAGACTCAGACCGCAGAATTGTTGCAGAGTCTAATGAGGTGTCCAGCAATAACTCTTATGTGGCTAAGCTGGATCAGTTTGTGTCTGTGACTCCTGATGATGTAGATAAGCTGCTTGGAATGGCGTGGCCTACCACTTGTTCTCTTGACCCTTGTCCAACATGCCTTATACTATCTGGCAGGGGGAGTTGTTGTAGAGGTCTGGTAGATATTATAAATGCTTCTCTGCGAGAGGGCAGGATGCCTTCCTTTCTTAAGGAGGCAATCCTTAGAACTCTTCTGAAGAAGCCTTCATTGGACCCCACAGAATTAAGCAACTATAGGCCTGTCTCCAACCTTGCATGATTGGGCAAGGTAACTGAGCAGGTGGTGGCCTTCCAGCTCTAGGCAGTCTTGGAAATGGGTTTTTTGGGTGGGATATGGGGTAAAAACTGCTTTGGTCAGCCTGATAGATGATCTCCAACAGGGAACTGACAGAGGCAGGGGCGTAACTATAATAGGGCAAAGGGAGACAGTTGTCTGTGGGCCCACTGCCTTGGGCCCCCCCCCCCGAGACAAATCACATGACTGACTCTCCCAGCCACGCACCCACCTGGGCTTCCTTCAGTTGTATTCATCCTCTGAAACTGATGTGAGTGTTAAGACCTGGAGCTACCAGAACAGCATGTCTTTCTCTAGGACCATTCAATGACTTGCACCGTCCACAATTTACAAAACCTTTTAAAATAATATATATATAATGCTATGCTTTTTGTTACCACTATTCAGACTCATTTAAGATTTCTTTACCTCATGAGCTGAGCTTCGGGGGGGGGGGCATTTTAAAATCTTGTCTCTGAGCCCACTCCAACCTTGCTACACCCCTGGACAGAGGAAGTTTGATTCTGTTGGTCCTTTTGGATCTCTTCGAGGCTTTTGATACCATCAACCATGGTATCCTTATGGAGCATCTGAGAGGGTTGGGAATGAGAGGCACTGCTTTGCAATGGTTCCACTCCTACCTCTCGAGCAGATTCCAGATGGTGTCACTTGGAGACTGTTATTCTTCAAAACAATGAACTATATGACATCTCCCAGGGCTCCATACCATCTCCAGTGCTCTTTAATGTCTACGTGAAGTTGCTGGGAGAGATCATCAGGAGATTGGTGCAGGGTGTTATCAGTATGCGGATGACACTCAAATCTATTTCTCCATGTCAACATCATCAGGATAACCTCCCTAAATGCCTGCCTAGAGGCAGTGAAGGGCTGGATGAGGGATAAACCAAGACTGAATCCAAATAAAACAGAGGTGCTTATTGTGCGGAGTCAGAACTTGGGAGACTATTTTGATCTGCCAGTTCTGGATGGGGTCACCCCACAAAAGGAACAGGTAAGCAGTCTGAGAGAATTTCTGGATCCAAACCTCTCTCTGATGTCCCAGGTTGAGGTGCCAGAGGTGCTTACTATCAGCTCTGGCTGATACACCAGCTGTGTATGTTTGAGATAAACTATATCAGAATAATCTGTTTGAGATAAACTATATCAGAATAATGGTACATATGCTAATAAGCTCCAGACTTGACTACTGCAAAGTGCTCTATGAGGGGCTGCCTTTGTATGTAGTTGGAAAACTGCAGTTGGT